>NC_069687.1:7172500-7797500 GCF_023699985.2 Odocoileus virginianus
CAGGGTGCAGTTTTGCCTGAAGTGTTACAATGCTACTCTCTCATTAAAGTCCATGAGCAACAAATGTCTACCTTTTAAGGTTTAAGAAGTCACTTTGGCATGAAGGAAACTATCTTAGGCAACAAAATGCAGTAATTTTTCTGAGATATCAAAACATCTCTTTCACTAGTTTCTGGATGAGATGAATCATAAGAACATTTCTTTTCTACACTGATATCCCTTATGGGATGGATATCCCATTCAAGTCCAATACTAGCTTTCCATGAATGTGAGTTACTGGTGCATGGACAAGAACGATGAGAATTCAGTGGACCTGCACATCCAATGTCTCAGTCTTCAGTGAGAAAAACCATCAACATCACACAAAAGACATCCAATTAAACACATGTGGGATGTAGCATAAGGAAAAGTTCTACATGTGACAGAAAATATGCTAGCCCTCTTGGGAAAATAGAGCCCATCAGTAAAATGGGTTTATTTGTACTCTGAAATTACTGGCTAAAATCAGAAAGCAAACATGAAAGAGAAAATGGGAGAGATGAGAGAATTTCATTATATTTGCATTTTTAGTTCATGTACAATTATTTTTGTGTTTTTTTCCATTAGAATATGGAACTGGTCCAATGTTTTTATTTAATAATAGATATGTTATGGGACCATGCAGAGATATCATGCATGTATTAAGGACTTTGTACTTTTTATCCTATAAGCACTGAAAAAAACATTGGAAGCTTTTATTAAGGGCAAGGCATGATTAAATTTACTTCAGAATCTGAAAGAACATTCCCCTGAGAGTACACAAAATGGATTAGAGGATCAAGTGTGCTTGTGTTGTTGGACTGGACTATTTCCATGTTTCTTTTTGGCATTAAATGCTATGATTCTAAGATGAGAGTCTCAAAACAGCCTTTTCTTCTTGTATACGAGTCTCATGAACTTTACCAAAAGTAGCATTCTGTAAAAACTCTCCAAGAAATGGTATTACACTCTCCAAAGAGGCAAAGAACAGCTCTGAATTAATAAGACAACACAACTTGCAAGAGGCCAACAACAAATTCAAACAGATTATTCAACGAATTCTTCACTAAACAGAGTATTTGTGTTCTGTTTTTAATGCCTTTCAGAATGTCGAGATTTCAAAGAGTTCATATGACAGCTGCAAAGATCATTTTGTGTTATAGGTCACTTTAGAAACTGTATGATATATATAGATAGATAGATCAGTTGCCAAAACTATTAATTTTAATATAGGCCATTTACTAAAAAGCCAGTTACTAAATTTTAATATAAGCCATTTACTAAAATGATGGGGGTTGTGTCGATGAACTCAGTTGGTTCTTTCATTGAACCAGACTCAAAGAGATTTTGTGAATCCTCAGATGTACATTTCCTCTGGTCAATCAATTATGAAGGTCTGGATATTTATTTCAGCATAAGAGCTGACTGGATTAAAACAACTGATTGTTACCTCTCACAGTTCTGGCAATTGATGGTTCATCTGAGCATCTCCTTCTTGGGGCCCCCATCCGTTGAGTCAGGTCAGGGCTGAGTCTGGAGACATCTGAAGCCTTCTTCACTACATGCCTGACATTGGTCCTGGATGCAAAATGGGTGGAAAAGTTGGGGGTAGATCAAGCATCTCTTTCCATTTGTTAAACAATCTTGGAATCCTTGCCTGTACAGTAGTTTCAAGGGTTCAAGCATTGTACATGGCTTCTGAATTACACCAGAGCAAGTGATGAGAGGAAACAGGCAGAAGTTTCATAGTGTCATTTAGGTTTCTTGTAACTTAGTCTCAGGAGTCAGACAGCATCACTAACACTACATTCTCTTGGTTACACAGGGTCAGCTTGACCTAATAGGAGAGAAGGCTACCCAAGAGGTATGAACACCAGCAGGCATGTTTCATCAACATCAGGTAAACTAGTTTGTTGTTCAGTCACTGGGTTGTGTTTGACTCATTGCAACCCATGAACTGCAGCACACCAGGCTTCCCTGTCCTTCACTCTCTCTCAGAGTTTGCTCAAACTCATGCCCATAGAGTCAGTGATGCCATCCAACCATCTCATCCTCTGTCACCCCCTTCTCCTCCTGCCCTCAATTGTCCCCAGCATCAGGGTCTTTTCCAGTGAGTTGGCTCTTCCCATCAGGTGGCTGAATTATTGGAGCTTCAGTTTCAGCATCAGTCCTTTCAATGAATATTTAGGGTTGATTTCCTATAGGATTGACTGGTTTGATTGCCTTTCATCTACTGGGGGCTAATGGAGCAAAGATGTGATGATTAAGGGAGTACAGGTTGCCAGCCCAATTCTTTTGAATGAAAGGGATGCACACGACAGAGTAGATCAGTGCTGTGAAATCTTATTGAGCAGATTCCACACAGGAGGCCAGTTTAAATAAAGAGGAAACTCATTTATTATCATTTAATATTTCTCAATATTTTGGGAGGAAGCAGAGAGTAAGATAGGCACTGAGCACTGCTATTTCTTGCTCTCAGAAAAGTATTAAATAACTGAAATATCTCTTGGAGTCCATAGGTTAAGTTTACTTGATAAAAATGTCAGGAATGGCTATTTACTGCCAGGAAATGAGGGACCAGCCCCGTGATTAGAATCTTTCAGACTCTTGAATAGTCCCAGCAATCAAGGAAGCTAGTGACTGATTTATCTGTAAACCAGAAATGTCATTTGCCTTTATCATCGATCAGGAGGGTGTCGTGTCAAGATGCTGTAACGTGTGCTGCCTGGTACAAATTATCTGCAATGAAAGGATCTGTTTCTCCTCATTTTCTTCATCCTTTGGAGGTTAATAGACACAAGAATCACTCCAGAAACCCCCCAAAGCCCCAGGGCTTTTGTGTTAAACTCTGTAGCTTTCTAAATCCTCATGACTACAAAAGCTGAATCTCAAGAAAAAAATGATTCCAAAAATACTTTAAAAGTACCATCTTGTTTAACTTGTTCAGTTGCTCAGTTGTGTCCAACTCTGCGACACCACGGACTGTAGCACACCAGGTTTCCCTGTCCTTCACCCTCTCCCGAAGTTGCTCAAACTCATGTCCATTAAATCAGTGATGCCATCCCACCATCTCATCCTCTGTTGTCCCCTTCTCCTCCTCCCTTCAATCTTTCCCAGATTCAGGGTCTTTTCCAATGAGTCAGTTCTTCCCATCAGGTGGCCAAATTATTGGAGTTTCAGCTTCAGCATCAGTCCTTCCAATGAATATTCAGGGTTGATTTCCTTTGGGAATCACTGGTTTGATCTCCTTGCTGTCCAAGGGACTCTCAAAAGTCTTCTCCAGCACCACAGTTCAAAAGCATTAATTCTTCAGTGTTCGGCCTTCCTTATGATCCAACTGACCATCCATATATAGCCACTGGAAAAACCATAGCTTTGACTAGATGGACTTCTGTCAGCAAAGTGATGTCTCTGAGTTTTAATATGCTGTCTAGGCTTGTCATAGCTTTTTTTCTGAGGAGCAAGCATCTTTTAATTTTATGGCTGCAGTCACTGTCCACAGTGATTTTGGAGCCCAGGAACGACTGCGAGACAAATCGGTTTCTTCTCCAGCACAACAGAAGCGTGGAGGCTGCTGACTAATACAAAGCAACCCCACACGAGAGTTTCAGCCAGGAAGAAAAATGCCCATGTGATTGGAATCCGTGGAAGGAGAATCTCCGTGAGCACCAGGAGTGATTCCAAGCTCTGGAGAAGAGTCAGTGAAGCCCAGGGACCCCGGACAAGGAGGGCTTAAGTGCTCGGGGATGGGGGGAGTCTCAGCCATGGAGAGACCCACCCACCCCCAACCTCACCAGTGGGGCCTGTGTCTGTGGAGGGGAGCATCTTTGCCACCCGCTGGACCACTGGAGACCCCGGAAGACGCAGCAACAAGCACCAGGACAAGAAGGATGCTGCGCACACAGAGAAGGTACAGTCAGGTGAGGATGCCTGGTCTATGGACGGGTTTTCAGGGGATAGGAGTCAACATGGATTTGCAGACGCAAAGTCATCAGTCTACGCATGTGCCATGTATCTAAGCTTGTCTTCTTTTCCCACTTCTAGAAGTCTGGAGCGAGTCATGTTTATAAACTGACTGTCTTGGAGCAGTTTAACAGACAGGAGTGGATATTTGAGGTGAGCAGCTCATCTCCACCTGGGGGACCGGAGAGAAGCCAGAGGCGGGGCAGGCAATGGGGCTCATTGCTCGTCTCAAGGTAGTCCTTCGTTTTGGATGAAGAGGACACTTTGCATCACCTCCGGGGAAGGATGTGCAGGGTCCTAACACGTTCAGGGTCCGGTCACCCTCATGCCTCACCCAGGTGCCCTAAGCACGTTAGCGAAATGGCACAACCCTGCCTCTCGGGACACAGAAAGCTCAGGAACAAATGTAAGTCTGGCTCTGAGTTGACTGAGTCAACACAAAGGCCGTTCACAGCAGCCGTCCGAGGCTCTTAGGGAACACATTCAGCACTGTTCCTGGCTGGCTCACAATCCAGGCGCTTTCTCTCCTTATTTCAGTTTCAGCGAGTCTCCCCAGGGCTAACAGAAGAACGCAAGGGGGGAGGAGTAGGACACAGAGCCCCGCCCTGGGGCTTCAGGACTTGTTTCTATAACCTTGTAGTTTTACAGCCATGTTGCCAACTCTGTCCATTTGGATTTCATCCTCCTTAAGACAAAACACAGGGCTTTGACCAGCAGATCTCTGACCTTCCATGGCACTTAGATGAGACCACGAATGATCATAAAGCATAATCAGATTAGTGTTGACTCCATTCCCTCCTCATTCACTTATTCCACATGTGCCGTTAAAGCCTGATCCATGCCCGAAAGTCACAATAACAGGGGTGATGCTGTGTGGCCCGGGTTCTCAAACCGCCCCACAGCTATGAAGGGGCGGAAGCACAATGCCTGGATTCCATTCACTGATTATATTAAAGGTAATTAGGGCTTGAGGTTTATTAGAAAAAAGGAAGCCCTCTGACTGACACAATCTGACATCATTTGGGTCCACGGCCGTCAGAGAGCCCACGCCCACGAGGAGCCTGTGACTCAGGAGGAGAGTCCCCAGGGCTCCTCAGGGCCGCTCGTGGGAGGTCAGTGAAATCAGAGCTCCTCAGGTGAGCAGGACGGATTAAAGTCCTATTACCTGCTCTGTCGGCCTCTGAGAGGTCACTAAACCCTGAGACGATTATAGGACTCAACTCGGAAAGCAAGGTGTCTAAATGATACCCCCAAACCTGGGACTGTAATAAAAGCATGGCAGACACTCCACTTGACATGCGATTTCCCCCAGCCTCAGTCACTGCGATACTGCATTTGATTCTCTCAGGATTGCGTGAGCTACCCAGATGAGAACCAGTGAGGTCCCGGGGGTTGAATCTTCTCAAGATTTCCCGGCTGGTGCATGGTGTTCTTCGATTTCTCGTACGTAGTTGGAAATGCTGTCCTATCTGCTGAAACAAAGGACGCCAACCCCACACGGCCTTCGATCAGTTGCTGAGTTCACACGGGCTGCGCCGCGTCAGGGTGCGTTATCTTAACGCCCGCCGACAGTTCCAGCAGAACGGCTCCTGCTGATGAGCCGTGGCCCGCCCCCTCGGGGCAGCCACGTGAGCGTCTGCAGCCGCCTCTAACCCGCACGGCTTTCGCCCGTGTCGCTCTCGCTTGGCCTCTAGTTTAAGCAGCCCGCTGCCGTCCTTTCCTTTCTTTCCCACTAGTTCTGCTGTGTGAGCTCGGGGTGACTGTCACTCGAATCCCTGGGCGAAGGTCTAGAGAGGGACCCCACTTCCCAGGGAAGGTCAGCACTCCGCGGTCATCAGCCCCGGGGGAGGGGCCCCGGCGTCAGGACAACCAGAGGCGCTCGGGTCCGGGCAGCGCTGAGAACCGCAGACCAGTGACCCGGGAGGAGCAGGGGTCCCCGCCCCACAGGGACCCGTGAGCGGAGAGGCAAGGCTGAGGGGAGGCTGGGGACGCGCCCGGACCGCCCCGAGGGGCAGCGCGGGGTCCCGACGGCGCCTCGTTCCCGAAGACCTCGGCCTCGCGGGCCCTGTGCCCGGCTCTCCCCTCTGTCGGCTGAAACGACAGCGTTTCTCCAAGAACGGGACTCGAGCGGCTTTTCAGGGGACCTGGGGGGGGGAGGAGGCTGGGCTCCCAACCGCACCGCATTTTTCTTTCCAGGGCAGGATGCGCGAAGCTTAAAGCTGGAGGCTGACAGGAGACTGAATCACACCGGCCTCTCACGCCCGGCTGTCCCAGCAAACGCCCGTCTCAGCGCTGGTGCGGAGCCGGCAGAGGGGGCCGGGCCGTGGTCCGCAGCCCTTGCTGCTCCTGAGCCAGAGGAGGGGGCTCGCGGGGACCGTGGGGGCGAGGAGGAGAAGGGCTCAGCCTCCCTCCACCTCCAACGGCGTCTGACAGGGCGGGTCCCACACCCGCTGGGCTGAGACCCGAGGCTGGTGAATCCGCCGAGCACGTGTGTGTGTGTGTGTGTGTGGAATGGGGTGTGTATGTGGGTAGGTATGAGAGAGAGAGAGAGGTGGGTTGGAAAATGCCTGTGATAATCTGTGTGTGTTTGTACTCTATGCTTGAAAACGTGGTTGTGAACTTGTGGGTGTTATTGAAATGCATGATGAATCTAAGAGAGCGTGCGTGAGTGTAAAGGTGTTTGTGAGTGTGGGTGTTTTGTGTTTGTGGATGTCAGTGGACTGTGCGTGAAATGTGAGGTTGTAGTTGTGACTACACAGAGGAGTATGAGTGTGTATGAGAGTATGCGAATGGATCTGTGTGTCTGTGAGTGAGTGTGAGTGTGTGAACGAGAGAAGGTGTGTGTGAAAGGGCTGTGCGCTGGTGTGTTCTGTAGGATTGGGGAAACGTGGTGAGCAGAGACATGGAGAGAGTCTTAAGCACTTTCCAGGGAAAATGTGGACCCTGGTATTTCCCCTAACTCATGTACACACGTCTTGCTGAACCGAGGCCGCGGGAGCCTAGAAAGTGATGTGGAAGCCATGCAAGATGAGAAATGGGACCCCTACAGATACAGCGCCCCAGTGCACACTCTCATTCTGGCCCAATGTCACCTTCACCTTGGTGGCAGCTCTCAGTCCAGGCGTGGGTTTGCAGCATCGATGGGAAGTCCTCCAGAGCCGCTTGTGCAAGTCTGATCTCCTGCTCCCTTTTGCTTTCAGCCTGTCTTCCCTTTGTGCTTTCAGAACATATGATACTGACCACTTCCAGGTAGTAATTTTCAAAAAGAAATGATCCAGAAAAGGTCTGTTTGTTCTTTGCAGGAGCAAAGAAGGACAACAGACTGGTGGAACTTCCCATGGATGAGATCCTGGCTGTGAATCAAGACCCAAGGCTTTCTGTTCAGCTTCTGGAGCTTGATGTGTGATTCTGGTTCCGAAATATTGAAATCCAGATAGATATATTTAATAATTATTTTTGAGAAAACTTGCCTTATTCTATGGGCATCAAAAATCCCATTAGAAAAGTCTATTTACTACAGGTTTTGAGGCACAAACTAAGAGCTGTCAGTGGTACCTCCTCCATACAAGGGAGTTTCTATGTTGATGATGCTGAACATCAGCTCCAGGCAAACAGGGGTGGAGACATTTCAACCTTCCCCTGACCTTGGTCTTGGGTCCATTCTGCAGCTGCATATGGTGGCCACTGCAGCCACGGTGTCAGGAGATGCCCTACGCAAAGAAAAAGCAGAGGTGACCAGGGTCTCAGTGTTCCCGGAGACCGTGACCCCACTCTGTGATCACTTGGTAGTGGCTGCGTTTTCTTTTCTGAAAATGCAAATAATGTCCTCCCTTTATCTATGCATATGAGTATGTGTCATACATATTGATATAGTTGATCCTACTAGAAAATAGGGGCTTCCCCAGTGGCTCAGTGGTAAAAGACTCCGTCTGTAAATGCAGGAAATTCAGGTTCAGTCCCTAGGCGGAGAAGATCCCTTGGAGGAGGAAACGGCAACCCACTCCAGTATTCTTGCCTGGAGAATTTCATGGACGAGGGAGCTCCGAGGAATACAGTCCCTGGGGCTGCAAAAGAGTTAGACATGACCAAGCAAATAAACCACTGGAAGAATATTCCTCCTGATTTGTTTCTTGATGGGTTTTCATTTTTATGACCTCCATGGTTTTAAGGTTCAACCCAGAGCCAAAGAGAAAATTCCTGCTAATGTGGAGAAAGACATTTCTGTATCATTTCTAACGTTTTAAGAAGCCAAGATATTTTCATTTCCGAGAAGAATAGCACCTGCGGCAGGGACTCTTGCCTGAGCTTTCCTTACTGACTCAAAATAGAGACCCAGAAGGACGTTTAAAACCTCTTGATTGAAGGAGTGGGGGAAGACTGCAGTTTCACACATTAATGGCATTCTGGAAAATTATTTGGGTCACCTGTACTGGGCCTGTCTTAATCTCTCTACACCAGTACCCGTGGATGTGCTCTGGTTTCCTCCAGGCTCAGAAAGGCAATGCAGTGTTCCCCACTGTTAGGCATGTGCTAGACAGAATTGAGGCAGAAACAAGGATGACAAAATCAGTATTCCACATTCAGCACTAGAGTATTTTTCATTACCAAGTCACTCTATTCAGATGATGAAAACCCATATACATATTGCTGTATGGTGACCAGGCCTTGCATCTAATGAGAAAGGCATCTCCTTCAGTGAAGCTGAATATGAGTGCTTCAGCTTTAAGCTCCTTTGATCTATTACTCATTGACAAGAAGCCAAGTTGTTGGTTCTGAGGAGATACTGAAGCTTAAAGGTCAACGTGATTTTTAGGTTAAAAGAAAAGAAAGTCAGACTTCCAAAGTGGTATATTTGGGAGCCATAGAGATCAGAAGAAGTGAAGTGCTTTTAGTGAATGCCAGGGACAAATTTTAGAATGTACATCCTGGCATAGTTGAAAAGATTTTTTTTTTTTTTGCAGGGGTTGTGGCGGGGAATGTATAGAAAATACAAGCACAGTATTATGTTACTTTACCAATACAGGGCTTAGATACATGAAGCAAAGAAGAAAGATTGCTTTCATGTACATCTATCAATTTAGACGTTAAGAGCAGGGACCCACTGGAAAAAAGCAAAGCAATCTCATTGCCAATCAATGAGTTAAACTCGCATGTAAACAGAGATCATATATGGATGTGAGAGCTGGGCAATAAAAAAAGGCTGAAAGCCAAAGAATTGATGCCTTCAAACTGTGGTGCTGGAGAAGACTCTTGAGAGTCCCCTGGATAGGAAGGAAATCAAACAACTCAATCCTAAAGGAAATCAACCCTTATATTCATTGGAGGGACTGAGGCTGAAGCTGAAGCTCCTATACTTTGGTCACCTGATGCAAAGAGCCGACTCTTCGGAAAAAAACCTGACGCTGCGAAATATTGCAGGCAAGAGGAGGGGATGACAGAAGATGAGATGGTTGGATGGCATCACCGATTCAATGGACG
Source organism: Odocoileus virginianus (assembly GCF_023699985.2). Lineage (NCBI taxonomy): Eukaryota > Metazoa > Chordata > Mammalia > Artiodactyla > Cervidae > Odocoileus > Odocoileus virginianus. The sequence goes on from NC_069687.1 coordinate 7,181,960, forward strand.
TGAGTTTGAGCAAGCTCTGGGAGAGGGTGAAGGACAGGGAAGCCTGGCGTGCTGTAGTTCATGGGGTCACAAAAAGCCGGGCACGACCATAAGTGAACAACAACAAAGTGGATACATTTATTTAAGTGCATCTAAAAATAAGAATATTTCTCACATTGTCATAAATGTACCACAATAATTTCAGTTTTGTATTCACCAGTCCCCATATTGTTTTGGACAACTTGATATGGGCTCTCCATGTCCTGAAATAAGTAGCTGAATTTGCAGCCTGTGGGAGTATACCAGAGAAACCATGCCTGGTGAGGCAAATTTGCTACTCCTAGACAAACCTTCTTGTAGCTGCATGTTTTAATCAAGAATGTAAGATTGCTTAGTAGAAAGTAAACCACACTGCTTGGATATTCCATTTGCTTTGAAAGATATAAAGAATAAAATAAATACAGGTACTGCATGCATTTTACAGTTGCTGCCATGACAAATTACCACAAACATAGAGACTTAAAACAGCAAATTTTTTATCTGACGGTTCTGTAGGATGAAAATCCAGGCGGCTTGGCAGATGCTTTTGCTCCTGCCCTTTCACGACTGAAATCAAAGTGTCAGCAGAGCTGTGCTGCTTGCTGGAGGCTGTGGAGCATCCTCTCCAAGGCTCTCGGGGGCTGTTGGCAGAATTCAGTACCAGGCGCTTGCAACATCAAGGCCCCCATTTTGCTCGCTTTTGCCTGGAGGTTGTTCTTAGCTTCTAGAGGACACCTGAATTCCTTGACTCGTGATAGCCTCCATCTTCAAAGTCAATGTCAAATCCCTCTCAGGCTTCTGATCTCTCTGACATTCCATTCTGCCTCAGCTGAAAAAAGTTCTCTGCTTCTGTGAGTCATGTGATCTGACTGGGCCTGTCTGGATAATCCAGAAGACTCACCCCATCATAGGGTCCAGAAATTTAGATATGGTAAATGCCCCCTTAAAAAAAAGAGGGGGGACATTTCTTTAACTTTTAAAAGCATACACAGAAGAAGCTATGAGCTTTACATAGGAATGTACACATGAAGAAAACATTTCTCACAGTTTTCCAAAACTAATATAGCAGTCTGAAATTCATTGTTTAAATGTACCCAATTTTTAAAGCTAAATTCAAATCCCTAAAACTTCTGGACATAGTAGACTTTTTCAAAATCAAATGAAAAGAGTATGTGACTATGGTTTGCATTGCTAAGTCAGTTCTGTCATGTCTGATTCTTTGCAACCCTATGGACTATGGCCCACCAGGCTCCTCTGTCCGTGGGATTCTCCAAGCAAGAATACTGAAGTGGGTTGCCATGCCCTCCACCAGGGGATCTTCCCCACCCAGGGACTGAACCAGCCTCATCCTCTGAGGCTCTTGCATTGAGGCAGAGTCTTTACTGCTGAGTCGCCAGGGAAGCCTGGTCTATATTAAGTAAATTTCATTTATAGTTTTGGTGTTGTTGTTATTGTTGTTCAGCTGCTCAGTCATGTCCAACTCTTTGTGACCCATATGGACTGCAGCAGACCTGGCTTCCCTGTCTGCTGGAACTTGCTCAAAATCCTGTCCATCAAGTCGGTGATGCCATCTAACCATCTTATCCTGTCATTCCCTTCTCCTCCTGCCTTCAATCTTTCCCAGTATCAAGGTCTTTTCAGATGAGTCAGCACTTTGCATTAAGTGGCCAAAGTATTTTATAAGATGCACCCTTATTGTGCCTTTGCAAACAATAACTTTCTTTAAAATGTGATCAAAATTTGCAATATTCATAGCTCTATATGACAGATAACAGTGCAACATTTTTCTCATTGTGTAATTATAGACAAATTATAGAACCCAAGAGCATGAGATAAGCAAAAGAAATACAACTCTGAGCCATCTGAACAAGATATAATGGAAGAAACACACAGGTTTCAGAGATTGGGAACCGGTCATCTCTCTGGGGCCATTAATTTTTCTATCTTAGGTATTGTTTTCAAATAATATAGAAAATTTAACAATTATCCCCACATAACCATCTGTTTTTTTGAAATAAGATATTAGAATTTTGAATTTAAACTATTTGGAATTACTTAATACTTAAACATATTGTTCAAGTATTTTGGTAAGTCTCATATTGGCTCCATACATATGTCTCCTACTGCACATACACACATAACTTGTATTTGCATTATATGTAAAATATTATATATAGCATATGTATATATGAAGTATGCATATTAAAGCTATGAAATAAAGGTCACTGAATTTTTCTTATCTGTATTGAATATTTCAACTTCTGATGATTCATTACTTTCTTCTTTCTGCTGCTTTTTGATGTATGTTGTTCTTGTCATTTTTTGTTTTAATGATTATCATTTATTTTCTAAGTTACAAATAAAGCTTATTTTTCTTTGGCCACACTGTGCAGGATGTGGGGTCTTAATTCCCAAGCCAGAGATCTAGCTTGTGCTTCCTGCTTTGGAAGGACTGAGCCTTAACCACTGGACTACCAGGGAAGTTCCAACAAAACTTTTTAAAGACAGTTTCATTGGGGAATGAAACTGTTAAATAAGCATGAAACAGATCTTCCTCTCCTATTATGCTTTCCCTCCTATATTATAGTGAATTATTTTAGGGCTTTAACACAATGTAGTGCCTTATCTCTCAACCTAAATGCTACAATTTTTGCTAGGGACAATCTGAATTAATAGGGGAAATGGAAATGATTATAGTTTCCATTTTATCTACCTTTAGGGGAATCCACATTATTTTTAAGGGCATAAACCTTTTGCATACATATTTACTACAATCAAATATTAACTTTCAAATTGCTAAATGGGTTGATTTCTAAGAAACATATTCTATTGTGGTCTCACAGTGAATACATGGTTGCAAAGCCAGGGCCAGATGCTAAAAAATACCTGATGCTTCAGAAATCTTCATTCCAAAACAACAACTAAAAGAGTGAGAAAGCCCCCTGCCCAGTTGCATTTCAAGGGCAACCTTTGGTTTTTCTCAAGTCACAGAGAAAATAAACAAAAATCCTTAAAAGCTTGAATGACTTTTTTGTTGTTCTAATAATTTGTCACAGTTAATCCTGGACAGGAGAAAACTTTTAATCATGTCTGTCCAAGTTTCTAAACAAAACACTGAAATTCAGGTTACCATATTACCAGGACTCATTATGTTCTGTCTTTTTTAAAAAGTAAATTTCTCAGACGTGACTGAGCAACTGAAAAAAAAAAAAAAAAGTAAATTCTTTTTTAAACAACAGCTTGCAATTTCTGTTCAAAATAAAAGGCTGATTTCGGCTCATTTGCCATGGAAAATTTCTAACATAAGAAATTCAGAGCAAAATAAATTGAATTCAATTTCTTCTCATGCATTGCTTAGCAAAGGCAAAGGCTTTCTGCAAAGAGAAAATTACAGCACTGAAGGTTACATAAAAAGGAAGACTGAAATAAAATGACACAGAAGAAACATTAAATATGAGAAAACCTACCCTGAGCAAATACTGTACACTGATGTCTTGATTTCATAGCATTTCCAATAGCATTTGTAAAAATGTTCTGCAAATTGCCCTTAATGTTTCAAAAGGAATTCAACAGATTCAGGCAAAGTTGAGGCAGAATATCCACCAGTGAAAGCTAAGGTACTTGGCTTTGGCACCTGAGCTGTCCTCGTGGCCTCAGACCGCTGGTGTGTGACTCCAGCGTCACTCACAGGAATGAGGATACACAAGGACGTGGTCCTGGCATAGACTGTTCAGTCTCCCCATGACAGGGAGTGGGTGATGGCGAGGCCAAGGGTCCAATACAAACTCCAGGCCCCCCAGCTCCCCTGCCTTGCCCCTCCAGGGCTCCGCATCCGCCAGGTAGTCAATGAGCAGATTGTCACGAAGCATCACCACCCTACCTGCTAAAGGCTACTGGGGGACACTGGCTCCTGGAGAGGAGAGAGGCTCAGTGAACCTGGGAACAGGCCAGTCTCCCCTCTCCGCACAGGCCAAGGGCAGCGCCTGCAGGCAGACTCGCTGGGTCAGGCAAGTGCCCCCAGAGAGCAGGGCAGGGCAGACTGTGTCACCCCGGCTCGCACTTCCAGGGGTCCCCGCTGGACTCGGCTCTTCCCTGGGCGCCATGGGGAGAAGCCGGGACTCACACAGATGAGCACCCCTTCTGGGATGAAGACTCAAGTCTGAGTTGATTCTCTGGGGTGAAACACGCCCCTTGACTCAGACCAGCCACCCTAGGTGGGCAAGCTTCCTGATTCTCACTGGATTCCATCTCTTCATATGTAAATGAAGGCACAGTTCATTATGTAGATTCAGGAATGGGAGATCAGCTATGTGAAACACTTAGCAGATGCTTCATAAATGTGTTAATATAAAAATTGCCACTCTGAGCCAAATGTATATTTAGTCAATCATGGTGTTCTTGATGTTTATTCATACGTTAACATCTGACTGGTTACAGTTATGCCACAGTGCCACTCCACTTAATCTTTCTGTATTCATTTTGATAGAAATCAACATATCCTGGACAAGGATAATGGTATATTTTCAATCAAATGTTTGCAAATGCAACTAACTTGTAGCCAGATGCTACAGACTGAATGTTTGTACCTCTCCAAACTAGTTATGCTGAAGCCTAATTCCCTGTGTGATGATTTTGAACTATGGTGTTGGAGAAGACTCTTGAGAGTCCCTTGGACTCCAAGGAGATCCAACCAGTCCATCCTAAAGGAAATCAGTTCTAAATATTCATTGGAAGGACTGATGCTGAAGCTGAAACTCCAAAACTCTGGCTATCTGATGCGAAGAACTGACTCGTTAAAAAAGACCCTGATGCTGGGAAAGATTGAAGGTAAGAGGAGAAGGGGACGACAGAGAATGAGATGGTTGGATGGCATCACTGACTTGATGGACATGAGTTTGAGTAAACTCCAGGAGTTGGCGATGGACAGGGAAGCCTGGAGTGCTGCAGTCCATGGGGTTGCAAAGAGTCGGACATGACTGAGCGACTGAACTGAACTGAACTGATGGAGTAGGAGGTGGAGCCTTTGGGAAGTGATTAGGTCTTGAGCATAAAGTCCTCTAAATGGGATTAGTGTCCTCATAAGAGAGACCCCAGAGAACTCCCCCACACTTTCTGCCACATGAGATGTCACAGAGAGATGGCCATCTGCAAACCAGGAAGCAGCCCTCTTCACACACCAAATCTTCCAGTGTCTTCATCTTTGGACTTCCCAATCTTCCAACTGTGAGAAATAAATTTCTGTTGCTCTGGCTACCCAGTACATGACATTTTTATTACAGCATCCGAATGGACTAAGACACTAAGTTTTCTCTCCCCAAAGTCCGTTTGTTAATTTTACCCTCTGGTGGCTCAGACAGTAAAGCATCTGTCTACAATGTGGGAGACCCGGGTTCAATCCCTGGGTCATGAAGATCTCCTAGAGAATGAGATGGCAACCCACTCCAGTATTCTTGCCTGGAAAAATCCCATTGATGGAGGAACTGGTAGGCTACAGTCCATGGGGTCTCAAAGAGTCGGACATGACTGAGTGACTTTACTTTCCTTCTTTTCTTTCTTACTTTAATATGGTTGAAATGTGTTTAGCTTTCTACACTTTTTCAGGCACAACCTTGGTGAATGCCCTTGCACCTGTCCTCCTGAATAGGTACCTGCTCTCTGTTTCCTTTAATCTCTATCCCAGCTAACTGGGAGAGACTCATGTAAACATGCAGATCGATTCAAGGACATCCGTTTGCCCCAAGACCAAATCTAGGCTCCGCTTAACACAGCCACTTCTAGGGTCTGGGCTCCAACCCTCCTTTCTTGGCAAGAGTCGGTTCCCCTTGCCCACCCTCTGGACCTTCACATTCTGTCATCCGCACCCTGCCCTCCTCTGCTGGCCTGGTTAAACTTCACTGGCTTTTCAACTTTGTGGGCATATCAGTACTCTAATTAGACATGACTTTCTCAGGAAAGCCATCCTTGACCTCCCAAGGCTGGAGTAAGCACTTATGTGTGCGTACATGCTAACTTGCTACGGTCATTTTCCAACTCTTAGCGATCCCGTGGACTGTAGCCCACCAGGCTCCTCTGCCCATGGGATTCTCCAGGTAAGAACACTGGAGCAGGTCGCCATTCCTTCCTCCATGGGATCTTTGCCCCCCCCGGGAATGGACCTGTGTCTCTTGTGTCTCCTACACTGACAAGCACATTCTTTACCACTAGCACCACCTGGAAAGTCTGTAAATACATACAGTCAAGCCATTGCCTCAAATTTCACTTTATGTTACAAATTAATTTTTAACTGCCTCTGCCATCAGACTGGACCCTGTGCCAGAACACAGAGCCAATTATTTCATGGGTATTCTCAGTACCAGGCCCAAGGATAAGCACATGCTGTGTCTTGAATAAGCATTGCTGCAATTAAGAATGAATGAGTAGGATAAAAGTTTACTTTATTTTCTGACTGTTCTCTCAGTTCCCATTCACTATTCCTAGCACCACACTGGCTTCTCCATCTAGAATAACCAGGATAAAATTCAAAGTCAAGGTCACTGTTGTGACATAATGGTACAATCAGTAAAATTGTCAGCATAAAGATTAAAACCATAGAACCCAAGACTTCCCTGGTGGTCCAGTGGTTAAGACTCTGCCCTCCCTATGCAGGGAGCATGGGTTCAATCCCTGGGCCAGGGAACTAAGATCCCACATGCCACATGGCATGGCCAGAAAACATAAATATTAAAGTAAATTTAAAAACAAATAGATAAAACCGTGAAACCTGCTTGGCACATCCCTTTGAGAATCTTCTTGGGAGTGTCTTCCTCTTTGATTTTTCTTCTTTTGCAGGTTATACTTCCTCCTTCCTCATGTCATATTCAACCCTTTTCTTTTGGGCGGGCCAATTTGAACTTTCTTTGGGTTTTTGTATGTTCAGTTATCAGCTAAAGCAGGCTACATCTGTATAAGACCAACATCTGAAACTTTAGAATGGACAGGAAAGAATCCAGAGGGGGAAAAATAGAAGTCTTTGACCAGCTACATAAGACTTGAGGAAGTAAGCATCTCATTATCCTCCCTACTGAAGTGCACACCTGTGGAGGATGAAATGGAGGGGCATGAATAGGTGTGTGAAAGATGCTACAGGCGAGTGTTTTTGCTATTCATTTTGCCATCCTGCACAGTTCAGAATCAAGTTTGTGCAAATAATACCTGATAGAGTGAACTTTAGGCATGTTGATAAGAAGTCCAAGGCCTCTTAAGAAGGAGCTATTCATTCTTTGCCTGTAAACAACAATCTGTCTTGCTCAAGGATATGCTTTTCCTTAGGCTCTGTGTTAATGATTATATACCAACAAAGTATCCTTCTTGAGGATATGTTTCTTCTTCTTAACAGGAATCTGTTCCTTCTGGCTAATCTCTTACCTATGTTATCTCAAGATGTATGCTGTGGGAGAGCCTCTGGTAGAACTTTTACAACCTTGAGTTAGTTTTCTGACCCATTGTTAGTAACTAATCAAAAGGCATATAACGCTCTGCTCAAGTTAATGACGCAGGTATTCTCTTTCACCTCCTTCTGAGGTCTATGTCAGAAGTCTGTTTCTTTTCAATAAACTCTCTTTTCTCACCAGAAGCCTCAAGTGGTCTCTGTTATCTGCCAGGATCTGTGAGGGAATTCCTCTCCCCATGAAAGCCGTGAGCTCAGGTACAGTCTACACTCCATGGTTTCATCATATCAGGACCAGTTTCATAACTAGTCCAGACTGGCCCACCGGGTACAAGTCTTCCATGCTATGATCCTAGATCAAGGAATAAAGCAATAAATTATATATTTGCTTAATTTTCCCTGCTCATCTTCAGATCCTTGCAGAAGTAGGAGTCAACTACTTGAGGTTTTAAAGACTTGCATCCCAGCTATTTCTCCATGGAATCCTCATAGACAATGAGAATAGCATTGCCTCCTGATGAGGGTCAATTCTTCTCCTAGCACTTATGACTTTATTTTACTTTGCACAATGAAGCATGACTTCTATCATGTCTTTCTCCTCTCTGGTTGCCCCTTTCCTTTGGTATACCTTAGTGTTCATTGCATATAATAGTGTCATAACATACAATAGTGTCTCCAAAATCACTGCAGATGGTGACTGCAGTCATGAAATTAAAAGACGTTTACTCCTTGGAAGAAAAGCTATGACAAACCTAGACAGCATATAAAAAGCAGCAACATTTCATTGCCAAGGTCCGTCTAGTCAAAGCTATGGTTTTTCCAGTAGTCATGTATGGATGTGAGAGTTGGACTATAAAGAAAGCTGAGCACCGAAGAATTGGTGCTTTTGAACTGTGGTGTTGGAGAAGACTCTTGAGAGTCCCTTGGACTCCAAGGAGATCCAACCAGTCCATCCTAAAGGAAATCAGTCCTGAACATTCATTGGAAGGACTGATGCTGAAATTGAAACTCCAATACCTGATGCAAAGAACTGACTCATTAGAAAAGACCCTGATGCTGGGAAAGATTGAAGGCAGGAGGAGAAGGGGACGACAGAGAACAAGATGGTTGGATGGCATCACTGAGTCAGTGGACGTGAGTTTGAGCAAGCTCCAGGAGACGGTGAAGGACAGGAAAGCCTGGCATGCTGCAGTCCATGGGGTTGCAAATAGTCGGACAGGAGTGAGTGACTGAGCAACAGCAAGTGTCCATTAGTCATTATCTGTAAAGACATATTTCCTAAATCTTCTCATCAGGTCTTCCTCTCATGTAGCTGACCTATCTCTATCATTCCCTTTTCTTCCAAACCCCTAGAAAGAGCCATCTAGGGACTTCCCTTGTGACTCATGGGTTAAGACTTCATGCCATCAAAGGAGGGGCTGAGGGTTCAGTCCCTGGTCAGGAAGCTAAGACTGCCCCCCATCCCATGTGGCAGGACCAAAAGATTAAAAAAATTAATAAAAGAAAAAATCAATAAAGAACCATCTAGTACCACTGTACTTACTTCCTTAACTCTCATTCATTGGCTGAGTCCCAGACTCTGCTATTTCCTTAAAATCAACTTGATTTTATCTGTTATTTTTAGGAAATTGCATTTGCCAAGGTCAACAGTGACCTATAACTTGCATATCCAATGATTTTTTTTTTTCATGTGAGGGACATTTTTTAAATCGGCTGCTAAAATATTTTCTGGGGGCTTTTTGGTCTTTCACAAGTATTGTCTTCTCTCTGATATCTTTCCAGATAGCACTTCTTCACAGCGCACGCTTCAAGCACTTTTATCTGCCTCTCCTCCACTCTCTCCCCTTACCCGGTTACTCAAAAGTCCAGTATGAGGTCAAATTTATTCGCTGTCTCTGCATCATTTACAGATCACACTATCCACCCCCATGTCTTCAGCTACTACTGACAACTTTTAAACATCTTTCAGCATTTTGACTTTTTTCTGATGCTGAAATCCACATTTCCAAGCTGCATGCAGAACAGTTTCAAGAAAAGGTCTTAAGGCAGTTGAAATTTAAAATTCTAAAACCAAATCTCATTATCTATCCCTAAACACACTCTACTTCTCCTCTAACCCTATAGGGCCAAGATGGATTTGTTAATAACATTTTATTAATTGTTTAAAATTACTTCTGTTTTCCATGGGGAAGGGCCTATGACACAAGAGTTCTTATTGATCTACAGAACACTATGAGGTGGTTATAAAGCTGAGTTTATCGATGGAAGCTGGGGTGAGTTAAATGCTTGACATAAACAAGAACTGTTAATGTCCAGTTACTTTCCAGGAAAAAGAGTGTGGAATTAATACAGGAGGAGGGAAGAAGAGAAAAGAGAAGGCAAAATAATAAGCCAGAATTTGATCTGGCAAAGAAGAGTTAGGGAGAGATGTCAGTGTCAAGGAAAGTGGAAGGAGACACAGTCATTTTAGTTTCAACTCATGCAGAATACAAGGGGAGCCCTCCCAGTGTTTCAGGAAAGAATTCTAGCCAAATTGAGCAATTGCCTTATGTAAAGAGAAAAAAGCAGAAGGGATTATTTCTTGGGTCTGGAAGGATTCAGTTCAATTCAGTTCAGTCGCTGTCGTGTCTGACTCTTTTCAACCCCATGGACTGCAGCACACCAGGCTTCCCTGTCCATCACCAGCTCTAGGAGTTTACCCAAACTCATGTCCATTGAGTCGGTGATGGCATCCAACCATATCATCCTCTGTTGTCCCCTTCTCCTCCTGCACTCAATCTTTCCCAGCCTCAGGGTCTTTTCCAATGAGTCAGTTCTTCGCATCAGGTGGCCAAAGTACTGGAGTTTCAGCTTCAGCATCAGTCCTTCCAATGAACATCCAGGACTGATCTCCTTTAGGATGGACTGGTTGGATCTCCTTGCAGTCCAAGGGACTCTCAAGAGTTCTTCTCCAATACCACAGTTCAAAAGCATCAATTCTTCAGCCCTCTGCTTTCTTTACAGTCCAGCTCTCACACCCATACATGGCTACTGGAAGGATACCAGGGCATTAAGGAAGGACAATGTTAAAACAGACAAGAGATAATCAAGTTCACTGAGGTAATATGTTGACAACAAAGACAAGGGAATGTAGACCTTGATGGAAATTTGGAGAGATCTGGGGGATGTGTTCAGAGGTCCTCACTTTCTGAAAGAGTGTTGGAGTCAATCTTTTCTGATTATTAGGTCAGGAAACTCCCACCAGTGTGGATTTCTTCAAATGAATTCATAGCTTGATCACAGCCAGCTATCTGGGAATGGACTCAGAGATAGTCACCATTACCACCACCATCTCCAACAGGTCCTACTTCTGGACCTATTGGTCTTTATTGCATTCTTCATCCTTCTCCTCCCTACTTTCTAGCGTATCTGTGTATGTGTGCTCAGTCATTCAGTCATATCTGACTCTTTTGCAATCCCATGGACTGTAGCCTGCCAGGCTCCTCTGTCCATGGGATTTGCCAGGCAAGAACACTGGAGCGGGTTGCCATTTCCTCCTCCCGGGAATCTTTCCAACCCAGGAATCAAACCTCAACTCTTGCATTGGCGGGCAGATTCTTTACAACTGGGGTAACCCAAGCGATTTTGTCTCTCGTTCTCCCATGACAGCTTTGCTCTGGTGGGATCCTGCCAATACGAGGCTCTAGAGGGAAATGCGAGGGGGAAGGGAAGGGAGAAATCTATCGTTGCTAGAGACTTTGTCAGCAGCTGAGTGCCCCTGTGGATCCACACAGAATTCTGTACTAACCCTGCCACTGGGTGGCCCCAACGCTGGACTCTGGACACTGCCTCCTGCCTTTGAGCTTCCAGTCTGCAGAGGAACAAAGTCCTGTCCTGAGCAGCCCTTCCCTGCGTGGCCTCACAAACTCGTTCGGATTCTCAATTTCTCCATCACATGTATAAACAGCATCATTTAAATCTCCTCTTTTTTTGTAAATTAATTTATTTATTTTAATTGGAGGCTAATTACAATATTATAGGGGTTTTAAATAAACAAAATGATTCCCTTTGTCCTGTTTAAACCCTCACTGATAAATTACTCATGGACAAAGATCAGTAACCAGCCCTAATGAGACATATACACTCATGTTTCAATTTGGGTATCATATTTCAACCATTATAATTTCTTGAATTTAGTGTTAAATATCTAAAGTATTAAACACATAATATTCTAAACAAGGGTATATCAAAGGCAAAACAGCCCTGGAATGCAAAATGCTTTCCTGGCATTTTGAACAAACCTGAGAAAGAAACAAAAGTTGTTCACCCATTCATTTCTCTGCACCTATTTGCTGAACAAACATTTACCAGCACCTTCCATGAATCAGAAATGCTCCTTTGTTTCTGCAGGAGAGGGATTAGAAATGTGTGGAAAGGGATAAATGACAGCAAAATCAGCAGCAAAAACAACGAAAACAAAAACAGGTTTCTGCCTCTGAGGAGTTCAGGTTCAATCACAGGAGAAGAGTGTAAACAAATAATTACTGACTCCAACAAGGTTATGTTTCTATGGTGCCAGCTGGGGAAGGAAGGACCCCACAGTCATTTCTCATTAAAAAGACAGAAATGTGACTTTTAAATAAATATTTATTATCTCCTGTGTGTTTACTCTTACGGCAATTCACTTTTACGGATCTTCTGTTTGACTTTCTTAGATGTTCTGTCCATCAAGCCTTGCCTTCTCACAGCTGGTGGAGACTGAAGTCCATGTTTTTGTGTTAATTTGACTTATCATACAGGAAACAAATGTGTGCTCTGCCAAAAGGACCAGAGAAACCATATAACAAGACCTATTTTAAAACTGACTACATTATGTATTGCTTTTTTTTTCCAATTCACTGAATATTTCCCAGAGCAGAAATACATTTACATTTGTTATTTCGTAGACTTATCTGTGTACCACCAAACACAATACTTCATTTGATTTGAAAGCCAAATGCAATCTAAGCTGCTCCCCATATCTTTTATGAAATATTGCAGCATGGACCAAACCTCAAAGAATCACAGATTGTGAGTGATGTCATGCGGATCACCTCGACATCTGGGTGTCACTGGGGAGCCAGACAAATCTCCATTATTCGTATGAGCATAATTCTAAAAGGGCACAAAAACGTTTTTGGGACTCAATCGTGTGAGAGATTGAATATACAAATGGACAGTGTTAGACCACGTATGAAAATAGAACCCTGACCCACAGTTTGCAGTGACCAGCCCAGGAAACCAAACCATTATCCACATAAAGGGCCCAGGAAGCCAGTTTGCTTTCTATGTCAGACTTGTAGGAAATCCAGATTACTATCTTTCGTGACTAATCCTGGAAACTCATCAATAATCCCCGTGATGCTTGGTCAGAAAGAACCAGGACTTTGTTAACAAGTCAGCCTCCCTAATTTTTATCCCCACTTTTAATCTAGGACTAACCAGAGTAACCCCTAACCAATGTACTCCTAACCAATCACGTTGGAGGCCTCAATTCTAGTTAGCTCACCTCCAGCCTCCCTATACCAACAACTTCCAACCAGAGCACACCAAACACCATCTCTTGGTTTTCTAAAATAGCATTCCCCACTCCTCAGCCTGCCTTCAAGTCTCTGCTGAAATGCAAGTGATGGTAACTGACTCCCTTACTCTGGCAAGCTCTGTATAAGTGGCTTTTGATTTTCTCACTTGACTGATCTTTATTTTCACTTATGATTTCTCTTTGCACATGCATTTAGTTGGTGACATATAAATAAAGTTCATGACTGCATTGAACAATGAACTCAGGGTTTTAAAACAAGATTAATTGTCAGAGTTTCAATAAGCTACTTCTAAGAAAGACTATGAAACTGTTCATCACAGCATCTTGGCTATAAACCTGAACGTATCTAATAAACTGAGAAATTCCCTATTGGGATTTACATCATTTGTGATAAGCAGAAATATAGGTTCTTGTGGAGACGAGAGCTACAGAGGTGAAATTAGAACATACCTGGAGCACAACTCTGCCATGTGAAAGAGGATTTGTAACAACTATCATACCCAGAAGAGGATCTACAGGACACCAGAATGGGTCTGGAAGCACCAAGAGAGTGGGCCAGTTACCACAGGAGACAGTCCACTCACAGCAGAGATTAGAGGAGAATTTCATGGGCTACATCACAGGCTTTAAGGGATCTGTGGTTAGAAGGAAAAGGCTTTAAATACAGTTCTATAGTGTTTTGTGATGCTTTAAAATACAGTAAATGGACTAGCATGTTGAACATAGATAGAGCAACATATTTCAAATGTATGATTTGGGATGGGCACTGGACTAGATGATTTATTATATGTCTCTAAGATTTCATGATTCTGTACAAGCAATAATTATTATAGTAACATACTAACATAATAAAGTAGCCAGATATTTGCACTGCAAATCTCCTGACTAGTGTACTTCCACTAAACAAATTCAGGACAATGTTATGAATTCAGGGAGGAAGTTTGTCTCAAAAGTATCAGGGGCTTGTTTTATAAGAAGAAATGATAAATGAATCCAATGTTTCATCCTAAATGAACTCCTGGAACAGAAAAAGGAGAATAGGGTACAACTAAGATAATCCAAATAAAGTATAATAAAATATAAAGTTCAGTTGGCACTAGTGATCAAGACTGGATCACTAGTTGTGACATATACACCACAGAACATAAGATGCTAACGGGGGAGGGTGTGAGGAGAGAGGGTGAAGGGGGAGGACCCTGAACTCCAGACCCCCACACACACGGGGAGATACATCGACACTTGGAGCAACTCTCACTGGAAACAACCTGGAGTCTGGAAAAGAGGCTCTTCTACAACAAAAGATAAGACTAAAAGGGTCCACACATTCTAAAATGATTTTACAAGAAATGTTAACGTGCTTTCTTTAGGGGGAAAAGAAAACACGGCAACAAGAAGTAAGAATTTATAGGAAAGGAAAAATTCCACTAGTAAAGGAAACATAAAGGATGTGGGCCAACCACTTACAAAGCCAGCATGATGAAAAGACAAGAATTATGAAATTAAGTATAATTACAATAAATAAACCATTAAGGTTGAGACATGAAGATACAAAATGCGACATCAAAAACACCAAATGTAGAGGAAGGGAGTTAAAAATGTACTTTAGAAAGTGTTTGAATTTAAATGATTACAAGTTTAAAATAAGCAGACATAGTTTCAGGTCAACACATATGAACCCTGTGGTAACCACAAATGAAAAACTGACAACAGATACACAAAAACTTTCCAGGACCAAACTCAAGCATAACACTAAAGAAAATCAACAAATCACAAAGCAAGAGATTAAGAGAAGAAGAAATGAACTAAGAGTAACTAAGAAACAAAACAAAACTCCCCTCAAAAAAAGCAGCAAAATGACAATGCAATAAATGCATGCTATCAATAATCCCTTTTAAGGTCAGCAGGATAAATAATCCAAATCAAGAAACATAGAGTTACTGATTGGATTAAAAAATCTAAACACATCTATCTGCACCCCAGTTTTATGACTGTATGATTTATGACAGCCAAGATCAGGAAGCAGCTTAAGCGTCCATCAACAGGTGAATCGACAAACAAGATGAGATACACACACTCACGTGCTCACACACACACACACACACATGTAATTGCACAGTACTCAGCCGTCAAGAAAAGGATGAATTTTGCCATTTGCAACCACATGAATGAACCTGGAGGGTATATGCCAAGGGAAAGTAGTCAGTTAGAGACAGACAAATAATCCATACTGTCATTTACATGTAGAATCCAAAAAATAAAACTAATAGTATATTTATATATATACATATAATATTTTAATATAAATAAACATGTAACAAAACAGAAACATACAGATATAGGGAATCAATGAGTGGTTACCAGTCAAGAGAGGGATGGGGGGAGGGCAAACTAAGTTTAGTGGATTAAAAGTTACAAACTACTATGTATAAAATAAGCTACAAGGATAGAAGGATACATTTTATAGCACAGGGAATATACCAAACATTATGTAATAACTTGAAATGGAGTGTAATCTATAGAACATTTTACTATGTCATACTGAAAACTAATATAATGTTCTAAATCAACTGTACTTCAATAAATAAAAAACAATAGAGAAAAGATATAGAACTTTATATATATCTATAAATAGAACTATATATATCTATATATAGAACTTTTCTCCAATAGAGGAAAGTATATAGAACTCTCCAAACTATTTTTACATTTTTTGAAACTTAAAACTATTATAAAATTAAACATCAATATAAAAAATTGATGCTCCTTAAAAATGCAAATGACTGAGTGCATAGTTTTTAATTTTCTCTTTCATTAGGGTTATTCAGGTAAGAACACTGACAAAATTATAACATATCCATCAGAGATACTAGATTAATTTGTAACCTAAATCTGTGAGATGGGAAATTCAAATAAAGTGAGGAGAGTTCATGCTACACAAACTATTCAGAGTAGTCAAGATATTCAGGAAAGTTTGAGAATCAGTCATTGCCATAGTTTCACCCAAGACTAGTCTTATTTAATCATTTTTCCAGTATCCAAGCTTACTGTTAAGGCATGGGAGTAGAAATCTTTATTACAAACTATATAAAATATTTTTAAATGAGCTGGTTCTTTTATGAGATTCCACTTATGGATTTAGATTTCTAGTGTGGGAATTTTAACTTTTAGTCACTATATTAAAGAAACTGTTATAACCAAAGACTTTTGATAATGGCACATTGTTTAATAGATTGCCACTAACAATAGTCAATTATCATGAGTGATGATAAAGCAAAACATAACATCTGCAGGCTTCACTAGATTAAACACAATGATTCACTGAACGGGACACTCTGTGAACAATTAGGGATCCATTGTAAATTAAGCCTAATTGAAAGTTAAACATGAGAGATAAAGGGGGAAAACTAACAAAATCTTTGTGAGCAGTTCAAGCGATCAACTCTGGATTTCATTACGAATCTATCATAAAGATATTTTAATGCATGAAAGCTACACAATAGGAAAAAAGTTAAAGAAAGATGACTTACTTTTGCTTTTTGAAGTATGTATATATGTGCTGGAGCTTTAAAAAGGATTTATTGACATAGAATTGACATATAGTAAACCGTATATAGAAACCATAAAATATGTGCAAAAAAGCATGATTATTACCACAGTCAAGATGGTAAAATGGTGAACATATTCATCAGCTCTATAGGAATCCTTGTGACCTTCTGTAATTTCTTCCTCCTTTCACTGTCTGCCTCCCATCCCCAGGCACGCACAATCTACTTTCTGAATGTTCTATAATTACATACAAGTAGATGACAGATGATTACATGCAGAGTAACCATCATACATATTACACACAGATTACAGTCAGGGCATTTTATGACTTATTAATGTTGTATGTATCATTACAGCAATATCCTCTCTAATTTTTGAGTCATATTCCCAATATTTTATGTTATCAGTTCAGTTCAGTCGCTCAGTCGTGTCTGACTCTTTGTGACCCCATGAACCGCAGCACACCAGGCCTCCCTGTCCATCACCAACTCCCGGAGTCCACCCAAACCCATGTCCATGGAGTCGGTGATGCCATCCAACCATCTCATCCTCTGTTGCCCCCTTCTCCTCCTGCCCTCAATCTTTCCCAGCATCAAGCTCTTTTCCAATGAGTCAAATCTTCACATAAGGTGGCCAAAGTATAGGAGTTTCAGCTTCAACATCAGTCCTTCTAATGAACACCCAGGACTGATTTCCTTTAGGATGGACTGATTGGATGTCCTTGCAGCCCAGGGGACTCTCAAGAGTCTCCTCCAACACCACAGTTCAAAAGCATCAGTTCTTTGGCACTCAGCTTTCTTTATAGTCCAACTCTCACATCCATACATGACTACTGGAAAAACCATAGACTTGACTAGATAGACCTTTTTTGGCAAAGTAATGTCTCTGCTTTTTAATATGCTGTCTAGGTTGGTTTTATGGTACGGATGTATTTAATACTAAACTTTGTTTATCCATTCACCTGTTCATCAGTTCAGTTCAATCACTCAGTCGTGTCTGACTCTTTGTGACCCCAAGGACTGCAGCATGCCAGGCCTCCCTGTCTATCACCAACTTCTGGAGTCTACCCAAACCCATGTCCATTGAGTTGGTGATGCCATCCAACCATCTCATCCTCTGTTGCCCCCTTCTCCTCCCACCTTCAATCTTTCCCAGCATCATGGTCTTTTCAAATGAGTCAGCTCTTTGCATCAGGTGGCCAAAGTATTGGAGTTTCAGCATTGGGCTTGTTTTTCTGTTTTTGCTTGTTCGAATTTGCCCAGCAAATTCTCATTCTCCAGAAATCCAGAAGAACCAAATATTTAAAAGACTCACCCTCCCCCATCAAAGAAGTGAAGTGTGTCTTCCCATGACTTATGTGTGGGCTGCATATAGTAACTGCTTTCTAAAAAGTACAACCCTGAAAGGGGTAAAAGAGTAACTTCATGGTAAAGAAACCTGACAAAAGTATTCGGTCAATTGATCAAAGTTAACGCCCAGAGTGATTAGTCATGTTGACAGTATGTACCTTCAACATGATGTGAAGAAAACCACACTTTATTTCAATGGTCTTCCTCTCAAAACTAAAAACCCCAGGGTGGGAAAAGTACCAGAGACAACCTAACGGAGGGAACTCCTACAGTGTAAGGGATCAATACTCCTCAGGACCGTCAAGGTCAACAAAAGCAAAGAAAGTCTGGGTAACTGTCACAGCCAAGCAGAGCCTTAAGAAGAGACGACTGGTTAATCATTGTGATGTGATCGCCTCCGTGTGTCCCAGAATCAAAAGGGAACTTTAGGTAAAAATTCAGGAAATCTGAATAAAGTGTGCACTTGTACTGTATCAACACTGGTTTACTGATTGCAACAAATGTACCACCCTAATGTGAGATGTAAATAATAGGAGAAATGGTGTGAGGTATATGGAGGTTCTGTATACTCTCCAAATGTTCCTTAAATCTAAAAAGGTTCCACTTTCAAAGATATGTATTTAAAAATTGTCTAAGGACTTGGATTTATGTAATACCTTTAAGCTCTTCTTTGGATGTAGATATTATGAATTAAAGAGTCATTTTCTATATTTCTTATAATATGAATTTGTCACTGACTGCCATAAAGCTGCTAATTATATACTTAGAAGCAAATGTTCCTTTTCGTGTTTGTTTGGTCCAAGTGAGTTATTATCATGAGGAATAACTGCCTATGATTTGCAAAAGTAGATAAATATTTCACATCAAAGACTCCCATGGCTTATAGAATTTTCTTTGCTTGAGTGATTTCCGAGGATGAAATTCAAGCTGGAAGAGACATTACAGTAAAATCTTAGTGAATTTTGAAGAGGTCTGAAGGATTGAAAACATTTAATGAAACAGAAGACAAATATCACTCCTTTCCATAAATAATGCTATAGAAGTATAACCAACTGAAATATTATACTAAATGCCCTTAGTAACATTAAATATTTTGACAGTTTTGTGTTTACCATATGAACATAATGTGAGGGTTTAATCACACAGTTGCCATAAATCATTAATAAATGAGAGTGGTAATAAAAGTAATAAATAGTGTAAGGCTGTACGTCAGAGTCTCATCTCCACCCTACTTATCTGCTATGTGATTTTTAAGTAAACCATTTAACCCAGGAGAAAATGTGTTCATTTTCTTCCTCCTGTAAAAAAGGGATAATAAAGTACCCACCTCCTAAGATTATGAACTACTGCTGTTTCTGTCATATCATTTACCTCTAAATATATCTGAATACATCATAAATCCTACTTTATAGTGTTGTTCTTTCAAAAGTCAGTTTTATTGTAAATTAAATAAAGATAAAAGAACACACTTTTATAGTTAACCATCTATCTATCATTTACTGCGCTCCCCGTTCCTGCTTCTAGGTCAAGGTTTTAACTGGTCTCAGGACCTTCAGCCTGAAGGGCAGACCCTAGTTAGCGTTTCCTGCGGTAAAGATTGTCTCAGCTTCTGTTAACATGAAGCTATCCTGATTTCTTCTCAGCTTTGGAGGATACTTTTGGCTGATAAAGTTTTATTTTTTAATATTCAACACTTTAAAAAGTATAAGATTTCTGTAAAATCATCCGTTTTTCTCATCTTTAAATGCCTTTTCGTAAATGTTTCTTCTTTTCTCCTACTCTGGCTGTTCCCAAGTTTCTTTGGTTTCCTTTCTTTGATTTTGGTTTATATCATGTTGACTATGGTGTGTGTAGTATGAGTCTTTTAATACTTATTTGTAAGTATTGTGTGCTTGTGTCCTACTGAGATTCTTGCATATGTAAACACATTTTTTCTTCAGATATTGAAAAGTTTTAGTGATTATGTCTTCAAATATTTTTTCTACTCCAATTTTGCACATTTCTTTTTCTGAGAAGCAATTACATGTACACTGAATAATTCGATATTATCTACAGTTCCCTTAAATCTGTTCATTGGGTTTCTTTTTATTTTCATTCTTTTTCATTCTAGTTTTCTCTGTTCTTCAGATTGGATAAATTCAATATTTATATTTATATTTTAATATATATATCATATATTATATATTTAATATAAATTCAATATTTATATTTATGTTTTAATATATATTTAATATGACAGATATTTACTATTTTATATATTTAATTATAACTATTCTAATAAATGTTTAATATGCAAAATAACACAATACATAGAATAATGAATATACATATTATGTATTATTTTATATTATGTCATTTAATATATTATGTTTTATGATATAAATGTTGCAATATATAGTGAATATACTGTGATATCATTATAAATAATTATATAAATATACTTAACCTATAAAATTTAGTCATTTAATTTATATTTCAATTATATATAAGTTGCAGAGCATGTCATATATACAATAATATGTAAATATGATTCTGTATGTTATATGTTTAATATTTCAGGAATATTTATATTTAATATCACATTCATATCTGTATAACATAGATATTGTTAAGTGACAATATATATGCATATATTTCTGGGATACTATTTTGCTTTAAATAAGTTGATCATTTTATGTCTAGGAGGCTTAGCTCCTCTGTTCATCTTTTTGCAGATTAAAATTATGTAGCAGTTACCACTGCCCTTCCTCAGGAGAACTGAACTTCCCTGATATTCTTAGCTGACACATGGCAATATTACTTGCTTGGATCAATCAAATGAGGTTGAAACTGACACGACAATTGCAGCCGTTACTCTAACAGTCAATGTGCCAAACAGAAATAAAAATTAGGGACTTGTCTGGTCACCCAGTGGATAAGACTCTGTGCTTCCAATGCAGGGCATGCGGGTTTGACTCCTGGTCAGGGAACCAAGATCCCACATGCCCCAGTGCAGCCAAAATAAGTAGATAAATAAATGATAAACAATGAAAATTAGTATCAAATCAAGAGAAAAAAAAAAAGCATCAGTGTGCCCTTCATCTGATATTCTCTTTTTCCTCTGCTTTGTTATCTAAGACTGTTCTAGAAAGTTGAAGTCTCAGCAGGCTGACTTTGGCATGAAAATTACAATTATGCAAAGCAAGAATCTATAATGATCTGAGCAAAGAATAAACATTTGTTGTTCTAATCAATGAGATGTGGGTGTCACTTGTTACTGTAGCCAAGTTAATTTATCCTTCTGATACCTTAGATGATATGTGTACTTATGGATTATAGTTTTAGAATAACTTGTCATTTTAAAGTATACTCCATTACTTACACTTTGGAATTTTGTTAGTCACACAGAACAGTTCAAAGTAATATACATATTGAGATTATTGAATCACCTCCTTTCCATTTATGTAAATCTTCTCTTACACCACCAAAGAGACATTTTAGTATCTGTTATCACAAAATTTTAGAGAAGGAAATGGCAACCCTCTTCAGTATTCTTGCCTGGAAAATCTCATGGACAGAGGGGGCCAGGGCACTACAATTCCAGGGGTCACAAAGAATCAGACATGACTGAGCGACTGGGCACACACATCACATAATTTACGTCAATCTTTTTCTAATGAACAGTAATTATTTTTATCTCTAATCTATTAATAGTAGTATAATCAAAAACATTCTGCATAAAACTTGACATGACTTCTAATTAATTCTCCATCATAAATGCATAGAGTAAGATTACTAAATCCAAAATGATAATGATCTTTAAACTCTTGATTGCTGTCAAATAATATCTTAGAATAATTGTATGAATTTACTTTGCCACCAGCAATATATTTATACTGGTAATTTCATACATACAATGTTACTGTTATTAAGTTTTATCTTTTCTTCAGTAAAGCATCCACATGGATAGGTAGATGGATAAATAGGTAGATAATATGTGTGTTTTGTGAGTATTTATTTACTCCCATAAATAAAGAGTATTTAAAATGCATGTGTGTATACACACACATGTAATTTTCACCTAAACAGTTATATATACAGTTATGTATACAGAAATATAGTTGTATATTCATATACATATTCACAAATATTAATACATATGGCTGCATACACACATAATTGTTAGCTGTTGCCAGCAGTTAGAAATCATTAGTTGGTCAGTCTTATTTAGTTTGTACTGTCTAACTTCCCATTGAAATACAATGCAAATCCCTGATATCATGTCATTTTACCTGTAAATTCTTCAACCAAGAATCTTTCACAGAAAATAATGCAGCACCATTATTACTATTAGCAAAATCATAGTACTTCCTCATAGCTATATAGTATTCACTTTGTTCAAATGTCCCCTAATAGCTCACAAATATTTAATGTTTTACACTTTTTTGATGTTTTTCTGTTCCATTTATCATCAGAATCTTTGATTAAAAATTATTTAAAGTAAGACTACTTTTAACATGCATGTGCATATATCCTTGTAAATGTGGGATTCATTTTATCTTTGGTCTCTACATAAAAGTGAAATTGTGGGATCCTGGAGCAAATACATCTTCTTTTTGATGAAACTAAATTATTCCCCGAAGTGTTTATACTTACTTGCTTGTATGCACAGCGACTCAGTTGTGTCCAACTCTTTGCAACTCCACGGACTGTAGCATCTCAGGCTCCTCTGTCCATGGGATTCTCCAGGCGGGAACACTGGAGGGGCTTTCCATTTCCTTCTCCAGGGGATCTTCCTGACCCAGTGATCGAATCGGTATCTCTTGCATCTCCTGCATTGGCACGTGGATTCTCTACCACTGTGCCACCTGGGAAGCCCCTAATACGTATTTTTATAATCACTAATAGTAAATTATAATTCTTACTTCTTATTGATCTACACCGCCACTAGAATTTCTTTGCAAGAGACTATTATCTGTTGTTGAATCTGCTTTCTCTATTAGTACAATTGCAAATCATTTCATGTTTAATTAGGGCTTTTGTGTTCTACCTTGATTGCTTTGCTTGCATCCTTTGATATTCTTCTCTAATAAGAAGCTTTGCCTTATTTTATGGATTTGTAATGATATCATATATTCTGAATACCAATCTTTTGTAATAAGCAATATAAGTGTTCTCTTCTAATCTCTGTTTTGACTTTTATAAGGTTTAATGTCACTTAGAAGTCATACAGAAGTTTTACATTTTAATGCAGTCAGTCTTTTCCTTTACATAGTCTTTGGTCTCCTGTATAAAAATTATTCTTTATTACAAGACCACAGTTTATATATTTATCTAAGCATTTCAAATGTTGCTCTCACGTTTACATGTTTATCTAAAATTTAGTATATTTCTCCACTTGTTCAGTTACATTTCTAAAAAAAATGATTTTTTCTCATTTTCCCCCAATATTTCTGCTGTTACTAGGTCTCATATTCATATTTATATTTCTTGTTTCCCCAGTTAGTTAAACTTATTTATCCTCCATGAAGAAAACTCAAAGATGGTGTAATTATTATTTTATGACAAATCATGTTATCTTAAGTCAATTATTGTTACTCCATTTTTTCCCTCAACTTTATCTATTCTTAAATTTTTATTCTTTCACAGGAGTTTAGAATTAGCTTTATTGTATATTCATTATTTTATCAATCACTTGTTTATAAAAAAGAAATACTAAAAAAAATTTTTTAATGAAAATTCTTCAAGAAATATATAAGATTAGCTCCTCAAATTTCATTTTTAAAATATTAGAAGTTTGATTAGAATTTATTAAATTTATACATTATTTTAGATAAAATTAATATTTTGCTTTGATTATTCCCATAGTATTCCATTACATTATTATTTTTTTTCAAATAGTATTTCACAGTTTTCTCCATATGTTATGTCCATCTTCTTTATTGTTTTATTTCTAGGTGATTGCAGCAGACTTTTCTGCTATTTACTCATACTTTCATTCTCTCCTCCATATCCTTGGAAGGATTAAACTACCCCCACCTTGAAGTTAGATGTGCACAGGTGTCTTGATTTGATCAATGAGATATAGGCAAAAATTCTGTTTATCATTTCTAGATGTCAGCTTTTAAAAGCCAGTATCGCATTCCCCTTCTGATCCTATAGCAAACTCACAGCAAAGAAGGATGCCTCATGTCACACATGGAGGCTGCGGACAGTGGTGTCTCCTTTGGCAGGAAAGTTGTCACAAGGGGGATGTGAAGGGCAGTCAGTCTGGAGACAGACTTACAGTGGACTCCGCGTCAGCAAGAAAGAAGGCTTCCTCTGTTAAACTTCTGAATTTGGGTGTTCTGCAGCATAATTCATCCTAATCTGATTGATAGAGCACCTTCCCAGTAAATTGTCTGTGTAGACTGTGCATCTACAGTAAAAGAAAAAAAAAGCTGTCTTTTTTTCTTTGCAACTCCCATAGCATATACTTGTTTTCCTCACATGCCTGATTGAAAGAATCTTCTGTGTGCTGTTGTGTAGAAGTAGCACATGAACTGAACACTCACTGAAGAATGAGAGAAGAGAGGACGCCTTTGTCTTGCTCCTTTGCTTAATAGAACAGCTATTTGTCGCTCTTGTTCAGTTGATAAGCCGTGTCTGACTCTTTGCAACTCTGACTCTGAGACAGCATGCCGGGCTTCCCTGTCCTTCACTATCCCCCGGAATTTGCTCAAACTCATGTCTGTTGAGTTGGTGATGCCATCCAACCGTCTCTTCTCTGTCACCTCTCCTCCTTTTGCCTTCAGTTTTTCTCAGCTATTTAGGTATCTCTAAAAAGCACTGCATTTGCTGGAGGTCTCTGAGAGCTGATGTGTATCAGGTAATAAAATGTAATTTTTATTTCTTCTTTACTTGGTATTTTTGTTTAAATCACAAATGATGCTGAATTTCATTGAACATCCCTTATATAGTTTTATCCTAAGATGTGGAAGCTGGTGAATCTTATTCAAGGTAGTTTTGTATTCTCCATCCTTTGCATTTCCATAGACAATTGAGAATGGACTTGTAGTTTTCAACAAAAAAATAAAAACAACGACATCAACAAAACCCACTGGATTCACCGTAGATCTACCAGGGGAATTAATAATAATTTATAACACTATACAATGTCTGGTAACTTCATTATTTGTTGTCAGTTTTGTAGAAAATACTGTAGACTCTAGGATTTATGAGTTGTTTTTGTTTCTTTGCTTTGTTTTCCCAGAGACATGTGTCCCTCTTCTGTAAAGCGGGTGTGATGAGAAGCTGATCTCAGTTCAGTGAGGAACTGGAGAGGGTCCCACCTGGTAGCAGCTTTAGTAACACCCAGTCTTCGTCCGCTTTCCATCATCTGGAGCCTCTGGGCTCTGTTCTTAAGTAGCCACAGACCCTGGGTCTAGGGGGACTTGGTTTCCTGGACACCAAGAGGAGGCAGTCCTGCTGTTTACCTTTCTTTGCCACCCCAACACTCAGCAAATGCCTCGTGGAGAAAAGCAGCCTCCTTCAAGATGCGGTCCCCATGATGTCTGTCCCTGCAGCCTACACTCTCTGCTGGTGTCTTTCTCACAGAGTCCTCTGCCCTGAACCAAGACCATGACCATTCCCTCTAGGAATCGCCAAATGTCCCCAAGAAACTAACTTGAGGAAAAGTGTTGTGATTTTTCATGAAAACAAAATTTTAAAGTTGATGTAGCTCCCTTCATCAACTTAGGAATGGAATTCTGCATCTTCCATCCAACCTCCAAACTCAGATGCTTTTAATTCATTCCTATGCTCTTATTAACCTGGAAAAATAGCTGCTTTGGGGGGCCTTTACCAGTGCTTTTCTGGGAAGATGTGAACGTCTTAAGACTCTAAGATAAACTGATCCTACTTGTAAGCTGCTGGCTGCACAAGCCACGCGATCAGGTTCCTCAATCCACTCTGAGTCTTCTAGCTTCCTCCTTTCCCCTTCAGTTCCTTTCCCTTTTCAGATGCAGAATGGGGTTCTCCCCAAGTTGGGAGTCCTGGAAATGCCAACACCATCTTTCAGTTCAGCTAGTTCAGTTGCTCAGTCATGTCCGACTCTTTGTGACCCCATGGACTGCAACACACCAGGCCTCCCTGTCCATCGCCAACTCCTGGAGTTTACTCAAACTCATGTCCTTTGAGTTGGTGATACCATCCAACTATCTTATCCTCTGTTGTCCCCTTCTCCTCCTGCCTTCAGTCTTTCCCAGCATCACTGTCTTTTCCAATGAGTCAGTTCCTTGCATCAGGTGGCCAAAGTATTGGAGATTCAGCTTCAGCATCAGTCCTTCAATGAGTATTCAGGACTGATTTCCTTTAGGATGGACTGGTTGGTTCTCCCTGCTGTCCAAAGGACTCTCAAGTGTCTTCTCCAAAATCACAGTTCAAAAACATCAGTTCTTCGGTGCTCAGCTTTCTTTATTGTCCAACTCTCACATCCATACATGACTACTGGAAAAACCATAGTTTTGACTAGATGGACCTTCGTTGCAAAGTAATGTCTCTGCTTTTTAATATGCTGTCTAGGTTGGTCATAACTTTCCTTCTAAGGAGTAAGCATGTTTTAATTTCATGGCTGAAATCACCATCTGCAGGGATTTTGGAGCTCCCCCAAAAAATAAAGTCTGTCATTATTTCCACTGTTTCCCCATCTATTTGCCATGAAGTGATGGGACCATCACTAAGGGTGATGGGACCGTAACTAAGATGCCATGATCTTAGTTTTCTTAATGTTGAGTTTTAAGCCAACTTTTCACTGTCCTCTTTCACTTTTAACAAGAGGCTCTTTAGTTCTTCCCTTTCTGCCATAAGGGTGGTGTCATCTGCATATCTGAGGTTATTGATATTTCCCCCAGCAATCTTGATTCCATCTTTACTGGATGCAGAAACATCACCTGTTGCTAGCAACCCCCGGTCCTAGCTCCCTCATTCAAACAACTCTGAAGAATAGTCATCTCCATGGGTTACTCTGAGCTCTAAGCCTCACATCACATTCTGTTCCTGCTTCCCCATGGCTTTAATTATACCACAGGGATGCTTTGGGGCAGAACAAGTGAGACAGCTCTGAAACTCTTGAGTCCAGTTCTTCCTGCATCTTCTAGCTTTCCTTGCACCCAGGCAAGTAGAAGGACCCCTCCTGTGGTCATTTCCCGTGGATGACCCCCCTCCCATACAGAGCTGCCAGCCAGGCTCCAGGGGGCCATGGAGTCTCACAATTTTGTGTGCCCCAGAATTTGCAACAAGAAATGATCATGGATAGTGGAGACTATTGCATGATTATTACCAAAATGCTTTGTTCAAGGATGGAGTCTAGATTCACTTCAGCAAATGTTGGGATGTGGAGCAGGGCAGTCTTGGGCTTGCTGTTGTTGCTCAGTTGCTCAGTTATGTCTGACTCTTTGCCACCTAATCAACTGCAGCATGCAGGGCTTCCCTGTCCTTCACTATCTCCTAGAGTTTACTCAAACTCATGTCCTTTGAGTCAGTGATGTCATCTAACCATCTCATCCTCTGTCGTCCCCTTCTCCTCCTGCCGTCAATCTTGCCTAGCATCAGGGTCTCTTCCAATGAGTTGACTCTTCCTATCAGGCACCCAAAGTATTGGAGTTTCAGCTTCAGCATCAGTCCTTTCAGTGAATATTCAGAGCTGATTTCCTTTAGGATGGACGAATTTTATCTCCTTGGGGACTCTCCAAGGGGCTCTCAAGAGTCTTCTCCACACCACAGTTGGGCCCTGAGTGGAGAGAAATCCATGAGTTCTCTTCTGCTTAGACAACTGTGCTCTCATGAGAATCGGCTTCTTGATGGGTCAGAAAATCAACCAGAATACTATATATTAAAAGTCAGAGATACTGAAGACAATTAGAAGCTAGAGTGTAAAGGTAATTCCATCATCTTTCAGGGTCTTGCTGCCTGAACCAGTTCAAAGGAGAAGGATGCCTTCACAGCTAGAATGGCAGCACCAATATCTAAAGGACCCCACATGTAAGCTTTAGAGTAAGGGTGACTTAGATTGGAAAGAATCTGCCTGCAATTCTGGGATACCCAGGTTTGAGCCCTGGTTTGGGAAGATCTCCTGGCAAAGGGAATGGCAATCTACTCAAGTATCCTTGCCTGGAGAATTCCATGGACAGAGCAGCCTTGTGGGCTAAAGTTCATGGGGTTGCAAAGAACTGAAGCAATTAAAACAGATACATACAGGAAACCAATGCCCTCCAGGCTGGAATATTGCAAAAACCTGCTTTAGAAGGTTAGCCAACCTTCTGTTCTTCTCTCAGTACCTTTCCCAGAAGGCAAGACAAGAGGAGGAACCCACAGCAGTGAAGTGAAGCTTTCTTCTGACTCATTTATTTTCCGCCTGCCTATTTATAGGAAGCACTTGCTAGCACTAAACCACCAAGTGTCCCTGTTTTTCCTCAGTTTTTAAGCTGTAGTGTGTCACCAGATGCATCTAATCTCCATTTTGGCAAAGGCACAGTTGATGTGATGCCACAGACTTTTCTGGATGCTGTCATTAATCAAGATTTCTCCTTCAAACACCTGTTTCCTTGCAGGCAGGATTATTATTCGAGCATAAGAGCCACAAGGAGACACCTTGAACCCTAAAACATAGAGCTTCTGGAAGGTGGCCCTGATTTCTTCCAGGGTTTGCAAAAAATTAAATCTTTCCCTCCTAGGTGCTGTCATTAGTCAAGATTGATTCTTGCATATCTCAGTATTCCCTGTGAGGATAAGGTTGACGGTTTATGACCCAATGTTACTCAGAATCTCCAATTTCATCTTACCTGTTAAAACATACACACTTAACCTGATTCTTCAAGAATCTGGTTCTGCAAGAGAGCAATGTCTCTGTCTACAGCAACACTTCTTAAACGTCTACTTCTCAACCTAAATCTCAGGGCAGAGAGAGTAATGGGACCACTGAAATATCGGGAGGGAAGTGTAGCTTTGAAAGTGAAAGTGTTGGTCACTCAATCACGTCAGACTCTTTGTGACCCCGTGAGTTGTAGCCCACCAGGTTCCTCTGTCCATGGGGTTGTCCAGGCAAGGATACTGGGGTGGGTTACTATGCTCTTTTCCAGGGGATCATCATGACCTGAGTCTCCTGCATTGGCATTCAGATTCTTTACCATCTAAGCAAAGGCACTCTGAAGTGCAGCTTTAGAGAAACTGGGATTCAGACTGAACCCTCACGTTTCACCTGTAAATACCATGTGAATTTTTACCATGTACCACGTTTTACATTTATCTTTTTCAGAGAAGTAAGATTTTGTATAACCCGTCTTCAAGGAAAATTAATTTTACTTTGAAGTTCCTCATCTTTATCTTGCAACTTCCTGTCCTGACATATGTGAGTCCCATTTTGAAAATTAATGATTTAAGGTTCTTAGTTCCTCTTACTTGGAAATAAACCTTAAGTCCCAGATCATGGGATAATTTATCAGTCGACTACCAATTACAGTTTAGTATGAATAAGCTTGCTAGATCTTTCTTGAGGAAGAGTTACTGTATAAGAAAAGGTAGTGTGATTATGAGAATGCTGGTGACCTAAGAGGGAGACTGAGTCACACTGAGTGAGGACTTTGGCAAAGAGCTGGACAGAGGATCATCAGATGATGGGGAAGAACACACATCCAGTTATTGGTTTAGGAATTAGCACCAGGGATCAGAAGCTGGCCTTCTTTATAGTTGAATAAAGGCAAATTGAATAACGTCTATAGCAGTAGTTCTTTTAGTCCTACAAACCACATTCCTAATAATGGCTAGCAATAAATAGTAGAATGTATTCCTGAATTAAAATAAGATGTGATCTAGTAAGAAATAGATATGAATGGCTGAGACAAATGAAGATCATCCAAGTACATATCACAAGGCTGGTACAAATAGGCTGCCCTAGAATTTCATTTTGTGGAGCGGGCCCCAGAACTTCTTTAAAGGGTGAAGACATACTATCCTGCCTCACATAATAATATGCATAGTAAACTGATAGTGCCAGGAGAAACATCAGCAACCTCAGATATGCAGATGTGTGTGTAAGTCATTCAGTCGTGTTCAACTCTTTGTGACGCTGTGGACTGTAACCCACCAGGCTCCTCTGTCCACAGGATTCTCCAGGCAAGAATACTGGATTGAGTTGCCATTTCCTTCTCCAGGGGATTGTCCTGGCCCAGGGATCGAACCCAGGTCTCTTGCCTTGCAAGCAGAGTCTTTACCATCTGAGCCACCAGCGAAGCCCAGATATGCAGACGGTACCAGTCTGATGGCAGAAAGCAAAGAGGAGCTAAAGAGCCTCTTGACGAAGGTGAAAGAGGAGAGTGACAAGGCTGGCTTAAAACTCAACATTCAAAAAACTAAGATCGTGGCATCCAGTCCTATCATTTCATGGCAAATAGATGGAGAAAAAGTAGAAACAGTGACAGATTTTATTTTATTGGGCTCCAAAATCACTGTGTCTGGTGACTACAGCCATGTAATTAAGGCTGAGCACCAGAGAACTGATACTTTCAAACTGTGGAAGGACTGATGCTAAAGCTGAAGCTCCAATCCTTTGATCACCTGAGTCAACTCATTGGAAAAGACCCAGATGCTGGAAAAGACTGAGGGCAGGAGGAGAAGGGGACAACAGAGGATGAGACGGTTGGATGGCATCACCAACTCAATGGACATAAGTTTGAGCAAACTCTAGGAGATAGTGAAGTACAGGGAAGCCTGGTGTGCTGCAGTCCATGGGGTTGCAAAGAATAGGACAAGACTTCAATTGAAGTCATTCAGTTGTGTCCTACTCTTTGCCACCCCATGGGCTGTAGCTTACTAGGTTCCTCCGTCCATGACTTGCGGGCTAAACAAAAAAAGCAACAAGGCTAGACAAAATAAAGTTTTACCGGAAAAGATCCCATGGCCCATTTTAAAAAATCACAAATGTTTTAAACTGACTTTATTTTTTAGAGCACTTTTAAGTCCAAAGCAACATCAAGAAAAGGTACAGAAATTTCCCATATACCTCCTGCCCTCATACATGACAGCTTTCCCGTTATCAACATCCTCCCCCAGAGTGGTCCATTTGTTATAACAGATGACTCTGCGCTGACACGTCATTATCACCATGGTTCACATTAGGATTCATTCGTGGCGCTGTGTATTCTATGGATTTGAATACATGTCCATCATTACAGCATCGTAGAGAAGAGTTTCACTGCCCTAAAAATCCTCTGTGCTCTGGGTATTCATCACCTGTCCTTCAGTACCTGACAACCATTGCTTATTACTGTCTTCATGATTTTGCCTTTTTTGGAATGTCATATGGTTGGAATCTAACAGTATATAACCTTTTCAGACTGGGTTTTTTCATGGGGTAATATACATTTAAGGTTCCACTGTGTCTCTTCTTGGCTTGATATCTAGCTTATTTTAAAAGCTAAATAATATTCACTTCTCTGATTACCACAGTTTATTCATTCACCTACTGAAGGGTATATTGACTATTTTCAGTTTGGGGCAATTATGGATAAAGATGCTATAAACATCTGTGTGTGGGTGTTTGTATAGATATAAGATTTCAGCTGATTTGGGTAAATACCAAGGAAGATACTGCTGGATCATACAGTAAAAGGACATTTAGTTTTGTAAGAAACCAGCAATCTGTTTTCCAAGGTGACTGGAATGTTTTGCAGCCCCACCAGCAATGAACGAGAGTTTCTGTTGCTGCACACCCTCACAGGCATTTGGAGTTGTCATTGTTTCAGATTGTCATCACTTTAACAGAAATCATCGGGCAGATCCTCTGGAGAAAGAGATGGCAACCCACTCCAGTATTCTTGCCTGGAAAAAGCCATAGATGGAGGAGCCTAGTGGGCTTCAGTCCATGGGGTCGAAAGAGTTACATGACTGAGCCACTTCACCTTTCACTCCAATTCACCTCAGTTTTTAGCTTGGCTTGGAATTCAGGGCATGTGAACGGGAATAGTGGGTGCTAAATAAGTAGACCGAGCTCAAATTGTAATCGGTTCTAACAAAAAGACCACATTATTCAACAGACATATGCTCTAAGTGTCTTCTCTCCATTTTTTGCAAAGATCAACTCTTTTCAGGTCTAAGTGTCAAGAGAACGGAGTTTATCCTACAATCCTGCAGTCTGGGGCTCTGGACGTGCGTTTCATGTTCACCTGCCCCCTCCGTGGTCCCACCAGTCCCTCCCAACCTGCCCCATCCCCACTCCTCCCACCTGGTGGCCCTCTGTCCATTCCCTCCCTCAGTGCCCTACTGATCCCTTCCCACACTTCACATTCTTCACCCCCACCCTCCCCTCCCTTTCACTTTCCTCCTAACCCCTGCCATCCCCTCCCCACCTCTCCTCGCTGGGATGGATGCTGCACAAGAAGTCACTCATCTGCAAGGGTAATAAGGAGAAGACTTCACCTTCCTCGACTTCTCTTTCTTTATTCCCTCTCAACTGACCCCACCCAAGGCTCTAAAGATGGATCAGGGCACCCCCAAATTCCTAACATGGTATTTTCTTTGCTTCACATGCCATGACTTTGAAGAAAGAGCACCCTTTCAAACCTGTGATGGTGGGTCAGTCTCCATCTGCCTTTCCAATCAGGGAACTCAAACTCATGGCATGGATTTGTCTCTTAATCTATCACTTCTGCCAGAAGTGACTGTTGATGTCTGACTCAAGAATGACCAGAGACATCCCGGACACCAAGAGCGTCCCAGGAAGGGTTTTGCTGCTCCAAGTGAAGGCCGAGAGCCCAGGGCAGCCAGGAACAACCTTGTCTACGCTCTTCAGAGGTCATGGCCCCTCATCTTTTGGGTGACGAAGCTGACACGGGAACCACACCCCTGAGTGTGGAGATTCTCCCTGCACTGACACGGGCTGCTAACTCCAGCTCACCTTCAGCTTCCCCTGCTGCCTGAGGGTCACTGGTCTCAATCCAGCCGGCAGCCTTGGGCCTGTTCCATCTGTTGCCAGTGGTCCCAATCCCAGTGATACTGGGGTCCAGGTGCTCAACCCTTCCTGGAATTTAAGAGACAGCAGTTTCACGGAGCCTGATATATGGTGTTATCAGCACAGAAACAAATGGCTGCATGCCTGCCGCTGGCTTGTCTGAACCTGGGGGGCCACTTATTCGTTAGAGATAATGGCATAGTCAGACGGTAATTGAGGTCAGCGAGCCTCACTCTGTCATGCCTGGACAGAGGCTCTGCCCTGCATTTTTTCATTTTTTCATTTGGACTTTAGCCTAGAAGAGGTCACAGCAGTAACTGATCAGCTTGAAAAAATGCCCAGTATTTTGATTTTGCCTTTGAAGGTCTGTTTTGAAGGTGGTCATCCGGAACCATTAGCATACTCAGGGAGCTTTTAGGAGAGCAGCCTTATCTGTTTGAGTAGTTTAAGCTTTTTGTTTATAAAAGGGTAAATAACATTATAGGATGGAGAAGGAAATGGCAACCCACTCCAGTGTTCTTGCCTGGAGAATCCCAGGGACGGAGGAGCCTGCTGGGCTGCCATCTATGGGGTTGCACAGAGTCGGACATGACTGAAGCGACTTAGGAACAGCAACATTATAGGAAAAATGTTTTTGAAAAGCAATGCTTGCTTTTAAGTTTGTCAACCAAGGAAGACCACTGGCGTTCTGTCCTGGAGAGGAATGCACGTGAGCCAAGAGCCCTGATCCATGTGACCCCTGAAGCCAGGGAGTGTGGGGCTCAGGTACCAGGACTATCACCCACCTCTCACTTGTGGCGCACCTGTGACAATTAAGGACAACCGTTGTATTTCGCTTGGGGCCCATGGGTGGACACCACAAAGAGCCAGTTTGGGAATCTACACAATTAAAGTTCCTACTGGAATAAACTATTCCCATACCTGTGCCCCACCTGGAGATTATGTTTTCTTTATTCTGTGATTAGATCCAGACATTGGAATGATAAAAATGTTTGGCTAGAATTATATATCCCTGATGATCATGCCAGGTGGTGACTGGGTCTCAGGAAACATTGTTCTAAAGATTATTTTTCTCTTCTGAGTCTTGGTCTGAAGACTGATTAAAAAAATAATAATAGTAAGGCAACTCTGTTCACACATACTGTCCAGGCTTCCAATTAGCTATCCATAAACACAAAGTTGTCTGGGCTTGATGGGATGTTAAATACAGAGTCCTGACACACTTTCTGTTTCCAGGAGGTGCCTTACTTTATGTTACAGACCCAGGAATGAATGACTTCACCAGAAAACTTGAGGACAGCTGAGGGCTGACACCTAAAGTCAGCCTCCACCAATCATGGTTTTTCAACTTGTGAACTGAAGGGGTTAAACTGTGTTACCAAGACATTCCCTCTCAACCTGCATTTCTACCAACAGTTTAACTGTCTCTCAGGTATTAGAGATGTTTACAAACAGGTGTCTTTTCCACTTTCTTTTGCACATGTCAAGCCTGAACTTCACTTCTCTTTAAAAGTGAGCTGGCATTTGAGTTGTCTTGGCCATTGAAGAGTGAATGGAAGCAAAATATATGACTGCAGAGTAAAAACTTTAACAACCAAGGCATGATTTATCATGCTCCCATTCATGATGGCAACTTGAGCTGAGAGGAAGCTTTGTTAGTGTGACTGTGGAATAATAATCCTGGGGCAAAACATCTTTTCCAGTCCACACTGTAAAAACCAGAGACAGACCTTAACTATTTAGACCACTGAGATGTTAGAGATATTTGTTACTGCAGCACATTTATTTTTTTTCTAACTGATACAATATATCTCAACTTCTGAAAGCTTGATGAGGACTTTTTAAATTCTCGCTGCCCACAGAGAATGACTTAGTCAAATGTGTAATGATCATGTTGATCCTGACAGAGTAACCTCTCTAACTTACAAAAAAAGAGACCATTTTTCATGTATGTTAACTAGGTGTGTGCTAAGTCTCTTCAGTCATGTCTGACTCTGTGACCGTATGGACTGTAGCCTGCCAGGCTCTTCTATCCGTGGGATTATCCAGGCAAGAATACTGGAATGGGTTGCCGTGCCCTACTCCAGGAGATTTTCCCAACCCAGGGATCAAACCCAAGTATCTTATGTCTCCTGCACTGGCAGGAAGATTCTTTACCACTAGCACCACCTGGGAAGCCCTATAAAACATGTTTATTACTTCATTTGTCAATTTCTTGGATTTGGCCAGTGTAACTTGGAGAGGTTAGTGTGATCCGGAGATTTCTGATTCTGAAAATGAAAATTTAAGAATTTTGACTCTAAGTGAAATCCACCAGTGAAGCAGCAGGAGCTTCTTTGCAATTTAATACTTGATGATTTGGACATCAAATGCTACAGAATTTCTAAGAGAAGCTTCAGAGGAAGTAAATTTCCCTTATTGAGATATAATCTGAATGTGTGTCTAACATTTCATACCTGAGATATTATTAGCTTACACTTGTTGCAATGAACAGGGTAGATGGCATTCAGCTGAGATCATATGCACAAAATTACATGAAAAATGGAAATATCAAGGTTCATTTAGCACAGCTGCTTGCTAATGAAGACATATTACTAATGAAGAAGTTTGTTCTCTAAAAGGAACTTGCACCTGAGGCTGTGAAAATACAAAAGAGATGAGTAAACTAAGATGGAGACAGAAGGAATTATTCCTAATTAAATATCAGTGAATTATTTGCCAAATCTCAGATATTGCCATGAACAAATCACTGGTTGTGAAGGTGAAATTCAGGCTCTCCTTCTGACTGATACTGTGATGAACTCATTTGAGTTTGAAGTCTCCAGTGTACTTTGCCCTGTGCTCCTGTCACTATAAAACACATTTCCTTGTATCTTTGTGCTTGATTCCTGCATTCCAACATAGGGCAATGAAATAGAAAACAGCTCTTGAATTTTAGAATAACAACAGTAGCACAAAACTGTACAGCAAAACTGTTCCCCTTCTTGAGCTGAAGATGCTAAAATACTGTTACCTGCCAGAGTTTGGCAGGGCCATGACTTGTGTGATAGTTGGAAGCGCGACTCTGTTTTTTCAACACACTCAGCAGTGTGTACTTGCTCTGTGGAAGTACATGGTATAGCTTAAGAAAAAGCCATCTATGTTGGATATTCCCAAAGCTTCCAGGAATGAGTACAACATAAAATAACCGAATGGCAAGCACTGAGGCTATTAAGTTTGAGGCAATAATGTGCAATACAGAGGGGCTGGTGGAGCCAACGAGGGGATACTGGCCAGACATGGAAGTGCCAAGGCTAGATCTCACCCCAAGGATGGCTGACTGTGGGGTCTCACCCCTGTGGTGGATGACCTGATGACCCCATCCACTGAGTGGTTATTCAGATGGTAATGTGTTGGAACATTCTGATGAAAGCTTATGTCAGAGATTTCTTGCAGACCTCAAATGACAGCTCATGTGCTGTTTTGCATGCAGAGATCTCCTGTCCAGAGAATGTAGCAGCAGAATGTAATGACTTTTGGATACTGATGTCCACCAGTTCATCATGGATATTTATTGTGTGCATCAGTGCTAGAATTGAGGATACAAAAATGAACAAGGTCAACACTTGGCTTTCAAGATGATAAATCTGAGTGGCCCTTGAGGTTTATGTTCTCATTTCTTTGGGGGCCTGGGTAAAGAGTGAAAAATCTGCCTGCAGTGCAATGCAATGCAGGAGACCCGGGTTCCACCCCTGGGTTGGGAAGGTCCCTTGGAGAAGGGAATGGCTACCCACTCCAGTATTCTTGCCTGGAGAATTCCATGGACAGAGGAGCCTGGGGGGCTATAGTCCATGGGGTCACAAAGAGTTGGACACAACTGAACAACTAACACTTTCACTTTCACTTCTTTGGGGGTTCAGCAGAGAGGAAACTTACCAGGTCAGTGTTATTTCAGCAGATAAGTAGGCTGATACCAGCCACTGTTCACCTTTCCTAGAAGGGAAGTTCTCAAACAAGAGACTGTCCATTGGTGACCATCACACAGGTGTTCCTTTCTCCCAGATGCTAAAGGTGGATCAACAGAAGACAGGGACGCTCCACCCTGGCAGGTTGGTCACAGGCTGGGGCAGACAAGGTATGAAATAGTGAGAATTCAGGGGTCCATGTGCTCTTCTACTTCTCAGCTCTTAAGTTTTCCTAGGAAATCCTACTTTCTACCTGTACCAAGAACTAGTGGGATTGAAACCATGTCCCACAGAGTTATCAGAAGCTGATAACTAGTTGAAACTTTTTAAACCTGTCTTAACAACAAAAGTGTGAACAGCTTGTTAAAAATCCTTTGCTTATATACTACCTTCACTGATTAAGCTTCTTTTTTCTTTTTTCCTCTTTAATCACATACCTTCCCAGCTTCAAGCAGCCCAATTGTTTTACAGGAATTGGAGTCAGCTCCTGCCCCATGTCAGATGGCTAGGTCTGGTTGGGACCACTGACCCTAAAACAAGGCCTGTGCAGGTGTCTGATGAATGGCTTCTTGACATCAGAGGACTCGAAAACTCTACCCTCTGGTCATGCTATGCATTTCCATTTTGAACATGCATACACATGTAACTGACATGCACCTGTGCAAAACTCTGGTTACCTCCCCTTTTCCCCACCTCCAATAATCTTTCCCCAAAGTTAAGACCAACCTGCTTACCCCAAAAGCGTCCCAGCCCCCTCACCACTGCGGAGGCAGATCTGAGACTTGTCCCCCCGTGTCCTCACTTGGCAGCCTTGTAAATACGCTCTTCCTTAGCTGTGAGCCTCTGTGTTCTCTGTCCTGCTGCACATCAGGCAAAGAGACTTGGTTCATTAGCAGAATCTGAAAGCAAACCCATGGCACAGTTCAGGACGAGCACAAACAAGTCAGCCACCAACTAAAATGCTGCTAAACTGACTTAAAAGTATCCTTGTGATACAGAGAAAAGAGTGTTGATTCCCTCTGAGTCTACTGGAAGGTTTCACAGAGGATGAGGACTTTAGGTTGAGCCCTAAAGACCACGTAGGTTTTGGATAAAGTCAGGGAGAAGGCCTAGGGTTGAAGGCAGGAGTTCAAGGTGAAGATTCCCGAATGGCGAGAAGCCCTGTAGGACTGGGATGTCTGGGCATTCAGTGAATTGCATCTGACTGGAGAGCAGAGATGGCAGTGAGGTTCCTCCCAGGTCAGTCTCAGACTATGATGATGACGCTTTCTACTAGGAATGACTGGGCATTCACTTGGGCACATACTACCTGTGGCTGTCCCCACAAGGTCATGGCTGGACCAGCCCTTGTGCATCTTGCTATTACTGTAAGTTGCTCCTCAGCAGCAAGCACCAGGAAACCTTCAAATAGCAAACTTACTACTCACAAATCCTGCAGGGTACACAGCACACCCATGGTCACACAGTGAGGTGGGGATGGGGAGACCTCGGCTTCTGCCTTTGTTGGAGTCAAGGGTGGGGTGACTAGGATTTTACAGGTTCACTCTTCTGGTGGATTTTAAACCTAAGAGTAGAAATTAAAGCACAGAGAAGGTAAATAAAGCAAGCAAGCGGGTCACACGGGGCTTCCTAAAAGGAGAACGTCATAGGTGGAGCATCATAGTTGGCTCCTCATTTAGTTGAATAGCAGGTAAATCAGGCCTAAATATTCATTGGAAGGACTGATGCTGAAGCTGAAACTCCAATACTTTGGCCACCTCATGCGACGAGCTGACTCATTGGAAAAGACTCTGATTTTGGGAAAGATTGAGGGCAGGAGGAAAAGGGGATGACAGAGGATGAGATGGTTGGATGGCATCGCCAACTCAACAGACACGGGTTTGGGTGGACTCTGGGAGTTGGTGATGAACAGGGAGGCCTGGTGTGCTGTAATCCACGGGGTTGCAAAGTGTCGGACTGAGCAACTGAACTGAGTTAATGTCTTTATTCAACATGAGTGCCTTGAAGTGGATGCCTCAGCAATCAAAAGTTTAATGTGGAGACTTCCCCTGGCACTTCAGTGCTTAAGACTCTGTTCTTCCAATGCAGGGGACTCAGGTTCAATCCCTGGTCAGGGAAATAAGATCCCACTAAGAAAGAAAAAAAAAAGAAGTTTAACATCAGACATTTACATTACAAGCAATAATTGGTTTGTACCACAGCACTCCTAGGAATACTCATGTCAGTAGAAGATAGTCATTACCAGGAAGTCACGGGACAGACAACAGAAATGGAGCTGAGATCTGTTAGAAAATTTTTCTATTGATACTGATGTTCCACCTCTCCTTCAAAGTGTTGCTTCCTCTAATAGTAGTGTTGCAGGAAGGGGAACCCCTTCCAGGGCCTGAAACCGGACTCTTGTCTAACACTCAGAACTGAGTTGTCCGAGGAGACACATGTGCTGACAAAGCAAGAGATTTTATTTGGAAAGGGCACCAGGGTGGAGAGCAGGAGGGGAAGGGAACCCAGGAGAACTGCTCGGCCATGTGGCTTGCAGTCTCGGGATGTATGGTGATGGGATTAGTTTCCGG
The DNA here is from genome assembly GCF_023699985.2 of Odocoileus virginianus. Lineage (NCBI taxonomy): Eukaryota > Metazoa > Chordata > Mammalia > Artiodactyla > Cervidae > Odocoileus > Odocoileus virginianus. The sequence continues at coordinate 7,221,335 of NC_069687.1, forward strand.
GTTGTCTTTAGCCGATCATCCTGACTCAGAGTCCTTCCTGGTGGTGCACGCCTTGTTCAGCCAAGATGGACACTAGAGAGAAGGATTCTGGGAGGTGGTCAGACAGGTGGTGTCTCCTTTTGACCTTTCCCGAACTCTTCTGGTTGGCAGTGGCTTATTAGTTCCCTGTTCCTTACCAGGACCTCCTGTCATAAAACAACTCATGCAAATGGTTACTAGGGTGCCTGGCCAGGGTGGGCGGTTTCAATCAGCATGCTTCCACTAACAGTAGAGTCTTAAGCTCCTACATACAGTGCATGTATAAATTTTATTATTTTAATTTTTTTTTTAAAATTTTAAAAGCCTTTTATTCATTGTTCCTCAAAATCTGGGACTGGTATTTGATGGTAATTGACTGATGACACTCCTTCTCTTCTGACACATGGATTTATGCTTTTTTTCTTCTGAACGTTCTGGAGTTTGCATTGAATAGGGCCAAAGTTGTAAGTATCAAAGGAGAAAAGATCAGTCTCTTTTAAAGTTTTAAAGAAAATACCTGTGTTCAAATGCCAACTATATAATAATAATGTGACATTCTGTAAAGAGCTGTCATTTTCTAGGAAGGCTTTCTGATATCATTTTGCAGAAAAAGTGCTGAGGATGGTGGAGGGGGTTGACTGGAAAGGTCATCCAACTGCTTCTTTATGTTTTTCTCAAAAACGTGTGATACCATTGACCAAAGGTAAAAATTTTAATTCAACTGAAAAACACCTTTGAATTATTGAGCAAAGATTTTAAAGATTTGAGGTTAGATGAAAATTATAAACTTCATAATGCAGCTCAATATGAAATACTTTAGGTTTTCATGATGGAACATGAATGGGTAAAAAGGGCAGTTTTAACACTGAATTAAATGCAGAGTTAATACTTTTGTCAATCTTCTTATTCCAACTGCCTTATTTTCTTAACATGCAATTCATTTTAACCCTCTCAAGTAACCTTTCCTTGCAGCTTGAAGAGAACTAAGGGAGCATGACACAATGAATACCATGAATTACTAGAGGCGAGATGACCGTCTACAAACATATCTAGCTAAATTTTCCTCCTAAAAGCAAAATGAAGGTTTGTTTAATCAAACAAAAATAGATACAATGTTTTTTTTTTGCAAACAAACCTTGTCTATAAACTCTGTAAACATGTAGTTTAACATGTATCTACGTTAAGTAACGAAGAACACTGGAAATGATAAATACATCAGCAAATAAGAGATTTTTAAATATTTATTTTAAAGGGAATTTGTGTTCCTGAACTCAGATTTGGCTGCTCTCCACTTGAAAGCCAGTACTTGAGAGAAGAGTTTTGGTAGGAACGGAAAGATTGCTTTATTCAGGAGGCTGGAAACCTGGGGAGAAGGTGGACTCATGGGCAAGAACCAACTCCCAAAGATTCTGCTGAACCATGAGAATTTTCAAAGGGGGAAATTAATTGTAGTTAATCATTTCAGGAGGCGTCAGAGTCTTTGTTATCTTCCACTGTTTGCAGAGTTTCTTATGATTGGTTGGTGGTGAGGTTATAGGAAGTTGCTCCAGGACTCTTGTGCTCAGCCTGAAAAAGAACCTGCCTGCCAACACAGGTTAGACATAAGAGATGCAGGCTCAATCCATGGATTTAGAAGATCCCCTGGAGGAGAGCGTGGCAACCCACTTCAGTATTCTTGCCTGGAGGATCCCTTAGACAGAGGAGCCTGGCAGGTGCTCTGTTGTGTCTGACTCTTTGCGATCCCATGGACTGTAGCCCACCAGGCTCCTCTGTCCATGGGGATTCTCCAGGCAAGAATACTGGAGTGGGTTGCAATCCCCGCTCCAGGGGATCTTTCCAACCCAGTTATCAAACCCAAGTCTCCTGCATTGCAAGAAGATTATTTACCATCTGAGACACTGGGGGCCACCAGGGAAGACCTTAGCTGCAGCTAAAAAAACAAACAAACAAACAAACACCTCTAAGGTATTGTTATGTTTACTCCTTGAAGAGGAACCAAAACTCTGCATTACCGGTTTACCATTGCTTCTGCTTTGCTTCTGCATTCCCTAACTTTTCTAATCAGCAACTGTTTGAGTCTGCCCTTTGAAATTCAGGGAAGTTCTAGGAGGCTGAAGCTTTTTTTTCCCTAGAAACAAGAAATGAGAACATTAAAAGGATTTGTACTTTGAAGGCTGTGGAAAATTCTGAAAGAGATGGGTATACCAGACCACCTGACCTGCCTCTTGAGAAACCGGTATGCAGGTCAGGAAGCAATAGTTAGAACTGGACATGGAACAACAGACTGGTCCCCAATAGGAAAAGGAGTACATCAAGGTTGTATATTGTCACCCTGCTTATTTAACTTATATGCAGAGTACATCATGTGAAATGCCAGGCTGGAGGAAGCACAAACTGGAATCAAGATTGCCGGGAGAAATACCAATAACCTCAGATACGAAGATGATACCACCCTTATGGCAGAAAGTGAAGAGGAACTAAAAAGCCTCTTGATGAAAGTGAAAGAGGAGAGTGAAAAAGTTGGCTTAAAGCTCAACATTCAGAAAACTAAGATCATGGCACCTGGTCCCATCACCTCATGGGAAATAGATGGGGAGACAGTGGAAACAGTGTCAGACTTTATTTTTTGGGGTTCCAAAATCACTGCAGATGGTGACTGCAGCCATGAAATTAAAAGACACTTACTCCTTGGAAGGAAAGTTATGACCAACCTAGATAGCACATTAAAAAGCAGAGACATTACTTTGCCAACAAAGGTCTGTCTGGTCAAGGCTATGGTTTTTCCAGTGGTCATGTATGGATGTGAGAGCTGGACTGTAAAGAAAGCTGAGCACTGAAAAATTAATGCTTTTGAACTATGGTGTTGGAGAAGACTCTTGAGAGTCCCTTGGACTGCAAGGAGATCCAACCAGTCCATCCTAAAGGAGATCAGTCCTGGGTGTTCATTGGAAGGACTGATGCTGAAGCTGAAACTCCAATACTTTGGCCACCTCATGGGAAGAGTTGACTCACTGGAAAAGACTCTGATGCTGGGACAGATTGGGGGCAGGAGGAGAAGATGACAACAGAGGATGAGATGGTTGGTTGGCATCACCGACTCAATGGACATGGGTTTGAATAAACTCCTGGAGTTGGTGATGGACAGGGAGGCCTGGCGTGCTGCAATTCATGGGGTCCCAAAGAGTCGGACATGACTGAGCGTCTGAATTGAACTGAACTGAACCTTGGAGGCTCCCATAGGGCCCTTTTTAGTTTCAATAGTCAATTCTTAAAAATTTTAAAGAACCAATTCTGAGATAAAATTTTTTATTTCAGATGAACTTTACAGTCTTAAAAATTATTGAGGACCACAGAGAATATTGTAATATCTACCAATATTTTGTCATGTAAGAAACTAAAATAAGAACATATCTTCACTAATAAATATTTTAAATATTTGTTTATCAACTTGCTTTAAATAATTAATAATAAACAATGCAAAATACATGTTTATATATAACTGAATCACTGTGTTGTATACCTGAAACTAACAAAGCATTGGTAATCAAATATGCTCGACTATAAAATAAAATTTTTTTAATTTAAAAAATAAAGATTGAAGGCAGGAGAAGGGGATGACAGAGGACGAGATGGTTGGATGGCATCACCAACTCAATGGACACAAGCTTGAGCAAGCTCCAGGAGATGGTGAAGGACAGGGAAGCATGGTGTGCTATAGTTCATGAGGTTGCAAAGAGTCAGACAGGAGTGAGTGACTGAAAAACAACAAATAAGAAAAAATATCTATGTCTTCCAAAAGAGAAAACAATGAACAGGATGAAATTATTTTTTATTTTTTCAAATCTCTTTTATACTTAAATAAAGACAGCTAAAGTATAATGCCTGCTTTTTCATTCATTTTGTAGTAATATAACACATAATACAGCAATTGGAAAATTCTTTTTTATGAAAGACTAAAAATTTAGAAAGCAAACACTGTTTCATCATCATGAAAATGATTTTAAACTCATGGGTGTTCTGAAAGGATCTTTTGGACCACAGGAGACCTTAGGCTGTTCTTCGAAAACCACTTGTTTAAATGAAAAATAATAACAATATGTTTTGAAGTTAATAACATATATAGAGGTAAAATGTGTAAAACCACTAGCATTTAGACTGGAATGAAAGAAATGAATGTAAGTACTGTATAGCTTTCACACTCTACTTGAAATAGCATAATTTAGAAGTAGTCCATGACAATATATGTAAATTGTAAATCTTAGAGCAATTGTTAAAAAATGAACCAGATTCAGTAAATATTCCAAAATTGAAGACAAAAATCAAGTATTAAAAATAACTCAAAAAAAGTAAGGAAAAGCAAAAAAATGAAACATTAATATGCAATAGGTCAAGTTCTAAAATACACGCAATTGAGAGTTACAAGTAATGTTTTATTTGGGGCAAAATGAAGACTGTAGCCTGGGAGATTGCACCAAAGAGGTGGGGGGAAAGGTCAGTATATATGTGATTTCAGTGAAGGGAGAAGATATGCAAGCAAGCACATATTTTTCCAGAAGGTTTCTACTAGTCTCATGAACCTTGGCTAGTCACAAGGAACAGTTGTCACCATAAAGGATTTTAGTGCTTTTCTAGATATGGGAAAATACAAGAATCAGGGCTCATAAAATCAGCTCCTGAAAATATCTAACTCTCTGAAAACATGTCCTGTCAAATACTCCCCAAGCACAGAGTGCCTCATTTCTGCCCTCCACCCTAAACTGCTTCCAGGGGGTTTTGAAGGCCAGCAGCTGCTGCAGCACATGATTTAATCCTTGTAGAGGTAGGTGGCAAGTGCCAATTTATAGTTGACAGATACGAATAGAAAGTACGTTAATACACATAAACTTAACAATATCAGAAGGTACATTAAAAGTAAAAGGTTGACAATCAATGACACCTTCAATTATTTAGATTTCACCTTAAGAAGACAGAAAAAGAGCAAACTGAACCAAAATAAGTATGAAAAAGTGAAAGTGAAAATCACTCAGTATGTCCGACTCTTTGTGAGTAACATACTGTGTCCGACTCTTTATTCTCCAGGCCAGAATACTGGAGTGAGTAGCTGTTCCCTTCTCCAGGGGATCTTCCCAACCTGGGGATCGAACCCAGGTCTCCCACACTGCAGGCAGATTCTTTACCATCTGAGCTACCAGGGAAGCCCAAGAATACTGGAGTGGGCAGCCTGTCCCTTCTCCAGCGGATCTTCCCGACCCAGGAATCGAACTGGGGTCTCCTGCATTGCAGGAGGATTCTTTACCAGCTGAGCTACCAGGGAAGCACAACACACTGAAGCAAAAAATAAGGAGTGGAAACAATGAAACGGAAAACAGAACCAGCAGACAAACACAGTAAAACCAAAAGCTAGATTTTAGAATTTAGTTAAATCAACTCTACTTCAAAACGAAAAAAAAAGAAGAGCAAAACCAAATACTACCACTGTGTTAGTCTGCTCAGGCAGCCATAACAATACCACTGGCTGGTTGGCTTGAATGGAAATGTGCTTCCTCACAGTTCTGGAGGCAACAAGTCCAAGATCAAGGTGACTCCCGAAGTGGTTTGTGGTGAGGCTTCTCTTCCTGACTTGCAGGCAGTCACCTCACTGTGTCTTCACATGCTCCTTCCTCTGTGTGTGTGCAGAGACTGAGATCTCTGGTTTCTGTTTCTCTTCTAACAAGGACACCAGTTCTTTGGGATTGGGATCCCACTCTTAAGACTTTACTTAACCCTAATTACCTGATCCCTGGGTTGGGGAGATCACCTAGAGGAAGGCGTGGCAACCCACTCCAGTATTCTTGCGGAATTCTCCACGGACAGAGGAGACTTGCAGAATGCAGTCCGTAGGGTTGCACAGAGTCGGACACGACTAAGCAACTTAGCATGCACGCAACACTCACACACCTACATATAGGGCCCCATTTCCAAACATAGTTACATTGAGGATTAGGGCTCCAACATATGAATTTTGAAAGTGAAAGTGTTAGCTGCTAAATTGTGTCCAATTCTTTAAAAGCCCATGGACTGCAACCTGCCAGGCTCCTCTGTCCATGGAATTTTTCAGGCAAGAATACTGGTGTGGGGAGCCATTCCCTTCTCCAAAGGATCTTCCTGACTCAGGGATCGAAACCAGGTCTCCTACATTGCAGGCAGATTCTTTTCTTTTTTTTTCTTTCTTTCTTTTCCCCCAATTATTTTTATTGGGGGAAATTAGAGGCTAATTACTTTACAATATTGTAGTGGTTTTTGCCATACACTGACATGAATCAGCCATGGATTTACATGTGTTCCCCACCCTGATCCCCCCTCCCACCTCCCTCCCCATCCCATCCCTCTGGGTCATCTCAGTGCACCAGCCCTGAGCACTTGTCTCATGCATCCAACCTGGACTGGTGATCTGTTTCACACTTGATAATATACATGTTTCGATGCTGTTCTCTCAGATCATCCCACCCTTGCCTTCTCCCACAGAGTTCAAAAGTCTGTTCTATACATCTGTGTCTCTTTTTCTGTCTTGCACATAGAGTTATCGTTACCATCTTTCTAAATTCCATATATATGCGTTAGTGTACTGTATCGGTGTTTTTCTTTCTGTCTTACTTCACTCTGTATAATGGGCTCCAGTTTCATCCATCTCATTAGAACTGATTCAAATGTATTCTTTTTAATAGCTGAGTAATATTCCATAGTGTATATGTACCACAGCTTCCTTATCCATTCGTCTGCTGATGGGCATCTAGGTTGCTTCCATGTCCTGGCTATTATAAACAGTGCTGCAATGAACATTGGGGTGCACGTGTCTCTTTCAGTTCTGGTTTCCTCAGTGTGTATGCCCAGGAGTGGGATTGCTGGGTCATATGGCAGTTCTATTTCCAGTTTTTTAAGGAATCTCCACACTGTTCTCCATAGCAGCTGTACTAGTTTGCATTCCCACCAACAGTGTAAGAGGGCTCCCTTTTCTCCACACCCTCTCCAGCATTTATTGCTTGTAGACTTTTGGATAACAGCCATTCTGACTGGCGTGTAATGGTACCTCATTGTGGTTTTGATTTGCATTTCTCTGATAATGAGTGATGTTGAGCATCTTTTCATGTGTTTGTTAGCCATCTGTAGGTCTTCTTTGGAGAAATGTCTGTTTAGATCTTTGTGCAGGCAGATTCTTTACTGTCTGAGCCAGGAAGCGTTTTGGGGAGATACAATTCAGTCCATGGCAATCACCTTCAGAAATAAGAGAATGAACATCACTAGAGATGCTGTGGACATTAAAAGAATATGTGGTAATAGTATGAACAAATTTATCCCCCCAAAACAGACAACTTAAATAAGTAGATAAATAAATGTTAGTCATGCAGTCGTGTCCAATTCTTTGAGACCCCATGGACAGTAGCCTGCCAGGCTTCTCTGTCCATGGAATTCTCCAGGCAAGAATACTGGAGTTGGTTGCCATTTCCTTCTCCAGGGGATATTTCCGACCCAAGGCTTGAACCTGATCTCTCGCGTTGCAGGCAGATTCTTCACTGTCTGAGCCGCCATGGAAGCCAGAAAAGGAGATAAATTTCTCCAAAGTCATAAATTAAACTGACCAAAAAAATAAGCAGAGAATTTGAATAGTCTTATGCCAACTAAAGAGATAGAATCTGAAGCTAAAAGCCTTTATAAAATGACCCAAGAATCCAGATGGACTTACTAGTGAATTCTACGAAATATTTAAGGGAAAAAATAATACCAGTATTAACCAATATATTTAATAAAAGGACAAAATATTTTTCAAATACTTTAATAAGGCCAGCATTGCCCTGATTCCAAAACCAGACAAAGACAATGTAAGGTCAATCTTGGCTATCAAGAACATGTATTCAAAATCCATTTAAAAATATTACTATTTATAAAAAATACCTAAATATATAAAAAAGCTTAATTCATTATGGCCAAATAAAGTTATTCCCAGGAATGAAGTTGATTTACAAATCCAAAGTCAATTTTTTAAATTCTTCATATTGAGAGAATTAAAAAGAAAGCTTCTTTGAACATCTCAATGGAGGCAGAAAAACATATTGTCAGAATTCATCACTCAGTCACAATTTTAAAAATTCCTCAGAAAACAAAAATTAAAGGTGAACTGTCTCAAGTTTAAAAAGATTGGTTACCAATAATAATAATAACCTTACACCCAACATAATACAGAATTGTGAAAGAATAAATTCCTCTCCAAGCTGCAACTCCAATACTTTGGCCACCTGATTTGAAGAACTGACTCATTGGAAAAAACCCTGATGCTGGGAAAGACTGAAGGCGTGAGGAGAAGGTGATGACAGAGGATGAGATGGTTGGATGGCATCATCAATTCAATGGACATGAATTTGAGTGAACTCTGGGAGTTGGTGATGGACAGAGAGGCCTGGCATGCTGCAGTCCATGGGGTCACAAAGAGTCGGACATGACTGAGCAACTGAACTGAACTCAACAGTGGTATGTTGACTGAGAGAAAATACAAAATTAAATAAGGAACTGCTTTATTGTCCTGTAGGAATGTTTCTTCTTTCAAATAGATCTAAAACAAATTGGGGTCAGGAAAAGCAGGCTTTGTTTTATCACACAGATCAGCAGTCATGAGGAATCCAATATAAGGAGAAAAGAAATAAAATTATCCCCCATCCATAAAAGCACCCACCACTCAGGTGTGGAGATCTGCTGAAAGGCATAGCAATGACTTGCTGACTGTTCAAGCAGCATGCTTACTGGAGCACCCTGTCGGTCTTTATGATAGCCACACAGTCTCCCACAGCAGCAGACATCACTGACAGGAGTCCCGTGTGCCTGATGTATGTCCTGGCAGATTTTTAATTACCAGGATCACCCTGAATCATGCAACCACATGGAGGCTAGTTCCGTCTCTGAGAACTGATGCCCATCAACTGCCCACCTTTAGCTGACGCTGTGTGTGTGTGTGTGTGTGCGCGTGTGTGCTAGTCACTCAGCTGTGTCCTTCTCTTAGTGACTCCATGGACCATAGCCCACCATGCTCCTCCATCCATGGGATTCTCCAGGCAAGAATACAGGAGTGGGTTGCCATTCCCTTCTCCAGGGGATCTTCTCAAGCCAGGGACAGAACCTGGATCTTCTGCCTTGCAGGCAGATGCTTTACCAACTGAGCCACCAAGGAAGCCTAGGTAACCGGTGCTACTACATTCAGAAGAAATGTGCCTGGCCTGGAGATCTGTGAGGACCTAGATGGATGGGAAGAGGGCAGGGAAGGGAGGCTCAAGAGAGAAGAGATCTATACATACAGTTATGACTTACTCGTGTTGTCATACCCCAGAAACCAATACAGCATTGTAAAGCAATTTTCCTCCAATTAAATATTAAAAAAAGAAATATGCAAAGTATCAGCAAATCAAGGAAGACTGAAATCTGAACCCCCCGAGTCTCTATCCACACAGGTGGGTTTATTTGCTCCCCTTACAAGGCAAGATAAAAAGGATTTTTGACTAATTGGACAAATCTGAATATTACTGCAGATGGAATGACTGACTCAGGGGCAGATTGCTTAGTTGGGCTAGTGTAGAATATGGGAGTACTGGGCTGTGTAAACCAAAGCTTCTGCAAGGAGACAGGATGAAATATTCCCTGCAAGCAATTTACAACCATTTCAAGTAAGACAAGCAAAATATTCAGAGGAAGAATAGATGAACCTGAAATCTTAGGGACTCAGCAAGAAAACTGATCTCTGGCTCCTGTAAAGTACAATGGATGTGTTCAGCTTTGAGCAGGCGCTCCAGAGTCCGTGCCAACAGAAACTCAGCCATGTGCGACACATGGGTCCCCAGGCCACCTGCCCTGGATTACCTCCCACATGATGGGGGGAGAGAGGGATTGGATGGTCTGTCTGGAAGTGTGTAGGGGTCAGAGCTGGAAGAACATAAATTACATCGGCCCACATCCAATTTACTAGAAGTCAGTGACCCCATTCAAATAAAAAGGGGTCAGCAAAAATAGCTACATTATGGAAGAGATACCTGAGTCCTTGGTGACCAGGGAGCTATCTCTATCACAGACACTTAAGTATTGTTTGAAATAAGTTTCAAGACTATTAATGCCATCAGGTACTCGCGGGGGTCCAAACCAGAGAATGCTTGCTTTGAACTTCAAAATATCCAATATGAATAGAGGAGATTATTCAAAGATAATTTGCTAGAAAGACTTACCTTTAGCATAAAATAATTTCCAGTTTTAGAGAAAAGTTATAAGCAAAATTTAATAAGTGTGCTTGGTCATTCCGTCGTGTCCAACTCTATGTGACCCCACGGACTGTAGCCCGCCAAGCTTCTCTGTCCATGGGATTCTCCACGCAAGAATGCTGGAGTGGGGTGCCATTTCTCACTCCAGAGGATCTTCCCTGTGTCTCAGGGGGTGTTACATCTCCTCCATTGGAGGGCAGGATCTTTACCACTAGTGCCACCTGGGAAGGCCAAAATTTAATAGGTGGGGAATATTTACGTTGAGAAAAGGGAATAGAGGCCAATATTTCCTAATTAGAGAGAGTTCTTAATGAGGATACGGTTAACCTATTTTCTTATTAGTGTGTGTGAACAGAAATTTTAGAACATATGCAACAATTATTTTTTTAATAGCTGTTTTGTTTGAATGCAATATACAAAAGTTTCTCAATTGTTCCCATCAATGAATTTTCACAGAATGAACATCCTCGGAAACCAACACCCAGATGGAGATAAACATGACTAGCAACACCCAACCCTCTTCTGCCCTACACGGATCAGAAGACTAGATACAGTTAACTGCTTTCCTGGCTTTAGTACTTCACAGGGGTTCTACTCGATTTTTTTTTAAGTTTTGGAGTGGTTTATTATGTAGCAAGAGGTAGGCAAAACAGGAACATTTTCATTATTTTAAGTAAATTTGCAACACTTATATCAATGCTATTATAATTCCAAATTAAATCATTCACCACAGTTAGGCACTGGAACCATCATAAGTTTTTGACATATCTGTATATACTTCCAGTTCTTTCCTACATTGCTAAAATCAAAAATTTTCCTTTTGGTCATTTTAAGTGGATTTGATAGTACTTCAGAGTTCCCCAGGTGCTTTTAAAATGGGATTTATGTCTGTCTGAGCACAACCAGGTTCACACCATCACTAGGTCCTACCTGACTTTAAACATGATGTGAGAAGCCTCATACAGTGCGTGCTCTTCTTTTGAAAACTTTTTATTTTGTGATGGGGTGTAGCTGATTTACAGTGTGGTGACAGTTTCAGGCGGACAGCAGAGGGACTCAGCCACGCGTATGCATGCATCATTGTCCCTCAAACTCCCCTCCCATCAGGCTGCCCCATAACCCTGAGCAGGGTCCCCTGTGCCATCTAGCAGGTCCGTATATACTTTTCACCTAATTTCTTTTCTTCAGCATTGCATTTGCGAGATTCCTGAACACTGCTGCATTTGGCCGTCGAGCACACACCTTGTTGCTGAGGATATTCCACTGCTACTTCTGAGGCTACTTGCTCCTTGGAGCTTGTGCATCACCTGCTTTTGCTGATCTCTCTAAACTCTCTCTGGGATTTTTCTCTAATTTCTACGTAATACCTGCTTGCACTCATTTTCCCTCAATCTAGACCCCTCTGCTGTTAATAATGACGCCTGCCTTCACTGAGAAGCTACTAAGTATAGAGCCTTGAGAGGGACTGGCCAACGCCAGGGCTGCCGCGCCGTTCCTTCTGTAGTTAGCGTGGGCGGCCTCTGCAGTTATTCATAGTGTGGCCGTGTAAGTGGGCTTCCGTCAATGGCATGTGTGTCTCAATGATGTCTGACACTTGCGAGACTCGCCCACAGGAGCCACTTTCATTTCATCCTCTATATCGTTTTCTCCCCATCAGCACGCATGGGGACTTGGTAAGTCACCTGTTTGAGATGATGAAGGCTGGGCTCTTGACTTGCCGCTTGAGGGAGAGCCTTCTGCCCATCAGAAACACCAGTTATGGGATTTCCAAGAGCGAGAGATAGTCTTCTACTCATGTTTGAGATATTGACCTGCTTTAGTTTCCTACAGTGACTAGAATCACCTTAACTAACACACCTGCTGCACGTGTACACAGCCAGCTGCCCAGCGACCTCTCCTCTGCACGTTTTATAGGCTCTTCAAGCTTGGCAGGTCCAGAATTGAACCTGTTTCTCCTTCCCCACCCCAGATCTATTCCACTTCCATCCACTTACATACCTGGAGGTCCCCCAGGAACCCCCATGACCCCAGAGTCATCCATCCCACCATAGTTGCGGCTTCTTCATCCTGAGCATCTCTCATCTCCATCCCCTTTTATCAGCATCATTGCCTAGTTTGAATCACTTTCATCTCTCACCTGAATCTCCCTGTTATGTCTGCTTTCTGACCACTCTCTTTATAAAGCAGAGGTCTCCAGAGAAACAGAACAAACAGGAAATATAGATATATAAAAGGAGATTTTTTATGAGAATTGGCTTATGTGATTGCGGAGGATGAGATATGCCAAAATATACCACAGGCAACCTGAAAAACAAAAAACCAGGGGTATAATTCAGTCTGAGGCCAAAGGCTTGAGAAGTGCGGGCGTGAGTTTGTGAGTGTGTGTGTGTGAGTTTGTGAGTGTGTGTGTGTGTGTGTGTGTGTGAAACCAAGAGTTCTGCTGATTCCAAGGGCAGGGCAAAATCTCATCCTAACTCAAGAGGAGAGAGAAGATTAATCCTTCCTCTGCCATTTTTGTTTTCTATTCAGCTAGGTCTTTGTTGGTTATCTGTTTTAATGCTGTTTATTTGGCTGCATCTAGTCTTAGCTGCAGCACATTAGATCTTCCCTGTGTCACACAGGATCTTTTTGATGCAGTGCATGGACTGCCTACTTGCAGCGCATGGGCTCAGTAGTGGTCCACAGACTTAGTCGCTCCACAGTATGGATCCATGGGATCTTAGTTCCTTGACCAGGAATCTAACTCACATCACCTGCTTTGCAAGGCAGATTCTTTACCAATGGGCCACCAGAGGAAGTCCCTCCTCCACCTTTTTGTTCTATGTGAGTCCGTCAAGGGCTTAGATGAGACCCACCCACACTGGTGAGAACTGATCTCCTTTATTCAGTCTATTAATCCGTCTCTTCCTCTTCTCTTCCAGCTCTCTGGGCATCCCTAAGCACTGTCAAGTTAACACACAAAATTCACTGTCACACTGTCAGAATATCCTTCTTATAATAAAAATCATAAAAAGACTTCAAAGTCCCTGGATGGTCCTTACTTTTTCTAAAAGTCAAATATCGAAGGCATTTTAGGATCTCTGATTACCCTCCAAGCTCCTTGGAAACTTTCTCCAGCCACTCCGCTATGAGTGCACCCCGTGCCTGACCACGGGCCCCGTCCTGTGACCACCTGTGTTAAAGGACTTCCTCTGACATGTCACAATAGGCATGGCCTGCAGGCCTTCCTTATTCTGTGTCCTCTGCCTGGCAACCCCAGCACTCTTTTATGAATTCCTGAGGCATCTGTCTACTCAGATCTATCTATTACCATGATCTCCCTGGCTTAGAGGGGAGCCAGCGTTACTAAAATCGCCTATTTCCTATATCAAAAGTAATTTTCTCTTGATCTCTCTCCACACTATTTTCCTTGGTCTGTCTGCTTTTCTAAGCATTTCCGATCCTGGATTCCTATCTGGCTTCACCTCCCTTTGTATTCACACCGAAGCCATTTAAGTCACTGTTCCAAAGGCAAGGCTTCATCATCCTTCGTGAACAACTCATCCCGCAGCCACCTGGCTTCCATGTCTCCTCCATGCTCAGCTATTTCCTTTGATCTCCGAGAAAAGAAAAGTGACGTCACTCAGTCATGTCCGACTCTTTGCGACCCCATGGGCTGTAGCCCACCAGGCTCCTCTGTCTATGGAATTTTCCGGGCAAGAGTACTGGAGTGGGCTGCCATTTCCTTCTCCAGGGGATCTTCCCGACTCAGGGATAGAATCCGGGTCTCCCGCATTGCAGGCAGACGCTTTACCATCTGAGTCACCTGGGAAGATCTAACATAACTTAAAAAAACTCTTTCAGTCCTCACGATTCCCCATGTCCTTCAGCCATGACATCAAAACCTTTAATTCCGCCATGAACTCACTCCCCTCCTCGTTTGAGCCCTCTCTGGATTTGTTTGGGACTCTCGTTGAAGCTTCACTCTTGTGGCTGGCCCCTCACTCAAAGGCTCTCTCACAAGCGCTGCCCCTGACTCTTCAGGTTCCTGGTTTAATGCTTTCCTGGACATCCTCAGTCAGCTTCAGGTGGTGCCTATAGCACCTGGTGATAAGGATGGGCAATCGGTACCCCAGTTCACATCTGGACTTTGAATTTCCTCCGGCACCTAAAGGTTATCATATCCCAAAGACGCCCACTTTCCTTACCTGCAAATATCCTCCTTTACTTACCACTCAGCGTTTCAACAGTGAAGTCTTCTTCAACCTTTCTCCCGCCACCTGCTGCCCAATCCCTCTGCCTCCAAAACCTCTCTTGTGTCTTTCCTTCATCGCTCCTCCCCAGGTGAGTTTCGAACCTGATCACCTCTCTTCCAGGCCACTGTGTTTGCTTCCCTTCCACTTCCAAACAGCTGCTGGATATTTATCTCCAAAGTGAAATTGGAGACTTTGCCATTCTGCCTAAAATGCTCGAGTGGCTTTTCATCAAATGCAGAGTATAAAACGGGGAATCTTAAAACGATTTTGGAGCTTCCAACCAAGCAGTATTACCAGTAACTGAACCCTGTATTCATAGGCTTTCTTGCCCTGCTCTCCCCATGTGTCCTCTCCTGGATGCCCTCACAGTATCTTACCTGCATCTGAGCACAACATGCACGTCTGCATCCACCCTTCTATCCAAGAAACCTTTAAGTAATACCCTCTGATGTTCTTTTAAATCTTAGCTATTTTTACAGACCCAGTCCAAGTATCTCTTGTGAAGTCTTTTTATCCATCATTTCTCCATATATCCATTTTATCCACATATTTCTTTGTATAAATGCAGCACTTTATTAATATTCCTACTATACATTTTCTTAAAAATTTTGATGATGCTTATTTGCTAAGTCATGACCAACTTCTTTGCAACCCCAAGGACTATAGCCCACCAGGCTCTTCTTGCCATGGGATTTCCCAGGCAAGAATACTAGAGTGGGTAGCCATTTCCTTCTCCAAGGGACCTTCCCGACCCAAAGATTGAATCTGAGTCTCCTGCATTGGCAGGCAGATTCTTTATCAGTGAGCCACCAGGGAAACCCTTTTTTTATCATAAGTGAATGCAAAATACTTATGTACTTTTCCTTCTAGAATATGATCTCTTCAAAATGAAGGTCAGTATGATATTCATCATTGCATTTCCAAGACCTAGCAAAATGCCTAGAATATGATAAATGATTGGAAACATTTGTTTTTTGTGCTTATTGAAACTGAGCAGGAGCTTGCAGGGCTGTTGGTCAGAGAAGCATTTCTGTGTCCCTCATTTCTTGCTTGCAGGGCACAGACTCTAGCCTCCATGACCTTCCTTAAGTTCCAAAGGGTAGATCTGAGCAGCTGTTAATCAGAGAAGAGGGAGGATGCAGACTAGGGAGGAGGAGTTGAGAAGCAAAAGCTCCATCTCAAGGGAACACATGGCAATATCTCTGAGCTCTTTACAGAACCAAACCCCCAACAAATGGAGTTAAAACTCTTCATTCCGGAGAAGACAACCTGAGGCCAGATTAAAGGGACCAGAGAAGTTCATCAAGAGAATACCTGAGATCAGACTAAAAGAGTGCAGGTCTTGCAATCACCCTATATATTTTCAGCAAACTTGACCTTGAACTTTTGCTATAAAACCTGGCAAAGTAACAAAGCTATTCTTTTCTACTTTACCCAAAACTCTCTCTCCAAGATTTGATTCAGCACCAGTGCACAGAGGTCAAGTTTTTGACATCATTATCAGGCACTTACATTCTATTTCATGTTACATGTCCATGTTGGAATCTGAGATACTACTAAAACAAAGCCAGGAAAATTTGTATGATGTCATTATTAACTTGGAGAAAATGTTAATTTTATTTGCATTATTATTTTTTTCAGGACCTTCTTTTTTTCACAGAAGCTTTTAAAGGTTACATTCAGCACAGCATGCCTAACTACTGTGAACTTTGAGCTAATGGACTCTGAATGATATTTTAGAACATAAAGTGCTTTCTGTCCTAGAACAACATGATTGACATATTAATAGCATACACACAGCATTTGAAGTTGAGGACTTGAGAAAAGTCAGTTGTGTTAAATACCCAGTTACTTTAACTTACAGACAAACAATGACATTGGTAATAGGGATCTTAAATACAATTTCGTGTACTTTAAATCCTTAGATATTGTCTTTAACAAGCTGAGGGGAACAGATAACAAATACATTGGTAGGGAAGACTGAAAAAAGTGAAAAAGTGAAAGTGAAGCCACTTAGTCGTGTCCAACTCTTTGCAACCCTGTGGACTGTAGCCCACCAGGCTCCTCTGTCCATGGGATTCTCCAGGCAAGAGAATTCTTCCCGACCCAAGGATTGAACCCAGGTCTTCCACATTGCAGGCAGACGCTTTAACATCTGAGCCACCAGGGAAGCAAGCCAAACTTCCTGGGAAGTCTTTAGGGAAGACTAAATAGCAATAAAATGGAACAAAAACATGGATGGCTAATTATATCAGACTAATGAGAAAACCAAGGACTTCCCTTGTGGCTCAGATGGTGAAGTGTCTGCCTATAATGTGGGACACCCGGGTTTGATCCCTGGGTCAGGAAGATCCTCTGGAGAAGGAAATGGCAACCCACTCCAGTACTCTTGCCTGGAAAATCCCATGGATGGAGGAGCGTGGTAGGTTACAGTCCATGGGGTCGCAAAGAGTTGGACACGACTGAGCGACTTCACTTCACTTCAATGAGAAAACCAGCTGGATAGTATTTCCATGACTTAAAAATCTGGATATAATGTAATGTATGTAAGAGTAATCAATAGTTACATGCATCTCAGGCCATCTACAAAAACAGAAACTCTTAACTGTAGGAGAACTCAGATGCAGTTCCTATACCAGCCACAAGGAGAGCAAGGAAACCAAAATGGAGTCACAAGATGTAATCCTTGAAAAGCTATCAAGGGAGAATCTGAACGTCACTTCCCTGGAAGACTTCAGCACTTATTCTGCGCCATGTACCCAGAAAACTGGGATTCTTCCAAGTACTTCCTGCACTGGAGATATCAAACATTCAGCTTCTGGATTTTCTGTTCTTGTTGTTCAGTCTCTAAGTCAAGCCCAACTCTTTGCAATTTCATAGACTGCATCATGACAGGCTCCTGCGTCCTCCACTGTCTCTCAGAGTTTTCTCAGACTCATGTCCATTGAGCCTGTGATGCTATCTAATTATCTCATTCTCTGCCACTCCCTTCTCCTTTTGCCTTCAATCTTTCCCATCATGAAGGTCTTTTCCAGTGAGTCAGCTCTTTGTATCAGGCAACCAAAGTATTGGAGCTTCAGCTTCAGTATCAGTCCTTCCAATGAATATTTAGGACTGACTTCCTTTAGGATAGACTGGTTTGATCTCCTAGCAGTCCAAGGGACTCTCAAGAGTCTTCTCTAGCACCACAGTTTGAAGGCATCAGTTCTTCAGTGTTCAGGTTTCTTTATGGTCCAACCGTCACATCTCTACATGACTACTGGAAAAATCACAGCTTTGACTCTACAGACCTTTGTCAGTAAAGTGATGTCTCTGGGTTTTAATACACTGTCTAGGTTTTTCACAGCTTTCCTTCCAAGGAGTAAGCGTCTTTTAATTTCATGGCTGCAGTCACCATCTGCAGTGATTTCAGAGCCCAAGAAAATAAAATCTGTTTCTGTTTCTACTTTTCCCCCTTCTTTTTGCCATGAAGTGATGCGGCCAGATGCCATAACTTTAGTTTTTCGAATGTTGAATTTCAAGCCAGCTTTTTCACTCTCCTCCTTCACCTTCACTAAGAGATTCTTTACTTCCTCTTCTTGATAGCCTGCATTACAAAGGACAGATCTCAACTACATCACTTTGCTTCTCCAATAAAATCATAACCCTTTGAAAAGAAGAAAGGATAGAATTTCTCTATGTTGAGTTTCTCTATGCCGAGTTTCTCTACATTTTTTCTTTGTCTCCCTGTATATTTTTCCAATTTTAGTCTTTATAAAATCATATTTGTTTCCTAGCCTGGTGCTTGGGTTTGACCGTCTACCGGGATGATCGTTGATGGTGTTGTGATGCTGCTGATTCTCTGAATTAGGAGGCTATTGAGATGAAGCTTTTCTACCTTCTGTGATCTGGTGCTGAAGGGCAGGTTCTGCCTGAGAAGCCTACGCAAGGAGATGAGCATTTCATGTTTAATTGCACTGCAGTCCTCTGATCCATAACAGTCCTTCTCCCCTGAAGGAGAACCAACCCTCTCTGTAAGTGTTCCCAGGTTACATGAGTTGCCAGCACCAGTGGCAGCACAGAAGCAAAGAACTAGTTCTGCATCCTGAAGGGAGTATAGATTTCCTTCCTTCCATTCACAAATATACTGTTTTTATCTTAGTAGTTGAATTTATTTGGATAATTAGCTTTCAAAGAAGATTTACTTTATCTCACGTTTTCATTGATGTGGAGATTTTTGGCTTCTTTCTTTTCAAGACTGCAGAATACTCTACATCATTTTCATTAATGAGTTGCTATGATTTTCTGCAACAAATGTTCACAACAGTTTTGTTCCAGGAGCAGGTGGCTCAGAATCTTTATCATTCTGTTGCATTGCTTCCTTTTGCTCAGTTCATTCCTACAGCTTCTTAGGGGAATTCCTGATGATTGGTTGACTGAGAATGTAAAGTTTCAACCCTGGTTTACAAATGAGTCTGTGCAGTAATTGAAAAACTGATAGCTAGAGTATTACTGTCCCACTTGGAGAACTCTCTCTCCCCACTGTCCTTCAAGGTCCCCTCTGGGTGCTCGGGCAAATCCTTCCCCCTCTTAGGCTCTGCCCAGCACAACCTGCCTAGATGTCTGGATGCTCGGAGACCTGCTGTGGGTACTCAGTGTTCTCACGAAGCTGGGGCAGCGAGAAGGCCCTCCAGGGCCTTTGCTGTCAGGACTCGTGAGCCCGTGAGAACTTCCCCAGAGAGGAGGATAGAGGGGCAGCCTTGTGTGTTTGTGGGGACACGTAGGGCAGCCTCTAAGAATTTCCAGAAATAACGGGAGGACTCATGGGGGTAAAGATCGGTACTTCATCACCAACACAGAAAGAATTTATCAGTGCAATTGCTACTGACCACATCATCATTTCTCATAGCCATGTCACTGTTCCCGGGAACAATTCCCATGATCTCTTGGTTGATGTGGTTTAAACCATTTATACAGCAGGCTTCACTTTCTTTAAGTACATTAAATGAATTAAATACATTCATGTTCTTAGCACTCCTCATAATTCCAGAAGGATTCCACCCCCAAAACTGACTAAAATTGGGGGGAAAAATGATTCCCCTAGCACTAGTGAAGGTACCTGAAAATAAGGTGGAAATATTTATCAGGATAACCTTTCCAGACACCAATTTAACAATCAAATAAAAATCCTCAAATAAATGCCTAACTTTGGTCCAGTAACTTCTTTTATAGGAAATGTCTTGAGAAATTAACTGTTTCCTGGATTATCAGTAAACAAAGATTGCCACAGTCATCAGGGGTTGCAGTCACCTCTTGCTGAGCTGATGAACCCTGGCGGAACTCAGTAAGGAAAGAATACCTGCTATCTAGCAGCCATCAGACTGTGGCCACTTCCCACTGTGAGCCCCGAGGAAACTCAGGATGAGAAACTACTGGCCCCAAACAGCCAAGGTGCATTTGGAAAGAATAGTTTTCGTAATCCCAGACTCTTGCATCTTCCCATACATAGAAAAAGAGATAAATTCCTTGAGGTATCTGTTTTTTTTTTCAATTAACAAGGATCTTTTGATGTCCAGACCACCTGTCCTTTATTGCAAAACTCTTATGTATCCTGGCTCCCTCCACCCCTGCTCTTCAAACCAGTTTTCTCAGGATTACTTGACATGCTGCCTTTCAAAAAATTTGAAGACCTAAAAGTTGCCCCTAATAAAACATAACTCTCAACTTTTAGGTTGGGCATTTCTTTTTTCAGTCAGTGGTCTTAAGGCATACTTGTGAAAATTGTTGCCTCAGTCTTGTTTGTAATAGTGACTCTTGGAAAGGATCTAACTTCATACAAATAGGGACTTTACATTCATGACATGGAAGCTGTGGAGTCACTTCGCACGACAGGGAAGAATACCTAACAGACTGTTCCATGGAACATATTCATGAACAATGTTAAGGGGGAAAACAGGTTAAAGAGCATTTATCTCCATATTCATAACAATTATGTTTATTTTTTTTTCTTTTTTTTTTTTAATTTATTTTTTTTTTAATTTTTATTAGTTGGAGGCTAATTACTTTACATCATTACAGTAGTTTTTGTTATACATTGATATGAATTAGCCATGGATTTACATGTATTCCCCATCCCAGTCCCCCCTCCCACCTCCCTCTCCACCCGATCCCTCTGGGTCTTCCCAGTGCACCAGGCCCGAGCACTTGTCTCATGCACCCAACCTAGGCTGGTGATCTGTTTCACCCTAGATAATATACATGTTTCAATGCTGTTCTCCTGAAACATCCCGCCCTCGCCTTCTCCCAAAGTCCACAAGTCTGTTCCGTACATCTGAGTCTCTTTTTCTGTTTTGCATATAGGGTTATCGTTACCATCTTTCTAAAGTCCATATATATGTGTTAGTATACTGTAATGGTCTTTATCTTTCTGGCTTACTTCGCTCTGTATAATGGGCTCCAGTTTCATCCATCTCATTAGAACTGATTCAAATGAATTCTTTTTAATGGCTGAGTAATATTCCATGGTGTATATGTACCACAGCTTCCTCATCCATTCGTCTGCTGATGGGCATCTGGGTTGCTTCCATGTCCTGGCTATTATAAACAGTGCTGCAATGAACATTGGGGTGCATGTGTCTCTTTCAGATCTGGTCTCCTTGGTGTGTATGCCCAGAAGTGGGATTGCTGGGTCATACGGCAGTTCTATTTCCAGCTTTTTAAGAAATCTCCACACTGTTTTCCATAGTGGCTGTACTAATTTGCATTCCCACCAACAGTGTAAGAGGGTTCCCTTTTCTCCACACCCTCTCCAGCATTTATTGCTTGTAGACTTTTGGATAGCAGCCATCCTGACTGGCGTATAATGGTACCTCATTGTGGTTTTGATTTGCATTTCTCTGATAATGAGTGATGTTGAGCATCTTTTCATGTGTTTGTTAGCCATCTGTATGTCTTCCTTGGAGAAATGTCTGTTTAGTTCTTTGGCCCATTTTTTGATTGGGTCATTTATTTTTCTGGAGTTGAGCTGCAGGAGTTGCTTGTATATTTTTGAGATTAATCCTTTGTCTGTTGCTTCGTTTGCTATTATTTTCTCCCAATCTGAGGGCTGTCTTTTCACCTTGCTTATAGTTTCCTTTGTTGTGCAAAAGCTTTTAAGTTTCATTAGGTCCCATTTGTTTATTTTTGCTTTTATTTCTGAAATTCTGGGATGTGGGTCATAGAGGATCCTGCTGTGATTTATGTCGGAGAGTGTTTTGCCTATGTTCTCCTCTAGGAGTTTTATAGTTTCTGGTCTTACATTTAGATCTTTAATCCATTTTGAGTTTATTTTTGTGTATGGTGTTAGAAAGTGTTCTAGTTTCATTCTTTTACAGGTGGTTGACCAGTTTTCCCAGCACCACTTGTTAAAGAGGTTATCATTTTTCCATTGTATATCCTTGCCTCCTTTGTCGAAGATAAGGTGACCATAGGTTCGTGGACTTATCTCTGGGCTTTCTATTCTGTTCCATTGATCTATATTTCTGTCTTTGTGCCAGTACCATACTGTCTTGATGACTGTGGCTTTGTAGTAGAGTCTGAAGTCAGGCAGATTGATTCCTCCAGTTCCATTCTTCTTTCTCAGGATTACTTTGGCTATTCGAGGTTTTTTGTATTTCCATACAAACTGTGAAATTATTTGTTCTAGTTCTGTGAAAAATACTGTTGGTAGTTTGATAGGGATTGCATTGAATCTATAGATTGCTTTGGGTAGTATAGCCATTTTGACAATATTGATTCTTCCAATCCATGAACACGGTATATTTCTCCATCTGCTTGTGTCCTCTTTGATTTCTTTCATCAGTGTTTTATAGTTTTCTATGTATAGGTCTTTTGTTTCTTTAGGTAGATATACTCCTAAGTATTTTATTCTTTTTGTTGCAATGGTGAATGGTATTGTTTCCTTAATTTCTCTTTCTGTTTTCTCATTGTTAGTGTATAGGAATGCAAGAGATTTCTGTGTGTTAATTTTATATCCTGCAACTTGACTGTATTCGTTGATTAGCTCTAGTAATTTTCTGGTAGAGTCTTTAGGGTTTTCTATGTAGAGGATCATGTCATCTGCAAACAGCGAGAGTTTCACTTCTTCTTTTCCTATCTGGATTCCTTTTACTTCTTTTTCTGCCCTGATTGCTGTGGCCAAAACTTCCAAAACTATGTTGAATAGTAGTGGTGAGAGTGGGCACCCTTGTCTTGTTCCTGATTTCAGGGGAAATGCTTTCAATTTTTCACCATTGAGGGTGATGCTTGCTGTGGGTTTGTCATATATAGCTTTTATTATGTTGAGGTATGTTCCTTCTATTCCTGCTTTCTGGAGAGTTTTAATCATAAATGGATGTTGAATTTTGTCAAAGGCTTTTTCTGCATCTATTGAGATAATCATATGGTTTTTATCTTTCAATTTGTTAATGTGGTGTATTACATTGATTGATTTGCGGATATTAAAGAATCCTTGCATTCCTGGGATAAAGCCCACTTGGTCATGATGAATGATTTTTTTAATATGTTGTTGGATTCTGTTTGCTAGAATTTTGTTAAGGATTTTTGCATCTATGTTCATCAGCGATATTGGCCTGTAGTTTTCTTTTTTTGTGGCATCTTTGTCTGGTTTTGGAATTAGGGTGATGGTGGCCTCATAGAATGAGTTTGGAAGTCTACCTTCTTCTGCAATTTTCTGGAAGAGTTTGAGTAAGATAGGTGTTAGCTCTTCTCTAAATTTTTGGTAGAATTCAGCTGTGAAGCCATCTGGTCCTGGGCTTTTGTTTGCTGGAAGATTTCTGATTACAGTTTCGATTTCCTTGCTTGTGATCGTTTTGTTAAGATCTTCTATTTCTTCCTGGTTCAGTTTTGGAAAGTTATACTTCTCTAAGAACTTGTCCATTTCTTCCAAGTTGTCCATTTTATTGGCATAGAGCTGCTGGTAGTAGTCTCTTATGATCCTTTGTATTTCAGTGTTGTCTGTTGTGATCTCTCCATTTTCATTTCTAATTTTGTTAATTTGGTTCTTCTCCCTTTGTTTCTTAATGAGTCTTGCTAATGGTTTGTCAATTTTGTTAATTTTTTCAAAAAACCAGCTTTTAGCTTTGTTAATTTTTGCTATGGTCTCTTTAGTTTCTTTTGCATTTATTTCTGCCCTAATTTTTAAGATTTCTTTCCTTCTACTAACCCTGGGGTTCTTCATTTCTTCCTCCTCTAGTTGCTTTAGGTGTAGAGTTAGGTTATTTATTTGACTTTTTTCTTGTTTCTTGAGGTAGGCCTGTAATGCTATGAATCTTCCCCTTAGCACTGCTTTTACAGTGTCCCATAGGTTTTGGGCTGTTGTGTTATCATTTTCATTCATTTCTATGCATATTTTGATTTCTTTTTTGATTTCTTCTATGATTTGTTGGTTATTCAGAAGCGTGTTGTTTAGCCTCCATATGTTTGAATTTTTAATAATTTTTTTCCTGTAATTGAGATCTAATCTTACTCTGGCTGCCTGAACCGCTCAGGCCGGGGAAGGCACAAAACGCAGGAGCAACCGAATCTGCGCTTTTGTGGAGTACCCGAAAACTGGAACCGCACTCAACGCAGGGCCCGCTCCATATAGAGCAGCCGGGAGCCTGAGCAGTGTAGACGGCGAAAGCACAGACACCCGTGAGCGGGGCAAACCCAGTGTGGCCGGAACACGGTGAGCGCTATCCACACAGAGCGGTGTCTGTCTGCAGCGCCCCGCCCTCCCCGTAGCAGGACTGAACTGAACTAGAGAACCTAAATAAGAGATCACCTCCGCCCGCCTGTGTCAGGGCGGAAATTAGACACCAAAGAGACAGCAAACAGAAGCCAAATAAACAAAGGGAACCGCTTCAGAAAGGACCGGTGCAACAGATTAAAATCCCTGAAGGTAACACCGAATACACGGGAAGGGGCCTACAGATATTGAGAAGTGTAAGCTGGAAAGAGGAGCTATCTGAAATTGAACTGAACCTACGCTGACCGCAACCACCTCAGAGAAATTCCTAGATATATATGTACATTTTTTTTTTAATTTAAAAAAAAAAAAAAATTTTTTTTTCTTTCTTTCCCTTTCTTTTTTTTTTTTTTTTTTTAATTTTTTATTTTTTCTCTTTCATTTTCTTTTATAATTCCCTATTACTCCCCCATTACTCCTCAACTTTCATTTTCATATATTTTTACGATTTTTTTATTTGGGAACAATTATGTTTAAATGGCTGGTTATACAAACATCTCACTGGAATAGACACATTCTGGATGTGAATTTGCCTTGCCTGCACCACCATCCGTATACTCCTAATATCTATTATCATGGTTTCCACACAGCAATGATTTTGACCAGGAACTCCCTTCATGGCAGCAAGCACTGCATGGAGCTCATCTCCAAGGAAAGGACAGTTATTATCACTTTTCCCCCCACCGGAAGCAGTGGTCAGAACAAAGGGTAGAAGTGCTTACTGAGAACTCAGTTATAGCGGTAGTAACACAATACCCAGATGCAGACTGGTGTTCTGTGTTATAGGTACCCTTTTACTCTTTGAGTCAGAGATCACGGTATGCTGCTTTCTCCCCCAGAGCTAGAAAGCATGAGCCTGAGGATCAAGGGTTAAAAGTTGGCCCGTCTCCTCTTAATATTATCCCTAACAAGCAACTCGGGAGAAGGAAACGGCAACCCACTCCAGTGTTCTTGCCTGGAGAATCCCAGGGACCGGGGAGCCTGACAGGCTGCTGTCCATGGAGTCGCACAGAGTCAGACACGACTGAAGCGACTTAGCATGCATGCATGCATGCACTGGAGAAGGAAATGACAACCCGCTCCAGTGTTCTTGCCTGGGGAATCCCAGGGACAGAGGAGCCTGCTGGGCTGCCATCTATGGGGTTGCATAGAGCCGGACATGACTGAAGTGACTTATCAGCAGCAGCAGCAGCAACAAGCAACTCACAAAAGTTTTGCTTTCTGTTCCAGGCGCATTGAGCTCTCCTGGTTTGTGGGTCTTATTTCCCAAAGGGTGATGTTTGCATGAAGGGATACAGTAGTAGCTCACTGAACTGGAAAATGAGATACCCAATCCAGAACTTTTGGCCTTCTTATGCCACTGAACCAACAGAAAGAAAAGGGGTTACTCCCCTGAGTAGAATGATTGATCTTTATTATCATCAGGATAATCATCTGATATCATCAAGATATCATCTTGTGCCCTGCACAAAAGCAGACAGGAAAGACTGTCTCTAGAACCCATAGGGATGCTCTGGGCTGATGCTTAACAGTCCATGCCCCAGGGTAAAAATCAATGGAAAAGTACAGAAATCAAATAACAGAACTCCTAAGTATCAATGCTACACAGGAACGAAAGCTTGACTCACTCTACCAGCTGAGGAGCCCTGGCCAGTCTATGTGAACATGAAAGTCACTCAGTCGTGTCCAACTCTTTCTTGTGTGTGTGTGTGTGTCCAACTCTTTGTGACCCCATGGACTACACAGTCCATGGAAATTTCCAGGCCAGAATACTGGAGTGGGTAGCCTTTCCCTTCTCCAGGGGATGGCTGAGGAGAAATGTGAAATATTTGTGGAAGGAAAAAGGCAGAGATAATCAACTACAGTCCTGTGACCAATTTTTCAAATGAGGATTACTATATATTTGCATTTTTTTCAGTCCTGAGTTGTGTCTGACTCTTTGCAACCCCGTGGATGGCAGCACACCAGGCTTCCCTGTCCCCCACTATCTCCTGGAGTTTGCTCAGATTCATGCGTATTGAGTCCATGATGCTATCTAATTCTCACATCCTCTGACGCCCCCTTCCCCTTTTGCCTTCAATCTTTCCCAACCTTAGGGAAATATTTCCTCACATTTGATATATACATTTATACTATTTGTAGATATTAGTTTGGCTTTTCCCTTCTTTCCGTTTTTATTTTATGGGAAAGTTATTGGCAAAAGGAGAGAGTGGGTGATGGACACATCCTTTCCAACAAGGTCTGAGTTTCAGCCCTGGATGTTGGGTATGTGGGTTCTTCCAACTAAATGAGTCCCTTAGATACTTTCCATTAGTCCTAGATTTAGTGGTTACTATTTACATCTCTCATTCTTGTGTTCCTCAAAATTCTCTTTACCCCTTTTACTAGTTAGTTCAATTTCACTATTCCTTTTGGATGGATACTAGAGCATGGCATGTGTGAAGAAACAGAGGCACAAAATTAGAGGGGGGTTATGTCTGCAAAAGTGGCAGGGTGGAAGACTTCCTAACATCTGCCTCTCCATAAAAGCAATGAGAAAAGTGGCAACTGTTGTCAGATTCAACTTTTTCAGATCTCTGAAAATCAACTAATAGCTGGCAGCAAACTGGCGTGCATTTAGTCAAGAAAAAGAGCTAAAGAACAGTGAGCTTTGCAGCATTTCAACTCATCTAGTCACATCTCCTGCTGCCCAGTTCCACAGCAACCTGGGAAAATAACAGCCCAACTTCCCCGAGCAGAGGGTGTCAAGCAGGACTGGAAACCGCTCACAGCCTCATTCCCAAATAGGCATCATTATCGGATTTGATTGGTATTTTTTGGAAGAACCAGAGGTCCTAGGCTCTCTACAATCTCTAGCTGATCACTAAACTAATCAAGTAGATACATCAAAGATACAGACTTTACAGAAATCGATTTTAAAAAGTCACTAAACAAACTGCTACATACATAGCAACAAAAAAAAACTTGGAGTGGGGTGAGAAATGTATTTCTAGAGTGGCAAAATATTTTAAATGTCTTACTGTTAACTAAAAAACAAGTTATAGAATATTGCCCATACACACAGAAAAGCAGCAGTCAATAGAAGCCATCCTCTGGGAAACTCAGATATTGAAAAACATTTTAAATCAACTATTATGCATATTTTGAAAATCTAAGGAAATCAAGCTTAAAGAAATAAAACAAAGTGTGAAAATATTTCTCACTAAATACAGCTCCTTCCATTGCCCTGATTTTGTTCCAGATCTTTAAAAAAATATTAATTCAATCTTTCACCCCCATTTGCAGATGCGATCCTGAATAATCGATGTCAATCAATCTATGTCAGTCAATCCATCTTTATCGCCAATATTTGGATTGGGAGTGGAAACATGGCACCCTCTGGACCAATGAAGTACAAATAGAGGTTTGCCACCAGTTTTGGAAGACGCTACTGTCAGTCTTCTGGGGGAATGCCCAGGAGAAGCCTTTTCCATCTCCAGATATAAATGAGGAAATCTTGGAGCCCAGGTCCTAGAGATCCCACTGTCAGGAAACGGGTCCTGGCAGAAGCTGTGCTATGTACCAGAGTCCGAAGAGGCAGAAAGCCTGGGGCTCCGAAGCTCTACTGAGTCAGGGCATCCATCAGCACCACGGCCAGCGACACCCCAGCCTTCCAGGGAGGGATTCCCCAGAGCTTTCCTACTTCCTTACTAAGCAGTTAGGACACGGTTTCTCCTTCAGAGCATCCAAGCCCAGAGACTCAGGCCATATCTGAATATGTGTACAACGATAAAGAGAAGTGTCCAGTGGTTTAAGTCTGGGAAATTTAAGTTAGAGAACTTTTCCCAGAGACCAGTTTGGTTTGTAATTATCCATGTCTCTGTCCTTCCTCAGTCTTCACACTCAAGTAGGTAAGAAAAACTATTCCATGGGACTTGACAAATATGAGAATGAATGGCAATGCTCACACAAAGTCAATTATAGTTAAATTTATCATGCTTTCATCTTGATCTGATTCATTACAGGAAGGTAAGTTTTCAGTCAATTTTGGATTAATTCTAGAATAAAATTTTGGTCTCCAGTTCCTTCCCTTGAATCACTATTAACAGTCAGCCAGTAGCTGTGATTTAAATGCGTTCCATTTGGAAGCCGGCCAGAAGAACTCCCCTACAGAAGTAAGAGGAAATGAAATAACTTGGCATTTATATAGGCCTGTTTCAAATTGCATACCAGCAAAATTCATTGGAAAATGTGTTTAAAATTCTGCTTCCCGATCTGTCGATTCTCATTTGGTCAAATTTCTAATGAAGTTATTGAACTAATACACAACTTCACAAAGTCACAGATGAAATCTCTAAACTTCCAGCAGTGCAGGGAGTCAAACAACAAAGTGGCTCAAAATACACTACATTCCTAGCCTCGGTTTTCTGTTCTGTAAAAGGGGGTCAACTTACCAATGTTAAGATTTATGGGATTTAAATGAGATATTAGAATACCTAGTACCATGGCCATCTCACAGCAGGTATGCAATTTCCATGTGTGTTCACCTGTTTCTCTACTCACAAACTTCAAAAACTAACAACTGCTTGGTCTAGGGCTCCAATGTATTCTCTATTTGCCTTCAGTTTGACTTCTACCTTGCCTTCAGCTTTTCCCCTATCAATCATCTGCTCTTTCCAGCGGAGAAGCCTATATCATCCCACTCCAGTACTCTTGCGGACAATCTCATGGACGGAGGAGCCTGGCAGGCTGCGGTCCTTGGGGTCACTAAGAGTCGGACACGACTGAGCGACTTCACTTTCACTTTTCACTTTCATGCATTGGAGAAGGAAATGGCAACCCACTCCAGTGTTCTTGCCTGGAGAATCCCAGGGACGGGGGAGCCTGGTGGGCTGCCGTCTATGGGGTCGCACAGAGTCAGACACGACTGAAGCGACCTAGCAGCAGCAGCAGCTTCTTCCAGAATCAGCTCTATCATCTTCCAATCAGTGTGGGTTACCGCCTGCAGCCTAGTCTCTGTCCTGGCCACTCTCCCTCGGCCGCACGCCCTCGGCTCACTTGTCCTCTCCACATCTCAGCAAGCCCAGTTTTCCGCCTGCTCTCTCCCGAGGTCCTCTCCCATCCACTGCAACCAGCCTCTGGGTCCGCCTCCAGCGCCTAGTGTCCATCCCGTTGTGAAGGCAAGTCCAGGTGGCACTCAAGTTAAACGGCTGGCTGGGGGTCTAGAACACTTGATTTAAAACTGCTTCCCTTACTACTCTTGCGACTTGTAAGTTCCGTAGTTAATCTTGAGGAGTCTCATAGCCCTGTCTCGGAAAATGAAATGACAGAATCCTTGGGTCACGGATGTGCTGTGAGAAGCACATGATGAGCACCCCTCAAGCACTTCGGACAGACTCCTGCAGGCGGCGTGTGTGCGCTCACTACCGCGTTATGACAAGGATTGTCCACTAGGGGCGCGCGTCGTCGGAGGACTCGTTCCAGGGCGCTCGGGGAAGCCGGAAGCAGAGCGCACGGTTTTTGGCACAAGCGAAATCCCTTAGCTGTCCGCCGCTGACAGCAAATAGGTTCCCAAAAACAGTGGAAGCGGAAAACGCTACATTATCCTTTCTATAGGCCATGCGGTACAACTTGATTTCTTTTAGTTTATATTTGAATTAGTGACATGATTCCTCTAGGGAACTAAGAAACATAATAATTAAAAAGCAAACAGCTTACTCTTAATTTTAATTACGTTACCTAGTCTATACATCATACTTTAGTAGAGAAAACAAAAAATTAACAGGTACTTTAAATCCAGCTTGAAAAATTATTGGCCGCATGACCCTAGAAAAAGACATTTCCTTTCAAGAGCCTTATTGTCTTTACTTAATGCAACACAAATAAAACAGCTGCCCTTGCAATCTAGTGTATTTACTGAGAGTTCAGATTGAATAATTTACATGAAAAATGCGCGAGAGCTTTGACCTACTGTAGAAGCACAAAGGTCTATCAGGAAGCTGAACTTCCCACGTTTTTAAATTAAAAATTGCCTGGGAGGGGTAGGTTTTCAGGGTGTCAACTGCGCAAAGTTGCACAGAGCAAGGGCTTGTCACGTTAGTCCAGTTATGACTTTTTGGAATTCACATTTAAATCAAACGGGATAGTGGGATGAAGTGTGGCTTTTTCTTTTCCAGTCTCCTTAAATCAATCATTAACGAATCAAGTGTGATCTGTGTGGTTTGGGGTAGGAATAAGGCACACAGCCATATACATTAATATCTAGACTCTCAGGGAAACTGTTGAGAAATGACAGAGGCTTCCAGAACAGAGTGATTCAACAGTTGTTTACAGCTAAAAGAACACACATGATTCCAGATTTTTAACTCTTCTTGCTGGGTCCAGCTCCCTGTGTTCAGCCTTCCCTCCGTGCCCTGCTAGAATGACAGGAGCGCCATAATTATGCGCTTCTGTTGGTTTACCTGCTGTGACAGTGGCCATGAGGCAGGAGATGGGAGAACCACGGAGACGCAGCGCTGCTCGTGTTTCTCTGCTGCTCAGATGCCGTCTGTCTTCTCTGAAGTAGAGTGAAGTTACTGCAGAGATTGAGAGCCATTTAACTCCCCACACTTCTGTGGCTTCATCTATGGCATAGGGATCACAGTACCATCCTTCATAGCATGCCTGTTGTTCAGTCCCTCAGTCGTGTCTGACTCTCTGCGACCCCATGGACTGCAGCACGCCAGCCTTCCCTGCCCTTTACCTTCTCCCAGAGTTTGCTCAAACTCATGTCCATTGAGTCGGTGATGCCATCCAACCATCTCATCCCTTTTTGTCCCCTTCTCCTCCCACCTTCAATCTTTTCTAGCATCAGTGTCTTTTCCAGTGAGCTGACTCTTCACATCAGGTGGCCAAAATACTGAAGCTTCAGCTTCAGCATCAGTCCTTCTGGTGAATATTCAGGATGGAGTTCCTTTAGGATGGACTGGTTTTGATCTCCTTGCAGTCATAGCACGGTAGTAAGGATTAAATGAGAATTCACAGGCAGTGTCTTGCGGATCCTGGGTCTGGGTTTTCTTTCCTCTATGCCTTCCTCTCCCTGAACTGCAAGCAGCTGGGCTGCACAGAATCCTCTGTCCTAGCAGGGAAGGCATCAAAAGGTGAAGGAAAGTAAAGTGAAGTCAGTCAGTCACGTCCGACTCTTAGCAACCCCATGGACTGTAGCCTGCCAGGCTGCATCTGCCATGAAAAAGCTTCCAATTCGCATGTTTTGGCTGAATGCTGCTTTCTTCTGAGTAGGACAAAGTACATGGAGCCCCATTAAAGATGCCCTTCCCCGGGTTTGCTGAGAGTGTGAAAGACAGGAGGCTTCCACCGCTCCCAACGGAGGCAGCAGAAAAATGCGACAGAGGATCAAGGAAGGAAATGGAAAGAGCTGAAGTCACCAGGCATTCCCGTGCTCCCATTAAACCTTCCCAACAGGACTGAGTGAGCCGATCCTTCCTCCCAAGACCAAGTTAGTCATCACAGAGCCCCAAGCTGGGCTCTCTGTGCTATATGGCAGTTTCTCACTAGTGATCTATTACTCATACAGTAGTGCCCTACACTCCCAGTTCATCCCACCCTCCCCAGGCCACTGTGTCTGTATGTCTGTCCTCTATGTCTGTGTCTCTATTCCTGCCCTGGAAATAGGTTCACCTGTACCATTTTTTTCCCTAGATTCCACATATATGCATTAATGTACAAAATGTGTTATTCTGTCTCTGACCCCCTTCAATTTGTGTGATAAACTCCAGGTCCATCCACATCACTACACATGGGAGGGAGGCCCAAGAGAGAGGGGATATATGTATACTTAGAGCTGATGGCACCCCACTCCCATACTCTCGCCTGGAAAATCCCATGGACGGAGGAGCCTGGTGGGCTGCAGTCCATGGGGTCGCTAAGAGTCGGACACGACTGAGCGACTTCACTTTAACTTTTCACTTTCATGCATTGGAGAAGGAAATGGCAGCCCACTCCAGTGTTCTTGCCTGGAGAATCCCAGGGATAGGGAGCCTGGTGGGCTGCCATCTATGGGGTTGCACAGAGTCGGACACGACTGAAGCGACTTCACTTTCACTTTCCACTTTCATGCACTGGGGAAGGAAATGGCAACCCACTCCAGTGCTCTTGCCTGGAGACTCCCAGGGACGGGGGAGCCTGGTGGGCTGCCGTCTATGGGGTCGCACAGAGTCGGACACGACTGAAGGGACTCAGCAGCAGCAGCAGCAGCAGGGCTGATACACTTTGTTGAACAGCAAAAACTAACGCAGCATTGAAAACCATTTACAGTCCAAGAAAAAAGAATGTGTTTTTAAGCCTAAAAAAAAGAAGTTGGGAGGGGTAAGTAACGTTCTTATAGGCACACAGACAGTGCACGCTGTTTCTGGTTGCCTAGAAACAAACTAGATCTTTTGGAAGACCTTGTATCTCCCTGGCGAAGGAGGGGACCCATCCACTTCCAGGCACCCAGTTCTCTGGATGTGAGATGCAGGAGGGCAGGGGATGCAGGAAAATTGCTCTGTAGATTCACAAAGCTTGTGCTTGGGGATACTATCTCTTTTGTAGAGTTTAAAAAAAAAAAAAACAACTTCCTTTCTTCTTGTCAAGGAATCTATCATTTTTCTCCTCAGTAACTTGGAGCCAAGCATGGATTCAGAACCACCTGGGGAATACCCCTCCCCTGAGACTCAGAATGAACTGACAGGTGGCTCATTGGAGGGGAAGGTTTGATGAAATGCCTCTCAATCAAGCCACTCACCTAGTAAAATGCTGCCTCCTCCACCATATGGCTGCCTTAGCCTTTGCCAAAACATCTCTTGGCTAGTATGAGGGTAGATCTTTACTGCACATATTCTTATGCATTGTTGGAAAGGAACAAAAGAAATATTCATTTACTGAATCTGAAACTACAGAAAGTGGAACAGAAAATTGGTCAATTTGATGATATTCATTTCAACACGCATCATAAAACCACTAAATATATTTTGGGTGTTACAAAAGAGGATACTATTAGAGGAAAATTATTTTCAAGTTGAAATTTTCTTCTACAGAGCATGCATTTGTTAGCAGCAATGAAAGTCTTTTAGACCAAGAATATAATGATTTGTAACTTAGCCAATTCCAAAGTCCTGGTTTAGTAAGATGCAGTCAGAATCTGGACTGAGGTTGATACTCTGTCTCAGAATGGTTTACAGATCAAAATTGGCAAGTAATTATCTCATCCATATATTATTGTTAAACATTTATAATTGAATTCTTAATTTAAATGCATTTCAGTTGCTTTCTTTGGGAACATTTCTCATAAATGTATAAAAAAGAACTAGACAATTTGGATAATATGACAAATGTTTTAAAAAATCCTTTGAGTGAGTTCATACTGTGATTTTGGAGATGTAACACTTACTTGTAACTTAATATAAATTTTTAACACAGTGTAGTAAGATGTGTGACATTGAAGTTGATATACTTAAGTAGTGTTAATAACTAAGGTGTCTGATACCAGGTAACAAAGATCAGATACAGGTAATTCAGGGCAGCAGACATGATACACAACCAATGAAGTGTCTTCTATAGGAAACATGAAGAGATTGTGCTGACTCCCTGGCAATATGAGGGCAGTAAACTTTGCATTAGCAGAAAAAGAGGTCATAATTGTGCATTAAAAGTGCATTTCTGTCATGTTCCAGGTATTGTGCTGAGGCTTTTACATGAATGTTTCATTTAATCTTCAGGATTTACCAATGAAAGAATAGCAAGACTCAGCAACAAGGAAGAGCAGTGAGCTTGAGATTTGACTTAATAAAATGGGATCAAAAATCACAGTGATGATTGGCAGGACATCCCCTGCCAGCTAGGAAGAATTTTCTGCAAAGTGAGCATTTCTTGGTAGACACTGTATGCATGTTAAAGAGTCTCAGTTATTCCAAGCAACCTGTAACGTGATATAGTGTAAGTTTAATGAATAAATAGAGAAAATGCACTCAAGAGGAGAAGAAATTAAATGGGAATAGATCAAACGAAGTTGAGGGCTTCCTCAGCCGCACCCCACCAGATCCCAGAGTCAGACCAACATGCAATGCCCTCAGCTCAGCTCAGCGAGCTTAGTCACTCAGTCGTCCAACTCTTAATGACCCCATGGACTGTGGCCTGCCAGTCGCATGATGCCCTGTCTTACTCATATTGCATCATACTTTCAGCAGGGTCAATGGTTATTGAAGAAGAAGCTTATAAATTATTTTTAGTGTAGGTCATGCAGTGCTCCTGTGTGAGGCAGATGAGTATTGGATGGGAAGGTAAATTAAATGCAGTTCCAAATTAAACATAGTCCTTGTATATGTACAATAATACATGACAGGTTTGAATCATGAATGTTATTTTCAAACATTTTTTAGTACCATAAATCATAAAACCTGGACAAAAAATGAAACTGAGTCATCCATCTCACTTCTTGACCCTTCTATCTATGACTTTGGGATGCTCAGTTTTGGGGTGTTCTCATTATCCTTATCTGTAAAATGTTGGCAATTGATTACTTTGTCCCTTTAAGGAAGAAGATTCCATGGTTCTGAAGCATGTATGCCTTGCCAGGGAGTTTAATAATAGTGCCACACAGAAAAGTCAAAACATCCAATTTTCCTGCCCAAGAAATGAATTTTCTTTTCACTTTGGAAACCAAAGTTCCCATAAAATAGAAGGGAAGGGAGCTTCCCTAGTTCCCATAAAAAGAAGACTGAGCGATTCCCTGGTGATCCAGTGGCTAAGACTCCAAATTCCCAATGCAAGGTGGCCCAGGTTCTATCCATGGTCAGGGAACTAGCTCCTGCATGCAACAGCTAAGAGTTGGAGGGCTTCAACAAGGATCCCACATGATACAATGAAGATGGAAGATCCAGCATGCTGCAACTAAGACCTGTCACAGTCAAATAAATAAATATTTTTTAAAATTGTTAAGAATATTTTTAAAAGGAGGTTGACACATTTACTCCTAAATAGAAGCAGTCAGAAATAGTAGTAAATGATAGGTTCTCCAAATGTGGCCTGAGGACCCTAGTGAGCATTTGAGTCCCCATTTGGCAAAATACTAGGTCAAAACTATCGTCATAATAATTATGACATGACTTGCCTTTTTTACTGTCATTCTCTCATTCAGGTAGAGTTTGAGTTATCTAGTAGCTACATGCATGATGTCATCATCATTCTGATAACTAATAGAATGTATGTTTATATATTCTTATATTTTCTAGAGTTTTCTGACAGATCTATTTAGTACAGCCTTCCTTGGTGGCTCAGTGGTAAAGAATCTGCCTGCAATGCAGGAGACCCAGGTTCAATCCCTGGGTCAGGAAGATCCCCTGGAGAAGGGAATGGCAATCCACTCCAGTATTCTTGCCTGGGAAATCTCATGGACAGGGTCTGGCTGGCTGCAGTCTATGGGGTCGCAAAGAGTCAGACACAATTGAGTGACTAACATTTTTTTTTCATATTTAGTATACAAATATAAATATGTGCATTTGCAAAAATTAACTCACTTGTTCTCAATACTCTTACATCCAATTATATCTCCTGCTAAATTTTCAAGCTCAGTATTAATCAATAGATAATCATTTTATAGTTGAAAATTTCCCTTAATCATAAGCAGAAACACTAATAAGGGGCAAATGCAATATTTTGCTTCTTTTGCAATGCATTTTCATATTTTATAGGAAATATTTCTAAATTTTGAATTTTTATTTATAGTTTATTTTAGAATTTGACAATGTATAATTTTAAAATATGAGATTATTTATATTACATTTTTCTTGTTTTGAGCTTTTATCACTGGCCTATGAATGTATTATAATACTTTTTCAAACTACAACGGCACTGTCTATATTTTAAAATGCTTCGGAAATCAGACTGCCATGTCAGAGTTCTCTGATTCATGAGAGAAAAGACTCTACTCCAAAGAAACTGGGTAAAACTATATATGAAAATTGAAATATGATGAGGACAATTTTTCCTATCTTCATCGATATTAACAATTATTTATATTGAATCTTATGTAATAGAACATTTTAAAAAACATTAGGGTGACAGGCATCATTTTGAGACTAACCATTCAAAGATTAAAGAAAAAGGAACTGACTATATGAAGCATAGCTCTTTAAGACAAACTGTTGAGGAGTTTCACACCAGAAATGAGGAGGTCAGGAAGCATCCTCCAGGGCAAGTCAGTGCCCTGTATTGTCTGGGGGACCACAGAGCAGCTGAGACACCCATGGCTGAATGCCTGCTGGGTGCAAATGCAACATATGAACCAGTGTTGCTTTCCCAGGATTCAGTAACTTGATTCACAAAATTTCCTACAAACACAAAGACTGAGTCAATATCTCAGGGATAGAACTGCACTTTGCCTTACACAGGGCTAAATTTATAGATGTGAGAGGACTTGCAATTTTGCTCACATTGGCCCAATAGGAACACCAAATAGTTGTATTAAAAAAGATTTCCCAGGACCTGGATTTTTTTCTCAAAATTTTATTTTTGAAGTTTTAAAAAATTATTTCTTATCACTGTGGACAGTGACTGAAACCATGAAATTGAAAGACACTTGCTCCTTGGAAGAAAAACTATGAAAAACCTAGACAGTGTATTAACAAACAGAGACACTACTTTGCTGACAAAGGTCTGTCTAGTCCAAGCTATGGTTTTTCCAGTAGTCGGGTATGGAAGTGAGAGTTGGACCATAAAGAAGGCTGAGCGCCAAAGAACTGATGCTTTCATATTGTGGTGCTGGAGAAGACTCTTAAGAGTCTCTTGGACAGCAAGGAGATCAAACCAGTCCATTCTAAAGGAAATCAGTCCTGAATATTCATTAGAAGGACTGATGCTGAAGCTGAAGCTCCAATCCTTTGGCCACCTGATGTGAAGAGCTGACTCATTGGAAAAGACCCTGATGCTGGGAAAGATTGAAGGCAGGAGGAGAAGGAGATGACAGAGGATGAGATGGTTGGATGACATCATGAACTCATTGGACATGAATTTGAGCAAACCTGGGAGATAGTGAAGAACAGGGAAGCCTGGAGTGCTGTGATCCATGGGATCACAAAGAGTCAGACACGACTGAGCAACTGAACGACGACAAAATAGTTGCTTTACCCAAAGGGAGGGAATATATGTATTTGTACGGGTGATCCATTTTGCTGTAGAGTAGAAGCCAGTGCACGAATATTTAGCACAAACCTTAAGTGGTATTGAAATATTTGAACTATTGAATAACTTTTTTAAACTCTTGTTTTATTTCAGAAAAGAAGTGTTGATATTTTTGCTATTGATGCAGAAGCAGCGGTGGTTAAAACTTCTGGCACGTGAATCAAATTCGTGGCAGGAAACTGTACTAGCAGGCATTGTAGTCCTCCCTACTACACACTCCCATAAAACAAAACTAATGCATTTTATTTCAAAAAAGGTTATACTTAAGAATGTACTAGATGAAGCAGTAAAAATTATTATTATTAAATCTCAACCCTTTAGTATACATCCTTTTAAAAAATATTTTGGGTGTTAAAGTGGGATGTAATGGTTATCTCAAGAAAAATTGATTGTGTGATTATTTCAGTTACAAACAGCACTAGCTATTTTTCCACAGAACACCTTTTATATTTGAAAAAATAACTGACAGACCAACCATGGCTTTTCAAACATAGATATTTGGCAGATACTCTCTTAAAAATGAATAAAGTGAGGCATTTTCTTCAAAGAAAACAGCTGACAAAACCTGTTTCCAATGACAAAATTTGAGCTTTCAAGTGAAAATTCGAATTTTGGAAAACTTATGTCGGCTACTGTGAACTAGACAGCTTCCTGATACTTTTAAAATGTTTTCTTATGACTTTGGTAGTCATATTAACAACTCTGATTTGTGTTCTATACCAACAGATGGAAAACTCATAAACAAAAGCTCCTTTGGAACACTCCTTAATTCTTTGAGAGTAAAAAGTGGTTCTGAAACAACAATAAGAAGGAAAAATAATTGGAAATCTAAGGTAATGAACTGTTTCAGGCAAATAGAAGAGGATCAGTGGGAAATGAATCGTGGTCAGACCTACCAGAATAGAAACAATTTTCTTACTTCAATCCAGTGCTTTAGTGAGAAGGTAAAAACAGTACTTTTATCAGTAATATGGAGCCCCTTTAACACAAACGTGGCTGAAGCAGTGCAGTGTAAACTCTGGCTGAAGAAAACCAGTTCTCACCGAATCATGTGGGGTCTCAGTGAGACACAGGCATCACGACAGATGAAAGCTCTGATGCTGTGATAACAGGTATCTACATCTGAGTCCTGGCTCTGCCCAAAGCCATTCTGTGACTTGAACACGTGCAGCCAATGGCCAGTTTCCTTGTTTTTAATGTTAGAATACACCAGTCCCTAACTTACAAGGCTGTTAGAGAAATGCACGTACATGCTGTGTCCTGACTAGAGTACCCTGGATAGAGTGAAGCTTAGGAAACAGTCTCCTGTGCACTGGAATGAGAGGTGGGAAGACTGGACCCAGGGAAGGGAAGCAGATGGGTGGAGTTGGGCTGTATCTTGTGGTCAGGGTGGCCAGGTGGGTTTGCTTAGGTTTTAAGAGCCAGGCTGCCTTGTCATCTCCTGTGTGGAGAAAGGCAGCGGTCCGAGTAGGAGGAGATAGCATGAATCTTCCAGAAAGAAAGATTTGTTTGACTCATGGCTTTGGAAAATTATTTGCAAATATGATTTAAGATGTTACACAACTCACTATTTTTCTCATAGAACAAAAGGCGATATTCAAAAAGCCATTAAAGTAGTGGGTGATGCTGAGTGATACTTGGCAATTATTTTACTCATATCCTTGTTTCATCTATTCCAAAACTGAATGTTTACTGTCATGATTCTGTAGTAATGATTTTTACCATTGTAAGTTTCCGTGTGATTATACTTCAGAAGTATTACCATACATATTCATTGCCCACTTCCATTTTTTTCTCAAGTTTCCCAACATATATTTTTATAGAGACATAGTTCCGTTAAGTTTTCAATATATTAAGCATTCAGTAACTAGATTACTCACACTTCTATTTGTATTTTTATCTTATTGTCTTTTTTAAAAGTTTGCTTTTATGGCAAGAGCATTACAGGATATGGCAGGTTTTCCTAACCATTTTAAAAATAGATGCACTTAGGGTGATATTTCTATGTAATTTTGATACAATAATAACAGCATTATGACTAGTTTGCCAAGGAATGGAGTGAGGAAAAGGAACGTTTCACTATAGATACATAAATCACACACATAAATCATATGCAATTTTACAATCAACTGGCCAGCCAGCTAGCATCTGAGATAAACGTCTTCAGGTTTTAGTCACCAACACATTTAAGCTTATGATCTCTGCATTATTCACGAGGACTCAGTGGTCCCCCTCCGGCTTTGTCTGCACTCTTGGCTCTGCCTTCTGGGGAGCGGGTCACAGCAGGAAGAGGCAAGTTCTTTCACACGAGGTGCTTAAGCTGTCTGAAACTCTTCACCCTCTTGGCGATTTTCTCAGAGCAAATGTTTCAATATACTCCTTCCTTTTTCATCGTATCTAGTGATTGATTCTTTCTGTAATGCATCTTTCATTCAGCTAGGCACTCATAAAAGTAATGCACAGTTTGCTCTACGGCATCAATAACAGGAGAACAACACCTGCTATTTGCTACCACTGAAGATGCTGCCTATCAGCCAGTTCATCTGAAATCCCAATACGTCGATGGTAGCAGCAACAGGGCTCAAGTTTCACACCAGCTTCATAAGTCATGAGATTTTGCGTTGTTACCAAAGCAGTAAATAATTAAGGATCAGTCAACTTCATGGAGATTGCTGGGTTTTGACACAGCAGGAATCTCAGGAAGCCCCCTGATGGCAAAGTGAGGACGATTTCTAAATTCCCAAGAGCTTCGGTTCATGACTTGGTTGCGACACCTAGCCCTCCAGGAGGGGCAATTTTGGCAAAGAAAGAACTGGAGAATGAATTATCTTTGCTTCTCTTAGATGTTTCAGTT
The DNA here is from genome assembly GCF_023699985.2 of Odocoileus virginianus. Lineage (NCBI taxonomy): Eukaryota > Metazoa > Chordata > Mammalia > Artiodactyla > Cervidae > Odocoileus > Odocoileus virginianus. Next base: position 7,261,652 of record NC_069687.1, read on the forward strand.
TAGTCATGCCTGCGTGTGTCCTGAATGTCTTCAGTCATGTCCAGCCCTTTGCAATCCCCTGGACCGTAGCCTGCCAGGCTCTTCTGTCCGTAGGATTTTCCAGGCAAGAACACTGGAGTGGGTGCCATGCCCTTCTCCGGGGAATCTTCTTTGCCCAGAGATAGAACCCATGTCCCTTACCAGTCTCCTGCATTGGCAAATGGGTCCTTTACCACGAGCACCACCTGGGAAGCATACCAGTGAACTTTAAGCCACCTGTTTAGGATCGGTGATGCCAAAAACATTTATCTTCCCTCTGAGCCCTTAAATCCCATGTAATTTCAAATACTAGGGCATGTTAGTTGGCTTGATTCCATAGATAATATTAACTTACCCAGGAAATAAATCTAATTTTGTTTCTCTTCAGAGTTCTGTCCTCTCTGTGGAACAACATTATTATAACGAGACAGTGTGTGTAGTTTGTCTTCTCCTAAAGAGAAAAATCTGTTAAAAATACAAATGAAAGTTACAGACCTTCTTTGCATAGTTCTATAAAGTTGATATAGACTTCTGCAAAGGCAGACTGGTTTTTGGCTCTGTTTCACAGATGAAAAATAACAGACAGGAACGTTGTGCAATTTCCCAAAGACCTTGAAGCTTGAACATGGTGAAGAGAGATTCAAGCCAAGATGGTCTAGTCTGTCTAGAAACTTGACTCTCATTGCTGCTCCTTACTGTCCATTGGCTCACAGTGCTTTAGGACAGGGGGTTTATGTAAATTTTATTGGTTTAAGGATAAAGGTACATGAAAATCAAAAATTTATCTGAGTAATATTATTAGTGCCTAGTTTCATTATATTACTTTGTGTTGGCTTAGCTAGATTTCTAACAAGTTATCAGTGGATTTGCATTCTTCTGATATTTGTAGATTAATTTGTTGCACTCCAACCCTCCCACCAAGAACTGCTAGGAACCCTGAAACAATAAAAGGGAATTATCTGTTTGAAGGCTTTGAAGAACTACCAAGAGAGAAGAAGCCAGGATCCCAGAGATAAAGAAGTGCAGAGAAGCATATTCACCATGAAACATAATTTTTTCCCCTGGAACTATTTGTAAATTAGAAGGGTAATTCCCACTGGTTCAGAAACCAATCAGACAGAGCTGAGAGGTGAAGCTGAGCAGAATTTCCAGAAATCACATTGCATTTGAGAGACTGAAAAGGGAGTTCAGGTCTCAGCAAGAAGAGAATGCCTGGTGTTTAACCCAGGAAATCCTGAAGGTCCACATGCTGTGAGTAAGAACAAAGTGAAATGCACCAACTCTTTAAGAATAATAATAAAAATATTTAAGAATAATAAAGTTGAGCCTCTTACTAGTTAATCTCTGATCAGTTTCAATTTATGATTTGCTCTGAGCTACTGGTTCTGAATTTTTAGCTCAGAAAACCTCAAGGGGAATTTGGTGCTTAGTGTTGAACAATCTGCTTGTCAGAGTAAGAATAAATCTCTAAGGATGATAACAAACTTTATCATTTGTTGTAATAAATGATCTTTACAAATTTTGAAACATACGTTTTGACATTAAATTTGAAAATCACTCAACATGCCAGGAGATAAGACCAAGTGATAGGAAAAAAAACCAAACAAACAAAAAACAGACACAGACCCATGGGGAATTCAGACATTTCAATTAATGTTATCAGACATACAAACTTTTAAGTACAAAGTTTGTACTTTAAAGTACAAACTTTAAATTGTACACATACAAATATGATCGCGAAATTAGATGACGAATGGAGATCATCAATAAGGAAATTGAAGCAATAAAAGTAAATCTAATGGAAAATATAAAATTAAGTATGCTATAAGTGTAGTTAAGATTGTTTGATAACAGGATATTGAGAACTGAAGAAAGGATAAATAAGCTGAAAGACAAGTCAAAAGCAAATAAACTAAAATTGAAGGAAAATACGATTAAGGCCATCTCATCCTCTGCCGCCTCCTTCCCCTCCTGCCCTCAATCTTTCCTAGCATTAGGATCTTCTCCAATGAGTCAGCTCTTCGCATCAGGTGGCCAAAGCATATAAAGTTAACTTTTCTTTATTCTTTTGAATATCTTTCTCTCCTCTACTTTTTAGTATGGAATAATGTGGAATAAAAATGACTGAAAAGCTTTTCCTTCAAATCAAAATTAGGCCCTGAATAATATGACTGTGCATCTCGGTCATCTGTTCACTTTGTGATCTCTTACCTATTTGTCTTATGAAATCCCTGGCTTTATGAGTCAGGATAGAAATCAGACTCTACCAGATCCTTACAGAAATAGTATGTGGGAAAAGGCATAATCAATAGACACAGAAAGTATATCACATTCTGAATAGATTTGCTTTCTATCTTCAAAGTCATTACTCAAACTCTGTGAACTTAAATAAATAGTTTGTTTTACAGTGTAGATGGCAAATGTATTGAAGAAGGTATCTTTAGATTAAAATAAACATCACAGAATGGAATAAGAATTTATTCTTATCCAACCCATTTGAGTCTTTAAACTATAACTAATTCAGTTTCCCATTCTCTGTGGCTTATTTCTAATCTTTTCCCTTCTCCTGAATCTCACTTATACAAGAACTCTTCTTTCTAACATCTTTGGGATTTAAACCATTGCCTGGTCTATGTCAGATTTTTAGCACTAATCCCACACAATTGCTTTCACTTGTGTTCAACATTTCTTTCTCCCCTTGTGTCCTCAGGAGAAGGTGCTCCTGGATTTAGCCTGCTCTTGCACCAGAGACCTTATGGACTCATCCACACAGCCCCGTCCTCAGTTCTCAGCAGCCCTGATCTAGCAGTTATCTTCTTTCTGCTCTTTATTCAACCTCTCCTTTTTATCTCCTCATCAGTATTTTGAAATGCTCAAGAACACAGCATTGTAAATCAACTATATTCCAGTTTTAAAGAAGTAATGATGTCTCAACCAGGGATTGAAACTTTCCCTGGTTGCAACAGCATTACTGATGATTAAGTTATAAATAACTGTTAACTTTTACTACGTATCTGCTATGTTCTCAAGACACATAGTGTGTTAAATACAGTACAGTCATGGAGAAGGAGGTTGGGATTAGCTGATGTCAGCTATTAAAATACAGCAAGGACAAACAGCAAGATCCTACTGTTTAGCACAGAAGACTATATTCAATATTCCACGTTAAACAACATGATGAAAAAGAGTATTTCAAAAGAGAATATACACACATGTACAACTGAATCATAACTGAATAACTTTGCTATACAGCAGAAGTTGGCACCATATTGCAAATCAACTATCCTGCAATATAAGTAAATAAAATGATCAAGAATCTCCTAGCTTTAAAAAAATGCGCTTGGCCCTATATGTTCCTCCAGTTATCCCCATAGCCCTCATTTTCCACCAAAAACTTCTTGAAAATTTGCTTCATTCATTCTCTCCCCTTCTTCACCACTACTCTCCAGCTCCCTCAGAGCTCTTATTTCTCCCAGTATGGAGCTCAGGCTACTGTATAGAAAGGCCCTAGTGACTGTGTGTCTGGACCAGTGAATGCTCCGTACCTCCCCCTGCCCCACTCTTGGTTCTCCTTTCCCTGTGACCCCATCTTCTACACAGTTGTTGGAGACAGCAACCTAGCAAGGAACACCACTAGAATGGGAAGACACACCGCCTTTCCGGTTCACCAGCTCCTCCCCATGGAATCCTGCTGTGTTTCGCAGATGAAACAAATACCAAGCACATTTCTAAGGCTTTTGAAATACTTTGGCAATTATCTCTGAGAATGTTGCATCCGTTTATAATTCTACCGGAAGTGCATGAGAAAGCTGGGTTTGACAACATTGGAATATTTTCTTTCTTTTTGTCTTGGCCAATGTGGTGAGTGAGAAGTAGTATTTCATGTTTTTTAGTTTCAATAAGACTAGAATATTTTGTCACATAGCTCTTGGCCCTTGTATATTGATCCTTTGAGGGGTTTGCATTTTATCTGATTTCCTTTTACTATTTCCTATTGGTTTGCAAACACCTTAAAACTTGATATAATTCTTTTGAATATGTTTTTCACCTATAGGATATACCCAAACTATACTTTGTCTGCTATATATTATGTACATATATAGTATATATTTAACACAATCAAATTAGCTCCAGATCTGGTAGAAAATCACAAATCACAAACTGTCATTAATAAAATATCAGCACCACGGTAGACCCAACTTTGGGGCTGAGTAGACAGTAATAGGGCCAATGAATTATGTCTTTCTCAGATTGAAGAAGAACCTTGAGTGTATTGCTAGTTCATTCTAGAACAAACACTATATTGCTTTTTAATGAAGTACAGAGTTATTGATTTTAGCGAGTCTTCAAGCCAAGAAGATTGTAGTCTGACTGTATAGTGAACTGAGAGGAGCTTCTAATCTTGCCCCTTGGGTGTATCTGTCAGTTTGATGAATGTCTCATCTCTTGCTCCTGGGCTGAGTCGTGGGCAATAGTAGATGGTGGGGGCTGGGGTGCACTCTTCTCCAGTAGCAGACTGGGCACCTACCCACCCGGGGAGTTCATCTTTCAGTGTCCTATTTTTTTGCCTTTTCATACTGCTCTGAGGGTCCTCAGGGCAAGAATACTGAAGTGGTCTGCCATTCCCTTCTCCAGCGGACCACATGTTGTCAGAATTCTCCATCCATCTTGGGTGGCCCTACACAGCATGGCTCATGGTTTCACTGAGTTAGACAAGGCTATAGTATGTGATCAGTTTGATTAGCTTTCTGTGATTGTGGTTTTCATTCTGTCTACCCTTTGATGGATAAGGGTAAGAGGATGATGGAAGCTTCCTGATGGCAGAGACTGACTGAGGGGGAAACTGGGTCTTGTTCTGATGGGCAGGGCCATGCTCAGTAAATCTTTAATCCAATTTTCTGTTGATGGGCTGGGCTGTGTTCCCTCCCTGTTGTTTACCTGAGTACAAACTATGGTGGAGGTAATGAAGATAATGGCGACCACCTTCAAAAGGTCCCATACATGCAAGCACTGCCACACTCAGGGCCTCTGACCCTGCAGCAGGCCACCACTGACCCACGCCTCTGCTGGAGACTCCTGGACACTCACGGGCAAGTCTGGCTCTGTCTCTTGTGAGGGCACTGCTCCTTTCTCCTGGGTCCTGGTGCACAAGGTTTTGTTCATGCCCTCCAAGAGTCTGTTTCCCCAATCCTGTGTAAATTCTGTAATCAAATCCCCCTGGCCTCCAGAGTCAAATTCCCTGGGGGTTCTCAGTCCCTTTGCCAGATCCCCAGGTTGGAAAATCTGTTGTGGGTCCTAGAACTTTCTCAACAGTGTGAGAATTTATTAGACATAATTGTTCTTCGGTTTGTGTGTCTCTGTGGGGGCTCTGGGTCCTGGTGCACACAAGGTTTGAGCTCCCTGAGTGTCTGGTGGTTATGGGGTTTGATTCTAATTGCGATTTTGCCCCTCCTACCATTTCACTAGGGCTTCTTCTTTGCCCTTGGACGTGGGGTATCTTTTTTTGCTTGCATCCAAAAAAAGGGGCTTCCCTAATAGCTCAGTTGGTAAACAGTCTACCTGCAGTGCAGGAGACCCCAGTTCAATTCCTGGGTTGGGAAGATCCCCTGGAGAAGGAATAGGCTACCCACTCCAGTGTTCTTGGCTTCCCTGCTGGCTCAGCTGGGAAAGAATCCGCCTGCAGTGTGGGAGACCTGGGTTTGATCCCTGGGTTGGGAGGATCCCCTGGAGAAGGGAAAGGCCACCCGCTTCAGTATTCTGGCATGGAGAATTCTGGTGATGGACTTTAGTCCGTGGGGTCACAAAGAGTCAAATAAGACTGAGCAACTTTCACTCTTTCTTTACAAGTATATAATCTAAGTCCTAAAAAACAGTAATATGCAGAAATCTGGATTAAGCGAGAGATGGTTTTCGGCTCTTTTCAGGTTGATACCATGCAGTTCCCTGAGCTGCTCTTATCCCAGGTCTCTCCACCCTTTGCTGGAAGATGCATCTGACCTTCCCAGACTTGGTACCTGCAGAGATTTCCCCCGACCCCAGTTACACAGAGAGAGCCGGTAAGTCTCCCCAGACCTTGGCTTTGGCACTATCATTCTCTACAGACTCAAAAGAATAAGAGTAGGTTTAGGATACCTAGTTCAATATCTGGAAGTTACTCCATGTAGAAAGTATTCATTCCTTTCCAAACTTTGAAAGATGATAATAATTCTTTTTTTGTTTGTTTTATTCACTAGTTTGTTATTTTATGTTTTTTAGATTCCATATATAAGTGAAACCATGCAGTATGTCTTTGCCTGATTTATTTCACTTAGCACAGTGCCCTCCAAGTCCATCCATACTGTGGCAAGTGACAAAACTTCATTCTTTTTTAAGGCTGAGTAGTATTCCAATATATATGTATATATACCATGCTGTTATCCATTCATCTGTTGATGGACACTTATTTAGGTTGCCGCCAGACTCACAGATTTAGAAAGCAATTTGGGTGGCTCAGACAGTAAAGAATCTGCCTGCAATGTGGGAGACCTGGGTTTGATCCCTGAGTTGAGAAGAACCTTTCAGAGAAGGGAATGGCAACCCACTCCAGTATTCTTGCCTGGAGAATTCCATGGACAGAGGCAGGCTATAGTCCATGGGGTCACAAAGAATCAGATATGACAGCACATAGGCAGTCTTTAGTGTTTATCAATGGGGAGAAATAAGGGGAAGGAGCAATATAGAGGTAGGAAAAAGGCATTATTATGGGACTATATGAAATTACGTGTATGAAAGTTTTGAACATTGTAAAGCACTGTAGAATTTAAAGGATCTTTCATTATATAAAAAAAAATAAAGATACTAATAATTCAGTGAATCCACCCTGGAAAGATGGAATGTAAGCACCTCAGTACCTGGTTGAAATCCCTCCATCCCCAGATGGATCTCGTTTCAAACAAGATCTTTTCCCCTCTTAGTCCTCCCCTAAAGGACCTACAGACCCAATTCATTCTGACTTGCCATCTGATTTTCCTAGAAGTCCTGGCTCCACCCCCACTCAGCTCAGGCTGAGAAAAATCTGTCTTTCGTCCGACATTCCAGCCAAATGTCCCAGAGGACATCATATTCCCATCATATTCCCACGTTGAACTGAGCAACACAGCATCCCAGAGCCTCAGAAAATACTTCTACTCCATGCACCTCTGATTCCAGGGTCAGAATTTTAATGATAGCTAAGAAGCCAGCCAGTGATCCTTAGAGCCTAAAAGCACCGATGTGACCACTCTCCACATGACCACTCTCCACATGACTGCCCACTGCACTCACTGCATGTTTTATTAGCGGGCTAGAGGCAGGCCTCAGCCTGGCCTTGCCTTTGCCCCAGGCTCTCTAGGCATTTGTGATCACAAATCCACCAGGCCCAACCCCAGCCCCTCAGGCTCCTGGCTGACAGGTCTCACCTGGAGCTCTGCAAAGGCAGGGTTGGACCTGCCTGCTGGTACCTGGATTCCCTCACGTCCCACCTGGGGCCAAGGCTCCCCGCCCCCACAGTCCGTGGCTCAGTCCCTGCTCACTGGCACGTGGCCCTGGCTTGACACACACCAGGGCTTGAGGCTCTCCTGACGACAATTAAATGCACCCATCCTCTGGGTCTGCCCCTGATGCAGCCCCCATACACAGGGTTTCTGAGACTCCCCAAGAGGAAGGGATTTCCTTCCACTGATTGGGCACTGGGTGTTTGGAGGAAGAAAGCATCTTGGAGAATCAGAAATCACGTAAGTACCTGAGACTCCTTTCTGTACCAAATGATGGAAAGAGAAAACCCAGTATGAGCGATCGAGACATCTAAGCTTATGTTTGCAATTATGATCTGCCCAAGAGAGGTTGTTTTAGTGAGACGAATGCCACCTGCAATTTGTGGGGAGGGGGATGAAATATTTGTTTCAAATCCCCAGAACATTGGTTTGCGATTGCAATTCCAAGGGTAAAATGGAGAGAAACAAATTCCGCCACTATGCAGCTCCGCATTTTACCCTCTCAAGCCCCGAACGTAATTCTTAGAATTAAAAAGGAAAGGCCAAACTGGCAAAAGAGCATCCATGTCTGATCCGTGTTGCATTTGGGATGGTAAAACCTGCTCAGCTCTCTCGCATACAGAAGCCACTCTGATTAGTTCCTAGGAGATTGTAGCACACAGAACAGTGATAAAGGATTCAGTTGATGAGTTAAGCTATTAAACATTTGTAACAGTGTATATTCATACAGATCAATTCATATTTCTTCTCATGAAGTCTGATTATCTAAGATCAAATTCAGGAAGAAATTTTGTCATCATGCAGTGACTGTCAAAGATGATAATTGCCAAAATAGATAATTCAGGTAAAAATGGCCTTCATTTCACGCCTCAATTATGAATGTTCACTGATCCTTTCAATTTTCTGTTAAGAGGACAAAATAGAAAGTCATGCAGTCTAACCATGTGACAGTAAGGATAATGACTAAGAATGCTCAGTCTTTCTAATTTTGGCACATCATTCCTTCTTACATTTTGAAGAAAATTTTACTTTTTTCCCCCAACATCTCTTTCCTTTTTACCAATCTTGTAACCAAAATGACCAATAAAACATGTTGAAACTATTTTGGAGATTTAAAATAAGATGAGTATATGTATGAATGTGTGTGTGAAATATCAAAGTATGAAAAGTTAAATGCAATTGGGGTGAATTAGAGGGTAAATGAGTAAGTAATGACTATATTTATCAAGTTTTGTGTTTCTTCCTGTTTTATCTTCTAATAAGTGCCTGTGGTCACATTTAGTTGTCGTTTTCCATGATGATTTTTAAGATGTCTGACATTCTACTTTTCCTCATCCTATGTAACTTATATCAGACTTTCCTTCAACTGCAAGTAATATAAAATTGAATAATTCAGTTTTTTCCATAGGCACCAGAAAGCTAGAGGTAAGCATTCTGAATGGAAAGAGCGTCTCCAAACTGAACCTCCAAACCAAGTTCCTCCTCCCTTCCTGTTCTGAGACTCTTAATAAATGACCTTCATCCTCATGTTCACAAAATGGTTGCTGTGCCTCTAGGCATCACATTTTTATTCCAGGCAGCAAAAGAGAAAGGGGAAAGGGGCAAAAACAATATGCCAGCTGAGTCTGATACTTTTTATTAAGAAAAGGGCAGCTTCTCCAGAAGCCCCACCCACAATTTTTTATTGAGCAGAACTATGTCACATGGTCACCACTAGCTAGAAGGCAGCCTGGAAAATTGAAATTTTCATCTGGACACATGGCTGCTCAACCAACATAAAGGGTTTCCTTAGGGGGCTTCCCTGGTGGTCCAGTGGCTAAGACTGTACTCCCAACGTAGGGAGCCTGGATTTGATCCTGGTCTGGGAACTAGATCCCACATGATACAACTAAGACCCAGTGCAGCCAAATAAATCAATAAATATATTTTTTAAAAAACTATTTCCTTAGAAATGGAAGAAGAGTGGTAATAAGTGTGGGTGGACTAATTATAACATCTTCTACAGTCCCTGCTTTGGTTAAGGTATAACTATACAGTTATATTGTTATGACTTAGAGATATGTAGACTCGTGATATTTGTGGTCTGAGAAGAGGGAGCTGTGATCCAGTAGGGAGTCATCAAACCCTGTCTGGCCAATGAGTGGCGGTGCTCACGGGATGGTCAGGTGAGCCCCTGGAGGAGGCTCTAGCACATGCCTGGGGCTCCTAGCATGTCTTCTCTGGGTGTCCTGGGAAGAGAGTGGGTGGGAGCAAGGCAGGAGGTGACCCTGGAGAGCAGGGTTTCTCTCCAGGAGAGGGAGAATGATGTACGTAACCATAATGAAGGCCCACTCCTGCACGGGGCTTCAGATACCACATCACTATTCCCCTTGATACTGTGTTCATCAGAACGGAGTGTACTTTCCTGAAGCTCTGAAATCGGAACAGTGTCTAATTCTTCCACAGGACACTGACGACCCCAGGGAGGACAGTGATGGTTATATAAATGCAAGAATTTCTCTGAATGTGCTGGGAACTGAGTTAGAATTTTTTTTTTTACTAATCCTGCAGCAGATGCTGTGTTGGGGTCTTCATCTGTAGGGTCTCACCTAAGCCTTGTGGAAACCCTGTAAAGCAGTAATTGCTAACCCCACTGTACACATGTGTACGATGGATGAGGCGGATCTCCTGCTGATCCACACCCGCTTGTCTATAGCTCTGTATATATATTATTCACGGTTCTTCAGAGAAACATAACCAATAGGATGCATAAAAATTCCTTTGTGTGCGTGGTGTGTGTGTGTGTGTGCACATGTGCACACATATGTATTTACACACCCATCCAAAAGGCAGGGGAGAGGAAAAATGAAGAAATGGAGGTGCCTGCTGATCAAGTTCGAACCTCTTGATCCAGCCATGCCTGAACTGGATCTCTGCTCTGGGAGCCATTAAATTCTCAGTTTACATTAGGCTAGTGTGAGTTGGGTTTCTGTTGGGGTAGAATCTTTTCATCTACACTTAATAAGCATCTCTTCTTCCCCCAGTTGCCAAATAATAACCGCTACACACATTTCCTTCTGAGGGCTTCTCCCTTTAGCATACACGAGGCATTCCCTGTCGGGAGTGGTGGTGGGGAGAACAGTTCAAGTGCAGCCATCACACACAAAAAAAATGTGCAAATACTCGGACACACGGTTTCTGGTCACGAGAGGGCTGTCCCTGCAAGGGTCTGCATGTGTAATTTTGAAGTCATGGTTTAGAAAAGTGGACTTGTACTCTTTTTATATAGAATATGAGTCCACTCACTTTCTCTTCATACCCCCTCATTTTGGGGTTCTCTGCCAAAGCAAGAAAATTGAGGTTCTCAGTAGAGTAGTCGATGTGCTCAGATCGTGTTAAGCCGTTTTGCATCAGGAGAATAAGGCAAGTTTCAATCTGTGATGATTCCCATCACCTTCCTCCCTAAGGTGGTCCTCAGATGAGGGTCAAAGGTCATCTGTGTTCTCTTCAACCACTACCACGACAATGGCATCCTGAAGGAAGCACGTTCCTTCTCACTGACCCCACCACGAAACCCTCTGCCTCGTTTCCATCCCTCTGTGAAAATAAACTCTCCTTTCTCAGTATGCTTTTTTCATGCAGTCACATTAAAATACAACCAGTTTATTCTCTCTTTAAAATATTCATTTTTAAATCTTTATAATTTCTGGAACTCATTGGCCATGTTTCAGGTTGACAAGAAAACTATCCTATTATATGATATATATTGACCATATTCCATATCCACAAAGCCGTATTTATTCTTCAGAAAGTAATTTAGTAGCATTAATTGGGGACAAGTGAATTTACATATCTAGAAATAAATGTGGAGTTCTTTATTCCTCAACTATTTTCCAAAATGATTGTCCTTGCATCCCAGAATTTTAAATCTGGCTAAATATGGGAAAGTTTAAATTGCTCTTAATCATCTCAAATGTGGCACCAGGTCCCATAACTTCTCTTTCTGAGCAGGGCATTCTCCCCCACTGACCAGCCTCTGTTAGCACTTAGCACCTCTCAAATCCAAAAGTAACAGCTAATTTACAGGCTGTTTTGTTTCCACTTCTGTCTTGTTCTGCAGCAGATTGTTAAGAACCGTTTAAATTACTGGTGAAAATGATCAATTTTAAATTGACAATATTAGAACCAATTACCAATTATTAAAAGCATATTTATTAATTTGTTTCATTTTCTTTTGTTTTCCTTTGGGCTCCAAGAAGGAGGAAAGTTTATGTACTAGATTACATGATAAGCACCTTGGTCTTTGACCTTCTTTCCCAAGGTGGGGAGTCACATGGCTAATCAGGGGTCACACAGATTGCTTTTGAGTTGGAAGATGGCTTTGATAAAGATAAAAATAGCCACATTCAGAATGGACAGAGTCACATGTGGGCATCGTCTCAAGTGTGTGAATGGGGGTTTCCTTTACACATGACACTTGAGGAACCTCAGTGAGCCCCCAGTGAATTTTTATTTGTGAGTCTGCCAACAACTGTGGCTATAAAGACATAGTTGTAGAGTCTCCAGTGATTATCTTTGGAAAAGCACATAGGATCCAAGAGATTGCTAAAGCATAAAAAAAGGATACTCTTTTTTTTTTCATGAAAAAAAAAATTAGCTAAGAGGAAAACCAGCCAAAAACCTAGGCATAGACAGTAAAATTTAACACATGCAAGTACTGGAATGAATTGCAAAAGAATCCATTTGTACCCACTTTCACAATCAAAAGGGACTTAGTTCAGAAATCTACAGGGCTTTGTAAGGAATTTATTCAAGAAGATGGAACCAATTTATTCCAGCTATTATTGCAAGCCTGAAGGATCAGAGGGGAGGCAGCAGATAGGGCCCGTCTGCTGCAAAAGTCATTTTTCCCTCCTGTGGCCCCCTCTCAGACAACAGCTTAGCAAGTCTGACCCTGCGGTCTTAGAAGAGAAACACAAATCCACTGGAAAGTTAGCCAGCACTGCAAGCCAGTAAGCTGAAGATGTAACCAGACCTGAGTCCCATCAACAATTGACTAAGACAATCATCTCTGGACCATAAAGAAAGAAAACAGTTTTGGAAGAGGCTTTCAGTATGATAATAATAAAATTAAGCAAAATAGAAAAATAGATTGCACTGTTGTTATCTATTTGGAACTTTGCTTTCTGGGATCTTAATTACTTAGTCATCTTAATTCTTCTTATATTTTATCTAATAAACCAGCAATATGTTTTTTTTTTTTTTGCTATTATTGGTAATATCGAGGGAATACTACTATGTATAAGCAATTTCACCCGCAACTGAACCCAGTAATAATGCCATCACAATTTCTGATTTTGCAGAGAAAAGGTCTGAGTTTTCAACAGTTCATGTAAAGTGTCCAAAATGCACAGAATGAGTGGTGAGGGCAGTGATCAGAGTCAGGTTGAGCCCAGAGCCACGCTCTGCACCTCTGTGCACCCCTGCCTCCCAGATTTCTTAAATCCCTCCTGGGATTTAAACTAAGAAGGATCTTGAAACTAAGGTCAGTAATTCCACCTCTGCTGGAGGCTAAGTTGTGTAGTTGCAGAAAATCCTCCCACTGAGAGGGGGTCTTTCCTCCAAGATGTTTCAATCTACTATTGTAGCAGGCGCTTAAACTCAATGTCCACAGGGCCAGGCAGGCAACCTGAGTGTGTAATTTCTCTGAGTGTACGAGGACACACTTGCACACAGCTTCACCCATCTGGTAGGCTGTCTTTGTTCTGTTGATGGTTTCCCTCACTGTGCAGAAGCTTTGTAGTTTGATGGAATCCCATTTGTTTAGTTTTTGTTTTTCTTTTCCTTGCCTGAGGAGACAGATCTAGAAGGATATTGCTAAGACTCACATCAGCGTGCACTGACTATGCTGTCTTCCAGGAGTTTTATGGTTTCTTATGTTCAAGGCAAATCCATTTTAAGTCAGTTTTGGTGTATCCTCTGAGATAATGATCTAGTTTCTTTTTTTTTTTTTTTTTTGCATGTGGCTGTCCAGTTTTCCCAACACCATTTATTGATTGAAGAGGCTGGTCTTTCTCCATTTACTGTTATTTTTGCTCTTTTGTCATAAATTATCTATATGTGCATGGGTTTATTTCTGGGATAAAGAAGATGCAGAATATATATAAAATGGGATGCTACTCAGCCAGTAAACATGAAATTTTGCTATTTGCAACAACACGGGAGGGCCTCGAGGGCATTGTGCTAAGTGAAATAAGTCAGTGGGAGAGACAAAGGCCGTGTGATTTCACTCATGTGTGGACTAGAAAAAACCAACAAACAAACACATGAAAACACAGAATAGATGAACAAACCAAACAAAAAAAGAGCACATAGATAGAACAGGGAGGTGGAGGAGGAAAGGGGGATGGAGTAAAGCTGGTCAGATGTATGGTGACAGACGGAAAATGAAGTGGTGGTGGTGAGCACCCCGTAGGAGGTGCAAAGTTAGAGATAAAATGTTGAGTGTGTGGAATTTGTGGTATAAATCAATGTGCTGTTGTTTAGTCGCCAAGTCATGTCTGACTCTTTCGTGACCCCATGGACTGTAGCCCACCAGGTTCCTCTGTCAATGGGAATTCCCAGGCAAGAATACTGGAGTGGGTTACCATTTTCTTCTCCAAGGATCTTCCTGACGCAGGATTGAACCTGTTTCTCCTGTGTTTCAGGTGGTTCCTTTACCACTGAGCCACGGGGGAAGCCCTAAGTCAATGCTACATCAAATAAATAAATAAAAACACGAGATGAAGAGGACTGTATCTACACACACACACGCACACAGGCATTCAAATCCACTTTTGTAACTCAGTATAGGCTGACCTAAGGAAAGCACTCCACAATCGAGATTGCCCTGATGGGCAAGTATTTAGGACCCTATGTTTGAGGTCAGCAATAAAATCAAGTGAGAAGAGTGCTTATTTAACACTTGGCTAAAAGCACAAGTAGTGAAGAAGATTCAGACTTGGAGGTACAATTGTGAATGTACCGAATAAGTAGGTTGTAAATGAATATTCTTTCACAAGATTGAAAAGGCAAACTAGGAGAATGAAGCAATAAAATTATACTTTTACACTGAGGACTATTACACTGAGCCGGAGAAGGCAATGGCAGCCCACTCCAGTGTTCTTGCCTGGAGAATCCCAGGGACGGGGGAGCCTGGTGGGCTGCCGTCTATGGGGTCACACAGAGTCGGACACGACTGAAGTGACTCAGCAGCAGCGGCGGCGGCATTACCCTGAGCAGCGTGAGTGTGTTCGTTGCTTAGTCGTGTCCAACCCCACAGACAGCAGCCCACCAGGCCCCCCATCCCTGGGATTCTCCAGGCAAGAGCACTGGAGTGGGTTGCCATTCCCGGCTCCAAAAGGAATTATAGAAGGAGACAAAGTGAAGTCGCTCAGTCATGTCCGACTCCTTGCAACGCCATGGACTGTAGCCCACCAGGCTCCTCCATCCATGGGATTTTCCAGGCAAGAGTAACGGAATGGGTTGCTGTTTCCTTCTCCACACTGAGCAGTGGTGGAATAAAAATTGGGCAATATTAATACTCTAAATAGATGCACTATTGAATGCTGTTGTTCGTATAGACATCTCAGTTTTCCAGAGATTAAAGCCTTTTGCTCTTACCTGATGTCAACAGTCTGCAATCATTGTAAATGAAAAACTAGGGATGCCAAAATGAAAGATCCACTCATGCAAGCTACTTGAGCATTTGAATCTATTCTGTATCATGTTTACTGACAAAGATAAGGTTCGGAGCTTCTGTAATTCACCTTTGTTTAAACTGTAAAATATCCTGGTAATGAATTAAAAATGACCGGGAAATGTATTTAACAGCGTTGGAGTCTATTAAGGTACAATATAAATGTAAGCTGGCAATTAGGATTTGTCATGATCACCGGGGCACTTTAATGATAATAAAGTGGCTACCTTTCAGAATCCTATTTTGAAAGGAGTAATTTTTGGTTTTTCATTTTTATTATTTTTGCTTTGACTTACCAGTGTTAGACTTTATACTTTTCTGCTATGGAGATAGGGGTTTGGTTCTTAGACTTCCAGCATATATGATTCTTCTCCCCTCTCCTCGCATAACTTTTATGCCACAACTGTTGGTGACATCAGATTCCGAGCTTGTATTATTATGACCAGTAACTATTGTTTTCTGCTCCGCTAAGTGGTGTACTTTGATTAGGCTCCCTTTGCTTCTCTAATGATTTTTAAAAGTTTTTAATTAGAGGGTAATTGCCTTACAATGCTGTATTGGCTTCTCCCCTACAATCACATGAATCAGCCATAAATATACATGTGCCTCTCCCATGCGAACCTCACTCCCACCCCGACCCCATCCCACACCTCTAGGTTGTCACAGAGCATTGGGCTGGTTGAATTCCCTGTGATACACAGCAACTCCCCACTAGCTATTTTACATATGCGTAATGTGTTTGTTTCAATGCTCCTCTCTGTTCATCCCACCATCTCTGCTCCCCGCTGCGCACACTAAGTCTCCTCCCTGTGTCTGCATCTTTATTCCTGCCCTGCAAACAGGTTCACCAGGACCATTTGTTCTAGACTCCACATATATGCGTTAATATATGATATTTCCTTTGCTCTTTTTGACATATTTCACCCTGTATGACAGGCTCCAGGTTCATCTGCCTCACTAGAACTGATTCAAGTCTGTTCCTTTATCTGGCTGAGTAATATTGCATTGTATTTATGTACCACAACTTCTTTATCCATTCATCCTATGGACATCTAGGTTGCTTCCATGTCCTGGCTATTGTAAACAGTGTTGCAATGAATTTTGGGGGTACATGTGTCTCTGTTCCTCTTGCTTTAAATATAAAGAACCATTTTTCCAATAATTAATAGCTATTCTGCTGTTTCATTTCCATAGATGTCTGTGTAACACTCACCAGTTCTTCCCACTCTCTTCAAATACTTCTCACTGGCGTTTTCCACGTGGTCCAGGGATCCTGTGCTTCCATTGGTTCCATCTTGTTTCCAACTGCGTCTCTGCTAGTCCTGTCCTCTGGGGAGGGTCCTGTCCTCTGGAGAGGGTCCACTGCTCTCTGGGGTGAGTGCCCAGCTGTCATCCCGAGCACACTGGACTTTTACTTTAGCTGCCTTTGGTTGTCTGTTCCTTACAGCAGCAGAACCTTGTGTTGACATTGAATTTACATCAATTTTCTATTGTAAATAGAAATTTTCCATTGTAAATGGGACAAGGAGACATAAAAAGAGATAGGATTGTATCAGAAGATGTCCATGTGAAGGCTGGGATGCAGGGGCAATGTCCTGTGAAGCTGGAGGATTGGGTTGATGCATTTACAAGCCAAGGAGTGCCAGAATGCCAGAAAAACCCCAAATGTGGGAAAAGGCAAAGGAGGATCACCCTACAGTTTTCAGAGAGAACATGTCCCTGCCAACACCTTAAATTTAGACTTCTAGCCTCCAAAACTTTGAGACAATAAACTTCTGTTGTTTTAAAGCCACTCAGGTTGTGGTCTGCCCTTAGTTGTGGCAACTGTAGAAACTAACGCATTGGAGAACTAGAAATAAGCCTATTCAATACAATTACCAAAGACATTGACATTTATATTGGTTATCTTTTAATAACATTCCTTAATTCTCAGAAGTGACCCAGCGTGGATGAAAAACATTAGAGGCTCATTCTGTACCTTGTGTCTAGCCAGCTTCAACTCACCTTTAATTCCAAGTGTTCCCCTTGTTAAGCATGTGAGTGAGGGGTATAAAGAGTTAAGAGATAAAGTGGACAGCATTCTAGTATGAGGCGCTAATTTTTAAAAAATCATTGAGCTTGAAAAAGTGTAGGCAACATGTGCTTAGTTGACATAAAGGAAAACTGGTTGCTTCAATTTGCAGTTTAGCCAATTGGCTTGTGAATGGTCAAAAGACCCAGGGACCCTTAGGAGAAATGCCAATAAGAGAAGCTGCTCACTGTTTATAATAGCCAGGACATGGAAGCAACCCAGATGCCCATCAGCAGACGAATGGATGAGGAAGCTGTGGTACATATACACCATGGAATACTACTCAGCCATTAAAAAGAATTCATTTGAATCAGTTCTAATGAGATGGATGAAACTGGAGCCCATTATACAGAGCGAAGTAAGCCAGAAAGATAAAGACCATTACAATATACTAACACATATATATGGACTTTAGAAAGATGGTAACGATAACCCTATATGCAAAACAGAAAAAGAGACTCAGATGTATGGAATAGACTTGTGGACTCTGGGAGAAGGAGAGGGTGGGATGTTTCAGGAGAACAGCATTGAAACATGTATATTATCTAGGGTGAAACGGATAACCAGCTCAGGTTGGGTGCATGAGACAAGTGCTCGGGCCTGGTGCACTGGGAAGACCCAGAGGGATCGGGTGGAGAGGGAGGTGGGAGGGGGGACTGGGATGGGGAATACATGTAAATCCAGGGCTAATTCATTTCAATGTATAACAAAAACTACTGTAATGATGTAAAGTAATTAGCCTCCAACTAATAAAAATTTAAAAAAAAAAAAAAAAAGAGAAGCTGCTGCTGCTAAGTCGCTTCAGTCGTGTCCAACTCTGTGTGAGCCCATAAACAGCAGCCCACCAGGCTCTGCTGTCCCTGGGATTCTCCAGGCAAGAACACTGGAGTGGGTTGCCATTTCCTTCTCCAGTGCATGAAAGTGAAAAGAGAATGTGAAGTCGCTCAGTCCTGTCCGACTCTCAGCGACCCCACGAACTGCAGCCCACTAGGCTCCTCCGTCCATGGGATTTTGCATGCAAGAGCACTGGCGTGGGGTGCCATTGCCTTCTCCATAATAAGAGAAGAGGACTCCGTGAGTTCCCATTCTTCCAGCTTGTAGCTGAGCCAGGCTTCAAGCAGGGCCATGCTGGATGTCTAAGACACAGGTAGAAACACCAGGTCTTACTGGCTTGAGAAATGAAATGATAGAGTTCAAAGTGAATATGGAAGCTAGAAAGAGAGAAAGGAAATCCCGATATTGGGGCTTCCCTGGTGGCTCAGATGGTAAAGAATCTGCCTGCCAAGTAGGAGACCCGGGTTTGATTCCTGGGTCGGGAAGATCCCTTGGAGAAAGAAATGGCAACCCACTCCAGTATTCTTGCCTGGAGAATTCTAAGGACAGAGGAGCAAAGTGGCTACAGTCCAGGGGATCGCAAAGAGTCAGACGTGACTGAGCGACTAACACAACACAGGGCAAGACCCTAAATTCTGTGTATAAGCCGCCCATGTCTCTGACTGACGGTAGTCCTACGTGTAGTCCTACTATGTGTACGTAGTCCTACGTGTAAACTAAGTTCATCGAAGGAGAAAGGAACTGCACTGCAATTTTAGCTATTGCCATTTCTATGGAGACAGGGTAGGGAATTCGAGTTTAATAAAGCAACTAAGTCAGGACTTTTGAGAGGAACATGTCAAGATTCTGAATTCTGAACATTCAGAACATCAGAATTTTATGATGTCTCAGCCACACCCAAGATACACTCCAAAATTACAAGACATACAAAGAAAAAGGAAATGTGAATGCATACTCAAGAGAGAAAAGGTAATAAACAGAGACTTCCTTCTCTGCAACTTCTGCCAAAAATATTAATAAAAGAAAAAAAACAAAAAGAAACGATGCACACAGCCATAACTACTGGGCTTTCTGGCACATAGCAACTAGGCAGAGCCTTCTGCCATGAAGTACTCACAATACACTGTTTTTATTTTCACAGCTCCAATGTTCAGTGCTCCTTACTTCAAGCCCTGATCAGTTAACTTTATCCTTTATTATTAGAGTGATGGACAAGGATAGCCTGAGAGTGAAACAGCAGGAAAGAGGAGGGGAAACAGTTTTGTTTTTCTAGTTTGGTGAGTTTGCTTTAACGTTGAGATTATATGACATCTAGAGAGGTGCTGATGGATAATTTTTCCGAGCTTTGGTGAATCTGCTGCTCATTTGCCATGCTGTGTAGGAGTGGGCAGAGGCAGTAACCTATCCCTGTTAAAGATTGTATCATGGCTCCATTTACCTCTAGGCCAGATTTTCTAGTTGCTTCATTAATTTTACTCCATAAATGCTTAAAAGTGCCTGGGGATCATCTGATCTCTTCTCATCTGTTGAGAACTAGTCCCAGAAAACTCAATAAGTTTACAAAGTTAAACAGCATGTTAGTATCAGTTCAGTTCAGTTCAGTTGCTCAGTCATGTTTGACTCTGCAACCCAATGGACTGCAACTCGCTAGGCCTCCCTGTCCATCATCAACTCCCAGAGCTTGCTCAAACTCATGTTCATTGAGTTGGTGATGCCATCCAACTATCTCATCCTCTGCCATCCCATTCTTCTACCTTCAATCTTTCCCAGTATCAGGGTCTTTTTCAATGAGTCAATTCTTTGCATCAGGTGGCCAAAGTTTTGGAGTTTCAGCTTCAGCATCAGTCCTTCCAATTAATATTCAGGACTGATTTCCTTTAGGATGGACTGGCTTGATCTCCTTGCAGTTTAAGCTACTCTCAAGAGTCTTCTCCAACACCACAGTTCAAACGCATCAATTCTTTGGCACTCAGCTTTCTTTATAGTCCAACTCTCACATCCATACATGACTACTGGAAAAACCATAACTTTGACTAGATGGACCTTTGTTGGCAAATTAACATCTCTTCTTTTGAATATGCTATCTGTTTGTGGTAGCTTTTGTTCCAAGGTACTGATAGTACTTCCAAGGTACTGTTAGTATCAGTATTGGGCTACAACATCACATCTTAATCCCCAGTGCCTGTGTTCTTTGCATTTCAGCATCCTTCCACAAATCAATTGATTAGCACATTAAATGTAATTTTTTAACATGACTATTAGGTACCAAGAATCATCCTGGGAGATGGAAGTACATTAGTGAACATGATAGAGAAGTTCTCTGCCCTCAATCTATACTTACCAATTCTGTCTTGGAAGTTACTTATCACTTGGCTTGGAGTTTTAATCAACTGACAAATACATTATTATTATTATCATTTCTGATAAAAGGATTCCTTTGGTTGATTTTCCTGACATGTTATTCCTCTACCCCTCAGTATAAGAAGTAAAGCAAAACTAAACATTGAAAAAAACAAAATGACACCTACTTAACTTTTGCAATAACTAGGCTGGCTTCTGGGCATTACTCCCCTTCATTCCTGCTGTATCTATTAATCATTTGTTCAAGTGACGGCGAAGCAATTAAAGATCACTTGAAATTATAGAAGTTATACTCCATGGAATACGCTCTATTCCAGAGTCATTTAGACATTTTTATTTGCTCTCCTCCTGCTGCTGAGAACAAAGGCAACAACAGAACAGAATGGGTCATTATTTTTTACTTACTTCTTTTGGTAAAATTCATTGCGATCTAGTAGAAATTAATCTCCCCCAAATTAAAAATAAACACTTTGCCTACTAACATGAGATTCTTGCTACTTCTCAGTTTGTCTTCTCTTTCTTGAAACTTGACTCATGATATTTCGCCTTCACTCACTGGCTGTAACTATTAACATGGAATTCAACTAGACTGCAAATGCATGTAGACGCTAAAACAACGTGGCTCTTCATTTGCTCTAAAGAGACTGAATATGTAATGGTGAGTGTCTGTATGTGTATATGTGGCTATTTTATTAACCTATGCATCAAAATGAAAAGAACATAAATTTTTAGAATGAACATGTGGATTAATATTTATGATACAGTGGGCTATTATTACTCCTCATTTATGTGCTGCAAAGAAGCCCAGATCTTTAATCTGCACTGATGTGCTATTAAATATCCAATATCCAAAACCTAAAAATCAACTGGGTGTGTGTGAGTTCAGTCTCTCAGCTGTGTCTCACTCTTTGTGACTACCATGGACATAGCCCACAGGGCTCCTCTATCCATGGACTATTTCAGGCAAGAATACTGGGGTGGGTTGCCATTTCCTACTCCAGGGGATCTCCCAAAACCAGGAAACAAATACTTGTCTCTTGTGTCTCCTGCATTAGCAGGCAGATTCTTTACCACTGCGCCACCTGAGAAGTCCCAAACATGAATTGGTCAACACGTTAAAACATTAATTATGCTGTTCTTCAATTTACTCAATAAAAGAGTTTTGCTAATAGAGTATTACTGAATCTTCTAGTTCTTTAATCTGTACATATATTCATATAACAACAGGAGGAAGAAATTACCTTGACGATTTAATCAACCCTTGAGGAGATTTTTCAGATTCTCTTCAAACTTTCCTTGCCTCTCCATTCAAAAAGTGAATCATTATTTCTAATAAGATTAGATTTCTAGTCAAAAGAGCAGAATATGCCCAAAGAACTCTGCCCTCCACTAAAAAAGAAAAAGAAAAAGTAGAAGCACACACATACACACACTCACTCCACTATAGGTTAAAATTTTTTTCAATTAAGGTAATGTATCCTTGGATATATCTACAGAGAGAAGCCAAATATTTAGACCTCTAAATATTCTAGAATTAGAAGCAAGCAGTGAAGACTCAAATATGCAGATTAAACCACTCTAACTGGCAGAAAGTGATGAGGAACTAAACTTTGGATGAGGATGAAAGAACAGAGTGAAAAAACTAGCTTAAAACCCAATATTCAAAAAACTAAGATCATGGCATCCACTCCCATCACCACGGTAAATAGATGGGGAAAAAGTGGAAGCAGTGACATATTTTATTTTCTTGGGTTCCAAAATCACTGTGGGCTGTGACTGCAGCCATGAAACTAAGCTATGGCAAATCTAGACAATATACTAAAAAGCATATTAACTTTGCTGACAAAGGTCCATATAGTCAAAGCTATGGTTTTTCCAAAAGTCATGTATAGATGTGAGAGTTGGACCATAAAGAAGGCTGAGTGCTAATTGATGCTTTTGAACTGTGGTGTTGGAGAAGACTCTTGAGAGGCTCTTGGACTGCAAGGAGATCAAACCAGTCAATCCTAAAAAAAAAAAAAAATCAACTCTGAATATTCATTGGAAGGACTGATGCTGAAGCTCCAATACTTTGGCCATGTGATGTGAAGACCCTGATGCTGGGCAAGATTGACGGCAAAAAAAGAAGAGGGTGGCAGAGGATCAAATGGTTAGATAGCATCACCGACTCAATGGATATGAATCTGAGCGAAGTCTGGGAGATAGTGATAGATAGGGAAGCCTGGTGTGCTTCAACCCATGGGGTTGCAAAGAACAGGACACGACTGAGTGACAATAAGTGGAGGCTCACATTTAATTTGCTCAGAGAAACAACAGTTGAGCTCAGCCCCCTTGTTGCAGACCATAAAATGACTCCCTACATGAAGTGAGGTCTAAGTCTGTGGTTTTTTTCTAATAAGCAGAAGTTGAACATGCCCTGTGAACCCAACTGCCATATTTTAAGGAAGTCCAAGCTGTCCCACACAGAGAATTTTACCTCCAGTCAAATTCCAGGCCCCCAGCTCAAAGCCAGCATCATGCAGCCAACATGTGAGATAATGAATCATCAGATGACTCTAACTTCTGGGCCTTTCACATGAGGACCTGGATGTTGTGTAGAGGCCATTGGTCTCTGAGGTTCCCTATTTAAGTTGCAGACCCACAGAATCTCTGATCATAAGGAATGTTTGCTTTACCCTGCTGAGTTTTAGGGTATCTGTTACATAGCTTTAGTAACCATTCATAATTTAGCTGTTTATATATAATTTCAGTTCAGTTCAGTCGCTCGGTTGTGTCCGACTCTTTGTGACCCCATGAACCGCAGCACGCCAGGCCTCCATGTCCATCATCAACTACCGGAGTCCACCCAAACCCATGTCCATTGAGTCAGTGATGCCATCCAACCATCTCATCCTCCGCTGTCCCCTTCTCCTCCAGCCCTCAATCTTTCCCAGACTTCAGGACAATATTTATTTATTTTCTCCCAATATTTTCTTTTCATTAGAGAAAAATGCAAGTAGATATACACCATACTGGCTCTGCTGATCGTTTTCTTTGATGACTTTTGTCAATACTCATTTGCTATTTAAATTTATGTAGATAAATCGTGCCTACTTTTCACACCCAATTTTTCTCAGAATACTTTTTCCTTAAGATTCATTATATCTGTGAGGTTAAGAGAGTGTTTCTCACACCTTTGCCTGTATTGTCCCCAAGCCCAAGGTTTAATTAGGTTCTACTTTCTGTATAAGTGCTTGATATAGCACTTATTTTCCACCTCCATCCACACATACAGTTTTGTCTTCAAAATAAGTAGAGTTTTAAGACCAAGTCTAAATCATTTCCACGTGAACCAGAAATTAGAAGATATGTGGAAAGTGAAGTCAAGTCTGAATACAAAATCTTCTCTTTTTATTTATTTGAAATTTGACTTTATATAAATTCTACAGTCCTGTAAAGACACATGATAGACTGTTCTTTGTCTAGCTTGATTTCTCTGAATAAGTTATTATTTTTGGAGTCATTTAGCAATTTTTCCCGAAGTCAATATTGTCAACGCAGTCATCTAAATAGCAACACAAACAGCAATTACTGTGGTTACTTGTCAGCCGCTATTCATGGCTGGATCTTTTAGTATTTTCTTTAGATTTCTCTCAAATCCACTGACTTCACATATCAGGAGGATGTGATGTTGTCACTCACACCAATTATGCCTTTCCATAGACTATAACATGAGACACAGACTCTTTCATAGTAGACTTCAGTGCATAAATTCCAGTGCTGTGCTGAAATTACAGTTCACATGGGTTCTGCTGTAGACAATTGAATTTCACTGTGTCTTAATTTACTAGAGATGGTGATATAAAATAAGATCTGGCTGAACACCTGGGGTGTCTAATCAGGGTGATGAAGATGGAGTGAGAGTCAAGATGCCCTTGGTGTTAATGAAACCTGGACGTTTAATTCCCCCAAATAAGTTTTCTCTAATGCCTGACAGTGTCCTTCCTACTGTGAATGATCCATGTGGACACAAGTGTTCTTCCCATCAGTTACCCAGTTCATAGTTATGAAGTTCTACCCTCCTGAGACGCAAACTCAACTTTTCTCCCACCTTTTATATTTTTAGATTTGTTTTCTGCTCTCCTTTTTCTTTTTCTTCAACTATAGGAAAAATCTAGATGCTTAAACTATCATGATGACCTGCCACCTTATTTACAAAAAGGCAGGACAGTGTCCATTACTCAGCACATCATGGGCAATTCAGTTCCCCGTGCCTGCCATGAGCTGAGTTAGAGCAGTTGTAACTAATCCTTCACCTATGAGTTCAGTAAAGCTCAAATATGTGAAATTAGGAATCCTTGTAACAGGATTTCAACACATTGAGTGGTCTATTATTAAAGTGGAAATAGATATTCTATTAACTGATTTAGTCACATACTTATTTTTTTATCAATTTTAAATCTAGCTTTTAGACAACACCTGCTGTGTCTTACATTAGACACCTTAGATGAGAAGGACATGATAAGATGAAAATACTTGCATTCATAAAAATACAGAGTATAAAAGAGAAAAAACAGATATAAAAGAGAGAAAATGATCTGAAGGCTAAAGCAGCCTTGTGTCTATTCTTCAGTTAATTCTCCCATTTTCTAAATTCTGTAGCCATGTTAGTCTTTGCATCTAACACGATGGGCATCTATAATGCAAATGGGGTGGAAACGGGCAAACTTAGGGAAAAGATTGCTACAGTTAATGATGAAAGAAGCCAAATTCAGGACGTTGTTTTAAAATCCAATATAAGCTTTTAAAATCTTAAAATCTCTTAAATCTATTAAACCATACTCCCTAATTTTAAGAATTCAATGTTCACTTATTTCAAAGTATTCTAATTTACAGTCTCACACAAGATTTCGTTTGAGATTCTCATTTTCCGGTGAGGAGTGGCTACATTCGAGTGAAGCGATGGCTTTCTAGACATGAGATGACCTCATGTTTGAAACTGGAAGGCACAGTGAAACTTTCTTCCCTCCGTGAGTTGCAGAAAGCACATGGTTAGCCCCTTCTAACAAGTTAGCCTCTTCTAATAAGCTACTCATACTAAATACTTTGGCAAAGTCAAAAGACATGAAGAAATGATCTCTCTTCTTTCCTTCTACACATCCCAGTGGGAAGCCGGCTACCCCTCCTCTGAATTAAGCTATCACTTTTTAACCACTCTTTTGGAACTTATCGATGTCTCCCTGGTGTTATTACATAAAGAGTAAAGTGTGAGCCTCTGGAGGGCAGAGTCTGTGATCACCTCGGATCCCAAATACCTCCCTGGCACTGTTTCCCCTGAGGTTGCTTCCCCACAGGGGCTTCTTGAATATGGAAGAATTAGTTCCAGGATCCTCATGGATGCTTTAATCCACATCTCCATCCTCAAATGGACAGTCGCAGCCTATGAACAGCTCCGTTGTGTTTAAGATATATATATATATATATATATATATATATATATATATATACTTTTTTTCCAGAACATGAAAAAAAATGCTGCTATTTTTACTTGTCACAATACACAATTGTGCTCCGCAGATTTGCTCTCTGTTTTTTTGATAAAATACACTTGGCTCAGTCTACTGGCCTTTATTAATGGCATCTCCGCTTCAGCACTCCTGGTTCTGTCTATTATCCCAAACCCACACTAAGTGCAGCAAATCTCCACGAATTTGTGCACAACCTAAGAAGACAGGTGTATTGATACATCTCTGTAATCCAGCTGGAAAATCAGTCTTGTCTGCCAGCAGCTAGCTAAGAGTGAGGACCGTGCCGCACACGGATCTGATAAACCGGGGTCTGTTGCTTCATGAGTCTCAGAGCACTGCACACCCTCTGCCCGGCTGAACTGGGGTGCGGGGCTAAGGGGTCCTGATAGAAGGGAGACAGTTTGCATTAGACCCTCCCACACAGGCTGCTACAACGTGTGTTCAGACAGACGCACACGCAGGAGACACCATTAGGATACTGTATGTGAGATGATCTGGTCCCAGCCCTGACTCTGCCCCCAGTGAAACCTGGGACCGGGAAAGTCACAGTTTCCTCCTGCCTCAGTTTCCTCGGGGGTTGAGTGATGGGGCTGTGACTCCAAAGCCAGTGCAAGCTGCGGCACTTTGTTCCTTAAAAAGCTCAGAGACAAGGACAGGTCCTCTTGAGTTCTATCAGCTGCCCAGGAGTCGTGACTGTAAAGGATGCATCTCTGTCTAGGAAGTGCGTTAAAACAAGACGTGTGCAGCTGCAGTTTCCTGTGATGGAGAAGCTTGTGGATGGTCGTGAATGATCCCACGACTGTGAGGAAACAAAGGCAAATGACACCGAGGACTTCTGTTTTTCCCCAGGAAATTTATCGATGCCAAGGCCCTTAGGTATATTCTTACATCATGCAAACGAGAGGACTGTGTCCCAAAGCAGCACAAGCTGAGGGACCAAGTAGTTTCTAGAATAGACCTGTGAATGCATTTTTGACAGGTTTGTGTGTGTGTGATATGAGGTGAAAGGTTTTCATTTCATTTAAATTAAATGTGAACAAGTTATCTATCTGTACACATCCATGCATGCATGCATCCATCTGTTCTTTCTGACGTCCTACCCATTGTGATAAATGGTAAAAATAATTTTTATATACATTACTATGTGTAAAATAGCCAGCTAGTGGGAAGCTGCTTATAGCACAGGGAGCTTAGCTTGGTGCTCTGTGATGACCTACAGGGGTGGGATGGGAGGGTGGGAAGGAGGAGGCTCAGCAGGGAGCGGATACACACACACACACACACACACACACACACACACACACACACATGGCTGATTGACAATATTGCAAAGCAGAAACTAACACATTGCATTCCAACAAAATACAATAAAAAATGTTTAAATGGTAAATATATACCCTCACAGTCATATGCTTTTGGAATAGTTCTTGATTCCAGGATGCTATAGAAAAAGAGTGTTCTTAAATTCCCGAGGCACCCCTGTGAACATGGTCCAAAATATAAGAATGACTTGATATCTAGATACTATTCCCCAAACCTACCATTGTAAGGGTAGAGGCCCACAGTGAAAAGGAAAAAAAGTAAGCTAGAGGGGAAAATTTGGCAGACCTTCATACTAGGCTCTCTGTCCTGACTAAAGGACTTCTACAGAACAGAAAGATAAATTCATAGGAAACTGTAAAGACAGAACACCAATTAAATCATAATTTTAAAAGATCTTTTGAGCTTTTCCAAGTGGATGTTAGACGAGTGTCTTCTGCTATGGGCTGTGGATATGGACTAGTCACAATACATTTATTTTCTTGAAGATGTTGAAATAATCCTCCCTTTTATTTTAAAGCCTTAGTATACACAGTGGATTTTAAAGAGTATTATTTTGTGTTTTCTAGTTAAAGAGTTATAACATCCTACAATGATGAAAAATATGTTTTATTGGGAAACTGACTCGTGATTTAGTTAAGGCTTTCTCAACTGCAAAATCCTCTGTCCTCTGCCCTCATAACCTGCAAGCCTCCATGCTCAATGGTGTCTGACTCTTTTTGACCCCGTAGACTGTAGCCCACTAGGCTCCTCTGTCCATGGAATTCTCCAGGCAGAAATACTGGAGTGGATAGCCATTACTTTCTCCAAGGGATCTTCCCAACCCAGGGGTTGAACCCAGGTCTCAGGCATTGCAAGCAGATTCTTTACTGTCTGAGCCACCATGGAAACCCTGGAAGTATAATAGAATATTGAAACTAAAATGATTTAAACTAGCAGACTCCTTGGAAATCTCAGGGCCTAAGATCCGAACTTCAGTTTTCACAGCTCACAGGAATGCATATATTTTCCTTCTCTAGGGTGGTCACTGGCAGGACTAGGTTACAGAAAAATACATCACCGATGCACACTTCCTACACTTTACAGCTGATATAGTTCAATATTGCAAAAGAAGAACTCAGTATCCTCAGTCTGATCATGAAATTGCACAGGATGGTTTTCTTCACCAATCATCAGCCCCTAAGCGACGAAAACTAGATGGTTTGAGGTTATAAAACAGACACAAAAGAAAGCCTGTCTTCCCATATCACTGGAAATGACTGTACCTTATCTCATGATCACCGTGATAGCGATGAAATTGTAAGGAAACAGTCTTTAAATGCTTCTTCACCCCTTTTCAAATGACTAAAAATGGAAAAAAATCACGGCAATTGGAAATCTCAAACTATCATTCTGCAAGGAATTCTGGAAGCAGATGATCCATGGACGTGATGATATATGATTCTCAGAACAAGCAGACACTTTATGAAATCAGCAGCTTCTGCACAAGACCATGAGGACAAGATTTCTGGACATCCTTGGAGCCACTGATTGTCACATTTCCCTTTGTATGGTGTTGGTTGCTCAGTCATGTCCAACTCTTTGCAACCCCATGGACTGTAGCCTGCCAGGCTCCTCTGTCCATGGAACTCTCCAGGCAAGAATACTGGAGTGAGATGTCATTTCCTTCCCTTTTTGCATACTTCTGGTCATACTTTTGGTCATCCTTCTTTTGGCAATATTTTTACCAGATCATAATTTAAATTTCTGACTTTAATAATAGTAAAAACTTGCCTAAGTCTATGTCGTATTATAGAAAACCTCCACCCCACACTTTAAAATTCAGATTTCACAAACAATTTTAAAAATTGTCAGACATATTATCCCTTCCCTGTTCTTAGAAAAACTCAAAAATGGCCATAACTACAATTAATGCTGCTAAAATACATCTTTATCAAGGATATTATAGTCATTAATTAACCTTAACAAGTGGTAGACTGATAAAGATCCAAGATAGTATGGTTATGATTTTACTTATATAAAAACCATAATTCACTATGATCATGTGATTTGATCTATTCCTCAACAGACTTTCTCTTTAATGATTTTTCACAATGTTTATCTTGTAGTAATACTACAAATCAAATCCTCAAAGAGACTCCAACTTTTGAAATCATATATATTATTGTAAAATGACAGAAGATCAAAGCATTTAGGAATATAAAAATAGAGAATAAGAAATGCCATGTTACATCAAATTATCCAATAAAGACTCAAAGACATATACAGAATGAAATATTGGCTCACAACTATAAATCAAATCTCAGACTCTAAATCAGACACACAAACTATAAATCAAGCTATATGTGAAAATTCAACATTAAAGGCAGTCACCACTTTGGGCTGCAACTTTGGATAAAGGATGATAAAAAAAGCAGATTTTGAAGAAGAGTCCCCTGACTTTCAGAAAAACGTGGTGGTTCTGTGACCATAACAAGAAACAACAAAGAACCAGCATTAATCATGTCTAACTGATTAAATAAAAAGTAAGCTCCATGACATCACTTTTAAAACCAGCCAGTCAGTGACAGGAGAGCTTCCCAGGTGGCTCAGAGGTGAAGAATCCACCTGCCAATGAAGGAAATGTGGGTTTGATCCCTGGATCAGGAAGATCCCCTGGAGAGGGAATGGCTATCAATTCCCTTTCTTGCCTGGGAAATCCAATGGACAAGGGTGTCCAATGGGCTACAGTCTACAGAAACACAAAGAGTCTGACACAACTGTGTGATTGAACACAACTACATACCAGCGACAGCCACATGCCGAGAGGTGCGCCTGCTGGCAGCGCAAACGTGTTAGCGACCACTGGTTGGAAAGCAAGCCAGTCACCAGCATATGCACGCTACACTAGCATTTACGTATGGATCACCCAGGTAATAAAGCAAATGCTTGCACATTCTCACCTGTCAAAGCCCACCAGTCTCTTAATTACCCACTTCTCAGAAACCTATGTGAAATCAATTCCCTGACCTACTTGGACAGATTATTCCTACAAGCATAGCTTTCTTTGACTTTGGCATGTAAAAAAGTCCAACTTCCTTAGGTTGGTGGCCTCCTTCTTTGAAAATCTGAAAAAAAAATCACATTGATAATGGTAGTTTTTAATAGTAAAATAGTTGTTTTTTCAAATATGTAGAAAATTAATACAAGGAATTATAAAATACATAAGGAATTTGACTTAGGTTATTCTTGAAAGGCCTAGTGGTTCTCCCTACCTTCTTCCCTAACAGAAGCAAAAGGTCTTAAGAAGAGGTGGCAAGAATACACAGAAGAAATATATGAAAAAGGTCTTAATGAACCAGATAACCATGATGGTGTGATCACTCACCTAGTGCCAGACATCCTGAAATCTGAAGTCAAGTGGGCCTTAGGAAGCATCACTATAAACAAAGCCAGCGGAGGTGATGGATTCTAGTCAAGCTATTTCAAATCCTAAAAGATAATGCTGTGAAAGTGCTGCACTCAATATGCCAGCAAATTTGGAAAACTCAGCAGTGGCCACAGGACTGGAAAAGGTCAGTTTTCATTCCAATCCTAAAGAAAAGCAATGCCAAAGGATACGCAAGCTACTGCACAATTGCACCCATTGCCCACACTAGCGAAGTGATGCTCAAAATTCTCTAATCTAGTCTTCAACAAAACATGAACCACAAATGTGCAGATGTTCAAGCTAGATTTAGAAAAGGCAGAGGAACCAAAGATCAAATGGTCAACATCTATTGCATCATAGAAAAAGCATGAGAATTCCAGAAAAACATCTACTTCTGTTTCATTGACTAAGCTATAGCCTTTGTTGTGTGAGTCACAACAAACTGTGGAAAATTCTTAACGAGATGGGAATACCAGGCCACCTGACCTGCCTGATGAGAAAACTGTATTCAGGTCAAGAAGCAATAGTTTAGAATCAGACATAGAACAAGGGACTAGTTCAAATTAGGGAAAGGAATATGTCCAGGCAGTATGTTGTCACCCTATTTAACTTGCATGCAGAGTACATCAAGGGAAATGCCAGGTTGATTGAAGATCAAGCTGGAATCAAGATTGCTGGGAGAAATATCAATAACCTCAGATATGCAGGTATCACCACCATAGTGGCAGAAGGTGAAGAGGAACCAGAGAGCCTATTGATGAGGTGAAAGAGTAAAGTGAAAAAGTTGGCTTAAAACTCAACATTCAGAAAACTAAGATCATGGCACCTAGATCATGGCAAATAGATGGGGAAGCAATGGAAACAGTGGCAGACTTTATTTTCTTGGACTCCAAAATCACTGCAGACAGTGACTTCAGTCATGAAATTAAAAGATGATTGTTCCTTGGAAGAAAAGCTATGAAAAACCTTGATAGCACATTCAAAATCAGAGATATCACTTGGCCAAGAAAGGTCCATCTACTCAAAGCTATGGTTTTTCCAGTAGTCATGTATGGATGTAAGAGTTGGATTAGAAAGAGAGCTGAGTGCTAAAGAATTGATGCTTTTGAACTGTCGTGTTGGAGAAGACTCTTGAGAGTCCTTTAGATAATAAGGAGATCAAACCAGTCAGTCCTAAAGGAAATCAACCATGAATATGCATTGGAATGACTGATGCTGAAGCTGAAACTCCAAAACTTTGGCCACCTGATGCAAAGAACTGACTCATTAGAAAAGACCCTGATGGTGAGAAAGACTGAGGGCAGAAGGAGAAGGGGACGACAGGATGAGATGGTTGGATGGCATCACCGACTTAATAATCATGAGTTTGAGCAAACTCTGGGAGATAGTTTTGGACAGGGAAGCCTGGTGAGCGGCAGTCCATGGGGTCACAGTTGGACACATCTGAGAGATTGAACAGCCACATAAAGTACATATCTACACACTGGTGGATGAAAGTGAAGTGCTAGTCACTCAGTCATGTCCGACACTTTGTGACCCAATGGACTGTAACCTGTCAGGCTCCTCTGTCCATGGAATTCTCAAGGCATGGCTACTGGAGGGGTAGCCATTCCCTTGACCAGGGGATCTTCCCAATCCAGGGATAAAGCCCAGGTTTTCCTGCATTTCAGGCAGATTCTTTACCACCTGTGCCACCAGGGAAGCCTGAACAAATGGAATAGTGGGTACATTCCATCATTTGATGGTGAATACATTCCATCAAGGGCTTCCCAGGTAACTCAGTTGGTAAAGAATCTGACTGTGATACAGGAGACCCTGGCTCAATTCCTAGGTGGAAAGACTCCAGCAATCCACTCCAGTATTCTTGCCTGGAGAGTTCCATGGACAGAGGAGCCTGATCGGCTACAGTCTATGGGCTGGCAAAGAGTCAGATATGACAGAGCTACTAAGACTACTGCTACTACATTCTATCAAGTCTTTCAAACTTCCACAAAGGAAAAGCCTTGGTTATTTAAAGGAAAAAATAAAAGATATCAATTTTATTACAGAAGTTCAGAAGCATTTGCCTGTTTCTCTTAAGAGAAATAGAACAGATGCTTCTCAGAACAGTCCTACCTTCAGCAAATGCTCAGGTTAGTGGCCTGTAAACGCACAGTGCCTTTTGACGTCTTGTCTTGCTCTGAAGTCTGCATCTTACTTTGTGAGTTCAGAACTTATCTAACCTCTACACTTGTGCAGACACCTTTGTCTGAACTTATATGAACGAGAGGAAACAACCAAACTTACATACGAAATGATGATTGCACATGGGATTTCCCAGGTCACGCTGGTGGTAAAGAATCTGCCTGCCAATTTAGGAGACATAGGTTCAATCTCATGTCAGAAAGATCTTCTGAAGAAGGAAATGGCAATCCACTCCAGGGTTGTGGCAAGGAAATGTCAAAAAGAGTTTGACAGGACTGAGAAAAAAAGTGTAATAGGTCCCAGACATTTTCCTAGAAGAACTCTCTCTTTTTGAATCTGATGAGAATATTCAACACCCAGACATTCCCTTCTTATTCTCCCAATACACGCAAATTATAGATGGATAACTTATTCAAAGAACTTTCCTGGTGACTCAGTGGTAAAGCATCCACCTGCCAAACAGGAGACCTGGGCTCGATCCCTGGGTCTGGAAGATGCCCTGGAGAAGGAAATGGCAACCCACTCCAGTATTCTTGCCTGGGAAATCCCATGGGCAGAGAAGCCTGGTGGGCTATAGTCCATGGGGTCACAAAAGAGTCAGATAAAACATAGTGACTAAACAACAGCTTATTCAAACTTTTGCAGATCAAAAAACTATATTTTACAAAGAAAGGAAGCAAGAAGTCAAGGGAGAATCATCCAAAAATTTGGTTTAAGCACTCCTTGATTTTAACCCATGTACTGCTTTCAGAGTTATAGCTGCTTCCATAATGTAAAAATGCAGAAGTCAAAAGAGATAATCTCACAATAGAAAGCACATAAAATTTGATTTCTCCCATAGTGTGGAAGGATTAAGAATCATCCATATGGTGTACAAACTAAAAGCTACTAATGCAGTATTTCTTATCAGTAAAAGCAATATGATCATGAATGTAAAACATTTCTTCAAATGTTACTCAAAGTTAATTTCAATTTTAATAATGATCACTTTTCCCTGATCTTTACATGATTCATAATAACTGATTATGTGATATAGGAACCACTGCATTGGCTCTTCTATATTGGCATAATTTAAGAGATAGTAAAATCACTTAATAATTTCAAATGTTCCTTTAATATCCTAGTTAACATTCTTGTAGCTAATGAGCTGTTTTTAAATTGCATTACTCCTTAGAGAATATGCTTAAATATAGTCTTCCTTCAAACTCTATCACAACAGTTTGGCTAATTAAAAAATGAGGATAAGTTATTCTTAAAGCTGTAGACAGAACAGAAAACGCAGAGTTTGAATAGAAGTAAAAAGACATTACATTAAAGAATCCCTAGTTTATTCTGGGTTTACTTTTTTGAGACCCAAATTATGCTTGATATCAAGTGCAAAAGTAAGCATGATTGGGACTTTATGATTAATGTCATCACAGGCCATGCCTCTCTGAGAAAACCAACAACCTCTACTATGTGTCAATTGTACACTTCAGTGACATGATATGTATTGGGCTGGTCAAAATGTTCATTCAGATTTTTCCATAACATCTCATGGAAAAAAATTCGAACTAAAGAGTGAACTTTTTGGCCAACCCAATACTTGGTGTATCTGTAGGTTCCCAGAAAGAACAAAGGCACTCAAATAGAATGTTGTTAATGATGTGAACAAGGTTGAAGCAAACCAAAACGACTTTCTACCACCCCAAATTTAGAAACTGTAAGACTCTGACCAGGGACTTCCCAGATGGCTCAATAGCAGGGAATCCGCTTGCTAATGCAGGAGACTTGGGTTCGATCCCTGGGTCAGGAAGATCCCCTGGAGGAGGAAATGGCCACCCACTCCAGTATTCTTGCCTTAAAAATACCTTGAGGGAGCCAGGCGAACCACAGCAGACTGTGAGGTTGCAAGAATCGGACAGGACTGAGTGACTGAACATGCACACGCACGAGGCTATGACCAACCTTAGGTGCGTGTCGAGGGGAGAGAGCTCTTTCTAGAACCCAAAGAGAGCTGTGGCCACAGAAGAGGGTCACCCACAGGAAGCAGTTCCCTTCAGTGAAACCCCACAGTTACTGTCCACTCCCGGTCCAGCAGGCGGGGAGCCAGGGGTAAATATCCAAGCTTTCCTCTCCTCCCAAGCTGTGATCTGCTCCTAGGACCACTTATTGCACAAGTTCAGTTGGGAGCTGGAGGACAAAGGAACCAATTGAAGCCGTAAGCGAAGGCACAGAACAGTGGAGGTGGGAGGAGAACGGGTCTGCAGGAGTAAGCGGAGAGTGTCCGGCATGCTAGCTGCGCTGCTCTTCACTTCTGGCAGAATCCATCTCTCCTTCCAAGGGCAACACGAACATCACCTTTCCACGGAGGCAGTCCTCTGAGACGCCAGCTGCTCTCCAAGCCCTGCATACTGACCGCGTTGCATTGCTTCTCCCCTGCAGAGATGCTCAGTGTGACCTCAGGGTAAACAGAGGTAAATTAATCAGGGTCTTCCCAGCACTTGACAGGATACCTGGCATAAAGTGTGTATAAGAGAGGTTTGGTGATTGAATAAATGTACAATCTATTGGCACAACAAAACTTTTTGATATTATTTAATGTTAGGAAAAGATTTTTTGTTTGGTGGGGGAATTATAACTGCAGAGGAACCCGGTTCGTTCAGATGTGCAGCTAGGGTTGTGTTTCGTTCTGTAACCTTTTTTTTTCCAAAGGCTGATTTCACAGAGCTCTCAGAACACTGCCTTCATGACTCCCATGTGCCCTCAATCAGAGACAGCATCCTAATGAAATCTATCTGTCACAGAGAAACCCAGGCTTCTTATTTTCCCCTAAATCCTGTCTCTACTCTCTTTACCCTTTGATCCTGGGCTGGCAAAGGGCTCCGCTGACTCATCGCCAAACCCAAAACAAACACATTCACTGGTCACCACATACATTTTGACCAGTGTCTCTGAATCAAACTAAGACTGAAGCAGTGGTTTTCTAGTAAATTCGTTAAACAATTTAAGAATGCAAGTCCCTTTCCCTCACGTTCAGCTCCAGAAGATTTTTCCAGCTGAACTCTGCTCTCATCCACTGGGTCTCAGGCTCCGCTTTCCCTTCCTGCATTTCTCCCAGAGAATTCCAAACCCCTCTCTCTGAGTGTGTCTCTGGAGTCCTTCTCATGCACGAGCTGAAGCGGCTTTCTTATCAAAACACTTCATCCAAACAAACACAGCACAGAACTCAGTCCATTGTAACCATCAGTGAGTGTTCATTTGCAGAAGAAGTAATAGCCAACATCTAGGAAAGCCAGGTCTCTTTTTAAATGAACTCATTTAATCCTTACTAACAATCTTCTGTAATGGTTGTGATTATTAACCCCATTTTATGGGATGAGACACTGAATGTAATCAGTTAATTCCTCCCATTGCAATGGCCCACTTTGGCTTGGTCCAGCCTGAATAAATCACCAGCAAGAGGGGTGGATGACCACATGTGGCTTGTCCTAATCAAGACCATTCCAGGTGCCCAGTCAGAAACATCCAAGCTGCACTGGTGGAGGGCAATTCATGCTGAGGAATGAGCAGGAGCATCTCATCTGCAGGTATGAGAGCACAGTGGCCAGGAGCGCTGACTGTGGGGCTCGCCTCCCTGGGTACCGGCCCTGGACCTCCCCCTCATTAACCATGTGACTGCAGAAAAGTTACTTAACCTCTTGGAGCTTCAACTTTCTCATCTGACAGGTAGGGTAATGATGGGACCTATCTCAGGAGGCGTGGTTTAAGGATGAAATTAGCTTAGGTGGGTTTGTGTGGCAAAACAATGTACAGGCTGGTCCACTGTTAGACCAGTTAGATTTTATGTCGACACCATTTACTGCCTCTGTGTTGTCTGTTTGTTTATAATGAGAGCCAATTTTTTAAGGGCTTCCCAGGTGACTCAGTGAAGAATCTGCCTGCCAATGCAGGGGACACAAGAGACCTGGATTCAACCCCTGGGTCGGGAAGATCCCCTGGAGTAGGCAATGGTAACATACTTCAGTATTCTTGCCTGGAAAATTCCATGGACTTAGGAGCCTGATGGTCTATACAGTACATGGGGTTGCAAAGAGTAGGACATGACTGAGCACACATACACACACACACATACACACACATTTTTAAATTTTTATTGAATTTGCTACAATATTGCTTCTCTTTTATGTTTTGTTGTTGTTTGGCCATGTAGCTCCCCAAGCCGTATCCTCTGTACTGGAAGTGAAGTCTTACCCTCTGTACCACCCGAGAGGTCCCTGTCTCTGTTGTTAAATGCCAAAGTTAAATGCCATAGCTTCAGACTAATAATACCATCTCTCAAAGTTCGTCTTTTAGGATTCTATAGTATTTCTAATGGAGAGGAGAAAGTTGGGGCTGGCTGGCGGGTTTTGGAGGATACAAGGAGGTTATAAAGGAATGGTTTTCAGATCCATAATGGAGCGTGTGAGGCCTGAGACAAATGGGCCAGGAAGCAAGAGGAATGAGAAAACTGGAAGTTTATTACGTTTTGTTGTAGAAAGAGAGCAAACATAATAATTTATAAAGGCAACAGAGCATTCCTAGGAGTCAAACCGTGTGCTTGGATATTTACAGGTGTAAACCTCATGTAATGACATTATGTTGGCTGGTTTCATCACCAAGTAGTGTCGGAATCTTTTGTGACCCAGTGGACTGTAACCCTCCAGGCTCCTCTCTCCATGGGATCGTCCAGACAAGAACACTGGATGGGTCGCCACTTTTTTTCTCCAGGGATCGTCCCGACCTAGGATGGAACCCGAGGCACCTGCATTGAAGGCAGAAAATGCTGAGCCACCAGAGAAGTCCATGACAGTATGACTCAAGTTATACTTTTATGCTCGTCTTCTAGGAGAAGGAAATGGAGACTCACAGATGTTAAGTAAAATTAACAGATGTTAAGTAAAATTGTCAATATTGCAACGCTAGTAAAAAGAAGAAAGGAAGAAGGGGAAGGGGAGGGAACTCCATCTCTTAACCATTCTGCTGCACTTCCCATCTCACCATTGCTCCTTGCTACTCACTGGGGTTTATCACACCTCCAGATAGCTCCAAAGTGAAATAGCAACCCCGGCCACCTCCTTTCTTTTATTTAAAATCAATTCCATCCATTGCAAGTTCACCATGTTTAACTTTGCTTCTTTGCCAAGCAAACTCATTGGCCTGAGTCCTTGCCCAGGGCATCTAAGGAGTTCATGGAGGCATAGAAGCCAACGCACCTGAAGTCAAGGCCCCTCTCAGGCCCTCGGTAGGGTTATTTCATTTCATTCACATCCAAAGTGGCTGATGTTGAAAATGGGAGGAGAGAGGGGACATTTTGAGGAGGAGAGACTAAAATGAGAAGGAGAAAAGTTTCTAGGGTGAGGGGCACCAGCTCGCTGAAGTCCCTGGAGCAGGTTTAAAACTCCCAACCAGAGAGGATTCAGACGCTCCAGACCAAAGACCAGCCTGAAGAACCTGGTCACTCGGGATGTTGAGATGCTGACCTTGTGTCTAGAGCTGCAAAGTAAAGCACCTATTTGGGGGAGACACTCCTTCCTCCCAGCTTCTGCCCCCCATCAGCCTGCAGCCTGAAGACCCAGCAGCTCCAAGACCTGCCCAGAGTGTTTAGTGTCCTTGGACGATTGAGAAAACAGAGGGGCTTTTCGGGCAGAGTTTGTGGGACAGTGGGGGGCAGGGGTTGCCGAGAGAGGAGGAAGAGGGTATAGGATTATGTGTAGGGGTATGTGGGGAAACTGTGAACCCTCTAAGGTCTTCCAAAACTCACTAGGAGGGAAGGAGTCCTCAGGGCAAAAAAACTGTTGCTGCTTCATCACTAACATAGTAGGCAGTTGGCAACCTGAAGACTGCAAGCTACATAATTATCTTATGCAATACTCCACCGTCCCAGGTACAGTTTCTGTCATCTTCCAGTTGAGATGGTTTGAAGCTCCAATCCTTTGGCCAGCCTCATGTGAAGAGCTGACTCATTGGAAAAGCCCCTGGTGCTGGGAAAGGTTGAAGGCAGGAGGAGAAGGGGACGACAGAGGTCAAGATGGTTGGACGGCATCACCAACGCAATAGACATGAGTTTGAGCAAACTCTGGAAGATGGTGAAGCACAGGGAAGCCTGGTGTGCTGCGGTCCACGGGGTCGCAAAGTCGGACGTGACTGAGCGACTGAACAACAGCATGCCTTTCATACAAACGGATCTCAGCTTCTCCTAATTAAGGTTCTGCCTCTTGTTAGCACCCCTCACAATTTCAAAATGATGTCACCAAAGACTATTTTAAAATATAACCCCCTTATACCTAATAAAGGTACTTGAAACAGGGTAGAAATATAAATTGGGATAGCTTTTCTAAAGGGCAATTTCATAATCAAATCAAAAGCCTCAAATACATGCCTAACTTTGACTCAGTAATTTCATTTACAAGAAATATCTCAAGATAATAATTACAAAGATAGTCACCATAGCCTGTTCATAAGGACACTTGGAAACCACCTAACATCCCTCAAACAGAGGTTGTACATTCCTAACAGGGAGATGAATGAAGGAGCCATTTAATATGATTGAGAAGCAACAGCTTGTTTCCTGGACTATATTAACGTACAATGTTAAGACAGGAAAAGTGGGTTGACTAATATTTGTACGTATAAAAATATTCATGTGCGTGCATGCTCAGTCATGCAGTCATGTCCAACTCTTTGCGACCCCATGGGCTGTGGCCCACCAGACTTCTCTGTCCATGGGATTTCCCAGGCAAGGAGACTGGAGTGGGTCGCCATGCTCTCCTCCAGGGGATCTTTCTGGAGTGAAACTCATATATCTTGCATCTCCTGCATTGACAGGAGGATTCTTTCTCACACTGTTTCTAATAAAAGGAACATTAAGTGATAGCAGTCATCTCTAGATGACAGGTGTAAATGGCAGATACTGCTTTTTAATCCACATGTTCACAATCCTGCCTTTCTTCTCAAGAGAATCTTTCCTTTGTTTAGAATTGCAGTGCGCCAGGTAAAGAAGGACACTTTCCAACCTCTCCCGCCCCTGATGGCTTAGCCAAATGAGATGGCATGGCCATCTGCCCCAGTTCTTAGGGACGTGCTGCTCCACAGCAGACCACTCTTCCCTCATTCTCTGACTTCTTCCTGCCTGGGGTACAGATAACACTTGGAGTTCCTGGAAAGCAAAGACCCCTTGATAAGAAGAGTAGAAACACTTTGAATAGAGGTGCTATAAACATTCCCGCACCATGGCACAGTGCTAAAGAACCTGCCTGCCAATCCAGGAGACATGGGTTTGATCCCTAGGTTGGGAAGATCCCCTGGAGGGGGAAATGGTAACCCACTCCAGCATTCTTGCCTCAAAAATCCCATGGACAGAGGAGTCTGGTGGGCTACAGTCCATGAGGTCGCAGAGTCAGACATGACTGAGCTTGCACGCAGTCCAAACATTCACGCACAAGTATATATGCAAATATGCAATTAACCTCCGGAGGAGTGCAATCGCTAGGTCATATATGTAATACACACACACACACACACACACATAAAACTTATGAGACAATGATCAGTTTTTCTCCAGAGAAGCTGTACTGTTTGGCATGCATATATCACAATAATTGATCAAAGAATGAGGCTGAATCTGATTGCAAGTATGAAGACCTTTCTTCAAAATTTGCTGTTGTCATTGTTCAGTTGCTCAGTCATGTCTGACTCTGAGACCCCATGGACTGCAGCATGCCAGTTTCCTCTGTCCTTCACTATCTCTCAGAGTTTGTGCGAATTGAAATCCACTGAGTTGGTGGTGCTTTTTAACTAACTCATCATCTGTTGCCCTTTTCTCCTCCTGCCTTCAATCTTTCCCAGCATCAGGGTCTTTTCTAAAGAGTCAGTTCTTTGCATCAAATGACCAAAGTATTGGAGCTTCAGCTTCAGCATCAGTCCTTCCAAAGAATATTGAGTTGATTTCCTTTAGGACTGACTGGTTTGATTTCCTTGCAGTCCAACCCTCTGTCAAATGTACTTCTCAATATGTTCATATTTACTCAGGCACATTTTAGTATATCTGCTGAATGAATGTCATAAATGTTGCTATTATTGCCTTCACATTGTCATCATTTTAGTAGGTTTTTATTATGCATATAGATGTCAGCACCTTATCCTCCCTTAAATCTGTGACTTAGAATCATTTGTATCTTTCTAGGTTGAAGTGCAATGAGACATACAAGTAGGTGCTGTAATGCCT
The DNA here is from genome assembly GCF_023699985.2 of Odocoileus virginianus. Lineage (NCBI taxonomy): Eukaryota > Metazoa > Chordata > Mammalia > Artiodactyla > Cervidae > Odocoileus > Odocoileus virginianus. Next base: position 7,302,829 of record NC_069687.1, read on the forward strand.
TCATAGGCAATGGCAAGTGGCGATATGATGAGATGTGTTAGCCTCTGTAAAGGTTGGTGATTAAAGTTTCTGAAACCTCAAATCATGGCTTCCATCTTCAGAAGATTTTTCTCCTTCAAAGTACCTAATGTTTGTTATCTTCTTAGAGAATGCTGGGACCTTATGTTTTCCACTTATCATCAATGCATACTTTCCATGAACCCAACAGTGGCTTTTCAAGAGGCTTGACATTAAATGTACTGAAATTCTTTCTAGGCTCTATGACCTTGAGTATTTCAAAACCATAACACACAACCTGTCTTTTTAAGAAATAATATGTATTTTCTAGTGAATTTTTTGGTTATTTTGAGAAAATGCAGGAAAAACATACAAGGCATTAGTTCAAGATTTTCTTGGGAAAAAGAGCCATTTTTACATCATTTGTCTCTAATGATACAGCAGAAGGAACAGATTGAACAAAAAGTCTTGAGACATATTACAATTATCTCTGTAAAAGATCAAAGAGATGAAATGCCTGAAAGAGGAAGTTTATTTGTATAGAATGATAGAAACCTGTTACATGATGTTAAAGAGGAAAAGTTAAAATTTTACATAACCTCCTGCTTATCCTGCCTCTGTAACTCAGCTTGCTCCTTGCAAAGTCTGGATCACGTAGGTCACATAGTCTCAGAAAGTGGGGACTTAGAATACTAGGAACTGGAGCTTGTCTCACTCACCCTTGTCCTGCTCTTTGCAATTGCCCAGCCCCTGCAAACCTGCTTAATCATGCCTGTCTGTGTAAAGGTCAGGCATCCCCCTCCCCATCTTGACCAATGTTTCTGCGTTCCTGCGAAACCCCTTAGTTTAAACCAGCCTATTAGCAGCTAGTGTTGCCCACTATAGTTGGTCTATAAAAACTGCAACCCTATTGTTCTGGGCTCAGAGCTTAACTCCTCTGGGCCCGCCGGCGCAATAAACCCGAGTTCTCCAACTCTCCGAGCGTGGTGCTTGGTTTCTGAAGTACTGGTTCCTGCAACAGTGTCTTGGTAATGTTTAGTGTAAGCTAACTGATCAAAGGGAAAGATTTCAAATGGGAAAATGGCTCAGACACTTTAAGAGCTTGGTTCTTGTGCAAATGGTCACGAGGTCAGGTCTTGTGACCATGTACACATTGTGTACACTGTCTCCAGGTCAATGAGGCTGAGAGGGAGGTGGTGGGGTGGGGTTGGCAAGGAATGAACTATTGATATCACAGCAATATGAAAGAATCTCAATTAGCCTGACTCTTTCGGGGGTCCCCAGCGGCAGTGCCAATGCATTATCCAGCACACAGCTTCCAAGGCCTGGGGGGCACCTCCAGTCAGAACAGAGTCTGGAAATGATGGGTATCCTTTTCTTGGACTCACAGCCATTGGTCAGAATCCTCACCCGATCACCTAAAGACCCTGGGATAGGGAAATACATCCCCTCTGTGGATGGCCACCTCCAAGGACCAGCTCTAACCTACAATGAGGGAACTGATATTTCGTGGATGGTAAGCCCTCTGACCAGCTGTTGTTCCAGAATATGTCATTTGTTTTGTTGATTTATAGAACGCTGGGACACTGAGATGTGTCTTGGATATTCTCCCTGGAATCTTTTCCTCTTTTCTTTCCCTGAGTGGCTAGTACTTTTACTTCAGTCCACTGCACTAAGTCTAAGCCAGATTCCCAACAGTGCTTCCTACTGTGTTTTCTTGGGCTTCCCAGGTGGCGCTAGTGGTAAAGAACCCGCCTGCTAATGCAGAGACATAAGAGACCTGGGTTCAGTCCCTGGGTCAGGAAGATCCCCTGGAGGAGGGCATGGCAACCTGCTCTAGTATTCTTTCCTGGCGAATCCCATGGACAGAGGAGCCTGGTGGCCTACAGTCCACGGGGTCACAAAGAGTCAGACACAACTGAAGCACCTTACCACGTACATACTTCTCTCCTCTATTTCAGTTTTAGGTGAAATCTAAAGCTTGTTTTAAATTAAATCTTCTCATTGTTTTTGTCTTGACTTTTAACTTCTATTTTGTACTTCATATCTGTGGATCATTTTGTCTTAATTCTTGAGTTTTATCTTCCAATTACGGTCTTTCCATCTGTAACATCTAATTCACCATTTACCCTTCTGAGATATTTTTCAATGATTATAGGTTGTTTTTTTTTTCCAGGATTTTGATGGATTTTCTAAATTTCCATTTCCTTTGTGAATCATGCCTTATTCTTGCCTTACAAATTCTACTCTTTCTTTTAGTTTTTCCAACATCTTAAGCATATTTGTTTTCAAAAGTTTTTTTAAGATTTAAAGTAGCCCCAAACTAGAAATACCCTGAATGGTCATCACCTGATGACAGTGTCTGAACCTCTCTCAAGGATCTGCTCCTATGTCGTCATATTCTTTCCTTACCTTATGTGGGATATGTTTTAGGGAAACACATTGCTCCCAGATGTGGAGAATTCACAATGAGATTTCACATTTAGGTTCACAAAACTTTATCATTTTCTAGACTAATTTTTTTTTCAGCAGCATTACTGAAATATATAAAATACACAAAATAAAAGTTAAGGGTAAACTTTGATCATTGTTGACAAATATATACATTCTTCTAGCCATGTTGTTGCTGTTTAGTTGCTAAGCTGTGTCTTTAAGACTCCGTGGACTGTAGCCTGCCAGGCTCCTCTGTCCATGGGATTTTCCAGGGAAGAATATTGGAGTAGGTTGCCATTTCCCCCTCCAGGGGATCTTCCTGACCCAGGTACTGAAGCCCCCGTCTCCTGCACTGGCAGGCAGATTCTTTACCATCTGAGTCCCCTGTGAAGCTCTTCTAGCCATCATGGTCATTTTCATCGCTCCTAAAACACCCTTCAGGCTCCCTGGCAGAGAACGTGCTCCTTTCCCATTCCTGCCCCAGACAACCCCAAATCTGTCTTCTGAAGCAACAGGGATATATTGTACCATACAGGAAATTATAGCCATGATTTTGTCATAACTTTTAATGGAGCATGATCTGTAAAAATATTGAATCATTATGCTATACACCTGGAACAAATATAATATTGTAAATCAACTATACTTCAATAAAAGTAAAATCTGTTTTCTGTTACTATGATTTTTGCCTTTACTAGAATTTCACATCAATGGACTCATAGCTCACGTAATGTTTTTGTGCGTATGGCTTGTTCCACTTAATATCATGCTCTTGAAGTTCACTTATGTTGGTGTGTATCAGCGGCTTATTCCATTTCATTACTAAGCAGAATTCCATTTTATGACTATACCACAATTTATCATTCACCAGTTGCTGGACACTTGGGCTGTTTTTACCATTTTGCCACCATGAACAAAGCTGCTATGGATTTTACATACAAATATTTGTGTCATATTTTCTTCTTTGCATGCTTGGTATTTGGTTAATGGATGCTGAAAATTGCAAATTTGTGTCGATTAATGTTGAACTTTATTTTATTTCTGTATAGTGTTGGGACCTGTTCTGATGATCAATTATGCTATTTTGATTGCCTTGACCTTCTCAAGATTTGCTTCTGAGTTTGTTAAAGTGTGTATGAGCAGAAAATTTATCATTACAGGCTACATTTCAACATTTATTTCTATAGAAGATTTTTGCACATCACACAGGCTGTGGTTTTTTCATTGTCATGGGCTACTCTTTTCCAACAATAGCTCAGAATCCCAGTTTGACATAGAGCTGGGATTTCTCAGTAGTGAGCACAGGGCATTCATCCTTAACCTCCTGGATGGAACTGACTTCCCAGTTTCTGACCCCATGATTCTTTTTCAGTCACTCAGTCTTGTACAACTCTTTGTGAGCCCATGGACTGCAGCACACCAGGCTTCCCTGTCCTTCACTATCTCCTAGAATTTGCTCAGACTCATGACTGATGCCATCCAACCATCTCAACCTCTGTTATCCACTTCTCCTCCTGCCCTCAGTCTTTCCCAGTATCAGGGTCTTTTCCAGTGAGTCTGCTCTTAACATCTGGTGGCCAAAGTATTGGAGCTTCACGACTTAGCACTCATGCATGCGTGTGTGTGTGTGTGTGTGTGTGTGTGTGTGTAAATGACAGAAGAAGTAACAGTAGTTACTTGCTTCACTGAGGTTTGTGTGGGGAGGTGGAGGGGTTAGGGACTGAACAGTTTGTAGAGATGAGTATAAGGGAATTTTTCGCTAGTCTTTCTTAAATTTTTAATTTTTTCAAACGTTGTGATTGTGAATTTATTTCTGATTTAAACAATAAACATTTGAAACAGCAAAAAAGAAAAAAAAATGACAAACTATTGGAGCTTCAGGTTCAGCATCAGTCCTTCCAAAGAATATTCAGGGTTGATTTTCTTTAGGATTGACTGGTCTGATCTACTTGCTGTCAAGAAACTCTCAAGAGTCTTCTCCAATAGTGATGATTTGCAACAGTGTGAAAGCATCAATTCTTTGGTGCTCTGCCTTCTCACATCTGTACAGAACTACTGGACAAACCATGCTTTTGACTATAGGGATATTTGGAGGCAAAGAGATATCTTTGCTTTTAAACACACTGTCTAGGTTTGTCATAGCTGTTCTTCCAAGAAGCAAGTGTCTTTTAATTCTATGGCTGCAGTCACTGTCTGCAGTGATTTTGGAGCCCAAGAAAATAAAATGCCACTGTTTCCATTTTTTTCTCATCTGTTTGCCATGAACTGATGGGACTGGACGCCCTTTAACATTACTTGGTTCCATTGTGCCCCTACATCTCTTACAAGTATGCCTATCACCTCAAGCCTACTTTGCACAGTCTTCTGTTTTACCAAAACCTTTACCTTAAAGGATGCTAAGCATTTATGATAGAGCTTTTCTGGATGGGAAACCCTTAAGTATCACTGCTGTTTCTATAAATGTATTTTATTTCCTTAGAACACACTCTTTGAGTATGTGCAGAGCAGGCAGCTTAGAAATAGGGGACTTGGTGAACACTGGTCACAGTAATTTACAAGTGATATAAGAGCAATACAGACCAGACCAACTTTTCTAGGAGAAATTACTTCCCTCCTCAAAACATATAGAACCATTAAAGGGAGGATCCTATGTAATGGAGCAAATACAATGATTGTCTTCTCAAAACGAGGCAAACATTGGACATATTCTCTCTAGTGAATCCATTTGTGATTTACATGTGTTAACTCACTTTTGTTTCAGGTTGTCAACATTTTATAAATAGCAATGCCCCGTTTTGGCAGTAGAGATGTAGGATTGAGACATGCCCAGATATTTCCCCTAATCCCTTCCTGCCCCTTATTTCCGAGCATCTAATCCTTTTCTTTCCATTAGCCACATCAAACTGGGCAAAGTGAGGGAGCTGCCACCCCTCAGGTACTAGAGACATATTCAAAGGGCATTTTTACCTGGGCTGGCTAGCATCTCATTGTCTCACAAAGGATCAAAACTTAGACTGTTCAACAATAGGATCGGTTGTTACCTAGGCCCCAGTTTAATTGTATTACACTGTTGAAACTTGTTTTCTGAAAAACTTCCAGAAAAGAACCTGACTACACTGTCAAGTTCACAGTGGTGCATTTTCAGATAAACAGTACAGTTGGCTATTTTCTAAGCACAGAGTGCTCACCCTGCATCCTGGCCTCAGGTCTGGCAATGTGACCTTTAGTGACTGCCAAGGACAGAGGGCCCCTTTCCAACAAAAGCCCAGTCTCTGCCCTACAGGCCTTTCCTGATGCCAACATACCCATCATCTCTCCTTCTTTCTCTTAATCTATATTACAAAACTCTTTTCATCTTGCTGTGCTGCATTTATTGCCTTGGGGTCTATGGAAGGACCATCTTCCCAGTGATGACTTCTGGGAAGTCATGACTTCTGCTCTTTCCAGAGCAGCTTTGTGACTGGGGGTTTGGATGGTACCAGCTGCCCCGGGCATGGGGAATAGCCTGGGAGTAGCAAGTATCTCCAGGCCTCAGCCATGCCACCTCCACTGTTAACTGTTATATGCAATTGTGTTTTGCACACATTTTATTTTAAAAATAAAGAACTTACATAGAAAAGAAATTAAGGCCACTCCTCCAAGGGAGTAAGAGCCGCTTGTCTTTGATGGTTTCCAGAGCCCTCTGTGGGGGCTCCTCCAGATCTAGCTTCTCCCCCCTCCTCTCACCTTGCTCCACAGAAATGCTCCGTCCTGTCCAACTCTTCTCCTTCCTCCAGGCCTCACTGCACCCTGCCCTGAGCATCCTCACACCCCTTCACGACCAGGACTCTATGCTCTGCTGGTCATCACACCTGCCCATCCTCTGCTCCGTCCCCGCCTTTGGGAAAGTGCCACGTGGCCAGGCTCTGAGGAGTCTCCCTCCCTCCTCCCTGGTCCAGACAACTTCCCCGCGGAGCCCGAGGCCTCTCCCCCTTCCAGGCCCCCCGGGTGGTGCACGGCAGACTCATCTCCTCCACTCCGGACAGCTCCTCACCTGGTGCTGCCCCGAGAACACCCCGCAGAATGAGCTGGCTAACCAGGAACTGACGGAGTTGTCTCAGCTTCACAGACTCCCATTTTCTGTAATTTTAGACAAAGATTTGCCTTTTCAAGAAGGCAGATTCCTATGAGATTGCATCTATGAAGGAGTAGGTTTGTGTTTACATTCAACTGCTATAAGTGGGTTGACATTTGCTTGGACAGCAAAGAGATCAAACCAGTCAATCCTGAAGGAAATCAACCCTGAATACTCACTGGAAGGACAGCTGCTGAAACTGAATCTCCAGTACCTCGGCCACCTGGTGCAAAGGGCCTGTAAGATATAGTTCAGGCCGAAGCAGAAAAGGAGAGACGACCTCAGAGGAGGTAGGTGACCTTTATTCAGGCAAGGAGGGGCGACAGTCAGCCTAAGGCCAAGCTAAGCATGAAAGGGATCAGGGAGCCTTCATATTTAAAGGGAGGTTTGTGGAAGCAATAAGGGAAATGTTAGTCAGGCTGGATGTTTTGGGTAATCTTTAGTTGAGATGGCATTTGTAGTTGAACAGGCGGTGGGAGGTTTTGGGCAGCGGGTGATAAGTCCCAGGTAGATGCAACCGGCCTGGAGCATCAGGGTGGGACTTAAAGTTCGGTTTTGTCTTCCCCGAAGTTAGATGATTCAGCAAGGGCCTTTGAGACTGTTGTTTTCTTTTCTAGGTCCAAAGACTCCTTCAGAGCTGACTCATTGGAAAAGACCCTGCTGCTGGGAAAGATTGAAGGCGGGAGGAGAAGGGGACGACAGAGGATGAGATGGTTGGATGGCATCACCAACTCAATGGACATGAGTTTGAGCAAACTCGGGGAGATGATGACGGACAGGGAGGCCTGGCGTGCTGCAGTCCGTGGGGTCGCAAAGAGAAGGACACAACTGAGCAACTGAACAACATTTCTCACCACGGCAGGTCTGGGCCCCTCAGTTCTCCGTCTACATCAGGAGAGAGTGCAGGGACTTCTGTGCCACCTGGTCACATTGGGCGTAAGGAGGACCTGACTGCTTCTGGTCACTTGCTGCTCATTCACACCTTGGCTGGAACAGCAGGAACTGTGGCCCAGCCTCAGTTCAAAAGGCACAGGAGACTAGGAAAAGAAACCAACAGGGTGACTGGGAGAAGAAATGCAAATTAAGTCATTTCAAAAATGCTAGTCTGTTCCAACCAAAGCAACCACTCAGCCCTGTCCTTCACACAGGATTAGAATTTTACCCTCCTTCCTACACTGATCTCCCGCAACCAGCTGGGGTGGGTTCTCCCACCTCCTTTCAAAAGACTCTCAGGCCCCTGGTGCTGCACTCGGTCATCAAACCGGGTGTGAATCTGGCTCTGTCTTTGGGGACAAGCTGGTCAGGGCAGTGAGCGGCCACATGCTTGCACATGTCTGGACTTTCAATTCCTTTGTAGGTGTCTCTCCTGTTGGACTGAATCACCACAGCTAAAAAGACATGTTCACATTTGCTTTCTACAAACTTTTCTTTTTCCACTGCTCTCAAACACCAGAATTTTCCCAAGGCTACTTGATATTTATGTGAGTGTGTGCAAGTAAGACCCCAGCAAATAGCTTCAGAATCCTGTTGTGGATGCAACTTGCAAGGTTCCATTCCAGCCAACTTTCTTGTTGTTTAGTCACCAAGTTGTGTCTGACTCTTTGCGACCCCATAGACTATACCCCAACAGGCTCCTCTGTCCATAGGGTTTCCCAGGCAAGAATATTGGAATGGGTTGCCACCCCCTTCTCCAGGGGATCTTCTTGACCCAGGAATCAAATCTGAGTTCTATTTTGCAGGCAGAGTATTTACCACTGAGCCACCTGGCAAGCCCCTCCGCCCCCCCCGGCTGACTTGCCTTGCTCATATATTTCTTCTTACCTGCAGCCCCCTGCACCCAGGGAAATACTTCGGGGAAATTCCAGGACCCACGCTGTCTGAATTTTGCTATGTTTTACAACTTTTCCAAATCCTGATTTCCACAAAACTTTTGAAAAATATGGAGCAATGAAAAATCAAACCCAAAGATCAAAAGAGAGAACGTTAAACATCCAGGTCATAAAACGTGTTTCCACCAGCAGGTTTCTCTCCAGTTCTCAAGCGGGCCCTTGTGGAGTCATGATGACACAGGTCTCCATTTTTGGAAGCAAAGTTCAGAGTTTGGATTTTTCTTGTGTTCACCCCTCAGGGTTTCCCAATCATCATCCCTCTCGACAAAAACAAAAATAGGTTAGAAACAATGAAAACAGGCACAACCACCTGCCTTTTAAAAACTCGTTGCTTTCTCTGGTTATCTCAAGGTCAAGGAGCCGAAGGTACCTAGCAACCTCGACTACCGACCACAGAAAATCTTTTTCCATAACTTTTTTTATAGTTTTATTTGCTCATTGACTATGCTGGGTTTTTGTCTGTGCGGGCTTTTCTCTAGTTGCAGTGCGCAGGCGTCTCGTAGTTGTGGCCTCTCGTTGTGGAGCACAGGCTCCAGGGCGCTCAGACTTCAGTACTTGCAGCAGGTGGACCCCGGAGTTGCGGCTCTCGGGCTCTGGAACACAGACCCCACAGGCGTGGTGCACGGGCTTAATTGCTCCACAGCATGTGGGATCTTCCTGGGCCAGGGATCGAACCCGTGTTTCCTGCCCTGGTACAAGGGTTCTTCCCCACAGAGCCACCAGGGAAGCCCAGTCTTTGCCATAACTCTCGAACAAACTCAAGTACCTCACACTCTCTGTTTATATGATCCATACTAATTATGAGAACGTTGCCATGAACACACAGAAAGCCTTCATTCCTGAGAGCTGTGAGAACATCGCGTATCCTAGGCAGTCCTTCCATCAGAAGGTAAGGAGAGATACAGGCTGCTCTACGGACCAGAGCCATCAAGGATCTGAGTGTTCCTCCCCATCAGCGCCTCTGTCGTGGAGAATCATAACTTGCCTCTGTTTTGCAGGCCCTGGAATAATCCCCGAAATACGCATCTGACCCGCTTGATTCCGTTTCCCTGCGATGGATGCATAGCTCTGTTCTTGGTTTTTAAATTTTTATGGGCGTATGGTTACTTTACAGTGTTGTGTTAGTTCCTACTTACAGCAGTGTGAATCAGCTACATGTGTACAGAGATCCCCTCTTTTTTGGATGTCCCTCCTGTTTAGGTCAACACAGCGCAGAGTAGAGCTCTCCAAGCTATACAGCAGGTCCTCATTAGTTATCCATTTTATACATAGTATCAATGATGTATATATATGTACATGCCAGTCCCAGTCTCCCAGTTCCTCCCACCACTCCCGTTTTCCTCTTGGTGTTCAAATGTTTGTCTACTACATATGTGCCTGCATTTCTAAAGAAGATGAAACACATATATTATGCAGCCATAAAAAGGAATGAAATTGGGTCATTTTGAGAGATGTAGATGGACCCAGAGACTGTCATACAGAGTGAAGTGAGTCACAAAGAGAAAAACAAATATTGTATATTAAGTGGAACCTGGAAAACCTTGGTTTATATATATCTCTTCTGACAATCACTTGGCCTGAAAGCACATTTCCTCTCTTAAAATGTTGTGGAGTTTGTTTTTTTTTTTTCTTTTTAATTGAATAACATCCCAGTTTTCACAAGGAGTGTTCAATAAAGGATCACTCATTTAAATATTATTCACATTGTTCTTCCATTCAAAATAGAAGGAATAATAGCAAAGGCATACTTATTCAGCACTTTGTATGAGGCCAGGCCTTTTGCTATGAGTTAACTGGATGAATCATATAAAGGACCTTTCAGTATAGGCAGACCTTGGAGATATTGTGGATTTGATTCCAGACCATTGGATTAAGGTGACTATTGAAATAAAGGCAGTCACATAATTTTTTTTTCTGGTTTCTCAGTGCATGTAAAAATTACATGTCTGCTATACCACAGTCTATTAAGTGTGTGAGAGCATTATGTCTAAAAAAAATCTACCTTAATAAAATACAGTTCAGCTCAGTCACTCAGGTGTGTCTGACTCTTTGCCACCCCATAGACTGCAGCACGCCAGGCCTTCCTGCCCAGCACCAACTCCCAGAGCTTACTCAAACTCATGTCCATTGCTTCAGTGATGCCATCGAACCATCTCATCCTCTGTTGTCCCCTTATCCTGCCTCCAATCTTTCCCACTATCAGGGTCTTTTCTAATGAGTCAGTTCTTTGCATCAGATGGCAAAAGTATTGGAGCTTCAGCCTCAGCATCAGTCCTTCCAAAGAATATTCAGGACTGATTTCTTTAGGATTGGCTGGTTCAAAATCCTTGCATTCCAAGGGAGTCTCAAGGGTCTTCTCCAGCACCAGTTTGAAAGCATCAATTCTTTGGCACTCAGCTTTCTTTATGGTTCAACTCTCACATCCATACATGACTAGTGGAAAAACCATAGCTTTGACTGGATGGACCTTTGACAGCAAAGTAATATCTCTGCTTTTTAATATGCTGCCTAGGTTTGTCATAGCTTTTCTTCCAAGGAGCAAGCGTATTTTAATTTCATGGCTGCAGTCACCATCTGCAGTGATTTTGGAGCCCAATAAAACAAAGTTTTTCACTGTTTCCATTCTTTCCCCATCTATTTGCCATGAAGTGAAGGGACCAGGTGCTATGATCTTCGCTTTTTGAATATTCAGTTTTAATTCAGCTTTTACGCTCCTCTTTCACTTTCATCAAGAGGCACTTTAGTTTCTCTTCACTTTTTGCGATAAGGATGATGTCATCTGCATGTCTAAGGTTACTGATATTTCTCCTGGAAGTACTGATTACAGCTTGTGCTTCATCCAGCCTATCATTTCACATGACATACTCTATATATAAGTTAAATAAACAGGGTGACAGTATACAACCTTGACATACCCCTTTCCCAATTTGGAACCAGTCTATTCTTCCATGAAAATTGTTGCTTCTTGACCCACATACAGATTTCTCAGGAGGCAAGAAAGGTGGTCTGCTATTCCCATCTCTTTAAGATTTCTCCATAGTTTGTTGTGATCCACACAGTCAAAGGTTTTGGCTATATTCAATAAAGCAGAAGTAGATGTTTTTCTGGAAATCTCTTGCTTTTTCTATGATTCAGCAGATGTTGGCAACTTGATCTCTGGTTCCTTTGCCTTTTCTAAATCCAGCTTGAACATCTGGAAGTTTTCGGTTCAGATACTGTTGAAGCTTAGCTTGGAGAATTTTGAGCATTATTTTGCTAGCATGTGAAATGAGTACAATCATGTAGTTTGCACAATCTTTGGCATTGCCTTTCTTTGGGACTGGAATGAAAACTGACATTTTCCAGTCCTGCAGACACTGCCGAGTTTCCCAAATTAGCCGGTATATTGAGTGCAGCATTTTCACAGCATCATATTTTAGGATTTGAAATAGCTCAGCTGGAATTCCATCACCTCCACTAACTTTGTTCATAGTGATTCTTCCTAAGGTCCACTTGACTTCAAACTCCAGGATGTCTGGCTCTAGCTGAGTGATCACAGCATAGTGGTTATTTGGTTCATGAAGATCTTTTATGTACAGTTCTTCTGTGTATTCTTGCCACCTCTTCTTAATATTTTCTGCTTCTGTTGGGTCCATATCATTTCTGTCCTTCATTGTGCCCATCTTTGCATGAAATGTTCCCTTGGTATCTCTAATTTTCTTGAAGAGATCTCTAGTCTTTCCCATTCTGTCGTTTTCCTCTATTTTCTTTGCACTGATCACTTAGGAAGGCTTTCTTGTCTCTCCTTGCTATTCTTTGGAACTCTGCATTCAAATGGGAATATCTTTCCTTTTCTCTTTGCTTTTCGCTTCTCTTCTTTTCACAGCTATTTGTAAGGCCTCCTCAGACAGACGTTTTGCTTGTTTGCATTTCTTTTTCTTAGAGATGGTTGTGATCAGCCTCCTGTACAATGTCACGAACCTCTGTCCATAGTTCTTCAGGCACTCTGTCTATCAGAGTTAATCCCCTGAATCTATTTCTCTCTTCCACTGTATAATCATAAAGGATTTGATTTAGGTCATACCTGAATAGTCTAGTGATTTTCCCTACTTTCTTCAATTTAAGTCTGAATTTGGCAATAAGGAGTTCATGATCTGAGCCACAGTCAGCTCTCAGTCTTGTTTTTGCTGACTGTGCAGAGCTTCTCCTTCTTTGGCTGCAAAGAATATAATCAATCTGATTTCGATGTTGACCATCTGGTGATGTCCATGTGTAGAGTCTTCTCTTGTGCTGTTGGAAGAGGATATTTGCTATGACCAGTGTGTTCTCTTGGCAAAACTCTGTTAGCCTTTGCCCTACTTCATTTTGTACTCCAAGGCCAAACTTGCCTGTTACTCCAGGTATCTCTTTTGACTTCCTACTTTTGCATTCCAGTCCCTTATAATGAAAAAGACATCTTCTTTTGGTGTTAGTTCCAGACAGTCTTGTAGGTCATCATAGAACCACTCAACTTTAGCTTCTTTGGAATAAGTGGTTGAGGCATAGACTTGGATTACCATGATGTTGAATTAAAAAATACTTTATAGCTAAAAAATGTTAACCATCACCCATGCTTTCAGTGAATTGTATTCTTTTTGCTGGTGGTGTGTGTGAGTTGCTCAGTTGTGTCTGACTCTTCGCGACCCCATGGACAGTAACTGTGGACTGTAGGCTCCTCCGTCCATGGAATTTTCCAGGCAAGAACACTGGAGTGGGTTGCCATTTCCTTCTCCAGGGGATCTTCCTGACCCAGGGATTGAATCCAGGTCTCCTGCATTCCAAGCAGACTCTTTACCATTTGAGCCACCAAAGAAGCCTTTGAAATGTTGTTGAGAAATGCCAAACGTGACACAGAGGCGCCAGTGACACATGCTTGGAAATGTGACACCAATAGACTTGCTGCATGCAGGGCTGCCGCACACCTGCAGTTTGCAATAAAACGCGCTATCTGTGAAATGTGGTAAGACGAGGTATATTTAGTTGGATGCTCTTGTTATCTCCATTTACCAATGAGAAACTGAGACACAGACCAGTAATCAGCCCCAACGTCACAGTCATAAGCATAGAGTCTCTGTTGGAACCCAGCCCAGCACCAGCTCCCTGTCATCAGGGAGCCAAAGACACACGTCTGAGTTGACACCTTTTCCCGTCTTCCAACCCAGACCTGGTGTTTAGTGGCCTAGAAACGGAGTACCGTGGAGGTATTGGAGCACACGCTTCATCCTCTTACCTGTGTGTGTCACGTGGTTCTTTAAAATCTGAGTGATGTTCTAAAATGTAATCGAGGGGGAATTCAATCACAGGTCAGATTCCTTTCAATTTTTAAATGTTTTTTAAAAAGTCTTTATTGAATTTGACACAATACTGCTTCTGTTTTATGTTTTCATTTTATAACCACCAGGCAAGTGGGATTCTTAGCTCCTCATTCAGGGATTGAACCTGAATCCCCTGCACTGGGAAGTGAAGTCCTAACCACTGGACCACCAGGGAAGTCCCGGACTCTTCTATTTCCATTCTGATTCCCCTCCCCACGCATCACATTTCCCCTTCTACTGGGTGGGGTTGGAATGGCTGTAGGCAATTTTGGGAGGTTCCAGGGGGAACTGAGATGGGGATACATTCAGCTGGACTTCAGGAAGCGTGGGTAAGTGGTGTGTGGTCAGGTGTGCATAAAGTGACATTACTGCAGGCATCTTGTCAGTACAGCAGCACTTAACCTGTCTGTCACATCACCCATGTGCTGACACAAAGATGTGGCATCAGAGGTTCTGTCCTGCAGCGCACAAGTCTGGGAACGGTGGAGGGGAAAGAAGTTTTGGAAACACAAGGACATCAGCTGCTCTGCATAGGCGATCATCCTTGTCTCTTAGCTTGTATGAGAATAAACGTTGAAAGAAGTGTTCCAAATTTTGATAAAAACTCTAAAATTTTACATGTGGCTACACACAACACAGTGCTATTGATAAAGATAAATCAGCCTGGTTTAATAATTATTTTCTATTTTTGCAATAACATAGTTTTTGTCTGGTAGTTAACACACACATTCTGTTATTTTTTAAATTATTACATATATTGTTTCTCCCATAATTTAAAAAAATTTAGTTTGTAGGGATTTATTTTATAAGTCTGAATGAACTTTGATTTTTATACTTCACAGTGTGAATCACGTATTCCTCTCCTCTCAAAGACACCCAGATTACATGAGCTTCAGGTGCTTTAAAGTGGGGTCTACCCTGAGTATGTGCTACAAACTGCATGTGTCACAAAGGGTTAGGTTGGGACGACTGTGAGCCCATGGAAAGGGTTTCTCCAAGTTCAGAAGGGAACCGCTGCGGCTGTCACGCGTACCTGTGCAAGTGTGTGTCCCCTCGTCCCGTCAGGAGATGCGAGCGCCTCCTAGATCCCGGACGGGGACCTGCCAGCCGCCGTGCGGATCTGTGAGTGTGTGCGCTTGAATGCACCCACTGGCCAGCTGCCCGCCTCTCCTCCTGATGGGCGTGCCCTGCCGCCTGTTGCTGCCCCCACCAGGCTCCTCTCTGGGACCGTGGGGCCTGGCTACCAGGGGGCGCCAGCCTCAGAAGGGGCACGGCTGTAACTCTTGTAACAGGCACCTACTAGTAGGAAACAGGGCTCCCCTGGTGGCGCAGATGGTGAAGAATCTGCCTGCGATGCAGGAGACCTGGGCTCCATCCCCGGGTCGGGAAGACCCCCTGGAGAAGGAAATGGCAACCCACTCCAGTGTTCTTGCCTGGAGAATCCCGCGGACAGAGGAGCTTGATGAGCCACAGTTCATGAGGTCGCAAAGAGTTGGACACGACTGAGCAACTAACACTTTCACAGCGGGAAACAGGAAGTGACCGCAGGGCTGAGGCGGCAGAGGGGAGGACCTGCACGGCTCTCGAGTGTGGGGGTGGCTGGCTTCAGGAAAGATGACCCATGAACCTGTAACCGAACCCAGGTCAGTTACCGGCTGAACCCTGCTCGCTGCTCATTGGCCAACCATTTGAGAGGCCAGTGTCATTAGAAAGGAAAGGTGCTTTCATCAGGATCGCCAGTCCAGGTTCGATGCATCAGACAGGGCGCTCAGGGCTGGTGCACTGGGCTGACCTAGAGGGATGGGATGGGGAGGGAGGTGGGAAGGAGGTCCAGGATGGGGAACACATGTACACCCGTGGCTGGTTCATGTCAGTGTATGGCAAAAACCACCACAATATTGCAAAGTAATTAGCCTCCAATTAAAATAAATAAATTTTAAAAAAGAACAAAAGGAAAACAAAAAGAAAGTTACAGGTAGCAAGTAGCTATGATACAATAAATAAGAAATACAAAAAAAAAGAAAAGAAAAGCAGACAGTCTCTGGGGAAGGTGAACTTGTATTCAGAGACCAGCTCCAAAGATTCTGCTTGGCCATGACAGTTTTCAAAGGAAAAAAATGGGAGAAGAGGGGCAGAACTCCGGGAGTCACTGAGGAAGGAGGGTAGGATCTGTCTCTATTGTGGGCAGACCAACTGACTTTCTCTACAGATATTTTCCTGTCCATGTGATCTGCCTGCAGGATTCTCAGAGGGGCTATGGGGGAAGAGAGATAGTCTTCTTTTTAATTTAGGAAAAGGATCGACAGGTTAGATAAGGCATGGTGTGCATGCAGGAGAGCATAAATCAGGAGCTAGTTTTAATTGCTTAGTGGTCTCATTCCCATGATTAGATTCTTTTAAGATTAGAGGGGAGCAAAAAAGGGCAAACAGGAACGGGAAGAAAGAACTGCTTTCAGAACCACCCCTGGGATGAACAATTGACCATTTGGCAAAGGTCATGGCAAGGACCTGACAAATATCACGGAGCTCACATACATGAAGTGGAAAATCTTAGTTCAGCAAAGTTTTCTCTGTATTCTATGGTGAGACTCATTTTCACAACATTAATGGTGGTTTTTCATACTAAAGATGAACTTTTGCAGTTTTGGTGTATTATGCGAGGGATCACTTCACCAAGGGTTACCTTTTGAGTTTGTTTCCTCTGTTATTTTTTTAGTAGCTGGTCTTCGGAGCTCTGTACTACCCAGCACTATCAGATGTTTATCAAATGTATTCTTGTTGCTTTCAGCTCTGTTTCTGACTGGGATCGCAGGGATGAGGTGAGACTTTTGGATACTCCGAAGAAAAATGTATGCCAAGTCGATTAATGAAAGAAAAGCCATTTCTGACATTCCTGTTTGATTTTATAAGCAAATTTTTTTAAAGAAGTAAACCAAGTATAAACAAGTATAATTCCAGAAAATAATATAGTTTCAGATGTTATTTTAAGGACAGTTCCTTCTTACATTAATTTCCTACAGTTATGCAGTCAATACATTCAATCATTCCTGTCATTTTTCATAAGCTGGGCTCAAGGATACACTTTAAATTGAAATTTACATTGTGTATTTCAAATATATCCAAAGAAGGATTTTAAATCATATGTTAATTTATTTTTTAAGAATAAATTAAGTAGATTCAAAAAAGAGGAAGTGGATACATCAGCATTAGATGAGAATGCTTAAACATTAGAATGAGTGTGTCTGCGTGTGTGTGTTCAGTTGTGTTTGACTCTGCAACCCCCTGGACTGTAGCCCGCCAGGCTCCTCTGTGCATGGGATTCTCAAGGAAAGAATATTGGAGTGGTTTGCCATTTCCTTCTCCAGAGTATCTTCCTAACACAGGGATTTAACCCACATCTCTTGCGTCTCCTGTATTGGCAGGCAGGTTCTTTATTATAAGCTGAGCCACCAGAGAAACCTCCTATTATAATACATCACTGTAAATACAAAGATTCAGAAAAAATTCTCAAGGAAGAAAATTGGTGCCACATTTATTCCACTCACTTTCTAACAGTCAGTGTAGGTTCTTTTGCAGTGTTTTAAGCTTTTGTTTCATATAATACAGATACATAGGAAGTATCCAAACTCAAATGGTCTGGGATGGGGTCTGGGTAATGTTTAAAAAACAGCTCCCCAGATAATATCGATATGCAGCCAGAGCTGATAATCTCTTGGATTGTCAACCTGCTCAATCACGGAAGAACAAATCTCCCCAAGAAGTTGCAGGAAATTCTTCTGCACTTTTAGCATTAAAAGATCCCCAACTTTCGAATAGGAGAGAAGTCTTTCCACAGTGCAAGTCAGCCTGGACCATCTGGGTAAAGACAGATTTATATTTCATTAGTTGGAGTTAAAGTTAATTTAATCATTATAGCATGCTTCATTAGTTTATTTTTTGTATATTTTGTTATTTTTTGGCTTCCATATTAAATGAGCTTTTTGGTAAATTGAAAATTATATATGGGGAATTATACATATATACACGTTTATATATATGAGTGTGCATCAGTTCAATTCAGTCACTCAGTTGTGTCCAACTCTTTGCAAGCCCATCACTGCAGCACGCCAGGCTTCCCTGTCCATCACCAACTCCTGGAACTTGCTCAAACTCAACGTTCATCAAGTTGGTGATGCCATCTAACCGTCTCATCCTCTGTTGTCCCCTTCTTCTCCTGCCTTCAATCTTTCCCAGCATCAGAGTCTTTTCCAGTGAGTCAGTACTTCCCATCAGGTGACCAAAGTATTGGAGTTTCAGCTTCAGCACCAGTCCTTCCAATGAACACCCAGGACTGATCTCCTTTAGGATGGACTGGTTGGATCTGCTTGCAGTCCAAGGGACTCTCAAGAGTCTTCTCCAACACCACAGCTCAAAAGCATCAATTCTTTAGTGCTCAGTTTTCTTTATAGTCCAACTCACATCCATACATAGCTACTGGAAAGACCATAGCTTTGGCTAGCTGGACATTTGTTGCCAAAGTAATGTCTCAGCTTTTCAGTATGCTTTCTAGTTTGGTCATGGCTTTGCTTCCAAGGAGCAAGCATCTTTTAATTTCATGGCTGCAGTCACCATCTGCAATAATTTTGAAGCCTCCCAAAATAAAGTCTCTCACTGCTTCCATTGTTTCCCCATCTATTTGCCATGAAGTGATGGGACTGGATGCCATGATCTTAGTTTTCTGAATGTTGAATGGGTTTTCTGATCTTAGTTTTCTTAGTTGAATGAGTTTCTGATCTTAGTTTTCTGAATGTCGAATGAATGAGTGTGCATATTCTCTCTATATCTATATCTATATATCTCAGTCAGGACAAAATCTGCCTGTGATCCAAGAGACTTGGATTCCATCCCTGGGTCAGGAAGATCCCTTGGAGAAGGGAATGGTAACCCACTCCAGTATGTTTGGTGGGGAAATCCCATGGACAGAGGAGCCTAGAAGGCTATAGTCCATGGGGTTGCAAAGAGTCTGACATGACTTAGTAACTAAACCAACCGACAACATATATATGTGTGTATATATATATATACACAGAGAGCTGTTCAGTCGCCAAATCATGTCTGACTCTTTGCAACCCCATGGACTGCATCATGCCAGGCTTCCCCATCCCTCACAATCTCCTGGAGTTTGCCCAATTTCATGTTCCTTGAATCAGTGATCTATCCAACCATCTCATCCTATTGAGAGAGAGAGATTTAATGGGATCATGAATACTGAAATATGGCTTTCAGGGACCTTCTAGCTATGTTCAGTCTTACTAATTGTCAGCGTTCACCCTAGAAAAACCTTGTCTTATGTAAGAAAGAATGGAATCTGATGTGCTATAGAGAAGACGAGCTTCATAGAAAAATAAATTGATCATTGTCAACACAGGATATCAGCTCCTTGTAAGTTAAAAACCTGATTGATTTTCCTAGGGACACATTTCTTGTTGCCCACTGAGATATTTATAAAAGTTGTTTACCATGTTACAGAATCATCAGGAGACTGGTTGGTCCTGTCTTGGCCTCCACACAAGAGGCCATGGCAACACACCCAGGAGCGTGATGTGGAGTTTACCCTGGAGGTCGTCTGCAGTCTCCCTCCAGTGAAATGCTTTCCTTTAAGTAGTGATCACACCTCAGCACATTTGTGGACAAAGGGGCCACTGAGGCTCCGCAAAGAAAAATGCCACTAAATTGTTTCCTAAACAGGAGGGTTTATTTCGATGCTAACTTACAATGGAATGAGATAAACTATTTACATAAAAACCTAAGTACAAAAAATAGAATACAACTTTTACTGTACGTATCAGGATTCTTTTATTTTCCCCCCCAAATGTTGGCAGATAGAGATGAGGAGGGGGCTTCTGTGGAAGGAAAATTGGGGGACTGTTGGCAGGACCCAGGATCAGCCTTCCTGAATTGTTTATAAAAGATGCGAAGGTTTGGGTTCTAGAACCAGACAATTTGCCAGGAGCAGCGAGTGAGCAGGACACCTGCACTTCTAGGGTACCAGCTCATTTTACCTTGTAGATATGCTTGCTTTCCTCGGTGTTGAGGCTGGGAGCTGGCGGGAGTTGGTTTCTGCTGACTGGCTGTGTGACCCCTGTCCGCCTCGCTCATGAACATCCATCACTAATCCAGGGCAGCAGGCAATGGGCTCCCTGCCTGTGCTGCAAAACCGGTATTTTAAGCTGATTTTGAAAACAGTGTATCTATCTGGTGTCATTAGACAACTTTCTTAGATTTAGACCTGAACAGCTCTCCAGCAAGCACTTAAGACCAGTGAATCATGTGCTTGTGTTAAGTTGCTTCAGTCATGTCTGACTCTTTGCGACCCTATGGACAGTAGCCCACCAGGTTCCTCTGATTCCCCAGGTGAGAATACTGGGGTGGGTTGCCGTTTCCTTTTCCTAACATTGTATGCATGCTGAGTCACTTCAGTCATGCTGGACTCTTTTAAGACCAGTGAACCGATGAACTGAAGATGAAAGTGAAGATCATTGGAAATCTGGATTGCACATTTCTAGCAACCAGGTTTCCAATAGAACCTTGAAAGTTAAATATGAGGAATGAAAAGCAGTGTGTTATGTACACCCAACGGTCGTGAGGGGGAATACCCAGAAACCCACAAGCATTCCATAAGACAACTGAAGTTCCATTTTTCTCACTCCAGTGAAGGCAGACAATGCTATCTCATTCTAAAAAAGTTCCATTATGATGAATATATATTGTCTCTTACACATTAATTTCAAGATCAGTAGCTTTCTGTAAGTTTATCAAAGGCTCAAGATGACTTCCAAGAAATTTCAATTAAAAAAAAAAGAGAAGCAATCCCAAATAAGTTTATTTTGTATCACAAAAAATGGCAACAGCAAATTAACAAGGAATGAGGCATTTAACATTTCATAACATATTCAAACGTTGCGAGTGGCATAACACACAATTTTAATTACATACTTTTGAAGAATCTTACATTGGACCAAGCTTGTGCACTTTGTTTGCAAACAATGTAGAATTTTGGTGGTGAATGTCGGGGCTTGTGTTGAAGATTCCTACTGTGCTTTCTTTCAAAGTGCCAAAGTTCAAGTTTGATTTTGGCCAACAGTCACAGTATGGGTTGAGGGGAAAGAAGGAATCAAATTTAACAGAGAAAACACTGCAAGTTTTCTTGATTCAAATTAAGGAAGAAAACTTTGTGAACTTATGAAGCAATTTTGACATTGACTTCAAACAAATAGTAGGCAATATTCTATGTGGTTGTCACTCCACTCACTATATCTGCCAGGCATCACGAGCCTCCATCTGATTTTCCTGTATCTATAGAGACTTGCCTGAAGAGGGACAATGACAAGATCCTTTAACTTCTACAGGCATCCCATTGACGTTCTTTCTACAGAACAAGCTCTCAAGTGTTCTTGGAAGATGTAAAATTAAAGTGATGTCAGTTTCTGCACAGCTGGGTTCACCTAAATTCTGAACACACCGTGGTACCCCACTCTGGCACCACAGCCCAGTGTAGGCAGAATTCACACCTGACGATGCTGTGCTTCTTGCTCTTTTCCTGAGTTCAAAGAGGCATGTGATAATTTTCTTTAAAGTTTAGCCAATCAGTCCTCTGCTTTGAACAAATATCCAGATAAAATGATAAATCATCATCTGAAACAAGGCACTGGAAACACTTTACAGGAAATTAAACTACCTGCACTTCCTTAGTGATGATAGTTTGGATCTTCTGGAATCCAGATTTTGCTTTCCAGCTTGTATTTATATAACGTGGACCATTTTAAACAGCTAACATTTGGGCCATTTTTGGCATTCAGTTGCCGAAAAGCTGAGAAAGAACAGGATCATCTTTGAATGGCTGGCCTCAGATTTCTGACTGATATGGGAGAGGTGGACTGAATTTTGTTGCCCGTCCAACGTTTGTTTAAGAAATGCCATACAGTGATTTTCTATTTCAATTTTTCTCCTTTCAGGTGTTATGATATCTTTGACTAGCTACTGTTGTCATGTCAGCAAAGTGAAACAAGTTTGGTTGAATGAGAAGTGGTATTGGGTAATGGGTAACAAGGGGCTTCCCAGGTGGTGCAGTGGGAAAGAATCTGCCTGCTAATGCAAGAGATGAGACACAAGAGATATAGGTTCGATCCCTGTGTCAGGAAGATCCGCTGGAGAAGGAAATGGCAACCCACTCCAATATTCTCTCCTAGGAAATTCCAAGGACAGAGGAACCTGGCGGGCTACAGTCCATGGGGTCACAAAGAGTCAGACACAGCTAAGCAACCAAGTGTGCACACACACACACACGTGGGGTAATAAGCTTGAATGTTTTGTTTTTCTATGGCAGGACTAATACAATCTTTTAAAAATACTATATGAGACAGGTTTCATTGGGAATAGTACATTCATGTCAGGCTCTGATTTTGGTTTTGATAATGCTATTAGACATTTTGCAATGCGAACATATATTTTCAAAAGAGAAAAGGTCTCCATTCCTAATGCTTCTGAAACATGTGCTAAATTTTTGATGATGCAATATATGACCATTAAAAAACTCCCACTTTGATCCATCTGCTCCAAAAATATCTATAATGCATCTTTAACATAAATCCATAAAAAAGAGAATGGAATAGTCATTTTGATAAAAATCTTGGCCAATAGTCCAATTTTATATCTTGCTCATTACTTTTCAATTTCCAAAGAAAAATAAGCAAGGATGAAAGCAATATATTATTTTGTGTTTTACCAGGTTATCAAAATAGAGAAACAGAATGCATTGGTTCTGTATTTATAGAGTTACAAAATATATTTAAATCAATTACTATTAATGACTTCAATAGGAGAGAATAACAGAAATAAATTCCACTATGGCCACTGGTCTCCATATATTTCATCTTACATGGCAATTTACTGTGAAATATTTGGCATTCCCTTTTGTACATTTTTCAGGCCAAAATGAATGTTACTGTGTTCTCCCATTTCACACCCATTGATCAGAGAAGCAGGGGGCTCAAAACGGCTTTCTAGTGTCTGACAATAGTTAAAAAGATAGGTAATCAGAGGTACTCCATCTTGGTAAAGTCATGTCAACATGCATCACCATAACATAAATTACCATGAAATGAGACATTAGAAGAAATGAATATGCTGGGCATAGCCAATGAAATCTGTGAACTCCATTTTGTATCATTTTAAAAATAAGCACAGAGAAACAGTCTGCATACGAATAGAGTTAAGATTTTTTTAATAAGATTGTTTTTTTAATTCCCTGCCTTCACAGACAATGATTACTGGAGTTGTGGGATTTAAGTGCAGCCCTGCCACGTGGAGAACATATGCCTAGAGGCAGACTTGGTGCTTGGCATTCACCACTGATACCTGTTGCCTCTGAATAGACGCCCCAGGGTCACCTTTTGAACAGAAAGACTGAATTCAGTGTAGTTATCACCAAATGCCACACACAAGAAAATTCCACTGAAATATAAAAGACATCCTGGGGCTAAAGAAAGTTATGACCTTGGGGCAAAGTCAATGCTGAAAGTGGTTTGACAGTGTTGGGGAAATATTCCTGATTGATTCTGAAAGTGAGGAATATGTCAAAAAGGAACATCAGGATATTTGCAAATGCAAACACCATCGCAGTTGTACCTCCAGTGTGCATTAAGGGAGTGTTTACACAAAATGACTAGCTGAGCGCAGACTTCGTACATGAAAAAAAAAAATCTCCTTTGATCTGCAGTTACACTAACACATCCTTTCAGGAAGCCCCTGGGCTGAAAATTTGTCCATAACTCTGAAGGCATCTGACTCACTAACTCACTAATTCTGAAGGACACCTATGCAAACTGACCACACAGGCGTTGATGCCCACGAACTTCACCCTTTTGCAGATAAATGAGGAAAGAGAGGCATCTTGGCCTGCTCTCTGGGCAGTTGATCCCAGAAGATCCAGGGATCAGACACAGGACTCTGTGAGATGGTCACAGTCTCCACCTGGGATCATCCACAGCCCTGGGCTGGGGGGCACCAGAGTCCCTTCTTTACAAGGCCACTTTCTCCCAATTCTCTTCCTTTCTCTTTGACATCACTCATGATTCAGGGGGCCTGGTTCTCGTTGACCCCGCAGGCTGACCGTTCCTGGGCACAGAGCCTTCTCCACGTCACAGCCCTCACATTCGCTCACCGCTTACCCCTCTCAGTTCCTTTAGACTCTCTGTCCACACTCTGCACACACAAGGAACCCTGTTTTTCCCCAGGATTACTGCCAATTCTAGTCGGAATCAACAGGCTTAGTGACATGTCCCTGAAACAGCAGGAAGGTTCAGATCCCCCTGTAAGTTCCAGGGGCAGCAACACAGAAGCAGGCCTAGAGCAGGTCAGGCAATCAGGGAAGAAAACACCCGAGTCTGGGGACCCTGGGTCTTCACGCAGCACAGCCTGATTCTGCGTGCCCAGAATCCACAGAGTCGAGGTCGTCCAGGGAGACAAATCCCTCCGTGCGATCAGAGCCGTCACCTGCAGAGCTGCTCTGAGAGGCCGCCTGCTATGCCGAGAGCAGGGACCCTGGGGCAGTGCGGGTTGGTGTTAGGCAGTGACTGGTCTGGTCTAGAGAAAGCACCCAACACTGGGAATCAGATTCCAAAGAATTTCAGTGTGAGACTGAAGCCCGTTTCCTAATGAGAACCAGCCAAACTTCAACTGTATCTAGAAGCAACCCTAGAAATTAAACTGTGATTAATGTCATTTGATATTAGACTCAGAGAAATACAATTTAAAAATATTAGATTTTATTTGTGCTGCCTGTACCAGAAAGGAAAAAAAACACATACACATAAAAGGAAGAAAGAAAGAAAAAGAGGGAGAAAGAAAGGAAGAAAAAGTTGGATAATGAAGAAGTTACACAGAAATTTAAAATGTGACAAGAGTTGGCAGGAATCTCTACCACCCACCTTACGAAGAGCGGCTGTTAGAAGAATCCAGCAGAAGTGGGAGACTTTACCACGAATGCCCACCACACAGAAGCTTAATGAAAGATTCAGAGGGGAGGCAGACACATGAGCAATAGCCCTTCGGTGACGGGAAAACGAAAGTTATTCCATGGCTGGTTAAAATTCTTAAATTACAGCTAAAACTATTCTAAAACCAATTCATATTCTGTTAAGTAAGAGGAAGGGATGGGAGGGAAGGGGAGAGAGAGAGCGAGAGAACAGAACAATTTTATTTCTAATAGAATGCCAGGGAACAAAAACGCATGAATTTCTTTGCGGTGATAATCATAAAGGTGTATGGAATCAACAACATGAAAAGTCTGTTGTCGGGGAGGGTGCTCTCCCTAGTCAGTGGGTAAGAATGATTGATGACCAACTTTGATGTCATTTAGAACACAATTCCCATCAAGTCCAGTGATGCTTTTTTTGAAATGTCAGTATCGTCTGTTCTGCGGGAAAGAGAATGACCTTTTAAGCTTAGAAAACATCGTGGGGGTTGGAATTCATAAAACTGCTAAATGTGCTATGCAATGTGGACATCTGTCTTACAGGACAGTGATGAGACAGGGTGAAGCAATCAAGGAAAACACAACCCAAGGACAATTAGAAGACTATCTGGGTAAACTTCCCTTCCCGAGTGCGGACTTTAGACAGAGCAATCTCACAGAGCATTCAAGGGAATACGGGAGATACAGCACGAACTCCCCACTGGAAAGACCCCGAACATCACTCATTTGAAATCTGTCAGACCTCCCAGAGCCCAACTGCAATTTAGATTTTATTTTAGTAGAGCCATTTCAGAAAATGTGGGTACATGAGAATGTTTTGAACTAAACAACATTCATTACTAAGCATAAAAATTTCCAATTTCTTTAGATAGGACAGGGTGAAAACATGTATGCTAAAACATACATGTGTCCCTTGATGCCCATACTGTAGATTTTCACAGATCTGAAGGTTCATTTATCAATAAGAACATGTTTTAATGTCCACCCAGGCCTTTATCATGACACCCAGAGGCATCCAATGAATAGTTTCAATCTTCTTGTTACTTTCAAAAATTATTCAACCAACTGCCATATATTATGTATCAGTTTTTTTGTGAGTAATTTATCCTGTTTTTTTTTTTCTTTCTGGGGACCACACTGAACAGTATCATAACTCAGAAATGCTTGTGAATGACTGAAGCTCAGAACCACAGGGATCACTGAAAGCTTTAACGTCCAGACACTCTGATTTCTCAGGGTACTTCTTTTGAAATGTTGTTGCCCCTATGCAGGGAGAAATGGGACTAGGCGGGTGGGAAGGCAGCACTGAGATAAAAAACAAAAGGCACCCAAGCTAAACATCACCTCCTGACCTGACCTGAAGGCAGCAAATGACAGCTTGGAACTTGGGGAGCACTTCAATATGCACAGCAGCAAGCTGCAGAAAGCCAGCTTTACACATCATTAATGCTCTCAGTAGGGGCTGATGGCCTCACATTAGTTCTATCAGGGAGATGGAAAATAGAAAGTTGCTTTTCATTAAATGTCAGTTCATCCAACGCCTTCTGTAGCATGGAAAATTTTTTTAAAAAAGTTGTTTTCAATTATATTTCAGTTCTTTCAATACTTTCTTCACTGGCATCATGAATGTTCGAAATTTTTCTTTGCAGAGAGAGGACAGGTGCAGAATCTATTATACAAATGCTAAACAAGTGGTTATTTTACAGAGTGGTTCTTCAGAATGCTACTACGGCCCAGACAGGCGGGCTCTCTTGACCCCGCGTGGCAAAGAGCTCCCTGAACTGCCATGAAAACCACCAGTCAGAATAAGGCGAGCCTCACGGCGAGCTGCAGGGCACGCTCACCCTTCACCCCGTCCACCCCCTGCTCTTTACACTCAGTCCCCCGGGAACAACGTGGCAAGCGCGGCAAGGCTGAGGGTGGAGACCTCCCATCGCACACCCGCGCCTCCGCAGATGCAAGCCAGGCTGAATCCCCGGGCGTCCTCAGGCGAGAAACGTTCCAAGTCCAGACAGACGCAGGACCACCCAGAATGAGAAGATGGCGATCACCACAAGGGTGAGTGCTTGTATGGCCACACTCATAGTCTCCATTTTATCAACACTCTGAAGCATGTGGAGGTGGGGAGGCTCTCATATAAAGTGCCTGCTTTCCTGAATTAAATCACCATTAAGATTTATGCTCGGGGTCAAGAAGATGTTCATATTTCTAAAGACTCCTTCCAATGTGGGTGGTACAGTTATGAAAAAAGCTCCAAAAAAGCAACCAACTTATTCGAAAAATGGACTGAACATAATTAAAAAAAAAAAAAGCTGCACACCAAGGCTCATTAAACACGATCATCAAGAATTGGAGACCAGATTTTCACGGTCATGTTTAGATTTTTGTTGCTTTTGAAAACGTTTCTCTTCGGCAGCAATGGGACACTAGTGGCTTGAAATGCACTTGAGATGTATCCACACTCCATCTCTGAAGGCTTGGAGACATGGGCAGTCATGGAGCACAGGCCTTAAGGAACTGGGGGAATTACAAGAAGCCAAAAATAGAAGAGATCTTAGTACTCATCATAGTTATTGAGATCTGTAAAGTAGGCGTTAGAATAGGTCTTCCCAGTGAGATGTGGGTTGAAGTATTTGTTTCTTTCCTCTAGGATCAAGTTGTTTTTGTTAAATGCCTGTAGAATAGAAGATAGAAGATTTAGGAGTACTCAGTAAGCAGTATTTCAGAAAGAGAATATAATAGGAGACAATTATAGTTGACCCTTGAACAACATGGGTGTTAGGGGCACTGACCCTCCTCAAAGCTGAAAATCTGAATTTAACTTATAGTCAGCCCTCCATTCGTGTGGGTCTTCCGTATCCGAGGTCGGCCTGGACCCACAGTGCTGCATCCTGGATTCAGCCAACCTCCTATTGTGGAGTTTGGTAGTATTGAAAAAAATCTGCAAATAAGTGGACCCATGCAATGCAGTGTTGTTCAAAAACCTGCTGTATGTGGAATTTGAGCTCTCCCCTAAGCCTTCATTATTTTAAAATGTCTTTTCTCACTTACACGCTTCTGCACATCATTTTCCTTGTTGAGGACTTGCCTCATAAGTAGAATGAGGTTGGTAGGTTTTCAGTCCCGATTATTTTTGAGCTTTACTCAGAAAGTCTACTTTTGAACTTTAGCCTGAAAACTTCCAAGAGTTAGAAGACCTAAATGGAAACCTCCAGGAAACCTAAGACTCTAGTGATTTCAAATTCATGAGCACTTTGACTGTTACCACTTATAACCGAGTGGCTGTATAAGCAGCTTTTGGATCGTCATGGTACATTGATAAAAGAGTTTGAAGGAACACATTTACATAAATGCATGAGATTCTTAATTTCTCATTTTCTACACTTGTGGGAAGGTGACTGTGGTGGTGGTGGTGGTTTCTATTGCAGCCATTTCTGACACAAAAGCGCTTTCTCACTAAGAGAATAGTTACCCATACTTTGGGGCTTCCCTGGTGGTTCAGATGGTAAAGAATCTGCCTGCAATGCAGGAGACCCAGGTTCGATCCCTGGGACAGGAAGATGCCCTGGAGAAGGGAAAGGCAACCCACTCTAGTATTCTTTCCTGGAAAATCCCATGGACAGAGGGGCCTGGTGGGCTGCAGTCCATGGAGTTGCAAAGAGTCAGACATGACTGAGCAATTTTCACTTCACTTCATATACCCGTACTTTTAAAGAGCTGAACTATCCCAGATAAGAGGGTAAATTATGAGAGCACCAAAATAAAGATGTTAGGTAGGTGGCACAGCCCAAATGTTCAGGATTTATCTGGCCAAGGAGTCAGAAGAAAGTTCTAGAAAGACTCATTTGAGACTGGACAGCGGTACTCTGCCTTCAGAGCAGCAAGATTTCAGATCCAATGGCTCCTGGATCTTCAGTGAGAACAGACCAGCTAAATGGTCTTCAGATGCTTGAAGCAAGTGATCAAAGGTGAGCTGATGGGTTGGGACCACACTGAGAAGGGCCCCATTCTTGGGTACTGGAGGTTTCTCCTTGAAGCAAGTGATCACAGGTGAGCTGACGGGTTGGGACCACACTGAGAAGGGCCCCATTCTTGGGTACTGGAGGTTTCTCCTTGGAGACTCTTGCTCATGGGAACTCGTGTTCCTCCTCTGTCTCGGGGGGCTTGGTTCTGAGAAGGTGTGTGGGGTGTGTTATTAGTTCTCGGGGCTTCATTTCCTGCCTCTATCACAGATCAGTATAACGTGCTGATGGCTGGGGAGCCCAGCTCTGTCTCTATGCACGTGGGGGCCCCATGGTGGTGAGAGGAACCAGCGAGGACCCTGCGGATCCTGGGACATAAGAGCTTCCAACTAGCTGAAGCTGTCACAGGGCTGAAGAAACTGCATTTCCCACATGGGAAGGAAACTGGATTTTGAAAGAAGCCATCAGAGCAGGAATATTACGAGGGACCATGGACTTAACAGGAATATAAAAATTCAGATGACTGAATGAAATGATGGCATTTGCAGTGACACGGATGGACCTAGACATGATCATACTGAGTGAGGTAAGCCCAGCAAAGACAAACATCATATGCTATCAATTATATGTGGAATCTAAAAAATAATACAAATGAACTTATTTACAAAACAGAAACACAGAAAATAAACTTACAGTAACCATAGGGGAAAGGTGGGCATGGGATAAATTAGGACTATGGGATTAATAGATACACACCATTATATACAAACTAAACAACATGGATTAACTGTGTAGCACAGGGAAATATATTCAATGTCTTGTGAAAGCAAAGTGAAAAGTGAAAGCAAAGTCTCTTAGTCGTGTCTGACTCTTTGCGACCCCATGGACTGTAGCCTTTGAGGTTCTTCCATCCATGGCATTTTCCAGGCAAGAGTACTGGAGTGGGTTGCCGTTTCCTTCTCCAGGGGATCTTCCTGACCCAGGGATTGAACCCAGGTCTCCAGCATTGCAAGCAGACGATTTTACCATCTGAGCTACCAGGGAAGCAGCATAGGGTAAACATATCCAATATCTTGTAATAACCTGTAGTGGGAAAGAATCAGAAACCATATATACATGTAACGGAATCACTTTGCCGTACACCTGGAATTAACACAGCATTGTTAATCGACTGTCTTCCAGTATATAAAGGAAACATTGACAGGAAAAATAGGAGACGTCATTCACCTTGCCCCCACCCCACCCCGTGGGGTGCATCACCCCGTGACCTGCATGGCCACCACTGGGCTTTGCCGGCAGCCCCCAGGACAACACCTGCCTCCTTGGCACGCCTCGCTGCCGCAGTGGCTGCCAGTCCCTACCTTGATGGCCTCCACCGAGTCGTACTTGTCCAGTTTGTTAATGTGGTTGGTTATGCTGGTGTTGAGAGGGGCGGGCGCGACGGGGTGGATGACGGTGGCGTCGTGGGATTGTTGCTGGTACCGCTGGCAGTAGGTGTAGACGAGCAGCGTGAGAAGGCAGCCCAGGATGGAGCTGCTGAGCCCCACGGCAATCATGTGGAACAGGTTGAACTCTGGGGAGACAAGATCCACAGTGAGGCCACCAGGAAAGGGACACGCTCCTCCCCAGTGCAGTGGGCTCAGAGGAAAAGAGAAGGACGCAAGGGGAAAGCACCACATTCCTTCCAAAACTCAGGAAATCATTGGACCCTCCTTAAAGTGTCCCAGGAACGTCCCCGGTGGTTCAGCAGTTAAGACTCTGCCTTCTAAGGGAGGCGGTGTGGGTTTGATCCCTGGTCAGGGAGCTAAGATCCTACATGCCTTGTTGCAAAAAAAAACAGAAACAAGATATAAGACAGAAACAGTATCATAACAAATTCAATAAAGACTTTTTTTTATGTGGACCATGAAAAAAAATCTTTAAAAATATAAAATGTCACTGCCACCAAAACACTTCTCTGCAGTGAGCACACCGTAGTTTGTGGCAGTGCTTTTACGCATTATAACCAGTCTTTTGGAAACCCCCACATACACTAGCAGAGACATTTTTTTTTCTTAAAGGCTTGAACGAGACAGTCCTGTCTCAAGTGCAGAATGATCTTTGCTCTCTGGGGTCCTAGGGAACATGTTTTCCATGTTCCGGAAGGGACTGGGGGCCCCTGCATGCAGCTTGTCTGTGTCCCATGAACAAAGCGAGGATGCATCTCACTGCTCCCCATTCCCGCTCACCTGCAAGCCTGACTACTTCCCCTATCCTTTATCACTTCATATTATTTAACAATGTGCTCTGATTGCATCATTGCTTTGTTTCCATTACATTTTTGGAATATGAATATGCCCGTATTGTGTAACATTAGAAAGTGCAAAAGGGTATACAAGAATAAATCTTTTTATTTTTATTATTATTTACAAGAGGAAACAACTGTCACCATCTTCTGTACTGTGTTTTGCAGACACGAGGCACACTCACATGCCATGTATGCATGTCGTAAATGTCACCCAGGGTACCATTTTTTTTCACTCACATTGTATCTTGGAGACCTTATAAGTAAAATGCTTCACTCTAAAAACCAAATGATTGGTGTCAAAGAAATATGATCTTTTAATGGTCATGAAATGACCCTCTTTTATACAGTGTTTTTTCTACTTAATAGTATCTTTAAGTTATTTTGAGTTTTAAATACAAAATATTGAAAAAAAAGAACTGATAGAGCCTTATGTCTCTAATATAGGATTGGTTTGAGTGGTATTAAAGTGGCATAGCAAGACCTGCTTAATGTCTGAGAAAGAATGACAGAAGAAAAAATAAGATATTCATTGTGTGTTGGCAAAACATCCGACAATCAAAATTTTAAGCCTTTCAGGAAATAAAGACAACATCTGAGCTGTGCCTGGAAGCTGAAATTATTGAAATTCAGGTAAAGCAAAATATAACCTCAATGCTTTTCTGCTGTCTTGGCAGTGTATAGCCAACCAGCTGCCTGAGAGTTACTGGCCTTCTGTCTCCATTGCACAGGGCACATCTGAGGATCTGGCTTTTCTCCCAGGTGTCCCCTCCATGCACCACCAGATGCCAAGCGTCACCCTTGCTCTCTCTCACTCAGATGGGACCTGTTGTCCATTCTGCACTCAAATGGGACCCCTGAAGATGTCTGCTGGGTACCACTGTGGGTGCCGGATGAGAAGACTGGGCCACATGGGGAGGTCCCAGGGAGAGAAGGTCGGTGAGTCTGTTTCCTGTTCCCAGCAGGTCCTGGCATGTATGTTCCTTAGTC
This sequence comes from Odocoileus virginianus, assembly GCF_023699985.2. Lineage (NCBI taxonomy): Eukaryota > Metazoa > Chordata > Mammalia > Artiodactyla > Cervidae > Odocoileus > Odocoileus virginianus. The sequence continues at coordinate 7,334,845 of NC_069687.1, forward strand.
ACCCGGGCTCCTTCCCAGGGACTCTGAGAGCTGCCTTTGCCTCACCTGGAGTCCAGAGCACGGGTGGAGCATCCTTCACCCGTCTCTGAACCGTCTCAGCTTCTCCCTCTAAGCTGCGCCGCTTTGCTCCTCCTGGACGCCAGGTCCGGGCTCTGCAGCTCTGGGAGCCGGATTTGCACCCCGAGGTGGATGAGGATGGTGTGGAGGGGCAGCCTCCTCCTCTTTCCTCTGTGAGCCATAACCAGTGTACTCCCTCTCCCACTGAAACGCTCAACTGATGATTCCGAGCACAGGCCTGCGGAGTCCTCAGCATCTGGGACTGCATAATCCAGGAGGAGGTTACCAGCACATTCCACAGTACCACCCACTCCCTGACATCTACCTCAACTTTTCACTTCTTGATTATTTGGTCACTGGTTTAACAACGAGAAAGGAATCAATAAGCCTGTGGCTTTTCCTGATTTTTTCTAAAGCCTCTAGGGCTGAATCTGGGACAGTTGGATAAAGCATGCAAGGGTCATTCTACTAGCAACCACTAGAAGCTTCTAGTTTAACCCTTAAGCTGCCCTCAAGGTAAGCAAGCGTGGATTTCACACTTGTTGTCATCTCTCAATGCTTTAGCCATTTGGACCCTCCAGGGTCAAGGCCACGTGGGGATAAAAGTACTTCTGCTGCCTATATTTTCCTCTAATAGTTTTACAGTGTCCAGTCTTACATCTAGGTCTTCAATCCATTTTGAGTTTGTTTTTGTGCAGGTGTTAGGGAGTGTTCTAATTTCATTCTTTTATGCGTGGCTGTCCAGTTTTCCCAGCACCACTCATTGAAGAGACTGTCTTTTCTCCATTGTATATCCTTGTCTCCTCTGTTAGGAGATTAGGTTACCGCACGAGCATGTGTTTCTCTCTGGGTTTTCTATCCTAATCCATTGATCCATAGTTTTGTTTTTGTGCCAGTACCGTACTGTACTGATTACTGGAGCTTTGTAATATAGCCTGAAGTCAGGGCACCTGATTCCTCCAGCTGTTTTTCTTTCTCAAACTTGCTTTGGCTATTTGGGGTGTTTTGTTTCTGTACAAACTGTAAGAGAATTTGGTAATAATTCTGTGAAAAATGCCATTAGTAATTTGATAGGGATTTCACTGAATCCGTAGTTTCCTTTAGGTAACAACAGTCATTTTCACAATATTGATTCTTCCAATTCAAGAACACGGTACATCTCTCCATCTGCTTGTGTCGTCTTTGTGTCTTTCACCAGTGTCGTACAGTTTTCTGAGTACGGATCTTTTGCCTCCTTATGTACATTTATTCCTAGGTATTTTATTCTTTATACCCAGCAAAACTGACTTTCAAGTGTAAGGAGAATAAGCTGTTGTCTCATTGTCTCAACTCAAGAGAACATTGTTCACAAGAGCCCTTCCCGTGTTGGAATAATCAGAGAACAAGACCAAAACAACAGGCAAGACCCGGACAACGGGCTGGAGGTGAACTTGCAAACGAAGCTACTTGCAAACGAAGACCAATGAAGGTGAAAGGGGAGCATGAAGGTTCTGATGGTGCAGACAGCACAGTGGCAGATACTGTGCTTTTCACACATGGAAGGTTGGTGGGGACTCTCTGTCTGTCTGGCAAGTCCATTGGCACCATTTTTCCAGCAGCATTTGCTCACTACGTGTCTCTGTGTCACATTATAGCAATTCTTGCAATAGTTCAAACTTTTTTTTATTACTGTTATAATCTGTTACAGTAATCTGTGATCAGTGATCTTTGATGTCACCATTGCAAAAAAATTATGACTTGCTGAAGGTTCAGATGATGGTTAGCTTTTTTTTTTTTGGCAATAAAGTACTTTTAAATTTATAAAAGTACTGCTGTAGTAGCAACATATTATATTATAACACAGGGAAGATGTATGACTCTCTCCATATGCAGATACTTTGTCATTAGTCAAGTGAATCATTCCTGAAGGTGCCTGGGGAAGGCTGGGCCAGCTGACATCTCTGGGATGATTGTATAGTCTCTGTGTCTCATGCAACTAAAAATAGCTCTCAAAGTCAGAACCTTTCTAGAGGCATACATTTTTTTCTGCGTAAGTGAAAAATCGTTCCTATTAAATCTCTCGAATCTGCTTAGTGTGGCACTTTGCTTTGAATATGCTTTTTGCTGTTGTTTTTATTCAGTAAATCTAGAATAGAGGCCAACTACCCAGTGGGTCCAGCTAGCCAATTTTCTGTGTAAAGTTTGACTGCCTTTTCAATGAGCTGAAAAAAGTTATCTGTGAAGTCCCCTCGATGTCCTCAAACCTCCTTACTAGGTAATCCTTTTTACTTGTCACCCGACAATAAGCCCAACCTGACCTCTTATCCCCAGGGCTTCTCTGGGGGCTCAGACCGTAAAGAATTGGCCTGCAATGCAGTAGACTCAGATTCAATCCCTGGGTCAGGAAGATCCCTTGGAGAAGGGAATGGTGACCTCCCCCAGTATTCTTGCCTGGGAAATCCCATGGACGGAGGAGCTTGGAGGACTACCGTCCACAGAGTCACAAAGAGTCAGACACGACCAGTGACTGAGCAGCCCTGCAAACGTGACCACCTACCCACCTGCTGTGCCGTGGTAGCAGCCTCAGGTGAAAACGATGAGTTCTGCAGACTGGGATTAAGGTTTCTATGACTGAATCAACAGAACCCTGAGGCTTGATTTGGTGTATGGCAGAACTGGCTCAAACACGCAAAAACGCTGAATCTTATGGAAGGAAGTGGAAGGATGGAAGTGGGCTTTCTGTCCCTCATAGCTCATATGGTAAAGAATCTGCCTGCAATGCAGGAGACCCGGGTTCAGTTCCTGGGTCAGGAAGATCTCCTGGAGAAGGAAATGGCAACCCAGTCCAGTATTCTTGCCTGGAGAATCCCATGGACAGCGGAGCCTGGCAGGCTACAGTCCATGGGGTCGCAAGAGTCGGACACGACTTAGTGACTAAAGAGAGACAGAGAGAGAAAAGGGCCTTCTGTATCATGTTCTCCTGGATGGTCAAGGTCTTGGCAGGACTCCTCTATCTTACCCTGTGAAGGCCGGCTGAGGAAAGTGGTTTGTGAATTTGTGTTACACCTGGAGGGTCAGTCACACTGCAGAAACGTCAGCTGGCTGCCCCCAGGGTCTGCCTTGAAAGCCCTCTGGACGGGGACACTCTCTATAAACTTTGTGGCTCTGTGGACCCTGGGTGTTATCTAAGACTGTTGCCTGGACAGGGCTTCTGTGGCTGCAGACACCCTCCACTGGGACACTCGGCACCCGGACTCTTCTCGCTGTGATTGCTGTTTAGTTGCTAAGTCGTGTCCGACTTTGTGACCCCACAGACTGTAGCCCACCAAGCTCCTCTGCCCGTGAGACTTCTCAGGCAAGAATATCGGAGTGGGTTGCCAATTCCTTCTCTAGGAGGTCTTCCTGACCCAGGGATGGAACTTACGTCTCCTGCATTGGCAGGCAGATTCTCTACCACTGAGCCATCTCGGAAACCCACGGTGCTCCGGGCTTAACACTCACACTGGGATCCCACTGCCTGGATCTAGACCCAGCTCCACTTTGACTTCCCTGTGAACCTCTTCTCTCTGTTTATAAAACGCAGATAAAAGCTGTGGCTGCTATCCCTTCTCCACAATTCCCAAAACCACAGTCTTTGAACACTGATTTTTCACCACTCATCTGGCAGCGAAGCCCGACCTGACCTGACCGTCTGTTACAGAACCGACCAGAAATGCCAGGAGGAGCATTCGTTAGCTGCTTCTCTTCACCCACATTCCACGGCAAGGTCTTTAAAGAGACCGGGTACTATGGAGTGTGGTCCCCAGATCCTCAGCGGTGTGATACTGTATATGCCCAGTATCACCCTTCTTTACCCTGAAAAACGCTGACTTCCGAATCCTTCTCTACCGCCAAGGGTTTTACAAAAAGAACTGTGGGCTGCAGCACCCACAGGAACAAACTTTGTGGGGATGAAATAGGATACCTTCTGTCATCTGATACAGTGTTGAGCACATAGTGACTGATCCAAAAACACGAAACCGCCAATTGTTTTTCTGTGAACCAACCCACACTCATCTTGCAGGTGGATCCCAAGGTGTGTGCCTGCTCAGTAGCTTCAGTCATGTTTGACTCTTTGCAACGCTATGGACCGTAGCCCGCCAGGCTCCTCTGTTCATGGGATTCTCCAGGCAACAATACTGGAGTGGGTTGCCATGCCCTCCTCCAGGGGATCTTCCTGACCCAGAGATCGAACCCCGATCTCCTGTGTCTTCTGCATTACAAGAGGATGTTTTACCGCTGATCCACCAGGGAAGCCCAGATCCCAAGGCAGTGGTCGCTAGTCTGTGAACTCAGTGAATTGCCCCATGTCAGACACCAGACATCACCCGTCTCAGGCACAGAGTTCTCCTGGGATATGTCATTTCTTTCCAGACAAGTCGGAGCTAGAGTCCCCACTGTACGTACCCCTCACAAAACTGGAACGGCATGGGTGCTCAGTAAACACAACTGAACAAATGCATTAACAGATGGCCAAGTAAGCAGAGTGCAACTCTTTAGAGACAGTGAACTCTTTACCAGTGCAGTTAATAACTAAGTACATCCCCAAACACACCTCTGAAAATCCAGCTTCTTTCTGAGTGTGAGAGACCAGAGACCTTTGACCTGAGCTGTCTGGGACTCCCAGCTGGATCAGATTATGCTAGGAATGGTCAACACCTACACACAGGAAGACACTGGTCTTGTGTCTGGATACTGGCCCCACACAAGCTGGACAGCGGCTGGGCTCTGATCAATGGTCAGCCAGCCCCTCCTGTCCAGACAGGATAGAACTAGACAGGAAAGTCCAAAAGCATCATGGATTTGACCCGGGGAATGCGATTTCTGTCATTCAGGGTTGCTGGAAGTCTGAAAAATATCTCTACAGATGTAAGTCTAACCTTTTGCCCATAATAAAACTGTATCATTTTATTGCCGCAGCCCTTTAGAGATCTGAGACTGGCTGCCATGGATTTACACTATAAATATAAACAAAATGGTTGAATTCTGTTTTGCTCATGTGAAATCTAACTGTAGCTAATACCAAGGTCACTGGATCATAAAGCTTACATCCACCAGAAACACCTGAAGGGCTGATTGAACCACAGAGCCAGACCCCTCTCAGTGAGGTTCTGATTCTGTAGATTGAGCGGGGCCTGAGGACCTGCATTTCTATCAAGTTCCCACAAGATACTGATGCTGCTGATCTAAGGACCCAGTGTAAGAATCACTGATGCAAACATCAAATACGGACTCCTTTGCATTTTTATTGCCAAAATAAAATGTGCTTAGATCGAGGAGTTTTTCTTGGCCAATAGCAGAAACATCACATGAAACATATGAGATTATAAACGACTGGAAAATATCAGAAATGCACTAGGAATTAATTAAAAAGCAGAACTCACCCCCACACCTTTTCTCTTCTATGCTGCTGGATCTGGCCACAGACACTTCTGGAAAAAAAAAAAGAGATTCAATCACAATGTATGAAGGGAAGCAAGATCACATTAATGATTCATTTATAAAGTGTCTAATGATTTTGAGTTTTATGTGAGTCAATGTTTCCAAAAGCTTAATCAATTGTTTTTAAAAAACACATTTATTTGTTTGTTTTAACCAACCTGAGATGTATCTGGTCAAGGTCATCTTGATTGGAAAGGGGTGAGATTTATTACAGCAATGAGAAAATACTATGGTCTCCCAGACAGAATCCAGGGTACTTGTTTCAAAAAAACAAGGGTGGAGTTTGTGCAGATTTTCTGTTACAATGTATTCTGCTCGCTGTGGAACAAGGCAATGTTTGCCTGCATCATTTCTGCCTCAGATTTTTTGTCTCATCAAAACCAGTGTTGTCACATTCCCTGGGGAGGGAGACCATTCCACTAGAGCTCAAAGGAAACTGACTCAACAAATAATTTTCCTACTCAGAGCTCATCCAGGCTGTTTTCAATGCTTATGTGAAACCCACAGGCAGGATGCCAATAAAAGGAGATCCACCTAAATGTTTAACTCCCAAGGATACACACCATTTCAGGAATCCAGAAATGCTCCTGATTTTTCATTCAATAGCAAGAATTAAAAATATGTCTATGGTTGAAAAGGAAACAATAATAAACACTCCTGCAGGTCTAGATAATAGAAGATTGAGGTGTCTTAGGAGGACTAAGCTAACTTTCTCTAAAATATGACTACCTTTTCCTTTAGCGGAGGAGAACAAGGTATTCTCTATTGCAAACCTTTAAGAGGTCAATCTCTGCTTTTGGTCCATGTCAGAGTCCTAAGCCACATGGTAGGAATATGTGAAATATTTTGTAAGTATCTAGCCCATGCCTTTTGGTTGGATGTTTAGATGGCATCAAGGACTCAATGGACATGAACTTGGGTGGACTCTGGGAGATGGTGGAGGATAGGGGGCCCCGCCCGGTATACTATGGTCCATGGGGTCACAAAGAATCAGACACAGTTTAGCGACTGAACAACAGCAGGTGCCTGTCTGAGCATGTGATGGGTGATAAGTTATCATTATTAACCAAACATTGACTTCACAAGGAAAGGACTGCAGCCAAAGGGCCAGCCAACCTCTTCTCTAAGACGAGAACAAGGATGGGTTTTCATTTTCCCAAATATACTAAGGTTACATGAAAAGAATGGTCCTCTTTTCTGTGTGCAAACAAATACATATAGCATTGCCAATGCATTTAATCTAATATTTAAATAAAACAATCTATTTTCATTTTTTGAACAAACTCTCTGACTGAATATAGTCAATAAATTGTAGAAGATATTGTGCTTAAAAAATTTTAAAACTAAATGGCCTAAATTCAAGTCTCCACCCACATACCTACAAATCCATGTATGTGTGCATGCCTGCTAAGTTGCTTCGGTTTTGCCTCTTTCTGACCCTAAGGACTGTAGCCCACCATGCACCTCTGTCCATGGGATTCTCCAGGCAAGAATAGTGGAGTGGGTTGCCATGCCCATCCTCCAGAGGATCTTCTTGACGCAGGGATGGAACCTGCATCTCTTATATCTCTTGCATTGCCAGGTGGGTTCTTTACCACTAGCACCACCTGGAACTCCCACAAATTCATAACCACCTTGAAACCATAACAACTGATTGAATGACCTCTTGTTTTACCAAACAGAACCTCAAAGAGCAGTTAAAACTCCCACCCATGAATCACTTCCTCTTGAAACATTAGAAGTGATTTTGTTCACACTAACAAGTATCTCTGCCCCCTTACCTGGAATGAAGTTGGAATCAAAAATGCAGGGCCGGCTCTCCGTGGTGTTTCCCGAACACTGGCTGCCCACGGGGAAGAGAAGGATGCACTGGCGGACTCGGACCTGGACTCCAGCCACGTCACACTCAGACCAGTCTGACCACTCCGACCAGCTCTCTGCAGGGGGCCCGAGGAGACGAGGTGCGACAACAAGACCATTAAAATCTACCAACCTGGAAGCCTGGCAGCTTACCGACACTGAGTTTGCATGTGATATTTACAGTTTATAAATAAGATAGACTCATATCTCATGACCAAGTCCAGTAAATAAAACACACAGGAGCATGAATCACAGATCTCGTATACCTTTGATTAGAAATAATGTGCTTAAAATACACCTTCTAAAACGCACATTATTTTAACGCTGTAAAGTAATGGTGTTAGATACCTTTATACAGGATCATTCATGCTCACATACTTCCCTGGAAAATTTCTACAGGTCTCAGCACCCAGGCAAGAGAAATGACAATGAGAAAGCCTTGGCTGCTGAAGGGGGGGTTCAAGCTACTACACATATTAATATTTTCTCTCCTGTTAGGAAAACAGCCCTGCAGAGTCAGTACACCACAGGCAGGCTGTACTTGACGTAGAATTCATCCCATGTTTACTGTGCTTGAAGCACCAAGGATCCACGAACAAGTCTCGGTCAAGGTCAAAAGATGAGCCAGCTAAGGTCACTTTAGCCCAGAGGAGGAGATTCACTAGGATTTGTTAAATTCACCTGGGTACACAGACATGTGAAAAGATAAGATTAATACACATTTTAACTGAGGAGTTTAAAAAAATGAACTCTCGATAATATTTCTGAAATATTAATAATATAAAAATAGTGTTAGTACACACTTTGTTTTTTTCTTCCTTTTTAGATGTAAGCATCCTCTTTGCAGTTCAGGGAAAATTTGGAAACCAAACTCGTGTTTTGATCAATTATAAAGGGTACAGTATTCGAGTGGGTTGCCATTTCCTTCTCTAGGGGATCTTCCCGACCCAGGTATTGAACCCACATCTCCTGCATTGGCAGGTGGATTCTTTACCACTGAGCCAGAGGGGAAGCCCCTCAGTGCCCATTTCCAGCTTAAATATTACAAGAATGCTCGGTCATCACCAGTTTCTGTTGCTAGTTCTGCAACTGTGGCATGGTGGGAATGACTCCACTACATTAATAGAACAATGTGTTATGAAGTCACTTCAGCGGCAACACAGGTGCTGTGTTCCCCTCTTTTAGTCTTACTGAGACATGCTTTTGTCAACTTCACCATTCCTCCATCAAAGTCAAAAGTGAAAGTGAAAGCCGCTCAGTCGTGTCCAACTCTTTGCGACCCCATGGACTGTATAGTCCATGGAATTCTCCAGGCCAGAATACTGGAGTGGGTAGCCTTTCCCTTCTCCAGGGGATCTTCCCAACCCAGGGATCGAACCCAGGTCTCCCACATGGCAGGAGGATTCTTCACCAGCTGAGCCACCAGGAAAGCCCAAGAATACTGGAGTGGGGAGCCTATCCCTTCTTCAGCAGATCTTCCCAACCCAGGAACTGAACCAGGATCTCCTGCATTGCAGGCCTATTCTTGGCCAAGGGGAAGGTCGAAAGCGCCCTGTGCTCGGCGCTGGGCCGAGAAGGGCCGCTTACCTGGGCAGGGCTGCGTGTTGCAGAGCGCCTCCTCTGTGTGCAGTCCCAGGCAGATGTCACCTCCGTAGGCGGGGGCTGGGTTTGTGCAGGAGCGGGTCCTCATATAGTGTCCGCCTCCGCACGTCGCCGAGCACGTGGACCAGGAGGACCAGCAAGACCACATGCCGTCCACTGGGAAGGGGCACAAAATCACAGCACCTCTGAGACCCACATCTGACCGAGCCGGTGGGGCTACCCAGCGTCTGCACCGCAGGCGCGCGCCGGGCACGCCACAGACCATCACACGAGGGCAGGCGGGGTCTTCCACATTCCTCCCCGTGCTTCCTCGCTCCTCTCAGTTCTTCCAGGAAATGGTTCTAAGCATGTAACCTGCAAGCACGAGGGTGACCGAGGAACGCAGGTGTGTCTGTACAGCGAAATCCAGCCGCGGGGCTGACCGTGAACCCGGCTCTATAGCTGTCCAGGGGAAGCTCCAGCTACAGCCCTTTGCTGCCAAACACACAGGACGAGCCGGAGCCTAGGCTCCCTCTGTGTTCCTTGCACTTTACTGAACAAAGTGTGGACTTCAGGACAGAGACGCAATGTGTTCTCAGCACGCCACAGGTGCCTAATAGATGCTATATACAGAACACTGTCGTTATTTAGTCGTTAAGTCATGTCTGACCCCATGGACTGTAGCCCGCCAGGCTCCTCTGTCCATGGGATTTCCCAGGCCAGAATACTGGAGGGGGTTGTCATTTCTTTCTCCGGGGGATCTTCTCAACCCAGGGGTCAAGGCGACATCTGCACTGGCAGGTGGATTACCACTGAGCCACCAGGGAAGCCCATAATGAGAAAACTCACTTTAAAGTACAGTGCCCCTTTGTGGACCCCAGAGGATGAAGGAGGAGTAAGTTCAAACAGAGGGAAGAGTCCTGGATGAGGCAAAAATATCCCACCACCGGCTGAGCAGCTCAGCATGCAAAGCTCCGAGCTCTTCCAATCCCTCCGTGTTGGGTTAGGAATTTTCTCGGAGGTGGGAGAGAGAATTGCATTTGCCCACTCAGCCCCCGGACTCGTACCCTCCCATGTGGAAAGTGAAGAGGGCCACTCTGAATGTTTTCACAGCCCTCTGGGGAATCTTGGCTTTCAAAAGAGCTATTGCAATACAATAAGGTTATGTATACATGGTGCTGGCTCGACCAGCAGATCCACAAAAATAAAAGCAGCCACTAGGTCACGCTGATGGCATGTGTCTGAGATGGACCCCAGCCTAGCACCCGGGGGCCAGGGCAGCACCCAAGAATCTGTAGGAGTCTGCACATTCTGCCGGCGGCAGCGAGGGCTCCTGCCTGGATGGAGCCTGGGGAGGTGGCGTGGGCGAGGGGTCCTGACTTTCTCATGTTGCCTCCGGCCCCTCTTTACAGCACAGATGCTAATCTAATCATGTGGCCCCACGGGTTCCCTCTTGGCCCCCCGGGGGAGGAGGAGCCCTTCCACTCTCCACACTGGGGCTGTGGGAAAGACATGACCTTTCCCAGCCCCTCAGCATGGCTCAGCCAAGAAAGCTGGGTAGTTTGGAGGGAAGAGTCTCCGGAGGCTGGAGAAATTTAGGCAGAGATGGTCTAGGAAGCACAGAGCAGTGGGAGGAGCGGGGACATGACTGGGAATCCCCGCTACAAAGCTGAGGACTATATATGGAGTTTAATGTACATGTTTATTCACCCACCCAACTATCCACCCACCATCCTCTCATCATCTATCCATCATCCGCCCACAATTCGCTCATCATCCATCCATCTGTCCATCTAACACAGGCTCCCTAAGTACTGCTGCAAGCCAGCTCCTTGCTTAAGAAATTCAGAAAACTGTTTTTTTTTCAACCAACTGAAAAAGATGCTACAGATGCAGGCTTCGGGGCCTTTAAAAACCCTGTGCACCGTACTCAGCATGACCCCTTATTCCCCACCCCTGCTTGTCTATATGGCCAACTCGCATCTGGCCCTGAGGACTCAGCCCAGGGGCAGCCTGCTCGGTACAGCTGCCCTGATCCCAGCTCAGTGGGTCCCCAGTTGATATCGCCACTGCATCTTGTCATCAACCGAACAGCTGGTGACCCTACGAGGCTGCCCTTGTTCACAGGATGCCTCCTCAGGAAATTCTTAAGTTCCTTTCCAACCTGGAGCAGGTCACTGAGTCTTTCTCTGCTATGCTGGGCTGGGCTTAGTCACTCAGTCTTGTCCGACTCTTTGGGACTCCATGGGCTGTAGCCCGCCAGGTTCCTCTGTCCATGGGGATTTTCCAGGCAAGAATCCTGGAGTGGGTTGCTATGCCCTCCTCCAGGGGATCTTCCCAATCCAGGGATGGAACTGACGTCTGCATTGCAGGCGGATTCTTTACCAGCTGAGCTACCAGGGAAGCCCGAGTCTTTTTATATTCAGTAAATAATGCACAGTGGGTCATCAAAAATGTTTGCTGAAGAACTGAATGAATTAAAAAAAAAAAAAGGCAGATCAACTAACAAACTGCTTATTTTCTCATCCTTCACCAACCATCACTGGAGCTATTTGGAGTGTATGCCAGGCTCACTGGGAGCTGAGGGCGTGGTCAGGAGTGAGAGGGTCCTGGCCTCCTTGGGTGGTCACTGTGATGAAGTCTGAAGGCAGGATCCAACACCAGAGCCCAGCGCGCAGGATGGCCACGCAGCGTGGGGTTAAATGAAAGCTGCTTTGATGTGGGAAGGTCAGAGGAAGCGATCAAGGTGACAGAGCTGCACTCAGCCGGGGCAGGAAGAAGGCAGAGGTGGTCAGAGCGTCAAAGACCACAGAGGAGCCTTCGGAGCTGCGTCAGTACTCAACAGCCTGCAGGGGGGCCCCTGAGGCTCACTTATGGACCCTGAGCTTGTGCGGGAATTCGTGGAATACAAAGCCAGGGCTCAGGAAGGAGACTCTGACAGCGCAGCTCCGGTGGGCCTGCAGGAAGGCGCTGCGCATTTAGAGGACTGAACTCAGGAGGAAGGGGACTCCTGTCAGCTGAGGGCACTCGGGGCGGGCTTGGCAGGCCCCTCGAGGGACAGCCCTGTTAACTGTCACTCTAGTGAAGGCTCTGGGGTATGAAGGGAGGCCAGTCCTGGGGGGCTGGGCCCATCACAGGGTGGGAGGGGCCAGCCTTCCAAGTCAAGGACAGTACACATCTTTCCAGATGACAAAGCCCAGCCCGCTTCTCCTGAGGGGCAGTGCCTGGGCCCACCATCCCTCAGAGGGGCTCTGAGTATGATCCGGTTTCTTTTACGGCAGCAGAAACAGATGAACATAATGTGGTCTAGATTATATTTGTCTTTATAGCAAGGCAGTTGGAAGATTACATCTATATATCTAAACCTACATCTATAGCTACATCTATGCCTATGTCTACATCTACATCGTCTACACCTACATCTATACATCTAAACCTGTATCTATGCTGTGCTAAGCCACCTCAGTCCTGTCTGACTCTTTGCATCTCCGTGGACTGGACAGCTGGCCTCGCTCCTCTGTCCATGGGATTCTCAGGCAAGAATACTAGAGTGGGTTGCCATGCCTTCCTCCAGGGAAACCTATATTTATATCTGCACCTATATCTCTATCTACATCTGTATCTGTGTCTACATCTATGTTTACACCTGCATCTATGTATACACCTGTATCTCTCTGTCTATATATCTCTGCCATGTCCTCCTCCAGAAGATATTCTAGACCAAGGGATTAATCAGTATCTCTTATGTCTCCTGCATTGGCAGGAAGGTTCTTTGCCAATAGCACCACCTGGGAAGTCCCATCTATGTCTACACCCTGTATCTATACATACATCTGTATCTTACATCCTACTCTCACATCCATATCTATGTCTACATCTATATCTATGTCTACCTCTAAATCTATGTCTACTCTATACGTATGTCTATATCTGCATCTACACCTGTATCCACATCTACATCTACACCTACATATCTACACCTATATCTATGTGTGTGTGCATGCTTTGTCACTTCGATTGTGTCCTACTCCTTGCAACCCTACGGACTGTAGCCAGCCAGACTCCTCTGTCTACAGGATTCTCCAGGCAAGGGTACTGGAGTGGGTTGCCATGCCTTCCTCCAGGGGATCTTGCTGGCCCAGGGATTAATCAGCATCTTCTTATGTCTCCTGCATTGGCAGGCGGGTTCTTTACCACTAGAGCAACCTGGGAAGTCCACATATATCTGTGTATATACATGGATCTACACCTCCATGCACACTTGTGTCTGTATCTACCTATCTATCACAAGTTATACGTCAAACATAAAGCCAGGGAAGCTGGGTGAGAAGGTCTTCCAAGCCCTTGATGTTTCAGTTTTTCCAGACTTCGGGACCTGCTCACCTGGGCAGGGCAAGATGTTGCATTCCTGGTATTCCAGGGACGGGCCCAGGCAAGGCATGCCCCCGAACTTGGGCTCCGGGTTGTTGCAGACCCGCTTCCGGTTCCGGATGCCCCGGCTGCAGTCTCGGCTGCACTGCGACCACGACGTCCAGGCCGACCACGCCCCGTTGACGGTGTGGGCGGAGTATCTCCCCGCCCGCAGAAAATCGCCGGACAGGCCTGCCAAGGAAATGGCCCACGTGTGATTTTGTCAGCAGCTCTTAGAGTAACCAGAGTCCAAACTAACTCTCGTTCTGCAGCCCCTGTCTGCAACGACATTCTCAAATATCCGTGGAACAATTTTTACACGGCAGAAGCGAAAAATGAAATAAAAATAAAATTGCAGTTTGCCTGATAATCTCCTATAATCCAAGTCTTCTGTCTCCACAGTTGCTATTAAATAATGAGGCAACTGAGACCTCAATTTGTGAATGTGGCAAAGTCCTTGTACAAGGAACAGAGTTTTTTTTGTTTGGTTTTGTTTTGTTTTTCCCTTTGGTGATAGATCACTTACTGTTCTGAGAAATTTCTTTCAAAGAAAATACACCCTTCTCACTTGCATTGGGAATTCTGCAACAAATTGCCCTTGTACAATTTGTGATTATTTTGGTGAACATGTCTACTGCCTTAAAATATTAAGAAGTACTCAGTCATTTTCTCAAATGGAAGCAGGGTGACATGGGTTTTAACAAAAAACTCTCAAAGTATGCCATGAGGTTCTGGGTGTGAGGAGGCAGGTGTATGGATGGTTCTAGGCTCCTTGCTTGCTTACTTAAAACTTATGGCTCAGAAACCTATGCGGGGTGCTCTTCAGAGAAAATAGATGAGAAACCTATTTCTCTGATGAGACAGTCCTTTGTGGTTAATCAATATAGAACACACAATTTAGCCTTGTTTTGTGTGATAGAAGCCAAACAAGTCTGATTCTGTATTCTCAGGAAATCAATACCAAGAGGGGTGGCTGGTCATTAGAACTTGAAGCCATTAAGATACAAGAAGGATGAAGTATTTTTCAAACCATGCCCACAATATACTTTCAGAGGAAATATGTCTTTTATAAATGTTTCAAATTTTCTTTAGCTTATGTTACTGTCATTAGAAATGAATGCTAATGTTGGTTCCATATATGTCTGAGAAAGGAAGGATTAAAAAAATATATGTTCAGAAAAGAGAATAAAGTTAAAGAAACAATGTCATTCGTTTTCTCTTTCTTATCTTTGATGTCATAAGAAGTAAGTTCATAGCGTGCTCTGAAATATGGGAATAAGTGACTGAATTGAAGACAGGGTTGCCAGATTTAGCAAATAAAATACAGGAAGCCCAGTTAAATTTTAGTTTCAGATAAATAACAAATAATATTTTAGTATAAATATGTACATAAGTGCATGTGATATACCTATCTTAAAAAAAGACGCAAGGAACATGTCTGTGTTAGTCCCTCAGTTGTGTCCAACTCCTTGCAATCCCATGGACTGTAGCTCACCAGGCTCCTCTGTCCATGGACTTCTCCAGGCAAGAATACTAGAGTGGGTTGTCATTCCTCTCTCCAGGGGATCTTCCCAACCCAGGGATCAAACCCAGGTCTTCTGCGTGGCAGGCAGATTCTTTACCATCTGAGCCACCAGGGAAGCACATGAAATATATTTATACTAAAATAATTTTTGAAAAACATCTGACATTCATGTTAAACTGTGCATTTTGTATTTTATCTCAGAACCCCAACTTAAGATCAAAGACCATCCCTTGTGGTCCATAGATCTTTAAAATGGGTCTTCAGTTACCTATTTCTTGGTATTCCATCACCTGTCTTTCTTTCTCGCTAAAGCAGGATTTTATAATGAGTCAGAATGAATGTCATGTTGCTTGATTTCCTAGGTAGGTAGTGTTTATTCCTTTGATTTAAAGTATATACTTATTCAAATAAAATACTTCACTATAGTAGACTTCCTGCCCCCGTCCCCAACAAGAAACAATGAACAACTTGTATAGTTGCTGAACTACAGGGAACAGAATGGTTTGAGGTAGGAGACAGTTAATGTCAATGGGAATATGACTGGGAGTGGCTCTTGAGGGCAACTGTTGAGCTGCTGAGCATCCAGGCTGGCAGCTGCAGGAGGAGGAATGGAGATCTGAGTCCTACGTGTAGCTGGCGGCCCTCACACAGAGCCGCTCCTTGTGAGTGCAGCCCTACGACAAAGCGGGAGCAGACTCTTGGCGCCTCCATAAGCTTATCCCACCCACGGCAAGCCCAACGTGGCGACTCATCAGCTCTGCGATCCATCAAAGCCAACCACTCTGAACCTAAAAATGATGCTGATGGTGACTGTGTATTCTCTATCACAGTCACATTGGGAGGATAACAGAGAATCATAAACCCAAAAGTGTAAGACATGTTCAAGCTGGTCCCGTGTAAGATATGACTACTACTGTTCTCATCATCTTGCTCCAACTGCCATCTTATTTTCTTTCTAGGATTGCACTGGTTTTCTTAAATCAGACGAGCGTTATAGGAGAGATGAAGACAGAAGCAGAAATGAGTCTCTTTGGGATGGCCAACCTCACTCCTTTTTCTGTAGTTGAGACACCTGAGCCCCAGAGTTGCCTGGTGGGTGCAGGCGGGAGCGGCGTTAGTGGCGGAAGGTGACCATTCAGTGGCAGGACCAGGCAGAGAATGGATCATCCCATCTACCTTAGTGCTCTCCCTACATAAGTCAAATGGCATTGAAGGGATTTATACAATTATAAGGGGCAAAGCAGTTTCAAAGAGTATTAAAGGATTCTCACATACTGCCTTTTTTAGCAGAAAGATTCTTTCACAGATATAAACACAGATATGTACTTCCTTTGTCTTTGTCCGATTTGGGGAGTAAAAAAAAGGAAAAACTTATTTGCAGGTTACGTTTCAGTACCAGCTGCAAAGGGATTTGTATAGTCTCTGACATCAACAGTGATAAATATATATAATTGTATGTGAATAAAAGTGGTGATGGAAGAATGCAGGGGTTTCCTCAGTATATATTCTGATACTAAATAAATCTCCCATAAACTTTTCTGGACCCATTATAAATATGGTGCCATTTTGAGGGATGGAGTCAGGGGACCACCCCAACATGTAACTGAATATTTATAGTAAGGGTCTTCCCCACCAGTTTGCTATAAAGTCAGTTCTGATGTAGAGAGATCATTTTTATAAACATGGCTAAGCCATAATGAACAGGAAAACTCCCCCCTGCTTGCCCCACCACCGCAGCTATTCTGTGAACTTGGGGATGAGACGGAATGCCTGTCCCTGGAAGCAGGTCAGTCCCTACGGAGTCGCTGACTCACCGTCAGTGGAGCAGCCACTGGTTCCATCACTAGAGCAGTATCGCATCTCAATTCTCTGTCTTCCCACCTCCAGCAAGTTTGGATCAGGCAGACGGGCTTTGCACGTGTACCGAAATCGCTGCTCGTAGTGACCCCCATTGTCAGAGATGTTGACGGGTGTCCAGGGAGTCCAGGGCGTGGTCTTTTTCAGCTCAGGGCATGGGTTGGTGTTACAAGGCTGGTACTCCTGGGAGAGAAAATGCATGACATGTGCTTATCATACTACAGAAGCAGTGCCTGGCGCGTCCTTCCTGGGGTGAAAGACAGCATTCTTTCAAACTTCAGGTCCTGACACCCACCAGCCACTGTACAAGGTTAAAAGCACAGTTTTTGGTCAAATTTAAGAGGAAGTTAGGGTTCAAGTTAACTCCAAAGGAACCTGCAGTTTCTGCATCAACAACGAGAATGAGACAATAAATGTGATTGTATGTGAATAAAACTGGTGCATGTAATTACATTTATTGAATGTGAATAAAGATGGTGAAAGGGCTTTCCAGGCAGTGCTAGTAATAAAGAACTTGCCTGCCAATGCATGAGACATAAGAGGTGTGCGTTCAATCCCTGGGTCGGGAAGATCCTTTTGAGAGGGAAACAGCAGCCCACTCCAGTATTCTGCCTGGAGAATGCCATGGACTGAGAGGTCTGGCAGGCTACAGTCCACGGTCACACAGGGTCAGACATGGATGAGGCGACTGAGCATGCAGCAAGAAGGTGATCCCCCGTGTCGTCTGCCTTTCACTTAATAATGCCTGAAAATGCTGTTTATTCTGATAGGTTTAGCTGTTTTTTTCTCTAAGATTATAGTTATTTAAAATGATGGAACCAATATCTGTTTTTAGGATGATAATGTGTTTCATTTGAGATTTACGAATAGCTTAAGCTCTGGATCACAGATTCAGAGTGTTAGGAAGGTAGCTATCCAGTTGATAACACAACGTGTGATAACTTTTAGTCTATAAGGAATTTCCGCAAGATAATGCGATGGTTTTTCTCAGTCTCAGCTCCCTTTGCTCACTGCCAGGTGCTTTCCCCAACAAGCAAAGGTGGGAGGATCCAGGCAAGTGGGCCATGCAGTTGTGGGTGGTGCACTTTAGGACCATACACCTAGGTCTAACTATTTGACAAGAATTTTAAGCACTATGTCTCCAGAAACAAGACCAAACCTAAGGGGTGCAGAGTTTGACCTTGGATCCCAAGTCCTCTTTTTGACAGCAAACGATGCTTCATTAGAGGGAAAACCTACAAAATGTAATACATCCAATGATGGCCATACTTTTAAAACAATTTTATTAATGTTAAATATACATATCAAATAAGAGTTAAGTAGTTTTCTAACATTTATTATGAGAAATAGTAAGTTTTACATAATAAATCATAGGTCATGGCATCCAGTCCCATCATGTCATAGCAAATAGATGGGGAAACAATGGAAACAGTGACAAATTTAATTTTCTTAGGCTCCAAAATCACTGCAGATGGTGACTGCAGCCATGAAATGAAAGGGCGGTTGCTCCTTGGAAGAAAAGCTATGACCAACGTAGACAGCATATTAAAAAGCAGACATTACTTTGCCAACAAAGGTCCATCTAGTCAAAGCTATTGTTTTTCCAGTAGTCATGTGTGGATGTGAGAATTGGACTGTAAAGAAAGCTGAGCGCCGAAGAATTGATGCTTTTGAACTGTGGTGTTGGAGAAGACTCTTGAGAGTCCCTTGGACTGCAAGGAGATCCAACCAGTCCATCCTAAAGGAAATCAGTCCTGAATATTTACTGGAAGGACTGATGCTGAAGCTGAATTTCCAATACTTTATGAAGAGCTGATTCATTGGAAAAGACCCTGATGCTGGGAAAGATTGAAGGCAGGAGGAGAAGGGGATGACAGAGGATGAGAGGGTTGGATGGCATCACTGACTCAATGGACATTAATTTGAGCAAGCTCTGGGAGATAGTAAAGAACAGGGAGGCCTGGCATGCTACAGTCCACGGGGTCACAAAAAGTCGAGCACAACTTAGCGACTGAAGAACAACAAAAATTCTACCCTTCTCCCCTACCCCGTCTCTTTCAGTTGAATATGTAGATGTAGATATTTATCCCTTAGAGCTAACAATGAGAATTTTCCAGTAACAGGCATCATCAATTAACTGTGTACCATAGGAAAAGGATTTCAATTTTTATTTTTAACCCTCACTCTGCATTGGAGAAGAAAATGGCAACCCACTCCAGCACTCTCGCCTGGATGCAGGAGGAGCCTGGTAGGCTACAGTCCATGGCATCTCAAAGACTCAGACATGACTGAGCGCCTTCACTTTCCTTCATTCTTACCCTGTGTCTCCAACATTGACGCAGCATGTCCACCTCCTGTCACCTTCATGCAGTCATGTTGCGCTTTTGGTTAGATCAAAACCCAGAGTTTGCACTCACTGCTAGATGACCACCATCCATAGGTGACCGCTGTGGAGAACTGATTAATGTTTTCTTGTGTCCAGTTCTTTCCCGGCCCGAGTCAAGGGCTCTCCTGTTTTGTGGGGATGGTTTTCTAGTCTCTGTGAACTTGTCATGCATTCGTACCCCCTCCTCATCAGATATTTGGACACAGGAAGAACTGTATTGCCTGGTGTATGCTTTGAAAAGAAAGTATTGGTAATACTGTATAAATGAATTCTGGTAGGAGAGAAAGTAGCCACGTGCATCCACACCAGAAGCCTTAATTGGAGGCCTATTTAAATATTTATTTTGCCACAATTCTAATTATTTAATAGCTTTCTCTACTCAGGGTCCCTTTTTAAAAAACTTTTTACAAGGAACCATAATCAAAGGTTCTTCATCTTTGGGACTTCATAGAAAATATGTAATCACTGCTTCCCTACTTTAATACTGCATCCCTTCCCCATCCCACATGGATGACGCCCATCTCCACAGCAACACACATTGGCAGAGAGGTGACTTCATTTCCTTTGTTTATAGGATCTTTTATTATGGCATCTTTCAGATGCTGCTTTTTAAATGAAAGGAAAAAAAAAAGCCCTAGTGGGTGCCATAAACCTAATCGTGTGAAGTACTAGACAGAACACGCGTGCGCTTTTTTCACTTGAAATGGAGACCACATGATAGGAATGCCTTCGACCTTGTCTCCGACCATCCAGGCTCACGGTGTGGAACACTGCCAGCCCCAGACTGAAATTTCATGTGCGCTCCCCTCCTCACTCTGTGCCAGCAGCTGGGCAAGTGCCCAGGGGCTCCTTTGCCAAAATGGACTTAAAGCACATGCTGCTTATGGGCCCCTGCTCTTAGCATTATAACACGTTTGGTATCACCTGCAAACGAGTAAGATCCCATGTCTCAAGAAAAACAAACGTAGGAAGTCCAATAATTCTGAGTTTCCTTGCACCAGAAATCCTACCTCTTCTATGGAGATGAGGTTTTGTTTTTTAAGCAAATGAGTAGAGAACATATTTTAAAACCCGAGTTTGCCTCCATGTATTGCTAACAGGCTCAGCAGGTAGTGGGGGGTGAAATCGTCCCAGAGGTGGGCACAACTCAAGGGTGAAGAAGAACAGTTCAGAGCCATTAGACCTAAACCTCTGAAAACAAACTGTCTCCCCTTGTGTCCCATTAACTCATCACCGTTCAAAACCCAACAGGAGTTTCAGGACTTCTTTCAACTGCTTTTTAAGATCTGATGATGATGCATTCATTTAAAATATCAAATTTATTAAATCTTCAGAAATGGTATGACTGCCCTATTTTATATTAATAACCAAAATTATAAAGTGACTCAATTTAATGGTGAGTAGTTGTATGGCTTCACTGTGCCTATGAGCTCCAATTTTCTGAGGAATGGATGCTATAAGTAAAATAGAGAGACCGTGACAATCCAAGCAAGTCCACATTTGATTGGGCCTGGAACAGCATTACATTTAATGCTAAAGAAAGAATTTGTTTTAAAAGTGATTTCAGGGAACTAATTGTTATTACCTGCCACATAGGATTCTTAATATTCTCGTGGAAAAGCTAAGATAATAATTGCAACTAAATCAGTCTCACTGCTGCTATATATCCAGAGGAATTAAAGTCAGGATCTCATAGAGATACCTACACTCCCATGTTCACTGCAGCATTATTCACATTAGCCAAGATATGGAAATGTAGGTGTCTAATAACAAATTAATGGATAAAGAAGATGTCACACACACAAATGAATATTATTCAGCCATGAGAAAGAAGGAAATCCTCCCATTTGAATAACTTGATTGGACCTTGAGGGCATTATGCTAAGTGAAATAAGACAGGTAGAGAAAGACATTCTGTACGATCTCACTTATATGTGCAATCTAAAAATGACAAACACAATATAGTGTGGAAGTTACCAGGGAACTTTCTGGTTGGGGGAAATGGGGACATACTGGTCAAAGGGTACAAACTTCCAGTTATAAGATTCACACGTTTGGGGATCTAACATTATAGCTTGATGATTATAGCTAATAATACTGTATCAGGCACTTAAATGATGCTAATAGCGTAGACCTTCAGTGCTCTCACTGTAGCAAAGAAATAGTGATTACAAGGCAGGATGGAGGTGCAGACTAACTAATGCTATGCTGGTCATCATTTTGCAATTTATAAATGTATCAAATCAACACGCTGTGCACTTTAAATATATACACATACACCTTACACAATGTTATGTGTCAGTTAAATCTCAATAAAGCTGGATAAAATAAAAATAAAGACAGAAAGAACAAAGGGGAAAAACCTCATGATTACTACAGCAATTTTCAGCAGTTCTTCAAGCGTGTTGCCTGTGTTCTCTCCGTCCCAGTCAACAGAAACATAACAACCAGGTATTTAAAGTTTGATCCAGAAACCTGGGAGCTACTTCCTGTCCTCCCTCACCTCTAGGCCAAGTCCTACATATATATACACACACACACATATACAGCCTCTTGGGTTCATTCTCTCCTCCCCATCTTAATCATCTTTTTTTCTAATTTAGGCCATGTCACCTCAGGCATGTTTCATGGAATTAAAGCATGTATTTCACTGACATTTAATTGTGTATTTATAATTCAGCCTCCATTAATAGACTGAAAATTTGTCAAGACCAAGAACTTTGTCATATTTATTTTATACTATCAATCTTAAGGCCAACAATATTATTTTTGGTGAATGGACAAATCATACTGATCAATTCACAAGTAAGTCCATTCTGGTGGAATTTGCATAAATTTGGGAAAAAATGAGATGGTCAAGTGGGGCGCTCTATTTTGTTATTAACTTTTCCACTGAGAAAATGAAGATATCTTATATTCCACAGGTTGAAAGTAAAATAGAGAGATGGTGACAGTCTAAGAAAAAAATTTGATACCATATGTTTGGCACAAAATAAAATTACCTTTAAAGTGATTTCATCAATAGCTGAATATATAAATATATTCTCATCATGGAACACTCATGCTTTCTTTATGCATTTATCAAGTTTTCTTTCAGCAACTTAGCAAGTCACACACGGAAATAGAAAGCCCTTCTGCATAAGAGAAACAAGAAAGGAATGCAGTTGTGCTTTCAAAGGTCCAAAGCACCAAAGCACATGCACAGAAGCATATCTGTGACCCCAGGAGCTTGTGGAAACAGAGCCAGGATTGACAGGGAACCCTGGAAATTAGTTCAGAGGTCCCAGCAAGGAAGAGAAGAAAAGGGAGACAGTTCAGTCAAAATTATAACGCTGCAGAAAGACTTCTGTGTCCAACCAAGACGAGGTAACAGAAATGGGATTAACTCTTTCACCAAAAATAACTTAAAATACATAAAACAACAGGTCTTAAGACATTGGACATCAAGTGAAGAAGGATACTGACTGCCAAGTTTGGGAAACATGAAGTGAGTCCCACAGCTGACCAAGCCTACAACCCTAAGAAGGTTTCCAGGTGGTGGTGGAGGAAGGAAAAACCCAGGCCAGGCACAGGCTAGTGATTAGGGAGACAGAATTGGAAACTGGAGGAAGCCAAAGGCACTGGAGTTCTCCAAAGCAAAGGGCTACAGGCAAGGAAATTCCAGTTATGTACAGCTTCTATGCACAGCTTCCCCTCAAGTATTTAGAGTAGTGGAAACCCATGAACATGTATGAAGAAACCACACATTGCTGGGGAAAGACCCATCTGAAAAGATGAGAGAGAGCAGTACTTTTCACTGACATGAGGTTGGAAATAGTGCTTGGTCCTAAGAGCCAGACTGAAAAACTCCTTAACTCTCCTAGCATCAGTTAGGGTACCAAGAAGGGTCTTATCTCCACACTGTGGAAAAATCACCCCAGAGTGAACTCTGCTCTGATCTCAACTAACAAAGCTTACAAGCAAATTCCAAAAAGATCAAACTAATTTCATATAACTTCATCTTGTCCCAAAGGAGAGCTCTAGCATATTTGGGGGATTCAATATTATTCAATGAACATGGAAAAGGTCACAATATCTTACATCTAATCTAAAATTACCAGATATGCAAAGAAGCTTCTGAAAAAATTTTAAAAAAGCAAATAACAGAACCTATTATGAGAAGGAATATAAGTCAAATGAAATTGGCACAGAAACGACATACGTGACAGAATTTGTGGTTGATATTTAAAACTATTATAACTGTATTGCATGTGTTCTAGGAGCTAGAAGAAACTAACATATTAAGTAGAAACATGGAAGATATACAGAAGAGATATAAAGTCAACTGTATACAACATCAACTCTAATTAGATATAAAAACCAGATAAAGACATTAGAGGGAAAAAATTTACATGTGAATGTTCCCCATTAACTGAGATACAGAAGTGCAGGGTTTAGTAAACAAAATCCCCATTAGGTCCCATTTGTTTATTTTTGCTTTTATTTCTAAAATTCTGGGATGTGGGTCATAGAGGATCCTGCTGGGATACAAAGGCTAATATTTCATAGGTAGGGATATGTCAGGGGTGTAAGTTTGCATCAACATTTTAAAATTGGATCAATGTAATTCACCATATCAGTAGTCTAAAAATTAAATCAAAGCTGTGGGAAGTTGTTGTCTAGCATAGGGAGGCCAGGTCTGCGCTCTGTGCTGACCTGGAGGGGTGGGATAGGAGGTGGGAGGGAGGTCCTGGTGGGAAGAGACATATGTATACATACAGCTAATTCACATTGTTGGACAGAAGCTAACACAACATTGTAAGTCAATTGCACTCTAACTAAAAAAAGCAAATCTATGTGAACATCACAGAAATATCATTTGATAAGATCCAAAAATCCATTCCTAACAGAAACTATCAATCAGCTGGGAATAGAAATAAATTTCCTAAATCTGACGAAGGACATTTATTTAAAGGCATACAAGCAACAGCTTAGTTAAAGGTTAAAGCCTGCATGCTTTTTTTACAGCTGAAGAATATAAGGTAAATATAAATAATAATTTTGTTCCTATGCACTATCAAAGATATGAAATACTTAGAAATGAGTCTCAAAATATGTGCATGACTTATATAATTAAAAGAAACTGAAATCTTCTAAATGATCTATAGAATCAAAGCAATTTTAGTCACAATTCCAGAGGTCCTTTAAAAATATAAATTTGACAGGTTAATTCTAAAATTCATATAGAGATACAGAGTTTCTAGGACAGCAAACACATTCTGAAAAAAAAAGGATATCATTGGAGGAGTTACACACTCTGACTTCAGGATTCATTATAAAGCTACAATAATGAAAATGGTGTGTCATTAAGATTGAAAGATTGAGCAAAGGAACAAAATGAAAAGCCCAGAAATAGACCCACAAACATAGGATCTACTGATTCTTTGAAAAGGTACAAAGACAATTTAGTGGAGAAAGTAGTCTTTTCAACAAATGGTGCTGGAACAATTAGATATCCAAATGCAAATATATGAACTTTGATTAATATCTATCTCTACCTGTGATAATAAACTTAAATGAATCATAGAGCAGTATCTAAAACCATAAAACTTCTAGAAGAAAACCTAGGAGACTATTTTCAGGACCTTAGGTAAAGCAAAGATTTCCTAAATACAGTTATATGAATCAAATCAGAAACCTCTGCTCTTGAGAGACACTTACTGTTAAGAGAATGAAAGACTAGTTACACACTGGAGAAAATATCTTCACATCAGATACTTGATAAGAAGACTCATACCCACTGCAAATTTAAAAAAATAAAACTCAACAACAACAAAAAAAATGGGGGAGAAGGACGCATGTATGTGCATGCCTTAGTCCTTCGGTGGATCACCTGAAACATAGATGGCAAAAAGTATATGTAAGGATACTCAACATCGTTTTTTAGGAACAAAAAGCAAATTAAACCCACAAGAAACCACCACACACCCTTTGGAAGGGTTAGCATATAACAAACAGGAGAAACCCCGAACCTGCCGATCTCAAATGCTGGTGAGCCTGCAGTGCAACAGGAATGCTCTCTCCCTCACACCCGGCTGGTAGGAATGCAAACGACACAACTGATTTCAGAGCTTTTTGACACTTGGCTAAAAATGCAAACATATACTTACTGCGTGGCCTAGACTTTTCCCTGCTGGATATTTACTCAAGAGAAAAGAAAGGACATGTCCACACAAATATTTGGACATGAATGTTCACAATAGCTTTATTTGCATTAGCCAAAAAAAAAAAAAAAAAAAAGGAAACGATGCATATATCCATCAGCAGGTAGATATCTAAGCAAATCATCTTATATTCAAATGAGACTACTCAATAATGAAAAAAATGAACTGCTTTATGTTCAACATAGAAGAATCTGAAAAGAACTGCTGATTGAAAGAAGCTTCCAAAAAATGAGTGACGAAGTATGATGCTGCTCACATAAAATCATGAAACATGGAGCTAATGTAGAATCAAAAAGCTGAGTAGTTATCTGGGATGAGAGATGTGCTGAGGGAGGGTCCCACAAGGAAACAAGGAACCTTTGGAGTTGATGAACACATTTATCCTCTTGCATTGATGCTTGCATGGATGTACATGTTTGTTCATTTATTACATGTTAAGCATGTGCAGTATATTGTATAACAATCACACCCAATGAAAATATTAAATCATATGATCACAGAAAATGTCTTTTTAAAGAATGATGGTCAGTTTGCTAATTTAGAAATGATATCCAAAACAGTAGCTTGCACATACCTGCACACAAACTAAAATTACAGTTATTTTATAGCATTCATGTTGGAATATTTGCATCTGGATGTAAACTACTAAGAATTTGTAGATAAGTGTTTCATAAATACAAAATGTGCATCATCAAGCCCAGCTTTACCTGTCATCACTTATGCATGAAAAACATTATTTTCTATCATACAAAGCCAGTGTAGCAACTGCTTGTTATAGCCACTATGTACACATGAATGAACTGCATTCTTTTATAATCTTATTTCTCTTACAATCAGTTTCTTTAGCTGCAGTGCATTTCCATGCTGATGGGGGTCTTTGAACATGAAGGAGTTATTATCTTCCTTGGGGTCTGGAGAAGTTTGTGTGCTGCAGGATGGCTTGGTTGGAGGAGAACTCAGCCCAAAGGCCACCTTCTAACTTCTGTGTGTGCTCAGGCTGTCATGTCTGACTCTTTGCAGCCCCATGGACTGTGGCCCGCCAGGCTCCTCTGTCCATGGTATTTTCCAGGCAAGAATACTGGCGTGGGTTGCCATTTCCTTCTCAAGGGGATCTTCCTGATTCAGGGATTCAGGATTCGAACCCATGTCTCCTCCATCTCCTGCATTGGCAGGCAGTTTCTTTACCACTAGTGCCACCTGGGATGCCCACCTTCTAACTTACTGCTAGAATAATCTTACAATAGGACAATCCTCTGCAAATCCTAGAACACGTCTTGGTCTGTTCAGGGTGCTATAACAAAATGCCACAGACTGGGTGGTTTGTAAACCACAGGAATTTATTTCCCACCATTCTGGAAGCTGGAAGTCCAAGACCAGGGTGCCTGTCTGCGTGGCCAGGTGAAGGTCCTATTCTGAGTTATAGATACCCCTGTGTATCCTCACATGGTGAAAGAGGCCAGCTAACTCTTTGGGGCCTCTTTCATAAGGACACAAATCCCACTCATGGGGGCTCCACCCTCATAGTCTAACCGTGCCCTGAGGCTCCATCTCCTAATATCATCATCTTCAGCATTAGGTCTTCAACACATGGATTGGGGGTGGGGGAGGGCAGAGGCAGAGCACCAGCATTCAGCCAGTAGCAGAACACATCCACAAAATGCCAAGTGAGAGGCTATACAAGATGACCTCAAAGCACTTAACAAACACATTTTGGAAATCCACCACCTTGCTCTTGATTTAGTCTGCCGACCCAAAGTAAATACTCAGTACATACACTTGAGGGCTCCCCAGGTGGCTCAGTGATATCCACCTGCCAATGCAGGAGAGGCAGGAGAGTCAGGTTGACCCCTGGGTTGGGAGATCCCCTGGAGAAGGACAGAGTAACCCACTCCAGTATCCTGCCTGGGAAATCCCATGGACAGAGGAGCTGGGGGGCCACAGTCCATAGCGCTGCAAAAGAGTGGGACACGACTTGCCAACTAAACAACACACGTTTGAATCTGGTTCATAGAAAGGAAAAGATGTAATAGTGAACACGACTGAGTGAACGGCAGCAACGTGACAGCTAGTCTGAAGAGAGGATGATGATTTAGAGACTTTGAAGAATATTCTTGATTCATTTCCATTACTACTATTAGTCATTAATGGCCCCCTGACATAATGTTCTTCCAATGTAAAAGCAATATGGGAACAAAAAGAGTGACTATTTTAAAGTATTAAATCCCTTGATAGAACCACTATGGAGGAGTTTGGAGGTCCCTTAAAAAACTAAAGATAGAACTACCGTATGACCAGCAAGCAGCAAATCATAATGAAAAAAGACAACATGGGTGCGCCAACGTTCATTGCCAGGATATGTTTTTCTATTTACAGTTCATTATAATAAAATTATTTACAATAGCCAGGACATGTAAGCAACATAGATGTCCACTGACAGATAAACAGGTAAAGAAGATGTGGTATATATACAAAATGGAAAACTGCTCAGCCATAAAAAGAGATGAAGTTAGGTCCTTTGTAGTTGTGACTGGACCTAGAGACTGTCATACAGAATGAAGTAAGTCAGAAAGGGGAAAAAAAAACCCCAAAGTGTATTATTAATGCATAGTATATATTATGCATTAATATATAAAACTATATATTAATGCATAGATGTGGAATCTAGAAAAATGGTACTTGTGAACCTATTTACAGGGCAGGAATAGAGATGAAGAGGTAGAGAATGGACTTGTAGACACAGAGGAGAGGGGAGGGTTGGAAGAACTGTAAGAGCAGGTTTGACAAATAGACACTTTACACAAGTGTAAAGCAGATTGCTAGTGAGAACCTGCTCTATCGCACAAGGAACTCAGCTTGGTACTCACTGATGACGGAGAGGCGTAGGATGGTGAGGGGAGGGAGGCATGAGAGGAAGGGGATATATGGATGCCTGCAGCTGATTTAATTTGTTGTATAGCAGAAACTAGCATGGCATTGCAAAGCAATCATACTCCATTAAAAAAGTATCATTAAAATGCTAAAAAAAAATCCCCACCCCAGGGGAGGGAGGTAGGAGGGGGGTTGAGGATGGGGGACACGTGTACACCTGTGGCTGATTCGCGTCGATGTATGGCGTTAGCCACTACAATATTGGAATGTAATTAGCCTCCAATTAAAATAAATAAATTTTTAAAAGATCCTGCTGTTCTATTGCAACAACTGTCTGCATTTCAGCAGACCTCCTCTGAGCAGCCACACTCCCCTCTTACGCCACGTTCATAAATCTTTACTGATCATTTGTTTACCTAGGGGTCCCTCAAGCCTGCAAGCTTTTTGAGGGTAAAACCTGGGGTTGAAGCAGCTTCCTTCCATTTGAGTGAAGCACAGACAGTACTGCTGGCTCCAAAGGGGGAACAGATTGAGATAAACATCTCAGGGGCTTTCAAATGGGCGCATTTACTTTCAGCAAGCAGTCAACCTGCATGCTTCCAGGTGCAGAAATGCAGCGAAATATTCCTGTGCCTTTGCACCAAAAAAGAGATGTGTGCGTCTGTGTGTTTTGTTAGATTATATACGTGTGTATATCTATAAAAAGGTAGCTGGCTTTCTTCCTCACACATAATTTTAGGCATTCCTTTTTATAACACTGTAGAAAGCCCAAGAAAATAAGAAAATCAGTGCTGTTGCTGGAAATCTTTTTTATTATAAGGGCTGTGATTTGTGGTCTGCTATAAACTTACATCTCAAATGAGAAGATCCATTTATTTGCTTTATTCTTTCACTATCAAGCCCTTAAATTCTTAGTCTCTGAGAGTGAACATCAAGAATTCAGACATCTCTCTTTTTTTTGGCGAACGCTTTGCAATGAGAGGAGAAACTACTTTTAGTTAGAAGTGAAAGCCTGTCATTAGGAAAAATGTTTCCTTCTCAGATGGATGATGGGAATGGGTGACCTTGAGCAAAAATGCCCACCCATTACTGCCGTTCCTCCATTTTTAAAGGAAAAAAATGCTTCACTGTAATATAGTTGCTTCAGAATATTTGTACATATTTTAAGAGTTCTTAGAGGAATTTTGGAAGAACCAGAGTAAATAACACAAACCAAAATGAGGCTCTGTTATTTAAGTTTATGGTGAACTCATGGGGCCTTGCTTTTACAGTAATACATGATGGTAGTTGCCGTGGATTCTTTTAAGTAAGAAAAGTAAATCATCTGCTTTCTTACTAGAATATGACCATGTGTATGTGTGTGTGTGTGTGTGTGTGCATCTCATCATACATATACAATAGGAAAATGTGATTAAAGGAAAGAAATCTTCCCTATAAACATAAGATGTGGATGTTATGGATATATTCATAGAGTCACACTTGTGTGCACTGAAGTGGCTCCACTTCTTGGCAAGAAAATGCAAAAAAAAGAAAAAGAAAGGAGTAAGGGAATGGTTATGTCATGAAAGTGAAAGTTGCTTAGTCGTGTCTGACTCTTTGCAACCTCATGGACTATACCATCCATGGAATTATTCAGGCAAGAATACTGGACTGGGTAGCCTTTTCCTTCTCTAGGGGATCTTCCCAAACCCAGGGATCGAACCCAGGTCTCCTGCATTGCAGGCAGATTCTTTACCAACTGAGCTATCAGGGAAGCCCGTATGTCATGAAGACACAGGTTAAAACCATACTCATGGTTTGGGTAAACCTTAGTTTTAAAAATAAGTGTATTGTATTAATATTAAAAGCTGTTACTTAGCAACCTAGGCAACCGTTAGTATTTTACCAACATGCGGTTATTAGTCTGTGTTGTAAGTAAACATTTATTTATATATATATATACACACACACACACACACACACATATAAATCCCTAAAACAAATTGTTCTGAGCTTTTGAGAAATGTACTAAAAATAAATGGGAGTCAGACGCTGCTGATAAATATATGCAACTGTTTTCTACCTGCCCAGTGACTGCAAAATAATTTAATACCATTGTCTCCTTTTAGATAATTTGGATACTTTTGTTTTTCTCTTTATTCTGCTTTTGCAGCTAAAGGAACTTAGATCCAATCAGAGTTGTAATATCGTCTATGTGTTTATTTAGTTGGCAAAATTCCGAAAGACATCTTAAAAAGATAGGTTCTTCTGCCTTTCGTCAGGCGTGGAGGGCTGAGTAGCTCTGTTTGGAGTCCAGGCAGCAGCTGGTCTGTTTGCCATTAGTCACCTGCCCCCTAATTCCCTGCTTACGGCACAGCTGTGATCTTAAGGGAGCTCTGACATTAAGGCCTCACTCGAAGACTGTGGTGGGCAG
The DNA here is from genome assembly GCF_023699985.2 of Odocoileus virginianus. NCBI lineage: Eukaryota > Metazoa > Chordata > Mammalia > Artiodactyla > Cervidae > Odocoileus > Odocoileus virginianus. Next base: position 7,365,465 of record NC_069687.1, read on the forward strand.
AATTCTCAGACCCTCTCAAAAGCCCCACCACCCGGATAGCACGCAGTGTGTCGTCCCTTCCCTGTGCGTGGGGGTGGATTCCTGAAGCTGAGGCATAGTGAGCCTCCCCCTTATCTGAGCCCTCCCTGCAGTGGACAGAGGAGAGCATCTCCTGTTGGTTTTGTGAAGGTTAGCTGCCCTGCTGTGAGTGGACCACGTGGCCAGGACCTGGGGGCAGCCCACGGGAATGGACAGCATCCTCCTACCCACAGTCAGAAGAAAACGAGACCCTCAGTTCCCAGACTTCAAGGACCTGAGTTCTGCCAACAGCCATAGGGTTGGAAAGAGGATCATGAGCCTCAGAAGTTTGCAGCTCTGGTCAACACCTTGATCAGCCTGTGAAACACTGATCAGAAGAACTGCTTCCACTGGGTCCAGGCATCTAGCCATGGATCTGGGAAACCATAAATGCACGATGCTTTAAGCCACTAAGTTTGTACTAATTATGGTTTTTCCAGTAGTCATGGATGGATGTGAGAGTTGGACTATAAAGAAAGCTGAGCGCTGAAGAATTGATGCTTTTGAACTGCAGTGTTGGAGAAGACTCTTGAGAGTCCCTTGAACTGCAAGGAGATCCAACCAGTCCATCCTAAAGGAAATCAATCCTGAATAGTCGTTGGAAGGACTGATGCTGAAGCTGAAACTCCAATAATTTGGCCATCTGATGCAAACTGGCTCACTGGAAGACCCTGATGATGGGAAAGATTGAAGGCAGGAGGAGAAGGGGCCGACAGAGGATGAGATGGTGGGATGGCATCACCGACTTGATGGACATGAGTTTGAATAAACTCCAGGAGTTGGCAATGGACAGGGCAGCCTGGCTTGCTGCAGTCCATGGGGCTGCAAAGAGTCGGAGACGACTGAGCGACTGAACTGAACTGACTGATTACATAGCAATAGAAAACTAACATGTGTATGCTCAGTCACTTAGTCATGTCTGACTCTTTGTGACCCCATGGACTGTAGCCTGCCAGGCTCCTCTATCCATGGGATTTTCCAGGCAAGAATATTGGAGTGGGTTGCCATTTCCTACTCAAGGCAATCTTTCCAACCCAAGGATCGAACGTACATCTCTTGCCTCTCCTGTATTGGCAGACAGATTCTTTGTCACTGAGCCACCGGGAAGCCCAAGAAAATGAATATATTCCTATGTAAATATTTATTTATTTGGTATTTATATATAAAAGGGAATCTATTCCATGATCCTGATTTCCTTTCAATAGTCCAGGGGTTCAATTTAGTAGATGATTCAAATTAAGCTGAATTGTCTTATCTGCTGCCACCTTTACCTCTTATTCTGGTTGCCCAGTAGCAATGGATTTTCCTTCATGGAAACCTCACTGTCCCTGCTACGATAGTCCTCTGATATTCTCTTATAAGAAAGTTTTAGTTAAAAGTTAAAAAAAAATCAGTAAAATCACTCATCTGTTGATGGACATTTAGGTTGTTTTTGTGCCTTGGTTATTGTAAATAGAGCTGTTAATACAGGGGCGCATGTATCTTTTCAAATAGATTTTTCTCCAGATATATGCTCAGGAAGGGATTGCTGGATCATATGGCATGAATGATATAGATGAATGGATAAAGAGTGTGGTATATAAATATGCATGTGTATATAAATATATACACACATACACAGCAATATTCATACATACCAATATGCATATATACAGTGGAATACTACTTAGCAATAAAAAGTATAATGCCACTTGTAGCAACCTAGAGATTATCATATAAACTGGACCTAGAGATTATCATATAAGTGAAGTAAATCAGAAAGAGAAAGACAAATAGCACATGGTATTACTTGCACGTGGAAGTATCACTTGCATGACACAAATTAACTCATTACAAAACAGAAACAGACTCACAGAGATAGAAAACCAATTTATGGTTACCAAAAGGGAAAGGGGTTAGGGAGGGATAAACTAGAAATTTCAAAGAAAAAAAATGACCATCACTTGTCATTACATAGGAAATTCAAGGTGTTAATGAGAATCTGCATGTTATCTATCAAGTTGAGGTTGTTTGTTAAAATTTGTTTTATTAAAAGTGCCTGATACCATCCTGAGTTAAATTTTTTGAATTCAGTTTCATAGAATAATGACAGAATAGACATGTGTTGATCATCAAATTATATTTCAACCTCATCAAGATTTCCATTCACTGTGTTCACATAAACATGATAGGTAAATGCTTTTGCTTTAAGGGTTTGAACAGAATTTAAGATGAAGCTCCATTCCCTCCATGAGAGAGGTTTTCCTAAAATGCGTCTCTGTGGGATGCTCATGGCACTACCGGGAAAAGCATCTGTTGTTAGTTGGTGCTGAAAAGCCCCAGGTTCAACAAAGTTAAATGGGTTTCATTAAGCCAGGACTGATCAGAGCTGAACTGGCAGCTTTTTTTCTCAGAAGTATTCGGGAAGCAGAACTGGGTAGAGGGCGTCTTAGCACATGCGGTCAGAGAGGATGCTACCTGCAATCAAAGGAGTTCTCGAAAGGTGAGGGCAGACTTCTCCTTGAATGACTGATTCTATAATCAACTTCATTGATTCAAACTGGAGAGAGGGGTGTATACCCAGAGTTTTGAAGCTATGTAGAAGTCACCTGTCTTCCGCCAAAATTAACCAGGATTTAAAAGACTGAAGATATAGTCTTTTTTTTTTTTAAAGTATAGTTGGTTTACAATGTGCTGTTAGTTTCTGATATACAGCAAGGGAAATTCACACACACACACACACACACATATATATATATATATATATATATATAAAAGAGTGTTAACAAGATAAGGTGTTCACAGAGATTAGCAAAGATCCTGGTACATGGAGCATCTCTGGTCTACACAGAAGCCTGGGAATGAAGATGGGATGCAGAACACGAAAATATTAGGGCTTCTTCAAAGCTGGTCACTAGCAATCTCGAGAAATCACCCTCTGTCCAAGAAATTGCTGATGGTCACAACAACCCATAAAGATTCCAGCAGAGTTACACACAGGGGAACGGATTTACCTAACTGGCAAAATATGTTTGAATTTAACTTGCATCCAAGTTTACACATATTATTTCATTCCCTCCGTAATGTGATCATTCAGTAGATAATTATCTCTGAAATTCGTTATCTGAGTTTATATGAAACTAGCTTTTAATAAGTTCACATTTCTTAAACAGTTATTTAAGATGTCATGTCCTAAAAGATAGTAGTAGGAACATTTATTTAACCAAAAATTCCTACAACATGAATGATGCATTTGGAACTTTCACTACTAAGGTCCTAGTTCTTCAGTCATTTCCTTTCACCAGTGTGGAAATATTTTGAACTTTGGGTAATTTTTTTTTTTTGGTTCTCTAAGCTCAGATTCTATCATTTAATGGGTCTGGGAAATGAAAAACATGTATATTTTATCAATACCTTTGCTTATAATTTAAAACACAAGGAACCAACATTTTTTTGCTCTTTTTTTGGCCAATTTATTTTCAGAAATTATGGTCCTCAAGTAAAGTTCTTTAAATGACTTTCTTCTTATAATTCAGATTAACTAGGTCCCTTTTACCTCATGAGTATTTCCTGTCAGACATTATGGATAATATCCTAAATACCTAAATTTAAACAACCGTATTTTTGAAATTAAATATCAAAGTAATATTGTCCAAATGGCATTTTCAATGATAAACATAGTCATGGAAATAGAAGTATCACGTAACCCATCAATCCATCTGCTTCTCCATTCATACTTATCCCAGTAGTCATAACTATTTGTTATGCAAGATGCTAAAAGAGTTCATTCTTAGGTAGATTGATAAGGAGACCAGGGACCTGGAGGAGGAGAAAAGGACAAACTTCCCCCCCACATTCCTGCATCTTAGTCACATAAAACATTTCTTTTTCTTTAAGCCCAGAGCTAATGATTACACAACAAAACAACTCATCTTGCTAAGGATATGTTTTTCCTTAAGCTCTGCATCAGTGATTATGCTGTTGTACAAAGTCACTGCTAATACAAAGCAAAAGAAAACCCCAGTGCACTCTTACCCACCTTAAAAAAGTTTAGATTACAGAAAATAAATGGCCAACAGGTTAAAATGCTGCTGTTTTGCTATGAAGTCATGTCTGACTCTCTGAGACTCCATGGACTGTAGCCTGCCAGGCTTCTCTGTCCATGGGATTTGCCAGGAAAGAATACTGAAGTGGGTTGCCATTCTCTTCTCAGGGGGTCTTCCCAACCCAGGGATCAAACTCGGGTCTCCTGCTTTGCAGGTGGACTCTACCACGGAGCCACCAGGGAAGCCTGCAGGTTAAAATATAAGTTGTCAAAAGTGCTGGGTGTGTGTTCCTATTTTTTCTTAAAGATAAAATTCTCTGTGCCCCAGTTTTATAAATGTATGCACAGGGTCCCAGCAGGAGGTCTGGTGAAAAGAGGAAAGTGAGAGAGCAGCTTGCCCAGAACTATGGTCACAGCTGATGGCCAAGGGTCATTCCAAGGCCTGGGTGGTGCCCTGGGAACATCATCATTCTACTAACTTTCCTCTCAAAGCCGGGAGCTACAGCAACAAGAGACCACCAATCTCGCAGCAAAGGAGACGCATTGCAACTCTAGGAAAAATGCATTGCTCTTTCTTGGTAGAATCACAATCTCAGCACAGTAATATAAGCAAATAATGGCTTTCCTATTATTTTTCTCAAATAAACGATCACAACAGTCAATATTCATTTTGTCTAAATGAATCGACAAACATCATAACACAATCATTTGTCTAAGACTGCTCTTGATGGATTAATTCCTAAGATTTATAAATGTCTCTACCAGAATGGTTTAATGGTTTATTGATGTCTTGGGGTTATAATTAAATTTACTTATTGCTGACAATACTATTAATGTTGTGGTGGTTGTTTTGTCATAGCCTAAACATATTTCTCACATCCGCTTATATTTTTTTCTATAAACTGAGTTTTTGGCCACAGCAGGGGCTTCCCAGGTGGCTCAACAGTAAAGAATCCACCTGCCAATGCTGGAGACACAGGAGACTTGGGTTTGATCCCTGGGTGGGGAAGATCTCCTGGAGAAGGGAATGGCTACCCACTCCAGTATTCTTGCCTGGAGAATCCCATGGACAGAGGAGCCTGGCAGGCTATAGTCCATAGGGTTGAAAGAGTCAGACACAACTGAAGCGACTCAGCACATGTGCTATACATTCCTTAGGTTTTGTAAAACTGTTAGTCACTCAGTTGTGTCCGACTCTTTGTGACCCATGGACTGCCTGCAAGGCTACTTTGTCCACGGATTTCTCCAGGCAGAAATACTGGAGTGGGTAGCCTTTCCCTTCTCCAGGGCATCTTCCCAACTCCAGCACTGGCAAGGGATTCTTTACCACTGAGTCACCTGGGAAACCCCCGCATGAAGATTACCGAACTAACCAATGTGGCTACAAACCTCTTGTTCTAGAATGTTCCTTTAATAAAGGAGGAGTGTTTCTTGTGTTCCTCATGGAAAGCTATGTTTTAGGACAATAGAAAATGTTTCATTAATATATTTAGAATTCTGTACTAAATTCTGTACAAGTCACAGTTGCTCTGTGAATGATTTTGAAATTCATTTTTTTCTTTTCTAGGAAATGTAAAATTTAAGCAAGACTATTAGCTGCTTCCTGCTTCAATTTCTACTCATTTGGGCAACAACAACAAAAATTCATAAGGTGGCTGAATTAGAAGCCCTGCCCTACCAAAATATGACTGAAGTAGCTCTAAATTGCTTAATTTTCCTACAAATATAAGTATATGCAATAAGAAAAATAAAGGAGGAAGCGACTTAGCTCACACGCACGTAGCAACTAAACAACCTCAACAACATGGGCTCACAGAAACGCAATTAACACTAATTAGCCGAGGCTTTTAGAGGCTGCCATCCCACCATTCAAACTCTCTTCCTGTGGAGCTGCCTTGAAAATGACTTTACAATAATTTTGTGAAATCATACATATATATTTATATGTAATTGTATATTGTATATATTAATATATAATTAGGCTTCTGGCTGCTGGTATCATTCCTGCCTGCCTGTGTAAACTCTTTTTTGAAAAAAACCTCACATCTCACTCTCCTGACTGCTATATTCTATCTGAATATGTGTTGGGACCTTTCGTGGTATAATAAAGACAAACACGCTCTAACACCTAGGAATAATCTAGAAGAAGAAAACTAAATTTTCCTCTGTCAACGTTATAAGAGAAAATTTGGATGTCTGCAGCATCTTGCGTGCATGTGTGCTAAATCGCTTCAGTGGTGTCTGACTCTTTGTGACCTCTATGGACTGTGGCCCACCAGGCTCCTCTGTCCATGGGATTTCCCAGGCAAGAATACTGGAGTGGGTTGCCATGCCCTCCTCCGGGTGATCTGCCCAACCCAGGAATCGAACCCACATGTCCTGTGTTGGCAGGCGCATTCTTTACCACTGAGTGATCTGGGAAGCTTGGGTGCCCAGTAGGACAAAATCCAAAGTGCTCAACTTTCCAGATTCAGAAAATGAGATCCACTGCACTGGCTCCACCCCTCCCATCCTGCGCCCTGTGTTCAAACCACGTGGCACTGTCTTAGGGACCCGTGAAGGCATGCCATGGCTGCAGGCTTCTCTGTCTTTTTTGCCACTGCCTTTCCTGTAATATGGGATTCTCCTACATTTACCTGCAAATACCACTCCCTCCTTCATGCCAGCATAGCACCCAGAAGACAACAGACAAAGGATGAGGTGCCAAAGGATCTGTCTGCATGGGAGTGCCTCCTTTGATTTTGAAGACATTGCTACCTGGTTTTCGTGCTCCATTTCTAGCTCGGCACTGAACACTTGATCCTGTCACAAAACAGAAGAATATTCAGCCCCTCACTGGACACTTCAAAGAGCAGAAGACCTCCTGGCCCTTCTTCTGATAAACATGTCACTAATGGGGTCCATGCGTCAGAAAACCAGCCTATGCACCTGTGTTTTCACAGCTTTTCCTCAATGGTCCTCAAAATCTTTTAAAGCACTGAATAACCTTTCAATCAATAAAGAATACACAAAGATCAAGTGGCCATAGTTCAAGTGGGTTATGGGCCAGAAGTGGGTTGGGGCCAGAAGTGGTCCAGTTGGGCACCTGCTATGACCCCAATGCCACCTGCCCAGGCTCAACATGGCGCCATTAGCCAAAGACACAATAAATGAATGTTACCTTACAGCTATTGACTGGTTATTAACTAGTAAGACATGGTAAGTGAGCTGACAGCGATTCTTGGGAAAAATCACTCCCATTCTTGACCTAACAACTATTATTTCTTTGCCTTATTGTGTTGAATTGACCAAGAGGTTCAGAACAATACTGAACATTAGCAGTGCTGGCAGGAATCCATGGATTGTCTTTGAATTCAATTGAAAAACATCTAACCTTTCACTACTATGTATGATGGTGTTTGCTGTATCATTTTAGAAGGTATCCTCATAAGGTTAAAACGGCTCGCATCTATGCTTTGTTTGTTGACTTTTTAAAAAACTATTACGAATGTTAAATTTTATCAAACATTTGTTCTGCATTGGGATAACTCTAACATTGTTTTCCTTTTCAAATCTTACTAATGTCAAATTTATTATTTACAAGGTTCTCTACTTGATCATTATAAATGTCATAAATATGAACATATAAGTGAAATGCAATTATTTATCTATGTATAATTTATACTTATACATAAAAGCCTGATGAATTAACATTGTATAAGGTTGCACAATATGTACACTGCACAGAAGACCCTGGCAGAGGGAATTGTGAAGGCTGAGATTCAGCCTCCCTTTTTTCCTAAACCATGAGTGCTGGTAGAAGGGCTGTCTGTCCTCGGAGGAAAGGGCATAAAAACATGCTGGCTGCCTGCCGAGCCCCGAGCCTGTGGTGTTGGAACCCTCAGGAGGGGGAACAGGTACTACTTCACAAAAAGGTACCTTACAGGTGAGCAGTGATTCTGGGGCTCACCCATTCCTAACCCTCAAGGCCAAAGGCGTTTACCAAGCAACTCAACGGTCAGGGGCTAACATGCTGACTGAAATCGCCCATCCTGTCCCGGCACCACAGTAACCATGTGTGAGTTGTTTTATAACAGGAAGTCCTGGGAAGGAACACGGAATTAATAAGCCACCACCAACCAGAAGTCTGAAAAACGTCTAAAGGCGATGCTACGTGTTGGACCACCTCCCAGAATCCTCCTTGCTGGGATCCATCTTGGCTGAGTGATGCGTGCGCCACCAGGAAGGATCCTGAGTCAGAATGCTTGGCCAGAGATAACGCGGAAACTAATTCCATCACCATAAAACCCGAGACTGTGAACCATGTGACAGAGCAGTCCCCCTGGGTTCCCTCACCCTCCTGCTCTCCGCCTGGGTGCCCCTTCCCAGTGAAGTCTCTTGCTTTGACAGCACATGTGCCTCCTTGGACAATTCATTTCCAAACATTAGACAAGAGCCCACTCTCGGGCCCTGGAAGGGGTTCCCCATTCCTGCAACTCAACCGCTGGATACCTTATCTTGGGAGAACTTGCTGGAAGAGCTTCTCACTTTGAACAAAGGGTCCCAATTTGTCAACTGCAGAATCCCTGGTGCCATCTCTACGAGCTAGCAACACCAGCTCTGACTTCTCATATGCTCCCCTTCTCAATGATGCTGCCACGAGAAAAGGCATGCAGATATTTAAGTAAGGGAGGAAGATATAAATGCAACTTAAATTGGTGAAGACCCGACTCTTCTTGAAAAATAAGGATTGTTTGGGCACTTGAGAGAATGTGTGATCTCTGCTGCTGGTTTAAATTTGTGATGATTCTTGCTTCATTTGAGTTTCGTCAGGAACTTTCACACAGTTCACTGAGCAGCTACTTTGCTCCAGGTATCCAGAAGGGGCTGAGGATATAGGGCCGAGCCCCAGGGGCAGGGCATCGGCACGTGGGGGCTTGGAATCTCATGGTGTTCACAGTAAGGTGTCCCCAAGCCTCCTGGGACACCTCCCCTCTCTAGTGGAGTGCACCATAAAAGCATCACTCAGCTTTCTGGAAACTTCAGGCTCACCCATGATTTCAGCATGGTACAGTTACAAAGACATGACTGACAACCTAAAACTCAGACAAGCACAGTTCTGTCTTCCACTGAGATGTAAATAAAACGTCTGCAAAGTGCCAACTTGTAAACGTGTCTTTTATAACACTAGTCCTTCATCTTTTTTTAACTTGAGGACAAATGCTGAAAGTTAATTCAGCTTCGTTTTAAATGAGGCAAAACCCGATAAATGTGTAATAAACTCATAGCTGCTTCTACTCATAGCTGCTTCTACTTGGAGGCCTCCCCTACACAAATATCAACCTAAAAGCAACAAAGGGAAACTGCAACTTTTGTTAAAGAATAAGAAGCAATGACTTCTGGGGAAAAAGTTACAATTTCCATTGATTATTTTTTGACAAGATTCAGGTAAAAGTACAGTCATAATTCTAATAATTGACAGTTTGTATCAGGATGAAGTAGGATTTCCTTGGGCGCAGGTTCCTGTCCTTATGCTGTGAGTCCTGGGTCTCCTCTAAGACTATTACGATCTGTGAGGGCCAAGGGTGACAGACAAGACAGAGAGCAAGAGATATGAGATCATTTAACGCACGTGCTCCCAAGAAAAAGGGTGTCAAACTGTCAAGAAAAACACACACGTGGAATGACACCTCAACAGTCCAAGGAATGGGGTTTTACAAAATATAAAATCAATTCCAATGGGCCAGAAGTATTTGTGTTTCCAGTTTAATGACTGTGCAGACTAAAGGACCCATTTGTTTCAATGAGGTTTGCAGCGCAGGGAAAAACATGATAAATGCACTGCAAATGCACAGGCCAATCTCTGTTCAGCGGGGTGATTAGCAGGAGTTCTTCAGAAAGCCCCGGGAGCGTGCTACAGGTAAGCCACCCCACCCCACACATCCTCAGGGAAACGTCAGCACCTCAGTCAATCTCTGACAGTTGGTTTGTCAGATCAAAGCACTGGGGGACACCGTTTGTATGTTTTATTGGAGGATAATTGCTTTACAATGTTGCATTCTTTTCTGCTGTACAATAGTGTGAGTCAGCTATGTGTACACATACGTCCCCACCTTCTTGGATCTCCCTCCCCCCGGCCATCCCATCCCTCTAGGTCGTCACAGAGCACCCCGCTGAGGCCCCTGTGCTGGCCAGCAGCTTCCCTCTAGCTGTCTGTTTCACATTTGAAGTCTCACTGAGCACTGGTCTTCCTAACTCTCAGTAACTCTAAAACAAAAGGAGTACATCAAGGCTGTATATTGTCACCCTGCTTATTTCACTTACATGCAGAGTACATCATGAGAAATGCTGGGCTGGATGAAGCACAAGCTAGAATGAAGACTGCTGGGAGAAATATCAATAACCTCTAATACGCAGATGACACCACCCTTATGGCAGAAAGTGAAGAAGAACTAAAGAGCCTCTCGATGAAAGTGAAAGAGGAGAGTGAAAAAGCTGGCTTAAGGCTCAACATTCAGAAAACTAAGATCATGGCATCTGGTCCCATCACTTCATGGCAAATAGATGGGGAAACAGTGGAAACAGTGGCTGACTTTATTTTGGGAGGCTCCAAAATCACTGCAGATGGTGACTGCAACCATGAAATTAAAAGACACTTGTTCCTTGGAAGGAAAGTTATGATCAACCTAGACAGCATATTAAAAAGCAGAAACGTTACTTTACTAACAAAGGTCTGTCTCATCAAGGCTATAGTTTTTCCAGCAGTCATGTATGGATGTGAGAGTTGGTACCATAAAGAAAACTGTGTGCCAGAGAATTGATGCTTTTGAACCGTGGTGTTGGAGAAGACTCTTGAGAGTCCCTTGGACTGCAAGGAGATCCAACCAGTCCATCCTAAAGGAAATCAGTCCTTTCCTTTCATTGGAAGGACTGATGCTGAAGCTGAAACTCCAGTACTTTGGCCACCTGATGCGAAGAGCTGACTCATTTGAAAAGACCCTGATGCTGGGCAAGATTGAAGGCAGGAGGAGAAGGGGACGACAGAGGATGAGAAGGTTGGATGGCATCACCGACTCAATGGAGATGAGTTTGAGTAGACTCCGGGAGTTGGTGATGGACAGGGAGGCCTGGCGTGCTGTGGTCCATGGGGTCACGAAGAGTCGGGCACAACTGAGCAACTGAACTAAACTGACTTCTGCTAAAATAGTGAGGTGGGGCTTGTCCAGAAAAACCCATCCCATATAGAGGGGGCTTAAAACTACCGGCCTGAATCCTCCCAACTTCTGGACACACGTAGCTTATCTCCAATATAGCACTGTCTACCTGAAGCTGATGTTATGGGGCCGTTAGTATTAGTATCTCTCCTCCTAGGCCGAGAGCTCCTCAAGATTAAGGACAGCCACCTACCCAGACTCACACTGCACCCGGCCCGCATCCCCGGCTGTGGTTCATACTCATGGCTCTTCAAGACTCACTGTTGAGGGAACAGAGCTGGACTCCACACTGGCTGTGCTCATGAAATGCACCAAGGGAGATAAGACAATGTTTGACTAACAGGCAGGCTGATGGTCTGCAAAGGGCTCAGGGCCATTACATTTCTTATTTACAAAGGAGAGCTCAAATACTGGAATCCATGCAGCTTTAAAATATTAAATTCACATCTTCTTTTCTAATTGGGAGCTCTGCATTAGTTATATGTACTCAAGTCTTGCCTATGGGGGTCTGATAAGGTCTTGGAAGGTCACTGTCAAGTATAATCTAATATCAAAACCAATTTTAATGAACTCTATATGCTATTACTGCAGGCACGCTCGTTTTCAGTGCTGAATTTGATTCGTTTGGAGCAGCCTTGTAAAGTTAATTAGAAAGAATTTGAAATACTTTAAGAATATGAACAAGAAACGAAAAGTTCATAAGCTAATACCATGGAAAGAAAAATTAAATGTGAACAAAAACCAGCTCTATCGGGGTACGAAGAGTCTGGGTGAAGAAGAATGATTACAAAATACATTCCTTCATAAGAAACTGTAAGAAAGAACCAAAGACTAGACAAAACCAACATAATGCACAAGTATAATCACTTCATTTGCAAAGATGTCGATAACATTTCCCCAAACTGCCATCATCTTTAACAAATTAACACATAAAATTGATAACTAGTTTCATTTACTCACTGCTATACATTCTGCTAGATACTGAGGATACAATCCCAAATGAAACAGATATTGTCCTAGACTTTGTGCTAAGTTACTTTAGTCGTGTCTGACTCTTTGTGACCCTATGGACTGTAGCCTGCAAGGCTCCTCTGTCCATGGGATTCTCCAGGCAATTGGAGAGGGTTGCCATTTCCTAAAAACCTTAAAATATCATCTTTTTTGGGTATTAATAAGTTTAAAAGAAACTTCCCTGGTGGTCCAGTGGTTAATAATCCACGTTGCAATGCAAGGGACATGGCTTCGACCTTGGTCGAAGAACTAAGACCCCACATGTCTCAGAGTAACTAAGCCCATGTATTGTACCTACTGAGTTCAAGGACCACAGTGAGAATCCATTTGGCACAAAAAAATATTCTTCATGATGCAACGAAGATCCCGCGTGACACAACTAAGACCCAGTGAAGAAAAAAAAACAGAAATAGAAATAAATAATTTATCTCATATTAATGTGATGGAACTTTCCCCTTTGAAATAGGACTAAACTCAAGTTTACATGACATATTTGGGGGCAACATGGACTTTAAGTTTCATTTTATTTTTGGTTTAGAAGCACCTATGAAAGTTGAAATAATGATGGTGGGGCAATAGCAAATTTTAGAATAAGGACTCTGCACCTACACAGATCTGCTTTCACAATGTCATGTATGTGTTGACAATTAGTTTCTTTTAGGTAGTACACTCAGGATGATTTTGGCTGGGAGGGGGGTGGTCTATCAAGAAAAATAACTGAAACCAGGATGTAGCTTATATGTTTGAAATCAGTCATGGAGTTATAGTGTGGAAATATTAACACAAGAAAATTATCCTAGGGCTGTGAGGTGTGGCCAAAAAGTTTTTTTAAAAAAGTTACAGTAGCCCCAGTTATATAGCCGCAATAGTGAGTGAGAGTCAGACGGCTACATCCCATCTCAGCCTGATATTCCAGACCTTTAAGGAATGAAACATCTTGCTTTCCATAGTGCATCTTGCCATATTCCTGACAATTTCCCTGGTGGCTCAGACGGTAAAGCGTTTGCCTACAATGTGGGAGACTGGGTTTGATCCCCCTGGGTCAGGAAGATTCCCCGAGGAAGGAAATGGCAACCCACTCCAGTATTCTTGCCTGGAAAATCCCGTGGATGAAGCAGCCTGGCGGGCTACAGCCCACAGGGTCGCAGAGCCGGACAGGACTGAGCGGCTTCACTTCACACTCCTTGACGAGCCTTGGGCTACACGAACGACACTGCGGGACAGGGAGGCCTGGCAGGCTGCCGCCCGTGGGTGGCAAAGAGTCGGACACGACTTGGTGAAATGAACAACAGTGGCTCCCAGGGCATTCCCTGCCCCTCCGACCCACAGCCTTCCTTTATGCTACTTCTACAGGGAAGTTCTCACTCCCACTTCAACTTGGCCAAATCCTGGCCACACCTCTGGGGCCACGGACCCATCCAGCCTGAGGCACCCGTGCCCTCCTCTGACCTCACTGCTTTCCGGCACGCCTGACTTCTTCCTGGTATTCTGCCAGGTTTATATGTTTTCTCCCATGGTTAGTTTTCTTGCATGCACTGCGTATCTTCATCTTCCATAGTACCTCCTACTGTCCTTTCCACACAGCACATGTCTGACACTTTTGGTTGACTAGATATACAGATGAAAAGATCTGAAAAGTCTACGGAGGATAGAATGGAAGGCAGGGATCCATAACTCAAGTCACTGAGAGCCGTCTTCTCTTTTGCATGTGAAACTGTTTTGCAATTAACAATTACACGTGAGATCACACCAGGCGTTAGAGAAATTAATTATCAAAGATGACTCATATAACAGGCCGAGCTCCATTCCACCCTCTGCTTTCGGATGTCAGAGCTTATCCCTAAAAGCTATTAGCCGTGACGAGAAGATAAGAGAAGGGAATCAATTACATCAGCTTCGTAACCTCCGGGCTAACATCAGAGGGCTCCTCCTAAGATCTGGATTCCATCTGTTTGCCCCTGCTATTTTCGTCTCTCTCTTTGAGAGGCAACGGCTCACATGCTTCGAGGGAGCCTGAATGATTTTATAAGGTAGATTCCACAGCTTCCTTTTTTTCAGCCACTGCCATTTCTTTCTCCCAGCACAATGACACTTGGGTTCCTTGGAAGACTGCTTTTTTAATAGCTGCAAACTGGGCAATTTCACGGGACTAGGATAGACTGGAACAGATGTGGAAAACCTTCCCCATCATGATAGAAGCAAGATGCCAAATACTAGTGTGCAGGACGCCGCTTTCTCATGCAGCTTGGCTTATATAACAATGCAAGAATGTGACATGGTATGAGCCAACTCCATCTTCAACAGCCTTTCCTGCAAATACTTCTTTCAAACCAGAACCTCGTGAGATTCTGCAAGTCAAACAGATCTTGAAAAAAAACATGCCGAGTAGTAAAATGAACAGACAACTATTCTGAGAATGTGTGCGATTTTGCACATCCTCAGACCACAGAGCAAAACAGTTCAGCTTTAAAAAAATTTTTTTCTGCCCAACGTTAAAGGCTTCTATATGGAATCCTGTACTTCTACTTAGAAATATTAACCAAAAAAATGAAAATGTAGCAGCAGCCTCTTTCTTGTATTCACACTGAAGAGTTCTGCGCTAGGCTCTTGCTCTTCGAAAATTCAAGGATTAATAAAGGGATGACACTTGGGAAGAAAGAAACCATGGCATCTGTGAAAAATATTCAATGCTTTAAAACCTTTTTTTTTTCATGTTCCAACATCTGTTAGTTCCTTCTTTACTTAATTACAAGTTGCTTTGAAAATTATTATGTATGCACATTGTTTTAACAACTGAAATTATACATGTTCAATAATTCCATTGGAGGCACTCAGATGAAATAATAAAAAAAAAAAAGGAAAATGAAAATCTTAGGCAAAACACCAATTAAAACATACTGTTGATATAATTAAACACTTATGTTACTTCCCCCAAAAGGAAAAACTGTCTTCCACCAGTAAAGCCAAATGACAAGTATCAATATAATATGACCAAAAGTTGTCTTAAAACTCTTTGGTTGCCCTAGTATACATTTGAACTATTTCTGTAACACACCACTTGTGCTAAATCAACACTGGTACTAAAGTCCATTGTGAACACGGGGAGAGGGAAGTACCCAAACGCAATAGTGCATCCTTGACGTTACAAACTGCATACAGAGGACAGGAAGTCAGGAACTGCATACAGAGGACTTCCTGTCCTCTGTATGAGACCCTCTCCAAATGAGAGCATCATTTAAAGGCCAATTTGATGGGCCAGCTAAATTGCCTTTTAAAAACTAGGAACAAGCAAAGCCTGTTCAGACTCCAAGAGACCATTCTCTTTAATTGCAGTGGCAAGTGCCTGGTGCAACTACAAGGAAACAAGGTGAGCTACAGTAATTGACTAAAAATAACTGCCCAGTCTGGCAGAGACATCAAGTTGAATAAACAACCCACGAGCATCCTCTATGGATAATCCACGATTAACGCAAAGTGTCAGCAGGACAATGATCAAAGACTGAAGATGCATTTGGAAAAGAATATTCCCTGACTGTTGTTATAGGAACTTCTACTAAGGCTTTAAATTTAGAAAGTCACATTTCTTTACTTATTTTGCAGCAGTTAAAACTCTAGCATCATTTGAAACAGAAGCCTGGGGGACATGCTTGGTGGTCCAGTGGTTTAGACTCCATGCTTCCATTGCTGGGGCAGGGGTTCGATTCATCTAGTGAGTATTTATTAACATCTTTAGAAAATCTGTTTATTTGTGTACTGTGTATTTGTGTAGGTCTACAAAAGCTTTTTAAACTCATGGTCATTGACTGGCAATTGTTATGACTAAGAATACTGTTTCTGTGTTTCTATAAGTTAATTTTAGGTAATTTAAAACCAGGTATTAGAAAATCTTTATCATGGAATGGATTAGTAACCTTTAAAAAAAGAGTCTGTGTATGTGTGTGTCACTAAAGTCACTTTTACAACAGAAAATCTTCTTCATGAAAGCGTCTCTTTTCAAGTAACATTGCAATCACTCTATTTGAATTGTTACAGGCAGAAACAACCCCAGTTTTCCATAAAGCCAAAGAAATCTGGGCAATAGCTTATTCCAACACTATAGCGAAAGCATTTTTGTGAACTAGTCCAGATCTCCATACCAATTACAATTTGCAGAGATCGTAGCATAATTCATATGTTCTAGAGGCAGGCTTTTGATGGATTAACTCCTGATAGCCATCATTTTCTTTTCTTTCCATCTTTATCATACATCATTCTTAGACTTGATGGCCAAACTTCCAGTTCTAAATTTCAGAATGCTTATGTATTTTCAGCTATCCACTGTACCACTTGATTGTGTGTACTGATAATAACTTTTTAACAATATTCAAGCCTCTTTTAACAAATTGTGGCATTCTTAAGCTGAGAATCTTTCATATATGCAAGCTTTTCACTGAGACCTCAAATAACAAAACAAAGCCAATTTTGCATTCCCATGCTTAGGAAGGTGTAATATCTAGTTTCAACTAGGGAGATCCATCATTCCCCTCACAGAATAATATGTGGAAGAACAAGTGAAAGAATTTTACAAGCACAGTGCAATGGGTGAGTGATGGTGATGAAATATACATAAATTATTTTTATTTATAAAAATTTTTCATTGTTTCCATTGAGTAAGAATCAACTATTTGATTTTTATTTAATTTTATTTATTAAATTCTATTTCAGAGAACAGCCTTTTTAGAATTATGAAACGGTATTTTCATCAACGTTAAAGCTAGCTGTATTTAACCCAGCAGAGCCACTGACTGACTAATTAAAGTAAGCAGCGCTTCCAGGCTTCCCTGGCGGCTTAGCGGTAAAGAATCTGCCTGACAGTGCAGGAGACACAGGCAACTCGGGTTCGATCCCTGGGTTGGGAAGATCTCCTGGAGGAGGATATGGCAACCCACTCCAGTATTCTTGCCTGGGAAATCCCATGGACAAAAAAGCCTGGTGGACTACAGTCCACAGGGTCGCAGATGAATCAGACAAGGCTGAGAGACTAAACAGGAGCTTCCTGCAGCTCAATGAGAAGCCCAAGTAAGGAGCCCAGATGGGGGGGCAGTGTTGGTGACTGAGCCTTCAAGGTATTGCTGGGGAAACAGAAAAACGTGCAGAAGTGGATCTGGGTAGAAGTGAGATAATAGCCCTTTGAATAACACAGCTTAGTGTAAACTGGCAATGTGCAAGTGCCTCTGTCTGGCATATGCTGGGCGTACACCATCCAAACGTTAACAAAAGCAAACAAAAATACCAGGACCAAGAGAAAATGTGCTTGCCCCTCCACAGAGGAAAGTCTGGTTCTCCATGGCAGGACCACGGAGCCCTAGAAAATCACCCTTCAGAGTGAGGAAATGTGAAACAGGAGTGGAAGGGAAACTAGCCCACACATACCAGGAGGCAGACTACTTTGCAGGTTTAGAAACTTCAGTCTCTCCCAGCTAAGGTTTCCTTCCTGTATTCTGCAGAAAGGTACCAGCTGCCCCATCTGAGGAGAAGTAGGTGCCCCTGCAAGGAGGTTGTTATTCTTTTGAAGGTATGTGTAGTAGGATGTGTGTGTGAGATCAGTCGTGTCTGACTCCTTTTGATCCCATGGACTGTAGCCCACCTGGCTGCTCTGTCCGTGGGATTCTCCAGGCAAGAATACTGGAGTGGGTTGCCATTTCCGTCTCCAGAGGATCCTCCCAACCCAGGAGCTGAACCCGTGTCTCTTGCATCTCCTGCAATGGAAGGCAAATTCTTTATCACTAGCGCCACCTCTTAAAGATATTTTGAAAGCAGTACAAGTTGCTCAGTCTCCGTCATGTCAGACTCTTTGCGACTCCCTGGACTATAGCCCGCCAGGCTCCTCTGTCCATGGAATTCTCCAGGCCAGGATAATGGAGTGGGTAGCCTTTCCCTTCTCCAGGGGATCTTCCCAACCCAGGGATCGAACCCAGGTCTCCAACACTGCAAGTAGATTTTTTACCTTCTGAGCCACCAGGAAAGGTATTTTAGTACTAAAATAACGGTGGTGGTGGGGCACTAAAGATAACTTTATCAATATAGAAGGAAAGGAAATTAATCCAGCTTTGTGGGCAGGGTTATTACTTTGTGGATGGAGTTATTAACTTGTGGGCGTGGTTGGTAATTTGTGGGTGGGGTTACTACCTCCTGTAGAATGATTGGTTCTTACCCCAGTATCTTCTGAGGAGGCCACAGCATCCTGGACTTTCCAGCATTTTAAGGCCAGAAGACCTGGACCCAGGGTCTTGCTCTGTCAACTTCAGGGTTTTGCACACACAAATGATTTTCCCTGAGCCGTGATTTTCTTATTTGGAAAATCAGGAACATATGCGATAACCTTTCCCAAAGTATTTTGTGAAATCCAAAGTGCTACACAAGACCCAGCTATTTTGTAATATTGTTACTATTTTCATACATTGCAATCTATTTAAACTGTCAATTTCCAGGTCTTACTCGTTTCTAAGTGTATCCATGATGACATCTGCCGTTATTCAGTCACTAAGTTGGTCCAACTCTGTGCGACTCCATGTACTACAGCACACCAGGTGTCTCTGTCCTTCATCATCTCCTGAAGTTTGTTCAGACTAATGTCCGCTGAATCAGTGATACTATCTAACCATCTCATCCTCCGTCACCCTCTTCTATTCTTGCCCTCAATCTTTCCCAGCATCAGGGTCTTTTCCAATGAGTCAGATCTTTGCATCAGATGGCCAAAGTACTGAAGCTTCACTTTCAGTATCAGTCTGTCCAGTGAATATTCAGGATTGATCTCCTTTAGGGTTGACGGGTTTGACCTCCCTGCAGTCCAAGGGACTTGCAAGTGTCTTCTCCACCACTACTATTCAAAAGGATCAATTCTTCAGCGCTCAGTCTTCTTTGTGGTCCAACTCACATTCGTACATGACTCCTGGTGCCATTATTTGAGAACAATTTCCAATGTGTTATATCAACTCTGATTAAGCTGATATAAAGGCTTCCCAGAAGCCCTTTTGACAGCTTGTATTGATTTTGATTGATTTTGATGTCTTTATTCCTGACCTTTCAGGGCCTTCTCTGGTCCAGTTCTTTTGTATCTAGGAAATATATCTCTCTCCTCTGCTCCCTGCTGATATCTGAAATCATGGCTTTTGTCAACTGCCTTACAGCGGGTGTGATATTTCAGTAATAAATATAGTGCTGGCAGGACTAAGGCTGTTTTTGCTTTTGAATTATCTTAGCCCTATGTGACACTGTCTTAAGCTTTATTCTTCCGCTAAACCTTTGAGGGAATTCAGAATTACATTAATTTAAGAAGCAAGTCTATATACACTGTAACATTTTATGTCTCCCCTTCCTTTTTTTTAAAAAAAACTTACATATTGATTTTTGCCTCTGCTGGGTCCCTGCTGCTGCCCTCCGGCTTTCTTGAGTTGCAGTGAGTAGAGGCTACTTTTCGTTGCAATGTGTGGGCTCCCCATTCATTGCAGTAGCTTCTCTTGTTGTGGAGCACAGGTCCTAGGCACATGGGCTTCGGTAGTTGCAGCTGGTGGGTTCTAGAGCTCAGGCTCTGGAGTGATGGCGCACGAGCTTAGGTGTTTCCCAACAGGTGGGATGATCCTGGACCAGGGATCAAACCTATGTCTCCTGCATTGGTAGGCTGATTCTTATCCACTGTGCCACCAAGGAAGTCCTGTCTTTCTTCCTTTTGTGTGTTCCATTTGTCAGCCAAAACAAAGAAGTAAGATTTGGGTTATGAGTTCACCTTCAATTCATTTCCATGCTCATGAGAATCTCTAAGTGGAACTCTCATGGTGGGGGCTCGCAAAAGGATATGACTGCAATATTATGGACATCAAGAAAGTTAATGAACTAGGGGAGGGTTATGGAAAGACAGAAAAAAAAAGGTTTTCTTTCTTTTAAGATACAATTTGTACTTCATAAGAGTAAAGAAAAATAAGGTCTTATCATTTATTACTTAACATTAAGCAAAAAAATGTGCAAATGCAGTTGCGTCAGTGCATTCTCTTTGCACACAAAGAACCAGCTCTCAAATGCTGGCCCAGTTACCCACTACAGCAGGGTACTGGCCAAGGTCATTAATCTTTCTCAAGTTGAGTTTCCCCATCTCCACATGGAGGTACTAATGAAAACTGCCTAGAAGGGACACAGTGAGAATAGAATAATGCATGGCACACAGTAGGAGCTCAATAAAACTGAATTATTTGATTAGGAAACACAGAATTTCAATCTATCATAACATACCTAAATAATAACTCCAGGTTACGTGGTTATAGTTTCAACATTTCATTTGATATTAGGCAGTAAGTTATTATTTGTAAAACTTAATATAATGATTACCACCATGGTTATTGGTGTGATCACTCACCTAGAGCCAAATACCTTGGAGCGCAAAGTCAAGCGGGCCTTAGGAAGCATCACTATAAACAAAGCTAGAGGAGGGATGGAATTCTAGTTGAGTGATTTCAAATTCTCAAAGACGATGCTGTGAAAAATGCTGCACTCAATATGCCAGCAGTGGCCACAGGACTGGAAAAGGTCACTTTTCATTCCAGTCCCAAAGAAAGACAATGCTAAAGAATGTGCAAACTGCAGCACAATTGCACTCATCTCATATGCTAGCACAGTAACGCTCAAAATTCTCCAAGTTATGCTTCAACAGTACGTGAACTGAGAACTTCCAGATGTTCAAGCTGGATTTAGGAAAGGCAAAGGATCCAGACATCAAGCTGTCAACATCTGCTGGATCATAGAAAAAGCAAGAAAATTCCAGAAAAAACATATACTTCTGCTTCACTGACAACACTAAAGACTTTGACTTTGTGGATCACAACAAACAGTGGAAAATTCTGAAAGAGATAGGAATACCAGACCACCTGACCGGCCTCCTGAGAAACCTGTATGTAGGTCAATAAGCAAGTTAGAACCAAACATGGAACAAGAGACTGGGTCCAAATTGGGGAAGGAGTACGACAAGGCTGTATATTGTCACCCTGCTTATATAACTTCTATGCAGAGTTCAGTTCAGTTCAGTTGCTCAGTTGTGTCTGACTCTTTGCGACCCCATGAATCGCAGCACACCAGGCCTCCCTGTCCATCACAAACTCCCAGAGTTTACTCAAACTCATGCCCATCGAGTCGGTGATGCCATCCAGCCGTCTCATTCTCTGTCATCCCCTTCTCCTCCTGCCCCCAATCCCTCCCAGCATCAGGGTCTCTTCCAATGAGTCAACTTTTCCAATGAGGTGGCCAAAGTATTGGAGTTTCAGCTTCAGCATCAGTCCTTCCAATGAACACCCAGGACTAATCTCCTTTAGGATGGACTGGTTGGATCTCCTTGCAGTCCAAGGGACTCTCAAGAGTCTTCTCCAACACCACAGTTCAAAAGTATCAATTTTTTGGCGCTCAGCTTTCTTCACAGTCCAACTCTCACATTCATACATGACCACTGGAAAAACCATAGCCTTGACCAGACAGACCTTTGTTGGTAAAGTAATGTCTCTGCTTTTTAATATGCTATCTAGGTTGGTCATAATTTTCCTTCCAAGGAGTAAGCGTCTTTTAATTTCATAGCTGCAGTCACCATCTGCAGTGATTTTGGAGCCCCCAAAAATAAAGTCTGACACTGTTTCCACTGTCTCCCCATCTATTTCCCATGAGGTGATGGGACCAGATGCCATGATCTTAGTTTCCTGAATGTTGAGCTTTAAGCCAACTTTTTCACTTTCCTCTTTCACTTTCATCAAGAGGCTCTTTAGCAGAGTACAGCAGGTGAAATGACGGGTTGGCTGAAGCATAAGCTGGAATCAAGATTGCTGGGAGAAATATCAACAATCTCAGATATGCAGATAATACCACCCTTATGGCAGAAAGTGAAGAACTAAAGAGCCTCTTGATGAAAGTCAAAGAAGAGAGTGAAAAAGCTGGCTTATAACTCAACATTCAAAAAATGAAGATTATGGCATCATTTCATGGTAAATAAATGGGGAAACAATGGAAACAGTGACAGGCTTTATTTTCTCGGGCTCCAAAATCACTGCAGATGGTGACTACAGCCATGAAATTAAAAGATGCTTGCTCCTTGGAAGAAAAGCTATGACCAAACTAGACAGCATATTAAAAAGCAGAGGCATTCCGTGGCCAAAGGTCCATATAGTCAAAACTATGGTTTTTCCAGTAGTTATGGATGGATGTGAGAGTTGGATCATAAAGAAGGTTGAGTGCTGAAGAATTGATGCTTTTGAACTGTGGTGTTGGAGAAGACTCTTGAGAGTCCCTTGGACTGCAAGGAGATCAAACCAGTCAATCCTAAAGGAAATCAGTCCTGAATATTCATTGGAAGGACTGATGCTGAAGCTGAAGCTCCAATACTTTGATCACCTGTTGTGAAGAGCTGACTTGTTAGAAAATACCATGATGCTAGGAAAGACTGAAGGCAGGAGAAGAAGGGGATGACAGAAGACATGATGGTTGGATGGCATCACTGACTCAATGGACATGAGTTTGAGCAAGGTCTGGGAGATGGTGAAGCACAGGGAAACCTGGCGTGCTGCAGTCCATTGTGTCACAAAGAGATGGATATGACTGAGCGGCTGAGCAACAAAAACAAGGTTAGAAATGATATAAAAATATGCAAATATAATCGAGCTCAAAGGGCCTATTCTAAAATGATCTACTTCTTTTAAGTAAAATAAGTATATCCTCACAGTTCCAAATCACTGCTGTGAACTAGGCTTAAATCCTGGCAGGAGACCTGGAATAGACACTGACTCTCTCTCAGCCCATCTTCTCGCAAGTAGAAGAGGAGGAGACACTGGAAAGGAGACACTTCTGTCTTCCTCCTCTAAGGACAGGCACAGACCCTCGGGCAGTTACCCCTGGCCTGTCTCACTAGGCTTCATCCATAAGCACCTGTGTAGTTGAGTCACATTTACAGAGGGTTGCATAGAACAAGAGGCCGACAGACAGCATCCAGCTCTCAGCAGGTGCTCAGTAGAGCATCATTTCCTCTGGTTTCTACTGCTCCCCCCTGGGGGCTTCCCCTGTGGCTCAGCTGGCAAAGAATCTGCCTGCAACGCAGGAGACTTGGGTTCACTCCCTGGCTTGGGAAGATCCTCTGGAGAAGGGAAAGGCTACCCACTCCAGTATTCTGGCCTGGAGAATTCATGGACTGTATAGTTTTTGGGGTAACAAAGAGTTAGACACAACTGAGCGATTTTCACTTTTACTACTGCTATCCAGGTTCACTATGAGCGCTTTGCTATATGACATGGGATTTCCGCCTCTCATAACCTGACTAGATAACAACTCAAGTGTGTCTAATCATGACCTCATTTCAATAATTTTTGTGACATTATGCAGTAAGTTATGATTTGTAAGATTTGATCTAACAAGCATCATTATGGTTATCAGCTATTATCAAAAGAGGTTAAAAGTGAAACACGTACGCCAACCTCAGGCTTCCCTGGTAGCTCGGTTGGTAAACAATCTACCTGCAATGCAGGAGACCAGGATTCGATCCCTGGGTTGGGAAGATCCCCTGGAGAAGGAAATGGCAACCCACTCCAGTATTCTTGCCTGGAAAATACTATGGACAGAGGAGTCTGGTGGGCTACAGTCCCTGGGGTCACAAAGAGTTGGACATGACTGAGTAACTGAACACATATGCCAACCTCAGGTAACATAAAACAACTTACATTTAATATAAATTTATATATTTACATAAATACAAATTATAAATTATACAAATATGAACATAAAGGTAATTTTAAATAGGAAAACATAAAATGCAAGTTGTTAATGGTATATTATTTAAGAATAGAAGATTTTTCCCCAAGACTATGACTTGATGCCAATAATGATGGTGGTGGGTAGATGCTCAGTTATGTTTGACTCTGCGGCCCCATGGACTGTAGCCTACCAGGCTCCACTGTCCATGGAATTCCCCAGGCAAGAATACTGGAGTGGGTTGCCATTTCCTCCTCCAGTGATTGACCCAGGGATCGAACTATGGTCTCCTGCATTGTAGGTAGATTCTTTACCACTAGAGTCACTTGGGAAGCTCCAATAATGATGGTGACATTTTCCATTTCTATTTGCCTTGTTGGGTTTGCCACTGAGCAATAATATATAAACATATGTCTCATACATTCTGTGCATCCTCCCAGACAACCAGGAATTGCATTTGAGGATGCTGATTGGAGACATGGAACAGGGCCCCAGGTGTCCTGGGGACTCAGAGGCAGAGCTGGGGTGTGACACCAGCTTTCTCACCTGTCACCCATGCTTTCCCCACATGCTCTTGGAGGCCACCAGGTGTGAAGGGAGCTGGAGAGGAGCAGCTGGGACCAGAGGGACCCAGTGCTCATACGGGTTCTAGAGCAGCTTACTCAGAAGTGGGACCCAGTGCACATATGGATTCTAGAGCAGCTTACTCAGAAGTGGGACCCAGTGTTCATACAGGTTCTAGAGCAGCTACTCAGAAGTGGGACCTGGGACTCACACAGGTTCTAGAGCAGCTAACTCAGAAGCGGGACCCAGGATTCATATGGGTTCTAGAGCAGCTAACTCGGAAGCGGGACCCAGGACTCACACAGGTTCTAGAGCAGCTAACTCGGAAGCAGGACCCAGGGCTCATACAGGTTCTAGAGCAGCTAACTCGGAAGCAGGACCCAGGGCTCATACAGGTTCTAGAGCAGCTTACTTGGAAGCAGGACCCAGGGATCATATGGGTTCTAGAGCAACTTACTCAGAAGCGGGGCACCAGGGCTCATATGGGTTCTAGAACAGCTTACTCAGAAGTGGGACCCAGCACTCATACAGGTTCTAGAGCAGCATACTCAGAAGTGGAACCCAATGCTCATACAGGTTCTAGAGCAGCTTACTCAGAAGCGGGACCCGTGGCTCATACGGGTTCTAGAGTAGCTTACTTAGAAGTGGGAGGAGTTTGTCCATTAACTGTCCTATTGTATCTCATTCCAAACTCATCAGAGGACTCAGCCACCAGGGAAGGACACATGGGTCCCCAGGATCCAGGAAAGGGGTACCAGGATCAGAGCATTAGTGATTTTGGGGCCAGGGAACTTGGCCTCTAGCTGGCTTTGAGACAGAGGAGGACAGTGGGTAGACCTCAGGGTCACAAATTAACAACTGGCTGCAAAAGATCCAGGCCTTCACTCTGCATGTGTCAGTGAGCTCCCCAAACAACCCAAGGCTCGGGGCCCCCAAGCTTTTGACATCTGGAACTTACTTTTGTTTAACTTTGTTTTTTATTATTTTATTTTATCATGGTAAACATGACAAACATTTAACATGAGATCGACCTTCTTAAATTTTTAAGTGTTTAGTACTGTACTGTTGGCCGTAGGCACAGCATTGTAGCATACCTTTAGAACTTGTCTATCTTCTGAACTAAACTTTATCTCCATCTCCCTCTCCACCCAGCCCCTGGCAAACACTGCTGCAGTCTTTGATCCTAAGTATCTGACTATTTTCAGATACCTCCTTATAAGTGGAATCACATGCTATTTGTCTTCCTGTGAATGGCTAATTTCACTTAGCATAATATCCTCAAAGTCCACGCTGTGACATATGGTGGAATTTCCTCCTTTTTCAAGGCTAAATGGTATTCCATTTAATGTATATACTGCCTGTTCTTTATCCTTTCATCTGTTGATGGACATTTAGGTTGCTTCCATATCCTACCTATTGTGATTAGTGCTTCAGTGAACACGGGCATATAGAGAGCATTTCAAGATTTTGGTTTCAATTCTTTTGGATATAGAGAAATTGAAACCCTTGCGTCCTATAGATGGGGATGCAAAATGATGCAACCAGTATAGGAAACAGCACAGAGATTCCTCAAACAGTAAAAAATAAAACTCCCATACGATCCCAGCAAGCCCACTTCTACATACTTAACAACAACAATAAACATCTAAAATCAGGACTTTGAAGAGATACCAACATTTGGAACTTTTAAGAGCAGAGATTCACAGAAAAAAAAAAAACTAATGACTCTCAGTGAGGATCCTTGACTGACCAACTCTTACTGAGACTTAAATAAAGGTTTGGAGATTTATTCAAAGACAAGGACACATGAACATCACAGGTGAAACATAGGAAATATTTTTGGGGAAATTTCAAGTTAAAAATGGCAGAGCAAGAAAACATTCTCAAGTCTTTTAGATCCTATTCATTCTTGAACTTGAATTCAACACTTTTTCTATTGGCTGCTATTGTGCTTATGAAATCTAAGTTCTTATACTTTTCATGGGTCTGTCTTTTACTGCGTGAATAACATTTCATTAGTATAAATCATTTTTAACAAGCTTGAACTCAAGGGAGCAGCTGAAGACCAGGAATAACACAGAAGTGAAAGTGGGGAAGAGAACTCACCAGGAAGCTGAGACTTTCTGGCAGGAAGTCACGGGCATCACCACACTTGATAGTCACCGTGGCTCTGAGAGGGGTGAAAGATCACCCTCTTCTCAGAAGAGGAGACAGAGATTCAGAAATATCACCTGAGGTCATCCAGCTAGACACGGGCATACAGATAACGAAATGCGTGACTCCAAAATCAACAAATTACCTATACTTACAGCCACATCTTTTTTTTTTTAACCAATTTAAAATGTCCTTGTATTTTTAAAAATTCTCTTGTTTTAATATTTAACTTTTATTTTATATTAGAGTATAGTCAATTTACAATGCTGTGTGCCACCATCTTGATAAAAGACTAAATATCAAAAACAAATGTTGTGGCCAAAAATGTCTAAACTGCAGCTAGAATGTGATCAACATGTCACTTTACCTAAATAGCTATTATTTTTAAATAAGCATCTTAGGAATTGAACTGATAGAATACGTTTTCTAAGCAAGTCAAAGAAATCAAGCCTCTCCTTCATTCCGCTTATGTTCCTCAGTTGGCATTCCTGCCTTGGAAGAGACAGAAAGAGGAATAAACAGGAAAAAAAAAATGTGGGAAAAAAATAAAAGCTGTGCTTCTACTATTAGAGAATAGAATGCTCCAGTGTGCCATAATAACAGCTTTCTGAAATTACATGGCCAGTAGTTTAACTATGGAGGGGAAGAAAAAGAAAACTAAACTAAAATACCTAAAAACTCATACTAAACTCCTTAGAGATGCTTGTGATATTCCTCTGAATTTGAAAACTGATGTTACAGTTCTGCAAATTTAGACACAAACAAAACAGATATATTAACATTTTAGGAAGACATTCATTTTTACATTTATAATCATCTGTATCACACACACACACACACACACACACACACACACACACATAATCTGGCAACTGCATAGGAGATAGGCTACACTTTTCTCTCATTAGACTTTCTGTATGTAATAATTGAAGTAAGTTTGCAATAAGAAAATAAATGACTTGAAATGTTTTCTGAGTTCTTTGTAGTGCAAAGTTTACAAATTAAAGTGCAATTCCACTCAGGTCATCCATCCCTATGGTTTACCAGCAGAGGAGACAAATTTTGACATGGGAGTGGAGATCCCAGAGTTAGATGCCAGACCACCTGGAACAGGACTGATATATTTTAGAAAGAACAAACTTACCACATTTGAACGGTTTCCTAGACCTTCTAAATGATCACAGATTTACCTATCACATTTTCATAAATAATTTTAGATCTCGGGATCTGAATTATCAATAATTACATCATCCTAAACTGGACCCTAAGATATTCCATGGTTGAAAGTTAGTTCAGGCTGACCTGCAAAGAAGTGCCTCTATAATCAGTAATAGATTCTGCTAAAGCTACTGCAATATCTTTGCCAGTGCAAAGGGGAACAAATCTAATTGCAAATCCCAATAACAAAATCTCCTTGGGTTGGGTGTAATATCTGACAAAGCGTCTCATAACCCTCTTCCTCTCTCCAAATTTCCCAAGACTATCTGAACTGAGTGGTTTTGGGGTCTCACAAAACCAAACTTTACAGCAGCACAAAAACCTTCTAAGCCTCATGAGCCAAGGTTACAAAATTACTGCAAAGACCAACTGGAAGGTCAGCAAGGAAGCACACCCAACCAGACCTTCTCATGCTGAAGCTCCCCGCCAAGGTATCCCTGCTGTCTCTGCAGTCACCCTGCAATGTTTGCACCGGGGG
Organism: Odocoileus virginianus; assembly: GCF_023699985.2. Lineage (NCBI taxonomy): Eukaryota > Metazoa > Chordata > Mammalia > Artiodactyla > Cervidae > Odocoileus > Odocoileus virginianus. The sequence goes on from NC_069687.1 coordinate 7,393,912, forward strand.
CAAGCAAATGAAGCCAGAGCCCCACACACTTAAGTGCTCAATCATCCTGACAGATGGCAGAGCAAGAGCAACATCAGGCCTCCGCACAGGTGGAATTTTGACAGACCAAAGTGCTAGGAGAAATAGGACCCACTAAGGCATAAGAGAAAGAAAACCATAAGTTGTCTTTGACAACCTTAAAATTGGCACCAAATGTGTTCTAATAACGGCCTCATAAAGTTCGTGAATCTTCAGTGTCTAAGGTTTGTCCACGTTACATTAATAACTTAGTGTGGGCTGGTTTGATGACCTTATCCCATTTCCCAAACCAAATATAGCACCCAAGAGTTAAGCAGGCTGAAGTTTCTGTACGAGCTCAGAGACAAGAACTGGAAAACTCCTGGGGCAGCTTCTTCCATATGGGAAGATTTCCTCCAATCAGCCTTCAGGATATTCTTAAGTCCAAGTATTTCCTCCAGACATGCTCATTAGCCAGAGAGACTTGTGGTTCACAGCATCTAGTACCTGAATAGGCACTAGATTCACAGCATCAAGTTTCCAGCGCATCAAGTTTCCAGAGCCTTTTAGGTTTGCAAAACATCAAGTGTCTGCTGAGAAGCTCCTGTTTGCAGAATATCCAGTCGGGTGAGCCCACCTAGTCTCTGCAGAGCATTTGTGTTTGCAAAATATCTTTTGTGGGTGCGGCATTCAGGGTTTGCAGAGCACCTAATGTTTGCAGAGCACCCAGTGTTTGAAGACTCTGGTCTCCCAGCTCGAGACTGCGGGCTGGGGATGAGGATTACTCACCACGTTACAGCCTGCACAGTCAGGACCATTCTCGCAGGTTCTGCGGCGAGCTTGAATGCCACCCCCACACTGGGCGGTGCACCGTTCCCAGGGCCCCCATCCTGTCCAGAACACGTGTGGCGGGCACAGCAGGTGTTCGTTGCAGTATCTGTAACGGGGAAACCAAGAGGGGGGAAAGCAACCGTTTAGTGTAACGTGAGGCCGCAGGCCTGTCCACTCTGCGTCCCTGCACCGGATGTCGAACCCATGCGCATGCTCCGCGTGGAGGGGCGCTCCGTGTTCCGAGCGGTCGCACAGGGAAGCAGGCGGATGCGGCGCTGGCCATGCTGTGTGTGCACGGACAATGGGATGCGCGGGAGACAACGCAAGATGCTAGACTCACAATGCAGGGTGGAGCTTCCTGCGCAGCCAGTTAGAGGAGAAACAAACAAACAGAGCCCTTCAAACAGACGCTCGGAAAAATGAGAACACACACAAAATACCTAAGTAGGGCATTTATCTTCGAAACATAAACACTGAAAGATAAAGTAGGTTATGAATATAAAGTCAGCAAATTGCATTTGGGATTCATTTCTCATCCTTGAATCAAGTAAGGCCTGTGATCCTAGCAACATACCTTATAGAAAATTAGTCTAATTTTAGTATGAAGCTTCCAGCCACACACTGCCTAGGTTATTGTATTTTTAAATTTATTTGTGGATTCCCAGGATGATGCCCAACAACCTTAATTTTGATGAGCACCTGTTATCCAAAAAGACGTGAGTTACTGTTGACAACTAGTCCTATTTGTTTTAGTCACTGACTATATGTCTATGTGTATGTTCATATTACCAATTCTTAGCCAAATATACAAAGCCATCCTTAGCCTTAGATATATCAAGTATCTCCTCAGTCTTTCAAACTACAAGTGAGATCAAATGAAGTGAGAGAAACAAACAATAAGAAGGAGACAAGCTGGCGATGCATGGGTTTATGCTCACAGATAAGAAGATGCTATTCTTCTTCATCAAGGGACCTTCCCTATCTCAGGCGTGTCCAACCTATGTTGTACTCAGGGAAACAGACACAATCCCAGGGTGTGCAGGACAGAACACACTTTTTTAAAAACTGAAATACAGTTAATTTACAATGTTATGTTAGTTTCTGGTGTATAGCAGTGTTTCAGTTTATATATATTCTTTTCAGATTCTTTCCCATTATACTTTACTACAAGGTATTACATTTAATTCTCTGTGCTATATAATAGGTCCCTGCTGTTTATCTATTTTTAAGGGACCTCCATACTATTCTCCATAGTAAGAAAAACACTGTCTTAATGAGCGAAAAACAGAGGTAAGGAGCTGTTGCCAGGAAGTAAGAAAGGTAGTTTGGGCAGCATAGTTTCCTGACAGCAAGTGCTGATATGATGCAACTGTTTTCCCATCAAATGAAGGACATTTAATGAATATGGTAGATGCAGGAATATATACAACCACGGAAAGCAAAAAGTCAGGCCAAGCTGAAAGGAGTCAACAGGATGAAGCACAGAGAACATCACTGGGCATTCTGGGAAAGAATGGAAAGCAGGAGTGGGTCTTCCCAGTAGTCATGTAGGGATATGAGAGCTGGACCATAAAGAAGGATGAGCACTGAAGAATTGAGGCTCTTGAACTGTGGTGCTGGAGAAGGCTGTTAAGAGTCCCTTGGACAGCAAGGAGATCAAACCAGTCCATCCTAAAGGAAACTGACCCTGTGTATTCACTGGAAGGACTGATGCTGTAGTGGAAGCCCTAATACTTTTGACCACCTGATGCAAAGAGCTGACTCATTGGATAAGATCATGATGTTGGGAAAGATTGAAGGCAAAAGGAGAAGGAGGCGGCAGAGGATGAGATGGTTAGATAGCATCACCGACTCAATGGACACAAATCTAAGCAAACTCCGGGAGACAGTGAAGGACAGGGGAACCAGGCATGGTTCCCTCCATGCGGTCACAAAGAGTTGGACACAACCTAGCAACTGAACAACAGGAATGGGAAGATTGTGGTTAAAAAGTGCTTAAAGAGAAGTGAATAGAAAAAGTCGATGAGAGTGGAATGACCTGTCATTATACAGATAGAGCGGAGGAACTTGAGCTTTATTTACAAGGACCCAAGGAAATCTCAAGCTCCAGAGGAAAAATGAGTACTGTCAGAGTTAGAGTGAAGACTTGGCTGCAGCAGGTGGTGTCTCGTCCTGCTGGTACTGGAGCCCTTGAGAGGAGCAGAGTTCTCCATGCTTGCATGGAGGTGGTGCTGAGTTCCCAAAGATGGATTAGGAGCTGATGGAGCGGATGCCAGCCAAGAAGGCGTGTTTGCAACAATCCGAGGCAGAGATAGCCTAAGTTGGACAAATACAATGGTGATGGCAAGAGACAGGAAGGGACATCCGTGGGACATCCATGGTAGAGGGGGAATATGATGGCAGCTGGTGGACATCAAGTTAAATAAATAAACAAACTGTGGAGTCTAACGTCAGCCTCTCCAGTGAAAGTGGGTGGTGTGCTTACTTCTAGGGAGAGGGCTGATATTTGACAGCAGAGGGAGAGTCAGGGACTAATTGGGAAAATGGTTTCATCTTTCATTCTTCACGTGAAAGAGTAGCCAGTGAAACTAAAGAGTTCTCACTCTTCTTCATAAGACAGTTTTCCAGGGCCTTGAGTCTCACAGCTTGGGACTCTAAAGACAGTCTTACATGTGGGAGGGAAGGGGAAGGAGGCTTCTAATTAAGAGAGTATGACCTTGAAAACAAAACTGAGGATACAATAGACGAAAAGCAGTAGACCTTTGCAAATGTGCAGAGTTACTAGATGTAAAGCAAAGTATTCTGATTCCTCAGTGACTATTAAAAATCCATGTTGGTGCGACGGTTGTTCTATGAGGAAACTGCCTGTTGTTTTAAGAAGGCGTTTGGAAGAAGTCAGTCAAGAAACCTCAAAACATCAGAATCCTTAGCAGTTAATTAAAAATATCCACGAAGAGCCTTTCTCAATGTGGACAGAAGACCATCTCCAGTTTCCAAAGTGATGTTGCCGACATTTAAAGGGTCTGGAATTCCTCGACTCCTTGATGCTAACTTTGGCTTTCTAAACGAAAAACAAACCCACATTGAGAGTATAGCGGGCAAAGGAAAATCTTATTCATAGTACTCACAAAACCCTTGACTTTTTAATAAAAAGCACAGCAATGGAGCTACCACTCACCAAAAGGAAAGTAAATCTTAATGCACATATCCTTTCTCATCTCTGGCTACATCATGCTCCCCTCTGAACACCTCAGTGTATTATTACAGTTGAAAGTCTGCCACAGGAGAACCTGATACTGTGTGTAGCCTAGAACTTACCATCCATGTTATAAATTATGTCCCTGGCTGCATTTTAAGGTGGTCAACAATGCGCTTCTCTTTCTTCTTCTATAGTAGCTCCATGACAAAAGGCACACCAGATATTTTCACTGGTGTCCTCTGCAAGGGAAGTCAGAGAGAACTAGAAATTGCCAGGCTAACCTGTCATTTATGTCTAGGTTTCACTCAAAAATTCACCCTGGGGGACTCTGCTCAGAGGCTGAGCCCTTACAGGCTCCTAGCTCTGGATTCTCTGCATGTCAAAAGAGCACCGGCCCCCTGTCCTTCTTAATCTATCACCCAACAAACATGTGCCAGAGAGACGTACCTCTTGTTAAATTACAGACTGGGCCTCCGATATCTTTCTTGGTCACAAACAATGGGCATCTAACCCACTCCAGTACTCTTGCCTGGACAATCCCATGGACAGAGGAGCCTGGTGGCCTGCAGTCTCGGGGTCGCAAAGAGTCAGACACGAGTGAGGGACTGAGCACACACCAAATTAGTTATCTCGGTGACTCTGGGTGTGTAAGGGTTTTTACTAATTTATGGATAAAATAGATACACAATATATCAGCCATTTGCTCTTCATTACTGAGCCCTTTATACACGGCTGGCTGTTACCAAAGGACAAGCTAAACAGTTTTGAAATCTTACTGGCTCTCCCAGACCGCCAGCCTCTTAGAGCACTGATGGTCACAGATGCATTTCACGATGCATTAAAAATTAAGATTTTCATTTTGCCCATGACTGCTCATTCTCATTTTGCATTTCAAAATGAATTAATAGCCTGGCGCTATTTCTCCATAAATTATCCATGTTTCCACAGACCTAGTCCCTGTGAAGAGAATTGTCTATCATAATCCTGCATGGACCAGATTTTCAATACCGTATCATGTTCCCTTGTCCTATTTCTTCACGCTACAAATTGCGTTCTGTTCTGGTTCCACCCATGTTGGTTTCTCATGAAACCTGTTAGCCTGAACCAATCAGAACCCTGTGAGAACTGTTTTCTCCTTGATTTACTTTTAAGTGATTGTTGCTTTTCTGGGCCACACTGGGAGAATGGAATCTTCTGTGGTACCAGAGAAACTCTACAAGTATTGAGTTCTTCACAATATTATTTTTTTTCCCCAAGAAGAAGCTAAGGGAACCATTAGGAAAGAGTAGTGATAATGACTTGCAAAGAGCATCACTTTGGCTCATCACGGGATTAAGCAAACTTGCCTGTGCAGGCAGAAAAATCATAGCATAAACCCCGATTGGTGGCTGGGTCTCTTTACTTTGATAATACAACTGAAAGACTCTAGTGTGGTCTTCATGAGCCTCACTTCTTGGAATTGACATCTTGTGTAATTACTTCCCACTCAGTGTGGGTGGGACCTGTGACTTGCTTCTAATCAAAGAACATGGCAAAGACGACAGATTGTCATTTCCATGATACGTTACCTAACCCTGTAACGTCCTTCTTTTAAGAAGTTCCTTTTCTTGCTGGCTCTGAAGAAGTAAGCAATCAGATGGGAAAGTCCCAGAGGCAATGAACTGAGAGCAGTTTCTGGAAAACAGCTTCAGTCCAACAACACAGGAGGAATCTAGGAAGCAGACCCTTCCCCTCGCCAAAGGACCCTCAATGAGACCAAGGCCACAGTCTATACCTTGGTGCACCCTTGAGTGATGCTGAAGCAAAGGGTCCAGCTAAGCTCGGTCCAGGCCACGACCCCAGAGACACTGTGAGCCAATAAAGCATGTGGTGTTTTAGGCAGCTAAGTCTGAGGCAATATTTTTATGAATGACAACTAGAACAGATCTTGATACTTAGACACACGGTGCTACTTTAAGAAATATCTAAAAAATATTAAAGAGGCTTCAGGACTAGAAACTGAGTAGAAGCAAGTAGAATTTTGAGAATCATGGTAGAGAAAATTAATTCCTTTGAATGAAGTGTTAGTATAATATTACAGAAGAATATTATTCAGCCTGAAAAGCAATGAAGTGCTGATACAGGCTACAAGATGAACTTTGTAAATGATATGCTAAGTGAAATAAGTGAGGCACAAACTAGAAAAGATTATATGATTCTACTTACTCAATGCTTAAATCTTCTAATAGGCAGATTTATCAACTGTTGGTTCCAGAGTTCTTGTTTCGGGGGATGCAGAAGTTTTGGAAATGGTGTTATGGTTGCATAATACTTAAATGTAAAAATGCTACTAAGTCAAACTCTTAAAAATGGTTAAATGGCGATTTTATGTCATGGGCTTCGCTGGTAGCTCAGATGGTAAAGCGTCTGCCTGCAATGTGGGAGACCCAAGTTTGATCCCTGGGTAGGGAAGATCCCCTGGAGATGGAGGAAATGGCAACCCACTCCAGTATTCTTGCCTGGAAAATTCTATGGATGGAGGAGCCTGGTAGGCTACAGCCCATGTGGTTGCAAAGAGTCAGACACGACTGAGCGACTTCCCTTCCCTTTATGTTATATGTGTGTGTGTGTGTGTGTGTGTGTACATATGTATGTGCATGCATGTTCAGTCTCTTTATGACCCCACGGACTGTAGCTGCCAGGCTCCTCTGTTCATGGGATTCTCCAGGCAAGAATACTGGAGTGAGTTGCCGTTTCCCTCTCCAGGACTTCTTTCTGACTCAGGGATCAAACCCGCGTCTTCTGTGTCTCCTGCACTGCAGGTGGAGTTTTTACCACTGAGCCACTGGGGCAGAAGAAAAAAGAAAAACTGAGGGAAATAATATTAAACAGAAAGGAAATTCTTGGCCTCTCCTGATGGCAAAAGAAACTAACATGAAGAGTCAGTTTCTGAGCACCACCAGGAAAGGCTGGCAAAGAGTGAAAAACTGAAGTTGTCACTGAACAACCTTTTGTTAAAACCTCAGGAGTGTTAAAAGATCAGAGTAGTGTTCAGTCCCATAAGGAGTCCTTTTAGAAGTTCAAGAGCAAGCGTCGCAGATCCTCTCAATCACAAGAAAGCTGTCTTAGCGGGAGCCCCAGGTAGAGAAGGGCCGTCTCAGAAAGATCTGTGGGTGTAGACTGTTTAGTGGAGCTAAGCCCAAGGAAATTCATGGCAGACTTCTGAAGTTGACTTCAGCAAAATGATCACCAGCTGAGACTGAATATATGGAGAAAGTACAAATGAAATGAGGCTATTGGAAACCCAAACTTCCACTGGCAGGAAGCAGGCTCATTAAACTAACCAGCTGCAGGCACATGCTACCTTTCATGGAAAAGGAAGGATCAAGTAGGAAACAGACATGAGAGCAGAGCTAAGAACTGTGGAGAATTAGGCTCAAGCTTTGCAACTTCATCAAGCAACTCCGTACACTTGTCTGCGTAGATCTCAGACTTTTTTTGGAAATTTCTTTGTACCTTCCATTTCCCCCTCTTTGAACAGAAGTAACTGTAGCTCTTATCCTCTGCCTGCCCCACCATGTGTCCACTGAGCGTGTTGGTGTCCAGATAACTTGTCTCACACTTTAAGATGGACAGGCTGAAATGAACTACACCCAGAGAGACTCATTCACTTTGGGTCTGATTTGAATAAAGCTCCAGATTTGGGGAGATGACTGAGTGGTATAAAACTGGGAGGAAACTGGAGATGGAGTGAATTGCATGTTGTATGTGATAGGGACAGTTCATCATTGATGGCAGATAAACTCTGCCATTGATATTGATGTATGATGTACATATCTCCCCTTTTGATTGAGCACTAGGTCTGTGTCTTTCTTCTAACCAATAAAATATGGCAAGGTGTGGGTATATCACCTTTGTGATGACATTACATAAGACAGTAATGTTCATTTTGCAAGGAGATTCTCTTCCTTGTCGGATTTGAGGAAGCAAGTGACCACGTTGGGAAGGATTGTTTGTCAAAAAACTGAGGACAGTTTCAGACTGACAACGAGTGAGCAATTCAGGTCCCCAATTTGATGGAAATAAATGCCAATAACAACCACGTGAACTTGGAAGTAAATCCTTCCGCAGGTGAGCCTCAGATGAGACCACAGCTCTGGCCGAGCAGAGAACCCAGGTGGATCACACCAGAACTCCTGATCCACTGAGACTGGAGGTGATAAATGTGTGTTGTTTTAAGTCAGTAAGTTTGTAGAACTGTTGTTACCCACAGCAGGAGAAAGTGAATACAGACAAGGATATTCACATTTGAGTAATATTTACAGAGGGGTCCATTGCTTCATCCTTGTGGGTAGCCTCCCTGGGAATCAATACTTCTATTCAGTTTCTGCTACTCAAGAAAATAATTTTCCAGGAAATTTTGGAACAGAGAAACAAATGCCCAGGCCTTTTAAAGTACATCTAGAATAGAAATTGGATATTTTCTTTATCCATTATTTAGACAAAAATCGATGTGAACGTTTTTGAGATTTCTGTTGCAATAATGTTCTCACTGAATTTTTCACATATTGGAGATTTTGTCACAAATAAAAACTCACTCACTACAATCCTAGCATTAATTTAGGGACCTTACCGGGAGAGTCAATTTATTCATTTGGGACCACTCAGGAGTTTTTTAGGTTTATTGTTTTTCAGTTACCAAGTTGGTGTCTGACTCTTTGTGACCCTATGGACTGCAGGATGCCAGGCTTCCCTGTCCCTCACCGTCTCCCAGAGCTTGCCCAAGTTCATGTCCATTGCATTGGTGATTCTATGCAACCATCTCATCTCATCGTATTTCATTTTTAGGTTTGATGGTGTTTAAATAAGCATGATGTGACTTTATTAATGAGTGTATATGTCTAGCCCTTGTTCTTTCGTACCTTCCCATGAAGATCAGGGTCTCCTTTAATCCTGAGTTTAGTTCTCAAATATCTCTTTTGTCAAAATCAGGATGATATTTCTTTGTATTACTTAGGTAGAGAGACTTTCCACATAACATGACAAAGACCCTAAGAACTCTTTGCTAGTGAAGGCCAAGAAAGAGATGCGATGCATTTGTTTTTTTCTAGCTTTCATTAACTTCTCAATCACCCCCTAAGAAAGGCTGTTTCAAAGGGAGATTCCCTGGGGATACAGGCCCTGTTCTTATCATCCACATGTCTATTACTTAGTCCAAGTTCCCTCCTCAAGTGACTATTCATCTAGTCCAAAAATGTTTCTTCTGTAAAATAAGAACACTTTAAATGAAAGTTCCCCAAACACACTAACCATTCTGATCTTTTCCTGAAAATGAAGATTTAGGAACACTTGAAAATGGATACAGAACATATATGGATGTTAACCACACAATTAACCAGCTTCTTCCTTCCTGTGTGCTCAGCTTGGGAAAGGTGATAACAGGTGTGAGGTTTGTGGAGGTGCTGTGATTCTAGGGGTGGATAGAGGTCACTTTACCTGAATGGGCTCTATTAGGTGATAATATACAGCATTTAAAACTTCTAGCCAATTTAAAACCTTCTAATGCTGGAAGACATCTTTCCCATAATCAACTTTCCCACTTATCAACTGGTGTCAGATTGGAAATGACAGGCTTGTGTTAGACTGTCACAGGGTACTACTTCAAAAACAACCAACTTTGCCTTGTAGAAATCATCACTCATTTTTCTCTGAGTCAAAAGAATGCAGTCTTAATCGGTGATTTAGGAACACAATGAAGAGAGAAAAAAATGATTCTCTCCGGTTAATTTCAGGTTGCAATAAATATCTGGTGGAGAATTACCTACCCACTAAGCCTGTTGGCTTTGTCTATATAAATATTAATCACATAAGCCAATAACTGCATAGGTATTTTTACGAGGCTCCCACTGAAGTCATTTCACAGGATACAAGTCTTACTACAATTTAATTAAAAAGTACTGAAAGCCAATTTGCTTCTCATGGACCAAGAACATAAACTGATGTGAGTATGGAGAGTTAAGACTCACAAAGGTGATGTGAAATTCACATACCTGGATTTTCTCCCAATAACCATAAATGAGGATGTACTTCAAATATGGAAGGAAGAGCCAGTTATCACAACTGCAGATTTATAAGGCTGAAACCAAATGTTTGAGTCTACAAAGAGCAACAAGTCGTTAAACGTGAGACTGGACTGAAATGTCCCAGGGAGGTGCTGAAAGCTTAAAATACACATGGAAAAGGAACCTCCACTCTGGGTTGTCCTGCAGGTTCACTGAGAGGTCCTGTTAATAGACAAGGGTGTAGCTGTAATTATAATCAAAATGCTGACTATTGCTCTCACCTGGAGAACTTACCTCTTCTGATCAACACCATCTGGACCCAGGACCAGCTCAGGCCCTATTTGGAATTGGAGGTGTGAGACCAGTCTAGCGGAATTTTAACAAGAGCAGTCATTCCCCAGCAGACTCACTTGCCTCGTCTCTGGGGAACCCAGCACAGAGATGCCCGCTGTCCCTGGATCTCACATCCCGCAAGAGCCGCTGGGCTGAGCGAACTCTGCAGGCTCCTCGGCGCCCCCACCAGTGATGCTGTCCACCCCAAGCTTTGGTCGAAATTAAAGGATGAAAGAAAAGAGGAGGGTCATTCGGCTCAACAGAAAAGGATGCCACAGACAAGCTGAGCTGGATCCAGAAACTGAAACCGCAGGGAAACCGACCGCACCGGGATGACAGGAAGCGGGAGGGTGGCGACCCGGAGGCACAGAGGGTAGGTACCCACCTCTCCTCGCGGTTCTGCCCCACGCACACCCGGCCCCCGTGCCGCGGGGTGGGGTTGCTGCAGGACCGCTGCCGCACCTGGAAGCCGATGCCACACGTGGTGCTGCAGGGGGACCACGAGGTCCAGGGGGTCCAGCCTCCGTTCCTGGGGGAGGAAGCAACAGGGTCACTGGGGTCAACCTGCGCGAGGCCCAACCTCCACCTGCACCCGCCCCCAAGTTCACACGGGGGTTCCCCCACGGGGACCACTGAGCGCGGGCTGCGAAGGCCACGGGAGCAAGGAGCCCTGGGAATCAACAAATGTACTGTCTCGGAACCACAGTTACCAGGAAGTCCGTCCCTGCCCCACCCCGAATCTGATTTTCGAGTCAAAAGAGAAAACTTGAGAGTCAAATTTTACATGTACTTGCAAATAACTTAAAAAACGGGCTAATTAGAACCAAGAGAGCTTAGTGGTGAAAATGTTAAGCTAATGAAAAATAATGCTACCTTTGTTTTTTTAAAAGCAATTAGAGATGCATCCCTGAACCTTTGGCCTTTATGATTTTATTTGATTTGTACTGTATCAGTTATAATCTATGAAAAGGGCACATTGAATCAAATAATCATCTAAATGTTTCCTTTAAAATCTATTAATATCAGTGAAAATCAGTAACTCTCTTGATGGCATTCGTACTGATAAAGGGTACCATAATGTCCAAAGCCATAAAACAATCTTTATTAAAAATGAAGAAAGAATATTTTAAATTCAGATTATTGGCTATTCTCTAATAATCTGACAAAGATATAGAGTATATAGAGTATAAATAGGAAGTGCCAATGTGTATATCTTTATGTTATTTTATACATGTATAAAATAAGGCAGATATATTAAAACATAAAATAAAAAACTTTTATAAAAGTGGGTTGTACAATAAACTGCTACTAACAGCTAGAGAAAAATTTTTGTTTAATATTGTATTTTTTTCCTTAAAATGTCTGCTTGTAGAATATTTATAATTTAAATATCTCTTTAGCAGTTTGTCCCCACTATTTCAAAATAAACTATAGGAATTTTTAAAAAAATTTAAGTAATATTAATAACATATATGATAAAACCAGAGTCCAGACTCCCATATAGATGGTTAACTGCATGTAGAATTTTTTCTCTATTTCTCTATTCGTATATGCATTTCTAAATAGCTGTTACTCTCATCTATAGTATTTATATTTCCAGTGAAATAATTCTTATTTTACTTTATATATTCCTTTAAAAGCACGGAGGTGCACAGCTATACCACTGAAGCTCAAGGTATAAATAGCACACTGTGTATGTAATTTCTAACACAATTTCAAATGAAAGCTCCTCTGAGAAAATTCTTATCATGTTTCATATTTCTCTACTTTATTTTCTTAAACTTAAAAATAATCAAAATCCAAAATAAAGTGATACTTCGAGGTATGATAAAACAAAGCTGCTTCATAATAATTTAGCCAAAATAACACAAAATAAGACAGATTTCTGAAGCCGTTTCTACAAGTAATTAGTACCTTACATATCATTTCTCACACTATCTTAAAAAGTATCCAAGTAATGTAATTTCAACATAAATAAAATGAAAATATAAATAAAAGAAACATACATAAATAGAAATAAACATAAATAAAATAAATTTCAACATAAAAAGAAATTTTTAAAGTTTCTTTTATATGAAAAAAGTTTAGATAATGCAAGAAATACTGCTCCCAAAATTGCTTGGAAATTCTTCCTAAACCTTTTAACAAACGTGACACCTTATGATGTAATCTACTTGCAATCTGTGGAACCTGTTGTATACAGGGAAGTAGGTATTTTAAATATTAGGAGTGTAGTACGTTAGGGAATTAATGAGTGCACTGTCCACGTATGTGACTCTTCTATGGAGCTGGGTTTGTACACCTCAGAGTGCTGCTTAGAGGAGCTGTAGGAGCTGGCAACCAAAGCAGCAGCATTGAAAGTCAAAGTGCTAGTCGCTCAGTCGTGTCTGACTCTTTGTGACCCCACGGACTGTAGCCCACCAGGCTCCTCTGTCCATGGAATTCTCTAAGGCAAGAACACTGGAGTGGGTTGCCAGGCCCTTTTCCAGCGGATCTTCCTGATCCAGGGATCGAACCCGGGTCTCCTGCACTGCAGGCAGATTCTTTACCAACTGAGCCCCAAGGAAGCCCAGAGTAACATTGTCACCATATATTAGCAGATGGATCATTTTTTTGATTAAGTCAGTCAAAAACAATCCACTTAATGCATTTAAAACATCACTGAAACAGGTTTGTTTACTAATATTTGATTTTTAGTCTTAAAATAACCACTAATTGTATCACAGCTCCTTTTAGTGAAAGGCATTCCAAAACTAGAGCCAGAGCTGAGCAGGCATCAATAAAGTCACAAGAAGGTCTGTGATAGTCCTTTTCTTCCATTAAACAATATAAAATAGAGTACTACTCATTGACTGTAACCTTCCAACAATAACAGTTCTATAGCTTTTATGAAGTCTTTGCCAGGCATCAGTGGAAACCATCTTAGTTTGATAGAAATGATGCAACACATAATGCAATGTTGATATGCTCTTGTTTTCTGAAATAATACAAATAATCTGACGCCTGTAGCCTTAATGGGCTCCTTTTTGACTGTGTGGAGCATCTGAGCTGGCCTACAGAGATGGTGAGCAGAGGGCAAAATCTGCCCTTGCACCCTGCCTCTCCTTATCTGACCGCCCTTCCCTTCTTGGGCAGGCAGTGTCCTCACGCCCTGGGTTGCCATACAATGTGGTCCCCCAACATGATTGTCAGTGTGAGTGATGTCACAGACAACTTGCCCAGAGGTCTCTGCATTCTAAATTGGCTTTTGGAAAGAAGACAACAAATCCTACAGTAAGTGAGGACGGTGAGTGTGGACACTGATCTGAGAAGCTTTCCTGCTGCTTCTTGCTTTTTAAATTTTTTACATATTTTTATTGCAGTATGGCTGATTCACAATATTGTGTTAGTTACAGGTGTCCTTGTGTTTGCTTTAAATATGACATATTGATTGGGAGACTGGGACTGACGTGTGCACACTGCTGATCTCGTGTGTGTATGTGTGATGCTCAATCACGTCTGACTCTTTACAAACCCTGTGATTATAACCACGAGGCTTTTCTGTCCAGGGGATTTTCCAGGCAAGAATACTTGAGTGGGTTGCCATTCCCTACTCCGGTGGATATTCTTGACCCAGGGATCAAAGCCAGTGATACTATGTATTAAACAGATAACTAACGAGGACCTACTGTATAGCACAGGGGACTCGGTTCTCTGTGGCAACCTAGATGGGAAGGAAATCTAAAAAAGAGAAGACATCTGTATACGTATAACTCATGCACTTTGCTGTACAATAGAAACTAATGTAACACTGGAAAGCAACTATACTCCAGTAAAAAAAAAACAAAAAAAGGAACATATTACTGTGGCCACAGCACTATACATGGTGCAGGGAAGGGAGGAGAAAAGTGAGTATGGTTGTAAAGAAAAAAATAATAAGCCAACAACAAAACAATACACAGACAGCAGAAAGTGTCCTCGTGGCTCACACTATGTGAGCCATCCTCCAGGCTATTCAGCAGCGGATATTAGCTGCGTTGGGGTGTTCTGAGCACTCCTGCAAAGCTATTTCAGTCCTCTCTGACTCTCTGTGACCTCATAGACTGTAGCCCGCCAGGCTCTCCTGTCCACGGGATTCTCCAGGCAAGAACACTGGAGTGGGTTGCCATGCCCTCCTCCAGGGCATCTTCCTGACCCAGGGATTCAATCTGTGTCTCTCATGTATCCAGTATTGGTAGGCGGGTTCTTTACCCCTGGCGCCACCTGGGAAACCCGTTTGGAACGCAGCACAGAGCTTTTTGATTAAAGACTTGGCCTCTGTCTCCGGGCTACTGTCAGAGAGCATACTCATAGATGCTGTGGTCTGTCTGCCTTTCTCCAGATGCTGAGGGTATTGGCAGTGATAACTCTCAGGTGAGAGAATCTAACACCATCAAGGGGTCCTGCAACTAGAGAGCTCCCCTTGTGACCGGCTGCAGTCTTTATGGGGCCTAGAGCACAGCTCACCCAGCTTCCTGCCTTCCCCTCATCCCACCTGGAGATGTGCAGAACCCTCCCCATATGTCCTGCACACAACCTCGCTGTCAGAGTGGTCCTCCTGACCAACCAGGACGGATGCAGGTCTTGCTCCTAGGAAAAGAGTCCCATAAAAGCAGGTATATATAGCCATCGTTGGAAGATGCAGACTTATTTAGATGACAAAAGCTGTGTCAAAGCTCCAAGTCTTCCTTGACATTCTACCTTTCTATTGAGCTAGCTTGAGGTTTGTCTCCCTCCATTCCTTTCTCCTTCCCAAAGAATTAGAATTCAGAAGGGGTGTAGACATTCATGTGTTCACTTTAATTATAAAATTAAACCAGATTTTCTTGATTGATAGGAAGTCTGACTTGGCCCCAGTTTGATAATACAGTCTGGCTTAGCTAATTACCTTATACTGTGGATTTATTTCCATAAATTGAATGCCCTTAATCTGTAGCTCCAAGATAATGACAAATTTAAATGGTGTGATATAAGAGCATTTAATCAAAGATATTATATTTGCCAAATGTATTGAATTAGCAATATTTTGAATTCCCCAACACTTTCTGAGTATATTAAGTTAAACAATAACAATGAAAAATGAAGAATGGGTTTAACTTAGAGTTATTAGATCAGTCTTTGTAAAGGCTTTCTGATGTACTTTGCACAAATTGAGGAAGTACTTGACATCACTGACTAAGCCAAAAAAAAAAAAATCAGTTTGCAAGTTAGGTGGTTTCCACTTTTCTGTTTCCAACAAAACTGAGGCCAACAAAAACAAGTTATCAACTGATAAAGGGCACTAGAAACAATCTCTCATGTCAGACTACCATAGTTTTGGCAGATAGCTTCAAAGGAATATGTAAACTAATAAGCCCTTGCTGCTACAAAAGCAAATATTAGCTGCGAACAGGCCTTGTTCACTTGGCTTCTCACAACTGTCTCTTTCCTTTGACAGCACCAGGGGCTCCCAGTGGATAGAAGCAAGTGAGTGCTATGGTTCCTCCCTCCCGACCCTGCAGGGAGGTGGTTCATAAGGATAAAAATCAAATCTGGTGACACCCATAAAACCGCAACATGGCCTGTTTTTGCCAGTGATGGAGTCCTAGCTTCCTATCCCTCAGGCATCCTGAGATGTGCACCCATGGGAGATTTCCATCAAGCAGATGGGATGCTCCTGGCAGCTGAGCATCCTCTTCTGTTACCATGACAGACATGATCCCCGAGTCAGGCAAGGACAGAGATGCAGGCGCAGTGTATCAACTCATGCGTTCTTAGATCCCCCTTAAGTTGTCAACCAAAAATTATCCCTAATAGCTTATATACCAGTAAGTGACACTCTCATGTGGATTTGGAAAGCCACATGCACGTTTAGAGGGGCTTTCCAGACGGCGCAGTGGGAAAGAATCTGTCTGCCAAAGCAGGACATGTGGGTTTGATCCCTGAGTCAGGAAGATCCCCTGGAGAAGGAAATGGTTACCCACTCCATTATTCTTGCCTGGAAAATCCCATGGACAGAGGAGCCTGGTGGGCTACAGTCCATGAGGTCACAAAGAGTCAGGCACAATAGAGCGTTAAGATATTGAAATCTGCACTTTAAGAAGTAGGGTCCTCTGAGTGTAAGCACCAGTGTAGGATAACTTTGGTGGTTTCAGAAGTGGGCACTAGAGTTGATATTCCTGAATCTGTAAAGGACCAGTCTAGGGTAACAACTAAAGCTCCCATGTCCACACAGGTACTTCCAACTGGCCAGCTGTTGCTCACAATGTTTATACTTGCACAGTGTGGTTTTTGGACTCTATGTCTCCACAGCAAGCTACTCACGTGCCTTCTAAAAGAATGGTGATAAACTAGATACCCTTCATATACTTGTAAGTTGTCATTGAATTCTCTTTTCACCAAAAGCTTCAAATGTTGCAAAGACATTTCTCTTACATCACTATTTGAATGTATGAATGGAATTTAAATACCACAGAGATTTGATAGTCACCTTCACATTTAAAAAATTGATGAGCAGAGTCTAATTTAACATTCAGAAACTGTATGCTTTTCCTTCTTCTAACATTTTGCATACTCAAAACACTTTTCCAAATCTAACAATAAACACATGGATAGGTTTAGATTTACCTAAACATGTAAAGAGGCTTACAATCCGATTTGTAATTTTTTAAATTGAGTTATAGTTGATTTGCAATATTGTGTTAGTTTTAGTTATATAGCACAGCAATTCAGTTATGCAAATATATGTATATGATGCATACGTATATAAGTGTATTGCTAATTAGATTTTTAATTTAAAATCTCCTCCCATAGATCATGTCATTTTTAAGTGGTCAGTGTCTCTTTTTGTGACCTTTCTCTTGAACAGGGAAGGCATGTATTGGAAGTGATTTCCCAAACGTCTGGACAAGCTGGGTTTACACCTGTGTTTAAGCCCAATCATCAGGAGGGACACACCTGGAGCAGTTTGCGATCTCCATGCGGGGGCCCTGGCACTGCCAGCCGCCACACTGGGGGGCCGGGCTGTCGCAGGAGCGGGTGCGACAGAGGCAGGATCCCACGGCGCTGCCGTCCGTGTGCGTGCAGGGTGTCCACGGTGACCACGCGCCGAAGTGCCCATCCACGGTGAGATTCCTCATCTAGGAAGCAGATATACGCAAGGATGTCAGAAAGGGTTAAGGCTGCAAACATGATAAGAGAAAAAAATGAGGTCTCCCATGAGACCATCAGAGCTTCTTTGCAATATCTCATATTGCAATCAAAAGAGAGGAAGGGGAAGTAGTTGGAAGGAAAGCAGCAGAGGCCACGGGTGGAGAGAGGGAAGAGTGGAGGAGAGGAGGGGGGAGAAGGAGGCAGAGGGGAGGAGAGAGCAGAGGGAAAGGAGGGGGAGGGGAGGGTGCTAATGACCTGTCAATCAAACCAATGCAGGGTGGTCTACTCTAGTTCTTTTTTTTTAAATTTATTTAATTGGAGGCTAATTACTTTACAATGTTGTAGTGGATTTTGCCATACATTGACATGGCCCGGCAATGGGTGCACATGTGTTTCCCATCCCATCCCTCAGCCCTGAGCACCCTGTTTCATGCGTGGAAGCTGGACTGGTGATCTGTTTCACATATGATAACATATGTGTTTCAATGCTATTCTCTCAAATTGTCCCACCCATGCCTTCTCCCAGAGTCCAAAAATCTGGTTCTTCTTGTTGCTGTTGTTGTTTTTCATAACAAAACATCTTTTATTTGTGAGGAAGCCATATAAAACTTATTATGAGTAGGTATAAATTTAAGTATAATTTTAGGAATCAAATTTAGGACTTCCCTCGTGGCTCAGATGGTAAAGTGTCTGTCTACAATGTGCGAGACGCAGGTTTGATCCTTGGGTCAGGAAGATCCCCTGGGGAAGGAAATGGCAAACCATTCCAGTACTCTTGCCTGGAAAATCCTATGGATGGAGGAGCCTAGTAGGCTATAGTCCATGGGGTTGCAAAGAGTCAGGCTCGACTGAGTGATTTCACTTTCACTTTTAGGAATCAAGAATAAAGGACATCTCCTCTTCTAACATGCCAGAACAGAATGGAGCAGAATAGGCTGTAACTGTTGAAGCTAAAGCTAAACAGTAAAAGAAAAGACATACCCATCTGAGTGCAGAGTTCCAAAAACTAGCAAGGAGAGGTAAGAAAACATTCCTAGGCAATCAATGCAAAGAAATAGAGGAAAACAATAGAATGGGAAAGACTAGAGATCTCTTCAAGAAAATTAGAGATACCAAGGGAACATTTCATGCAAAGATGAGCACAATAAAGGACAGAAATGGTATGAACCTAACAGAAGCAGAAGATATTAAGAAGAGGTGGCAAGAATACAAAGAAGGACTGTACAAAAAAGATCTTCATGACCCAGATGATCATGATGCTATGATTGCTCACCTAGAGCCAGACATCCTGGAATGTGAACTCCAGTGGTCCTTAGGGAGCATCACTACAAACAAAGCTAGTGGAGGTGTTGGAATTCCAGCTGAGCTATTTCAAATCCTAAAAGATGATGCTGTGAAAGTGCTGCACTCTATTTGCCAGCAAATTTGGAAAACTCAGCAGTGGCCACAGGACTGGAAAAGTTTTCATTCAATCCCAAAGAAAGGCAAACCCAAAGAATGCTCAAACTACCGCACAATTGCCCTCATCTCACATGCTAGTAAAGTAATGCTCAAAATTCTTCAAGCCAGGCTTCAGCAATACGTGAACTGTGAACTTCCAGATGTTCAAGCTGGTTTTAGGAAAGGCAGAGGAACCAAAGATCAAATTGCCAAAATCCACTGGATCATCAAAAAAGCAAGAGAGTTCAAGAAAAACATCTACTACTGCTTTATTGACTATGCCAAAGCATTTGATTGAGGATCACAACAAACTGTGGAAAATTCTGAAAGAGATGAGACTACTAGAGCACCTGACCTGCTTCCTGAGAAACCTGTATGCAGGTCAGGAAGCAACAGTTGGAACTGAACTTGGAAAAATAGACTGGTTCCAAATTGGGAAAGGGGTACATCAAGGCTGTACACTGTCACCCTGTTTTATTTAACTTATATGCAGAGTACATCATGTGAAATGCTGGGCTGGTTGAAGCACAAGCTGGAATCAAGATTGCCAGGAGAAATATCAATAACCTCAGAAACGCAGATGATACCACCCTTATGGCACAAAGCGAAGAAGAACTACAGAACCTCTTGATGAAAGAGGAGAGTGAAAAAGTTGCCTTAAAACTCAGCATTCAGAAAACTAAGATCATGGTATCTGGTCCCATCACTTCATGGCAAATAGGTGAGGAAACAATGGAAACAGTGATAGACTTTTTATTTTTGGGGCTCTAAAATCACTGCAGATGGTGACTGCAGCCATGAAATTAAAAGGTGCTTGCTCCTTGGAAGAAAAGCTATGACCAACCTAGATAACATATTAAGAAGGAGAGACAATACTTTACCAACAAAGGTCCATCTAGTGAAAGCTGTGGTTTTTCCAGTAGTCATGTATGGATGTGAGAGTTGGACTATAAAGAAAGCTGAGTACCAAAGAATTGATGCCTTTGAACTGTGGTGTTGGAGAAGACTATTGAGAGTCCCCTGGACTGCAAGGAGATCCAACCAGTCAATCCTGAAGGAAATTAGTCCTGAATATTCATTGGAAGGACCGATGCTGAAGCTGAAACTCCAATACTTTAGTCACCTGATTAGAAGAACTGACTCACTGGAAAACACCCCGATGCTGGGAAAGATTGAAGGTGGGAGGAGAAGGGGACGACAGAGGGTGAGATGGTTGGATGGCATCACTGACTCAATGGACATGAGTTTGAGTAAGCTCCAGGAGTTGGTGATGGACAGGAAGACCTGGCGTGCTGCAGTCCATGGGGTCGCAGAGTCGGACATGAGTGAGCGACTGAACTGACTGATTGAATATCCAATTCTTCTTGTTCTCTGGCTTTCTCGCGTGAGTGGAAGGTCCTGCCATCCCTTGACTGACATTAGCATTAGCATAGTCCCCTTTCCTTCCTTCTCCTCTTTCTTTTCTTCTGCCCCTTTCTTGTGATGTCACTTATATGTGGAATCTTTTTTAAAAAATGGCACAAATGAACCTATTTACAAAACAAAATAGAGTCACAGATGCAGAAAGCATACTTATGAGGAGGAGGGGAGCGTGCGGGCAGGGATAAATTGGGAGATTGGGGTTGATATATATACACTACCAATATAAAATCGATAACTGATAAGGACCTACTGTATAGCACATCGAACTCCACTCAGGAGTCTGTAATGATCTATATGAATCTAAAAAAGAGTGCATATATGTATATGCATAACTGATTCACTTCATTGTACACCTGAAACTAACACTATACTCCAATAAAAATTAATTGAGAAAAGAAAACATAAAATGAAAAAAAGAACGGAAGTTAAAACTCACAGATGTACAACTCTTGCATTCTTATGTTCCTTAAAAAGTTGAAAGATCGGTCAACTAGTTTTATCTAAGATCTGGCTTCGTCTAAAAAGTCGAACTGACTGAAAAAGTCATTTCAAACTGACATTTAGTTTCCATATTAAAAGAGTGCCTGTTAAGCAGCCAGATATGTCCTAGCTGTTAGGCGCATCGCAGTCAAATCCATACTGTGTCCACCCTCCCAGAGTTTATGAGCTGGCACAGAGGAGCTGGACCCCTAATTATTACTGCAAATAAATCCAATGATGGAGCTCAGAGTAGGGGTTGTGGACAAGGAGATGGGGGTTTCCAGCAAGCTGGTGGGATCTGGAGGGATGGTGATGATGGAGGGTCCTGGCGAAGGGGCCTGCTGGGGCTGTGGAGGCAGAGGGCAGCCTGAGTGATGACAAAGGGGAAGGATACTGCCACATGTGTGGGGGCACCAGGCTTCTGTCCCTGGGACGGAAGGAGGTGGCCCAGAGGAAGCAAAGCTGAGAGCTGAGCTGGAAGCATCAGGAGGGTCCGAACTGGGGGCGGGAGGGGTGTGTGGATGCCCTGTGACACGGATGCTGAGAGCCCTACCGGAGGGGCCTCGACACGCCTTTGACCCATGGAGACTAGTCCAGGGCAGGTGGAGCCACACCATGTCAGCTCAAATCTGACAAGTAGATCTTCGCAGGAGCTAGCGAGTCCCAAGATTCGAGACTCACGGGGCCCAAACTTCAGATCACCCAGCCCTCAGAAGGAATCTCCCCTCTGCAAATGGACAGAAGGCATAAGTCCAAACCTCCTGAATTTAACATGGGGATCTGTGCATTTCTTAGAAAATAGGATAAACGACGAGATGAGGTTACATGTAAGTTACACACTTTGCTTTACCCTCTGCTGCCTGCTGCTCCCACCGTCTCTCCCACAAGTTCCTGCCCTGATTGATTCTGGGGGATTCAAGATTCCTCATGCACACGGGAGGGGACTCCATGGAGGAGAGAATTAATCCCTTTGGAGCAAACAAACTGTGACATGACTGAGCAAAGAGTCAGACACGACTCAGCGACTAACAATTGTAACTTGTAAAACAAACTGTACTTGCGTGTCACAGTTTCAGAACAAAGGTGAAATCATATTTTGTGAAAATCCAGGCGACTTCCCTGGTGGTCTGGTGGCTAAGAATCCGAGCTCCCAATCCAGGGGGCCTAGGTTCGATCCCTGGTCAGGGAACTAGATCCCATAACTTGCAACTAAGATCCAGCATTGCCAAATAGATAAATATTTAAAAATATATCTAAGTGGGTTTTATCTCTGCACTGCCATGTCTCCAGATACAACAGGCAAGAGTAACCACTGCTGGTCGTTTAGTTGCTAAGTCATGTCCGACTCTTTGCGACCCAATGGACTGTAGACCACCAGGCTCCTCTGTCCATGGAATTCTCCAGGCAAGAACACTGGTGTGGGTTGCCATCTCCTTCTCCAGGGGATCTTCCCGACCCAGGGATTGAACCCAGGTCTGCTCCATTGCAGGCAGATTCTTTACTGACTAAGCCACCAGGGAAGCTTAGCATTCACTGTGTCCATTTCCTCTGACCTGGCTGGTTGCTCATCTCCAGCTGCCACAATGATGACTCTGTCCTTCTTTCTTATCCACACTCCAAGGCTTTATACCCACTCGCCACTGCTGGCTCTTTCTATAAGATGCGGTCAAAAGGGAGAGGAGAAACCTGCCTGGTCCTCTGGATTCAGAGTGATTCACGGGATCCTACACAAATGAATGAAGGTACAAAGGCACATATTTCCTGAGAGGAAAACATCCCCGTTTCTAAGGTCCCTGTAACCTACTGTCCCACCAGGATAAAAAAAAAAAAAGATGCAGCTCCTACTCTGACCATGCTTCAAACTGTGGTGTTGGAGAAGACTCTTGAGCCTCCCTTGGACTGCAAGGAGATCCAACCAGTACGTCCTAAAGGAAATCAACCCTGAATATTCTTTGGAAGGAATGAGGACTGATGCTGAAGCTAAAGCTCCAATACTTTGGCCACCTGATGCTGGGAAAGACTGAGGGCAGGAGGGGGAAGGGGCGGCAGAGGATGAGATGGTTGGACGGCATCATCAAGCCAATGGATATGAGTTTGAGCAAGCTCCGGGAGATAGTGAAGGAAAGGGAAGTCTAGTGTGCTGAGGTCCCTGGGATCACAAAGAGTCAGACAACTTAGAGACTGAATCACAACAAACTCTGACCATAAGGACACTTCAGTGTTTTCTTAGAATCAGAGTCCTGTGTAACCTTCATTCCCTTTTCCTTCTTTCACAGTAGATTTCGGTAATACCTCTCTGGCTATCTGAACATAACACGTGCATGAGAAGTGGGTCACCGATCACTTAGTCCACCAATCAGCCACTGCTTTGGGAGATGTTGCCGCCTGGGAATGGCACTCATCTGCAGACAAGGGAGAATCTCAGAAGCACTGGAATTAAGTCCAGATATATTTCCCAATGTAGTTTCAGAATCTTGTGTAAAACCTTTAGTCTGCGGTCTATGGTACTGATGTCTAAATAAAGAGCTCTAGGCTTAATCATTGCTAAAGTCTCTTTTAACTCAAATATGATAATTACACAGTAGCTTGGGAATATTCAGTTATTTTAATACATTTAGGTGCTTATTTGGTCTACTTATTTTGTTAATCACTGCAGCACGTAGTTTGGAACAGAGACTCGTTGTATGACATGGTGTGCTAATAACCATGTGTCCACACAGTATTCTTGCCTGGAGAACCCCATGGACAGAAGAGACTGGCAGGCTACAGTCCATAGTGTTGCAAAGAGTCATATACAACTGAAGTGACTTAGCGTGCACGTACACACCACACAGAGGTGGATGACATTCACACATAAATCAAGTCCAGGTAGTTTCCCTTGGTAGCTCAGATGGTAAAGAATCTGCCTGTCAATGCAGGAGACTCGAGTTTGATCCCTGGATCAGGAAGATCCCCTGGAGAAGGGAATGGCTACCCACTCCAGTGTTCTTGCCTGGAAAATTCCATGGACAGAGGAACCTGGAAGGCTGCGATCCATGCAGTTCATAAAGATTCAGACACAACTGAGTGACTAAAACTTTCACTTTCACCCTTGTTAAGCAACATTGCAAGTTAAGACATATATATTATTTGAATCACTCTAGGTATATAAATTTAGTTCTAACTTTAGTACTTGAAATCTCTTATAGTGAGTAAAATGCTTACATTACAATAATACAAGCAAAAAGAACATTAATCAATATGTCAATTAACTAGTGTCTGTCTCCTGGATAAGAGAAATGCATAAACAATTCTAAATAGGGACCTTTTAGTGAAAAATAGGCCTCTGTCTTTACTCTGGTCCATAAAGTCAAGCCTCTTTTCCATTTTGGTCAAAAATTAAAAATAGTAATATAAATTACATTTTAATTGCTTTTAAAAGTACTTCTCTATGCCTGTTCTATGTCAATGCTAATCATTTCAACTAGCTCATTTCTTTCTAAGAGATTTTTTGAAAGAGATGTATAATTAATTAGAACAAGAGTTGGGTAATATAGGATTTCCCACATTCTGCCTGGCAACTTACACAAATCAGAAAAATACACGTTTGGCTTTCCTTAGCTTTGCTCAAAGTGATATAATTTATTATTGTCTGTTGTTGGATGCTTTGCATATTCTTATCAAATGTGTATCTTGGCAAATAACCAATTACATTGGATGAGATGGTAGAGATGGTTGTGTGTAATGAAATCACCTTAAATCAGGGGGAAAAAACAAAAAAAAACCAAAAAACTTCAGTGAATCAGAGATCACATCTCAGCCACATTTTCCAAAAAGAGTTGGTGGAGGGTCAGCTCTGAAACCAGGGTAGGTCCACATCCTCCTTTGACCTTTTGTGAGTTTGTATCAGAAGTTGTCCTCTCAGCAGAAAGAAGTAACTTCAGTGATAACCCTCCGGTCACTTCTTAAATATCGGGTCACCTTCATTTTCCGACCATAGAAACATACAAGACGTACTTGTTACAGACCAAGTGGGTGAGTGTGTATTTCCCACTTTGTAATTAAGCATGTCCCAGATAGCCACTCAAACGCCCTCGAGCCCTGGACCAATGACTTTATTGCTTAAGAAGAACCACTGTTATCTTCTGCCCCTTTTTAACCATTAAAACAGTAAGGTCAAACTTTTGCAAGAAGATGTGCTGATTCTTCTAAAGTGCACGCCTGAGCTTTTAAAAGCTACATGTCACAGAGCGCTCTTTGTGTTTTTAGCAGCGAAGAATTTAAAGGGAACACCTCTGTGCTTGTACAATGTGGTTCAGACAGAAGAAAGGACTTCACACAGACAGTGGCACGTGTGAACCAGTTTCACAAGACACCACAGATGAGTTGGCTCCTAAATTCAGAGATCTGGAGCTAAAGAACAAAAAGGACTGGCAGCTCAGCCCACCCCCTCCAAGGCTTTGCTGAGAGCCTGGGTGCAGCGATGCACCCTCCTTTAGAGGGAAAAGCCTGCTTTTTGTGCCAACAACTGGGGACTGACACCGGTTTAATCGCCTTAGCCTTCCTCCGGTCACTTTGCCTGCTGGTCTCACTTACAAACTGAAGGACAGCTTTGTGACACGTGGCTTAGATGATGCAAAGAGCAGGTTCCTTGATAGGAAACAGGCAGACTGTTCCAATGCCTCAGGCTGTTTGGAACAGAAGGACCAACATGGATTTAACATAAGGGATGGTGTCCCTGCTTTCTCACCTCTGTCTGCAGGGTGAGGCCAGGGCTGATAAGGATGCACACCGGCAGTGAGGTGATGGCCAAGGGACTTAGCTAAATTCTAAATGTGCTGAAGTTAATACTTGTTGCTCATATTCTCTGAGAACAGAAAAATAGAATTTAGAATGACTTGTCTGACGGCTCTGAAGACAAAGGAAAAGAAAGGCCAGATTGTGCAAGTGAGGACCCAGCTAAATATACCGGCAAAGGCAAGAGTGGAATCTGGGTTCTTGGATTCAGAGTCTGACTGTAAACAGCGGAGTTTCTTCACATTCCACAGGGTTCCCCGGGGGAATGTACTTTAGGCTGTTTCTCCCAGGAATCCTCTGACCCTGAGCGGTAGTAAAGACACATGGGGTTCCATCATCCCATGGAACCCACTATCCTTTAGTTTGTTTAAAAGCTCTGTTTCCCTGCTTCTGGAATTACAGCTCCCAGGAGATATGGATGGGTGTGGAAGTTGCTATTTTATTATTATTAATACTACAAAGGGCAAAATAGTCCACACCAAACTCTGGAGACAAAAATCCAAGAATTAACAGAGATGTTACATCCCACTTGCAAACCAGCACTATTTTCTCCTAAGATCATGCGTGGGTGTGTGTGTGTTCAGTCATGTCCGACTCTTTGCAATCCCATGGACTGCAGCCTGCCAGGCTCCTCTGTCCATGGGATTTTCCAGGCAAGAAGACTGGAGTGGGTTGCCATTTCCTGCTCCAAGGATTCTTCCTCACCCAGGGATCAAACTCCCATCTCCTTTGTCTCCCGCATTAGCAGGTGGATTCTTTTCTCCATTTTTTCTAAAAGTTATGTATTTTTAATTGGAGGATCATTGCTTTACAATATTGTGTTGGCTTCTGCCACACATCCCCATGACTCAGCCACAGGTATACATATGCCCCGTCCCTCTTGAGCCTCCCTCCCACTTCCCAGCCCATCCCACCCCTCTAGGTGGTCAGGGAGCACCGCGTTTGAGCTCCCCGAGCCGTACAGCAGATTCCCACTGAGTAACTATTTTCCATGTGGAAATGTATGTGTCCTTGCTACTCTGTCAATTCGCCCCACCCTCCCCTTCCCCTGACTATGTCCACAGTCTGTTCTCTATGACTGCATTTTCACTGCTTCCCTGCAAATAGGTTTATCAGTGCCGTCTTTCTAGATTCCATAATAGTAGTGTTGTTCACTCAGTCTTGTCTGACTCTTCGCGACCCCATGGACTGTAGCCCACCAGGCTCCTCTGTCTCTGGAATTCTCCAGGCAAGAATACTGGAGAGGATTGCCATTCCCTTCTCTAGAGGATCTTCCCAATGCAGAGATTGAACCCGGGTCTCTTGCGTTGCAGACATATTCTTTACCGTTTGAGCTACAGGGAAGTCCTCTAGATTTCTTATGTATGTGTTAATATATGATATTTGTTTTTCTCTTTTTGACTTGCTTCACTCTGTATAATAGGCTCTAAGTTCATTTAGCTCATTAGAACTGACTCAAATGCATTCCTTTTTATGGCTGAGTAATATTCCATGATATATATGTACCACAGCTTCTTTATCCATTCATCTGTCGATGGACATCTAGGTTGCTTCCACATCCTAGCTATTATAAACAGTGCTGGCAGGCGGATTCTTGAGCCATCAGCAAATCCCCTTCTCTTAAGATATTTCTTTTCAAAATGGACAGCAAGTGATGGCAGCATCCTGTATGGCTTGGTGCAGGAAGAGCTGAATGAGTTAAGAAAGGACAGACCAGCTTTATGAGGAAGGTTCTCATAGGAAAATGAATGGAGGCCACAGAAGGGTGGATTAGGGCTGCGGGTTAGGACTGCTGGGGCCCCAGGGATGGTGCTTCCAGAGCTGGGGACCCGGACACTCACAGGACAGGTGGCGACGCTCTGCTCCCACTGCGTCATACTCAGGCTCTCCTCCAGGGTCGTGCATTTCTTCATCACCACGTCCCAGCCACAGTACGGGTCCTGGGCCCCGATGCAGGCACTGAAAATACACACCAAAGGGTCAACAGAAAGGCAAAATACACACCAAAGGGTCAACAGAAAGGCAGATGAATCTAGAACAAAAGAGGTAAGCTAAGAGTGGACCCTCAGGACTTGATGTAGGAACTAGTTATGTGAAACAAAAGCTTCGGTCTGCACATTAGAGAACACAGCTAACTGCATACACCACTAAGTATCTAATTAAAATTAAATAAATTAATTTTAGCTGAAATGTCTATTTTTTCTAAGATACAGAAAATGATTATCGGTGCTAACATGGTGACTTTTGGTGTTATGAATGATCTAAAGTCACACTTTTGCTCAAGAATACTAGCTATTACCTCCACCGCCACCACAACCAACATCATCCCATGAATAACAGGCATTATTTGTGACAAATAAGATGATTACATCATTGATACACTAACAGCTTTTAAGGAAGGTATTAATATTTTCACTTTATTTATCATCATAATCATTATCACTACCACCACCATCATCATTACTACATCATCCTCACCCACTTAATAATAGGGATTATTGGTTAAACAGACTGTGATATATAAGATTATTACGTCATTTAAGCATTTAAACAACTGTAATGAGGGAGGTATTATTATTTCAACTTTACTGATGAGAAAAAGGAGACACTGAAAATTTCTAAAATTTGCCCAAGGAAAAACAAATACACCCCCAAACCTGTAACATGACTGGTTCAAATATAATATAATAGAGAAGTCTTCCTTTTGAGTAGCAGACATTAAAAATGTATTAAAAGTTTCCATTTACTAGTGGTTTAGTATAGCCTTGTCTACAATATTCAATGTATTATATCATAAATACTATAGATGGTAGATACTTTATTCTAGCTGTGTCTAAATGAAAGAGTTCATATACAACATGGGCATGATTAGATGAAGATTTCTGGCCAACAACAACAGCAACATACAATAGAAGGCTGGGAATTCCCTGGCAGCCCTGTGGTTAGGGTTCTGTGCTTCCAGAGCAGGCGGCACAGGATTGATCCTGGCAGGGGTACTAAGATCCTACAAGGCATGGGGTGTGGCCAAAAATAAAAATAAAAAAATCCAGTATATGTGGGGATGGAGGAAGCAGACAGAGAGGACAGTGACAGGGCCAGAATGGTACAGAAGATGCTCCCACAGGCCAGCAGGCCATTGGACACTTTCTCTTAAGAGTCAGGAGGTCAGGGACGCAGGGCACGGCAGTGGGCAAAGGCAGCGAATCCAGCCTAGGAGTGACAAGGTCTACCAAGTTAGGATGGAGCTTACAAGAGACTGTGGCCACCTCCAACACTTCAGCCACCTGATGTGAAGAGCCAACTCATTAGAGAAGACCTTGATGCTGGGACAGATTGAAGGCAGGAGGAGAAGGGGATGACAGAGGATGAGATGGTTGGATGGCGTCACTGACTTAATGGACATGAGTTTGAGCAAGCTCCAGGAGACAGTGAAAGACCGGAAGCCTGGCGTGCTACAGTCCCTGGGGTCGCAAAGAGTCAGACACGACTGAGTGATGGAAGGGCAACAACAATATGAGATTGAAGATGCTATAGAGTTACCAGGCCTCTGAGAGTAGGGCTACAAGTTCTAGCCTAATCATCAAACATGGGGCCAGGGAGGTAGTCTAAACAATAATGTCATTAATACTAATTATATTAAAAACCCTTATTAACAAATCAAATAGGCTAACCTTGTATAGAGTGCTGTTCTAAGAACTTGACCTCTATCTCCTCATTTAAACCTCATAAAAGCTTTAAATACAGTACCCCCATTAGACTCCATTTAGTCTCATTTTAAAAGGAAAAAAAAAAAATCAAAGAATAGAATGGAGACAAAGGAGAAGTCCAAGTTCCACAGTTGGGGATGGCAATCCAAAGGAAATAAATCAAGCAATAGAGAAAACTATGACTGATTAAGTTACTATGCAATGACTGTTTACTAACCAGCCAAAGTTCAAAGGGTTAAAACTGGTGCTTCTCACTGCAGGACCAGGCTGGGGTAGAAAGGATTGTCAAACAGTTACCTTTACCATAACCTCACTGGGACTTTTTGATAAGTGACCCTGAAACTGTTAAAAGGTACACTGAGGCCTATTAAACTGTTCAGTGGGACTTCCCTGGTGGCTCAATGATAAACAACATGCCTGCCCATGCAGGAGACACAGGTTCAATCTCCGTGTTGGGAAGATTCCCTAGAACAGGAAATGGCAACCCACTCCAGTATTCTTGCCTGGGAAACCACATGGACAGAGGAGCCTGGCGGGCTACAGTCCATGGTTTGCAAACAGTAGGACACAACTGAGTGACTGAACAACAGCAGAGACACAATTAACCAAAGAGCTTATTTGAGCAAAGGAGCTAAGAAGGGGTTTTATAGGGAAGATTCCCTGGTAGCTCAGAGGAAGAGTCTGCCCACAATGCGGGAGACCTGGGTTTGCTCCCTGAGTCAGAAGATCCCCTGGAGAAGGGAATGGCTACCCACTCCAGTATCCTTGCCTGGAGAATCCCATGGACAGAGGAGCCTGGCGGACTACAGTCCATGGGGTCGCAAAGAATCGGACACAACTGAACAACTAACACTTTCACTTGAGAAGCAAAGCAAGAAAGTTATTTGATTGCCTGCAGCTTAAAAGGCACTTTACTTGGGAAAGCCTGATTGGCTGCTGCCCTCTTGTTCTTAAGTTCCACCTGCTCTGATCCCAGTGCGCTGACTGGGTCAGGCAGGACTGGTGCCTATTCCTGCTGAGACATCCCTGCCAGGCGCTCAGTGTACATCACACAGTGGGATCCACTATGTGTTTGATCCTGCTTTCCTGTCGGTGGGCAAATAGGGCTTCGAGAATTATTCAAGAAGCCTGGATTCGATCTCATGATTTTTTTAAAAATTAAGGCAAAATGTCCATGAGACAAACTTCACCTTCCAAAAAAGAAGGAAATTTCATCGAGCCCCTAATTTTGCCTGAGACTTCCCCTTGCAAAGTTGCCTATAGAACTGAAGCAATGCCCCAGGGTTACAGGGAATAGTTAAGCTGCTTTATAGGAAAAGCGGCTTGCAACAACATCTCTTTCTTCTGATACTACTGATGGGTCTGCAGTTTCTTAAAATTACACTTAAAACACTAAAACTTCTCTATAATCATAAGAGCCCATTCATTAAAAATACCATTTATATATAAACATGCTTACTTCACTGTAAGCATTTCATACCACAAGGCACATTCCAATGATCTCTACCTATATTCTAAATTACACCTTAAGGAAAACTAGCAATAACTTCTTAGTTTTGGAAAGTGGGTCTCTGAAGGAGGTCATGTCAAAAGTCACAGACTCCCTATTAATGCAGCCATTGTGAAAGTGGCTTTTCATTATTCCACCATGAAAATGTTTTTTTTTTCTGTGATGAGTCTTTTCAATAATATTTTTTCTTATTTTGTTAAGAACTTTATATTATTTTCAGCTGACATATTGCTCTGGCATCTGAAAGTATCTGAATTCAGAAAAAAATGTTGGTCAGAATCAGAGGTTCAATTTGAAAACACATTTATTGAAAAGAGTATTTTAGAACAAACATATATTGAGAGGTAGGCCTTAATTCTGGAAGGATAAACTACTTTCCTTTTTACAGGAAATTTATCTAATGACATTAAAATTTATATAAACTCTTCCTTTACTTTTTAAAGTTTGCAGTTATGCTACTTGTTAAGTTGAGTAATAGAAAAAAGAAATGCATATTCATCAAAATCTTTCCACTGTATTTCTGGAAAGTTGGAGCTAATTACTGAATATCATCCTCTTGAGTATTAGATTAAGTATCAGTGACTTCATCTGGCTTGTTTCTATCACACTAACTGCCACTATGTCAACTTATATTTGATATTAAGAATTTTTGCTGTGTTAACAAAATTTATTCATGAAACATGGAACATCAAAAGTGTTCCCATCATTCATTTCTTCATCACATGCTTAGCACCAGCTGTGAACTGACCTTGAAAGTGATGGGTGGACCAGGCAAACAAAAGAGACACAGTCAGTGTACCAAAGAACTCACCTCTTAGTGAAGGAAATAAACATAAAACAACTACAACAGCCAGTTGCAAAGGAAAAAAAAAAAAGAAATGAAAAGGGGATGAGGAAGTATGCAGAGAGAGGCATTTAAGCTGCGACCAATAAGATGACCAGAGTGATCGACATGATACTTTTCAGGGAAAATAGAACATTTTAGTAGGAAGATCAGCATGAGGCAGCAAGACCAGGTGGGAGAGATCTTGAGAGTCTAAAGAAACACGCAGTAAATGGAGGTGGGGTTTTGGAAGAAGCTTGCTGTGTAGAAGCTGCTGAGCACTCCAGCATCCCTCCCTAAGGGCTTAGGATTCCTTGTAAATGCTGCATGCACCTTTAAAATGTTTCCCGAACTCTGTGCAAGAATCATTACATGTCAAACATCAGTATTTACTTGTATCATCATGATGATGACAGTGAGAGAGAGAATAATTTATCTGTTCATGAATGATAGTGCCTTAATTTCTAAGACAATCTCGGATGCCATATTCTTAACCATTAAGTCACTATATACTTCAGAATCTGCTTTTACTTTGAGCTGCATTAAAAGCATTATACTACTAAAGATAAGATGGAGACATTCCCATTAGACAGTAACCTTCCTGAAGAAGAGCTTTCCTCGTGGCTCAGATGGTAAAGAAACTGCCTGCAATGCAGGAGACCCAGGTTCCAACCCTGGGTTGGGAAGACCCCATGGAGAAGGAAATGGCACCCACTCCAGTATTCTTGCCTGGAGAATCCTATGGACAGAGGAGCCTAGTGGCTTATAATCTATAGGGTCCTAAAGAGGTGGACACAACTGAACAACTAATACTTTCACTTCCTGAAAAATGCATTGTAAGACATCCACAAACCCCTCAACTGGTAAATCTAACTGGAATATATTTTTTCCCCCAGTTTCCTCTTCTATAAAACTGGAATGATAATGCTCACCTCACTGGGGTGTTCTGAAGATTAAGTTACATCATGTAGTTAAGAAAAAAAAGCAACCAAGCAGAACAAAGTGTTTTGAGATTGGATGTACATAGCTGTTCTACTTAATGCATGCATGTGTCCTCAGTTGTGTCCAGCTCTTTGCAACCCCATGGACCATATAGCCCGGCAGGCTCCTCCGTCCATAGCATTTTCCAGGCAAGAATAGAGGAGTGGGTTGCCACTGCCTATTCCAGGGGATCATCCTGACCCAGGGATCGAAATTGTGTCTCTTGTGTCTCCTGCATTGGCAGGAGGATTTTTTACCACTGGAGCAACCTGGGAAGCCCGTTATCCTTAACCTCTAAACATAATTACAAATTAATACATGCCGTTGATTTTTGAGAGTGTCTGAAAACACTGTATTCCAAAAATACTACCTCTGTGAATACCTTGGGGTCTTTATTTAATAAGGGAATGTATCACACCAGGATGTGTTCCTTTAGGTATTTCAGTTACACATTTGGGTTGATCTATGGTGATTATTTAACTACTTGCATGTGCGAGCACAGTGCCGTGACTTGAAGGCACAAGAACCAGGAATGAACTTGCAGCCCAGTGAGGGAGGAAGACCATGGTCATGATCGTTGCTCGACAGCACCAGAGCTGATGACTGTTAAGTAAGAAGCCCAGGCAACCGGTGCTACAGAGTCAGAGGAGAGAGCCGTGGCCCAGACGAGTTCCAGGAAGTTGGCCTTTGAATGGAGCTGGGGATTAGTTGAGTAAGGAGAACATCCCTGGTCATTATGGCTCTGGGAAGGACAACGCGGAGTCACCTGCCCATGGCATGATCAGGGAGGTAAGCCAAGCAGCTTGGCTGGGCCGAAGTTTCCTCAAGATTCCAGAGAAGTGTAGCGACGCAGATAAAATGGTGCTTTGCTTAAGCATGGGGAATCTGTCTGCGGTGTATAGGATGTATATGACATCTGCTAGAAGATTAATTCATAATTCCCAAGAAGAACTGAGATACAAGTACATTTGAAACAGCATTTTTTAAAGTTAGGACACATGCCAAGTAGACAAAAGACATAATTACCAATAAAAATACGTGTCCACACTCATGATGCATAGCATTTTAAAGGCACTTAATAATCATTCATGTTACAGGCTAGGATTTGTAGAGAAAGTTAATGAACTAGAATTTCAATTAGTCACTAGCATTCAATATATTAAAAACTATTCATTATTGGCTTATCGTTAAATTACATTGATTAAATAAAATGAGGATTTTTCACATTTCAATTTGCTTTTATCATCAAGTTCAAATAACTGATTTGCACTGCTGGTAATATTAAGCAAATGGGTTTTAGTTAAAGTCTTAGTAGGGAGATGGAACACTCAGGTTTTCCTGAAAAATCTGTTTTAAAACTGAACTAAATTGATGTAAATTTTGCAGTGAGGCATTGTGGGAAAATTGATAGTTTAAACAAATAGTGAAAAAAGTGATGTGTTTGAAATAAGGAAAACAAAAATGCTTCCTGGAAATTGAGCATTTATGATCAATTTTGGTTTCTGATGTGACAGAGAGTCCCGCTTTACCCAATTTTCCCACAGAGATTACTGAGCTGTTTATCTTGGCCTCTGGGTGGACCTCAGTCATTGGGGACTTTTCTCTTGTCCAAACACAAAGATTTTCCAGAAAGGCCATTATGCCCTTTGAAAGTGAAGCTCTCCAGGGAAGGCAGGCTGTCCAGTTTGGTACTTAGGGACAAAGGGGGCCCAGAGGGCAAACACGAGTCCTTCCCAGCTCAGGGCTGTTGAAGGAATTCCCGAGTGACTGGAAAATGCTGCGCCCTGCGCCAGGAGAAAAAGAAGAGCATCACTGGCGTCTTCATCCAGGGAAAAGCCTACGCTTGCAGGTATCCGATTTCCTCTACTTTGTACAAGAGAGGCAACCATAGGTTCCAGTCCCCTCTCCTCCCTGGCCAGTCAAGGAAAACAATGAAGACACAATTACTTCTTGTGCCCCCTCATGTTTAATCAAGAGAAACCCTTCTGTGCATGAGGGTTTAGTGGGCAGAATCAGAGGACACAGGAGAGGTCAAAGGGTCAACAGTCACACCTGAAGAATGGACAAGGTGTCAAGTAACACATTTTAATTTTTACACAAAACCCTATAGGAAAGTAAGTCCAGAAGGAGGGAAAAATATTATGATGTTGTCTTCTTACAATTCACTCAACAGTTTGCCCATGACTGAATGAGGCTTGAGCCACAGTGTTAGCATAGTCCATCCCAGGAAGGACATCCAACCATCTCAGCAGAACAGAGGAGGCAAGTGTGGTGCCCACTTTACCTCTGGACTCTCTGTTGCCCTCCCCAGCCACTGGGAAGGGCCTGGTGAAAGCGGCAAGGATAAGCGCTTGGCTTTCCTAACAGCTGGCACTGGTCAGCCTCCACCGGTGTCTGAACCTCAGCCCCTCTTGTAAGGACAGGCACCCGCTCACTTGAGACAGGGGATTGCTGAATTTGTACTGACAGATGCATGCACCTGCCTGTTGGCTGGGACAATGCTGACATCACTCACCTACACATAGAGCACGGTCATGGTAGGAAATCTCCTTGCCCAAACGGACTGGAGCTAGGTAAAGAACTCAATGCAAGCAGAATCGAGCCTGATGGGTCCCCTACATCTCAGACAATGTGAAGCTGTTTAAAGGCAGAAGAACAAATTCTTGACGGGTCCATGGGCCCTCTGGTCCAGAGGCAAGTGAAGTATATCTGGACAAAGAAGGCAAAGCATGTGTGTAACAGCAGCCCTGACTTTGGAGGACCTATGGAGCTGAATATAATCCTCAGGCAGGAAAGGAGAGGAGCTTCTCATAGTGAATCTTTTTATTTGTCAGACCCATTATATGGTCTCTGTCTTTTCATTTGGCTGGTGGCTCAGATGGTAAAGAATCTGCCTGCAATGAAAGAGACCTGAGTTTGATCCCTGGATCGGGAAGATTCCCTGCAGAGGGGAAGAGCAACCCACTCCTGTAGTCTTGCCTGGAGAATTCCATGGACAGAGGCGGCTGGTGGGCTACAGTCCATGGGGTTGCAAGAGTCAGACATGACTCAGTGACTAACAACACAGTGAATCACTTGCTTACAACCACACACCAAGCTAAAGGCTTATCCAGATCCACCTGAATCCAGAGCTCATGATCTTTCCATATGCGAGCTGCTTTGTGTTGACAGAGGGATGATGATTTCCTTAAGAATCACTAATTCATTGGACCAGGCTGCAAAAACAATCTTAGGGGGACTCAGGGAATAAAAGCCAAGGTGTTTCTGCTAAGAATAACTTAGATGCAAAAATCTGGTGCTGCACATTAGCTACCTGCATCCCAAACTTTCCCATTGAGTTCACTGTTGTTGTTCAGTCACCCGGTCATGTCTGACTCTTTGTGACCCCATAGACTGCAGCATGCCAGGTCTCCCTGCCCCTTACCCTCTCCCGAAGTTTGCCCAAGTTCATGCCCATTGCATCAGTGATGCCATCCCACCTTCTCATCCTCTGATGCCCTCTTCTCCTTCTGCCCTAAATCTTTCCCAGCAACAGGGACTTTTCCAATGAGTCAGCTCTTCGCACAAGATGACCAAAATACTGGAGCTTCAGCTTCAGCATCAGTCCTTCCAATGAATATTCAGGGTTTATTTCCCTTAAGATTGACTGGTTTGATCTCCCTGCTGTCCAAGGGACTTTCAGGAGTCTTCTCCAGCACCCCAGTTTGAAGGAGTGGTGGAATAGAGTTCATTACATAGTTTTCAATCTGGAAGTTCAAAAACAGGAGGCCAGTAGAGTGGACATTAAATAATGAAACCTTGCAGTGTGAATCCTTTAATTGTGCCTCTCAACACAAATGAGGTATAAAAGGTTGATAATTACACTGATTTTAAAACTCTATCCAAGATGACTATTTGGAACTCAGAATGTCATTTTTTTTTTAAGTCATCTGTATTTGTTACAACTTTTTAAAGCAGAATGTGACTTGAGCACTACATTTCCATTCACAAAACTTGCTCCAAGTTACTTTTCCAGCGGCTTTACAACATGCCTGAGCAGGCTTATAAGTTTGCTACTCTAAACAATATTTTTCTTTGGAAAACAAGCCCTATGTATGGACAGCAACTCCAATCAAGTTGGTTCAGCTTAACACACTAACTTCTAGAGGCCTGGCACATGCAGTCATAACTACAGGGGATG
Organism: Odocoileus virginianus; assembly: GCF_023699985.2. Lineage (NCBI taxonomy): Eukaryota > Metazoa > Chordata > Mammalia > Artiodactyla > Cervidae > Odocoileus > Odocoileus virginianus. Next base: position 7,430,781 of record NC_069687.1, read on the forward strand.
GAAGTTTTAAAAAGTATATCCCAGAAGATGAAAACTTGCTTTAACAAGTGCCATTTAGAAGACAGTAACATGCTCTTTTAGGAAACCAACCAGAGGGTGAAACCCAAAAACTATTGGGTGACTAAGGGAAGCTAAGGACCTATACTAGTGGATTTGACCTGTGGAAAATTCTTTGCATAGTTTCTTGTTCTTAGAAACTTATTCTCTGTTGTAATAACAATATGGTTACATTAACACATTTGGCAAAAGAAGAGAAGGAAAAAAGTGTACTCATAATTCTAAGGCTGTGGGGGCAGCCCACAGCATCTCTACAAGATGACACTCATATGTTCTCTTTGCTTTCATTTTCTACCTGGATCAAATATATGTCTACATCATTGTCAAAGGTGGATTTACCATGATCCTAATGTAGCCTGAACTTCCTCACTTCGTGAGACCTTCTAAGAGTCTATGATTAACTTGAGAATATCTTTTTGTTAGTATTTGATATTCTTTTCCTCAGAGCAGAGAATTCCTTTTAGAATAGAGAATTCCTCCCAAATTGTAAACATCCTACTTCACATAATCCACACTTTCCTTGAATATTACCGAAGAGTAATATGACATATTTCTTAATTTACTAGTCTACTTCATGCACGTTCATGTTCTATGTATCACGTTTTGTCTGTTCCTTATCCACCCTGCCCAGGACTTAATGACTCTGCTGGAAGACACTGTGTTCCAGTTCAAGCCCGCCTCCAACCCACTCTTACAGGGTTGTAATCAGCGTGTTGGCATGTATTTTATATCATGTGGGCATGTATACTTTTCCTTCTATTTTCTAAACAGTGTTAATGATGGCAAACACATAAAGTCAGGTTATTTTTTTCAGTTAAGATCGTATCATATATATGTCTTCATTGTCATCATTTAATGATTTAAGAATAATACACTGAGGGAATGCTCCATTGAGTCAGTATACTATAACTTGGTAATTAATTCCCTTACTATTGGAAATTTAAGATTAGAGCACTGGTTGTGATTCAGACATAGCTTAAAAAATAACTGGAAAGGAACAGCAGGCTTGGAGATTAGGTCCTAGTGGAGTCTAGGATCAGACTTCAGTGATAAATCAATTTTGGGATAAAGTCTAAAGTAACTCCAAGGCCCTCTGGCTTGAATCCACAAGAGGTATTTGGGAGATCTTATTTATGTCAGAATTTCTCAATGGATTCTGAGCCCAGGAAGACAGGGTAGGGATGTGTCATCCATCATCATACACTCAGAACCTGGCTTGCTGCTTGGTACCCCCGAGGTTCAATAAATATACTACGAGTGAATTAACTAAGGAAAGCCCACAGTCTTTAGAGGCTATACTAATGTCAGTGCAAACAAAAGCTCAAGACACTGAGATTTAGAAGACTCTTGAGAGTCCCTTGGATACGAGGGAGATCAAACCAGTCAATTCTAAAGGAAATCAGTCCTGAATATTCACTGGAAGGACTGATGCTGAAGCTGAAGTTCCAATTCTTTAGCCACATGATGCAAAGAGCCGATTCATTGGAAAAGACCTTGATGTTGGGAAAGATGGAAGGCAGGAGGAAAAGGGGACGACAGTGGATGAGGTGGTTGGATGGCATCACCGACTCGATGGACATGAGCTTGAGCAAGCTCCAGGAGACAGTGAAGGACAGGGAAGCCTGGAGTGCTGCAGTCCACGGGGTCACAAAGAGTCAGACACGACTTAGCAACTGAACAACAGCAAATTAATTTTGAATGGAGAATATTTACTTTGTAAAATGGGTACATGTCAAAACATCCTTTTGATGTTTATATGATTCATAACTGAGTGGTTAAGGTTGTCTTGCTGGGGGACTTTTTGGGATTCTGCAATTTCTCTCTATGCACTGTGTTTGTCTCATCAGGCAAATGCTTTTTTTTAGAGAATATTTCATTAATAAAGGTGCCAATTATTAACTCCACCTCTTAAAACTTTGTTCTTTCAAATAATATACATCCTACAGTAACTTAATTTTGATATTAATTGTCTTCATGAGGTATTAATTTTTTTTAATTACAGGATAACTAGAATTTGAATTCTAGTTATTTGAATGGAATAACTAGACATCCATTCAAAAAGGGAGTTAAAGTTTTTTTCTTAATGGTTTCCTCTTTCCCTCCAGTTGTATAAGCAAAATTTAAAAGAGATGTCTCATGTTATATATAGGCTGTGGTTCTTCCAATTCTCAGCTTTTCTTCTCTCTCCAAATATTTTTTATAACAAAGCAAAAATAAAACAAATATCTAAGGACTAGAGGCTTCCAATCCTTTGGGTAATGTTTTATATCACCACTACACTTTTCTGTGGGCTTTCCAGGTGGTGCTAGTGGTAAAGAACCCGTCTGACAATGCAGGAGATGTAAGACGTGGATTTGATCCCATGGGTCAGGATAATCCCATGGATAGCGAATCCATATGGCGGCACAGAGTCAGACATGACTGAAGCAACTTATCTCATGCATGCATACTTTTCTTTAAAGAGAGCTTTACAGTTTCTCAAGAATTGAGGTGATTTTTTTGTTTTTTGTTTGTTTTTTAGGTCATGAAGAAAAAATAGTAGAAAGCAGAGAGGCAGAGTATCCATTTGTTAATTTGATAAGTATTTACCGAGACTGTCTCTGGCCAGGCACATGCTGAAGGCTATGGGGAGCCTAGAGAGACAACACCCAGCCTTTGGAGTTCATGTTCTCAAGGGCAGAAGGAAGCCTGCCCTGGCAGCCCACACTCAGAATTCTAGTTTCTGTTCTGTGACTGATGAGTCTTTGTACAATCTCTCTCTGATTCTGATCCAATTCCTCATCTGTGAAATGTTGACTCTACAACCTAATAGGTTTATCTTAGCTCATAATTGTGGTGGGTGTCAAGTAAAAAATAAAAACTTGATGAGTGTCTGAAGAGTAGAAAACGATTAATTTAACTGGGTTTAGAGTTAAATTATGTAATTTAATACTTAATGGATGTGATTTAACACCCAATTTTAAATGTTAGTGTATACAATGATGCAAAGCACGTTTGTTCATTCAATAGGCATATATGACAATAATCTAATTCAGGAATCAGCAAATGACAGCCTGTGGTCCTAATCCAGCCTACTCCCTGAAGTTTCAGTAAAACACAGGGTAGGCAGCTTCTTGGCCCCGGTATCCTGGTGATTGTCATGTCTCCATGTAGAGCAAAGCTTATCCAAAGCTGACCTAAGCTTTGGTGGAGGGCCCTGGGACCCTTCTGATCATGCACATGGAAGGGTTATGAGCACCTGCTAGAAAGCTGCTTTCCTTCCACCCTCCTTCCAGGGAGGGTTTCATGAGAGTTTCTCATTGCCTCCTGAATTCTAACAAGGTATAAAGCTTTCTGCCCCCTACTCTCGCCCCTACTATGGTACAGCTGGAGGCATAGAACTGTAGCACATAATCAGCTCCTCAGCCACATGGGCCCAGAGTCCGTCTGTGGGTTATCATCTGTGAGATAAGGAGCCTGGGTTGTTTTGTTGTGGTGTCATCTGTGGGATAAGGGACTTGGATTGTTGTTGCCCGGCTGCTCAGTTGCTAAGTTGTGTCGACTCTGTGACTCCATGAACTATAGCCCATCAGGCTCCTCTGTCCATGGGATTTCCCAGGCAAGAATACTGGAGTGGGTTGCCATTTCCTTCTTCACGGAATCTTCCTGACCCAGGAATTGAACCCATGTGTCTTGCACTGGCATGTGGCTTTTTTAACCTGCTGAGACACCAGGGAAGCCCAAGGAACTTGGGTAGCTGATACATTTTCTGTTCTCACTTTCATTGTCTATGTAAGTAATGAACTGTCTGACTCTAAAAGTAAACTGTTTCTCTTCCTGATGAATCTGTATGCCTTGCTGACATACAACCACACCCACTCATTATGGTCTGAGGCTGCTTCCATGCTGCAAGGGTGGAGTAGGGAAGTTGCAAGAGACCTTACAGCCTGGGAAGCCTGAAGCATCTTCTGTCTGGTCCTTTACAGAGGACGTTTGCCAACCCACTGATCTAATGAGTGCACAATCCTTAAAATGACTTTAAAGTCTAAATCAAAAGCCCTACCACCCTACTTCCCCAGGCTTTCCTTTCCTTAGACCTTGGGAGTTTCAATCAGCTGAATTAACTGGAAGGCCACATAATTTCCTTGGAGGTGGGAGGCGGGGATAACAGCTTGATTCCTGGATGTGATGGTTATAATCTGAGTCCTGTGGTCATTCCTTTCTTCCTAAAGCAGGAAGATGAGAACTCTATCAATCCTTGGCCAGTCTCTACTTTTCCAAGTGGCTGGTTATGACTTTACATTGGTATTTATATCAGCAGGAATTAAGTTAATGGCTATTCGTGGCTGCTTCATCCTGTGCATCCGTATGAAGACCTTGTACAACCTTCCTGCTGGGAGCTCCTGACTGTGCACCAGTCTCATGTAAGGATGACATCAGCTTACCTACACTCCATTTCACAGGCTGTGCATATGTGCTAAGCTGCTTCAGTCCTGTCTGACTCTTTGAGACCCTATGGGCCATAGCTCACCAGGCTCCTCTGTCCACGGCAAGAACTTGCGGCAAGAACACTGGAGTGGGTTGCTGTGTCCTCCTCTAGGGGGTCTTCCTGACTCACAGGTTGAACCCTTATCTCTTAAGTTTCCTGCATTGGCAAACAGGCTGTTTACCACTAACACCGCTGGGGTAGTCCTTCACAGGCTGTACCCCAATCCAGCTCTTCCTAAACATGCATGTTCCTTAGAATTCAGCAAATACTAATTCATCTCATGAAGCTAACACATATGCGTGGTAAATAAGTCGGTGTACAAAGGGCACACAGGAAAAGTAAGCTTTCTCTCCTAGTCTACATCCTCAGAAGTCACCACCCATTCTGATCAGCTGCTTTATTATTTGCATCATTTTTCCATGCTATTTCTTAAATGGGTTGTGCAAAAAAAAAAAGACTAAAATTAAAACAAGATCTTTCTGCTCATTTTTTTGAGGTCAAATGACCAAAATATATTTTTAAGATATTGTTCTTTCAAAATAGCTTTTTGAGGAAAACAGCTATGGAAGTTAAAAACACCATGCTGTTGGCCCCAAGTTACAATATGTGCACGGCATGGATGGCACTGGCGTGCACATCTTTTTGGCCTCCCTTGGGTTCAGGGTCACCTCTAGAACAGCTAGAGGATAAAGACTCATTTTATAGTAGCCCAGAGGTATAAAACCTCCTTTTGGTCTCCTTAACCCAGCCTGGCGGCAGTCATAATAAAGAAAGGACTAATAGGAAGAAGCTGGGGGTACTTGTCAATAGTCTGAGCTCAGCCTGTCCTGGTTCTAATTCTAGTTCTCAGCAACTCCATGGAAAATGCCATTAAATGCTTCATCCCTGCTGAAATCGGATGACTGAGCATGACATATTCTTTGTACCAGGGGGAGCAGAGAGAACCAAAAATAAAGCCTGGGCCTTGGGGGTAAGAGAGTTCAGCTCTGAACCTGGGTTTCAAATGCAAGAGCTATGTGACCTTGGGCAGGACACCAGAAGTTACAGCTACCATTTCTTCATCTGAAAATTGGAGATGCTGTTTGACTTTACTGTCAGGGTGCTGTGATTAAGGAAAGTGGGGATAAGATCCAGCATAGTGGCAGACATAGAAGAATCTTGGGAAATTGTATCAGGTGTTATCACTTCTAAGCACTGTATCAGATATCAAACTGCCTTGTCTCTGAAAAACAGATATTAACAATATGAACAATGTGAGTATGATTCTGAAGGAGGTAAGTAATTTAGTTAAGCTCAATTTCTCTTCTTAAACACTTCAAAATTTATTCAGAAAATTGATTTTCTGATAACAAAATTACTTACATTCTATTATAAAAAGCATAATTAATATTGTTAGTGTATAGAAAAATGCAACATATTTCTGTTTATTAAGTTTGTATCCTGCAATGAAAGATCAGAAAGACAAAGAAACAATCCCATTTACCTTAACATCAAAAAGGATAAAAGACCTAGCCTAGGAATAAAACTACCAAAGGAGACAAAAACCTGTACTCCAAAAGCCATAAGACAAGATGAAAGAAATGGAACATGACACAAACAGATGGAAAGATATACCATATTCTTAGATTTGGAAGAGTCAATATTGTCAAAATGAGTATACTACCCAAGGCAATCTACAGATTCAATGTGTGCTAAGTCACTGCAGTCTTGTATGTCTATTTGCACCCCTAGGGACTGGAGCTTCCCAGGTTCCTCTGTCCATGGGATTCTCCTGGCACGGATACTGGAGAGGGTTGCCATGTCCTCCTCCAGGGGATCTTCTTGACCCAGGGACTGAGACCCATGTCTCCTGTGTACTGCATTGGCAGGCTGGCTCTCCACCACTAGTGCCACCTGGGAAGCTGCTGCTGCTAAGTTGCTTCAGTCATGTCTGACTCTGTGTGATCCCATGGACTGCAGCCTACCAGGCTCCTCCATCCATGGGATTTCCCAGGCAAGAGTACTGGAGTGGGTTGCCATTGCCTTCACCTGGGAAGCAATCCCTATCAAATTACCAATGGCATTTGTTACAGAACTAGAACAAACTATTTAAACATTTGTACAAAGACAAATAATCAAAGCAATATTGAGGAAGAGAAACAGAGCTGCAGGAATCAGGCTCCCTGACATCAGGCTATAATACAAAGTTACGGTCATCAAAAGAGTATGGCACTGGTGCAAACAATGTTTAAATATAGATCAGTGGAAGAAGTCAGAAAGCCCAGAAATGAGCCCACACACCTGTGGGCAATTAATCTATAACAAAGGAGGCAAGCCTATACAATGGAGAAAAGACAGACTCTTCAATAAGTGGTGCTGGGAAAACTGGACAGCTACATGTAAAAGAATAATTAGAACATTCTCTAACACAGGAGTCCCCAACCTCCAGAATCTAATACCTGATGATCTGAGGTATAGTTGATGTAATAATAATAGAAATAAAGTGCAAAATAAATGTAATGTGCTTGAATTATCCTGAAATAACCTGCATTCTCATCTGTGGAAAAATCATCTCCCACCAAACCGGTCTCTGGTGCCAAAAAAGTTGGGGACACCTGTTCTAATGCTATACACAAGTATGAACTCAAAATAGATGAAAGACCCAAATGTAAGACTAAACTATAAAACTCTTAGAGGAAAACATAGGCAGAACATTCTGATATAAATTGCAGCACTATTTTTTTTTTTAATCCATTTCCTAGAAAAATGGAAATAAAAAAGAAAAATAAACAAATGGGACCTAATTAAACTCAAAAGCTTTTGCACAGCCAAGGAAACCACAAACAAAATGAAAAGACAACCCTCAGAATGGGAGAGAATGTTTGGCAAACAAAGTAACCCACAGAGGAATAATCTCCACAATTTACAAACAGTTCATGAAACTCAATATAAAGAAAACACAAACAACCCAATCAAAAAATGGGCAAAAGGCCTAAATATATATTTACCCAAAGAAGACATACAGATGGCCAAAAGGCACATGAAAAATGCTCAACACTGCTAACTATTAGAGAAATAAAAATCAAAACTAAAATATCACCTCACACTAGTCAGAAAGACCATCATCAAAAAGTCTATAAACAATAAACACTGGAGAGGGTGTGGAGAAAAGGGAATTCTCCTATACTGCTTGTGGGAATGTAAATTGGTACAGCCACTGTGGAAAACCGTATGGAGCTTCCTTAAAACTAAAAATAGAGCTCCATATGATCCAGCAATACCAGTCCTGAGCATATTTCCAGAGAAAATCACGGCTCAAAAATATGCACGCATCCCAATGTTCACTGCAGTGCTGTTTACAACAGCCATGTCAGAGAAGAAATCTAAATGTCCATTGACAGAAAAATAGACAAGGAACATGTGGAACAGATATACAGTGGGATATTACTCAACCATTAAAACAAATGAAACTGTGGCTCAGATGGTAAAGAATCTGCCTGCCATGTGGGCGACCTGGGTTTGATATCCTAGGAAGATACTCTGGAGAAGGAAATGGCTATCCACTCCAGTATACTTGCCGGGAGAATCCCATGGACAGAGGAGCCTGGTGGGCTACAGTCCGTGGGGTCACAAAGGATTCAACATGATTGCGCGACTTTTACTTTCACATTAACACAAATGAAATGACATTTGCAACAAGATGGATGGAAAGATTACCATACTAAGTGAAATATCAGACAGAGAAAGACAAATGTCATTATAATATTGCTTATATTGTGGAATTCAAAAGCTTATACAAATGAACTTGCTTACAAAACAGAAACAGACTTACAGACTTAGAAAGCAAACTTATGGCTACCAAAGGGGAAGGTGGTTGAGGGGATAAATCGGGAGTTGGGGACTGACACATACACGCTATTATCTTTAAAATAGGTAACCAACAAGGACAAACTATATAGCACAGGGAGCTCTGCTCAATATTCTGTAATAACCTAAAGAGAAAAAAACTTGAAAAAAAATACATGCATAGCTGAATTGCTTTGTTGTATACCTGAAGCTAACATAATGTTGTCAAAAAATTATAGTCCAATGTAAAATAAAAATTGATAAAAGAAAAAATAAGAGGGAGGGGACATAGATATAACTATGGCTGATTCATTTGATGTTTGGCTGTAACCAACACAAGATTGCAAAGCAATTATCCTTCAATTAAAAATAAATACATTTATTTAAAAAAATAACATATTTAACAACTATTATCCTATTCCTATACAGCATGCTTCTTTAGGCATATTTCTTGAAAATTAAAATTGTTTTTGTCTAGGAAAAAACACACTGTTTCTCCATAAATTATAAAAATCTGGTCATGTAGTTATCAGTTTCTTAAAAATTTATTCTTTTTTTTCTTCAGGGAATGTTAAGAGAGGTTTTCTTGTCTTTCTATGAGAGGAAGATGACAGAAAAACATTGGAAGAAATTCAGAGAAACTCTTGGGTTGAAATCTTTAGATCCTCTTTCCTCAAATGGAGCATTTAAGAGTCCAATACAAACTATCCCAGTCTGGGTGAGCACACAGAGGATCACAGTCTATCAGTTTACAATAAATATCATCTTTCACTGCTTTTCCCTGAGCAAGTGGACAAGAAAACAGCAGGCAGATTCAGCTCTGGATAGAACTGTAAAATCCTGTCCTCCCAGAAGCCTGATACAGACAGACAAGGGGCTTATTCTCCTGAAAGGAACAGGGGAGACTGTCAGCTCCTCCTGGGCAGCTGTGCCTGGAGGCCACTGGTGCCTGTGGATTCATGACTGAGCTGCAAGTGTGGTTGCCTGGGAGATGAGAGGCGGACAGATGATGCCTGCCTTGTTTGACCTGATTCAGGGTCTAGTTGCAGCTACAAGTTGCTGAACTAGCAGAGTGCCAGAGAAAAGGGAAATTGCCTCCTGCTCTGCCTGCAATGCAGGATGCCTGGGTTCGATCCCTGGGTTGGGAAGATCCCCTGCAGAAGGAAATGGCAACTCACTCCGGTATTCTTGCCTGAAGAATTCTATGGACAGAGGAGCCTGGAGGGCTACAGTCCATTGGTCACAAAGAGTCAGACACAACTGAGCAGCTAAAACCTTTTGCAAAACACTAACATCCATCCTGGCACCAGAAACACCTGTGTATGGCTCAGGTCTGACTGCTTGCGTGATGTCTTATGTCACATCCCCAGAGCTTCTGGCCTGGAACTGGAAGACTGACCTTTCAGGTTCATTGAACTTGTGACACTCCCACTGAGAAGACCCCAGCCTTCCCTGTCAACCACTGAGCCATCAAGACCTGGGCCAGAACAATATCTGCCCTGGGCTAGTGCTGCAGGAAACATAAAGCAGAACAAACTACACACAGCCATTGGTTACATTTAGGGAAAAGCAGTTACATAAAAGATAGTCCTTAATCAATATCACTATTTGTTATCAGCATTCACACGAGCATTGTTATTAGTTGGGAGGGCCCTAATGTTATTTGTTTCCCAAAACTCTGACACCAAAAGAGGAATTTTATTATATACTGTGCTGTCTAAAACCACCTAAAAGGAATACTGTAATGATTTTTGTTAAATACAAGAACCTTCTTCTATGTAAGAATACCTACTTTGCAGAGTGCTTTAAATCTTGCATAATATGTATTATTCCATTAGGTTAGTATTATTAGTATGTGTTAGATAAGAAAGTGGGGCTTGCTAGGTGGCTCAGTGATAAAGAATCCACCTGAGCCACGGGAGATATGGGTTTTGATCCCTGGGCTGGGAAGATCCCTTGTAGGAGGGAATGGCAACCCATTCCAAGTGTTCTTGCTGAAATAATCCCATGGACAGAGGAACCTGGTGGGCTACAGTCAAATGGGGTCACAAAGAGTCAGAGACAAGGGGGCAACTGAACATACGATACACACAGATAAGAAAGAGAACTTTAAAATACTTTAGTGACGAGGTCAATATATACATATAATTTGTGCCAGATTAATCCAGGAACACCAAATATCAGCATTATCACTCAATGCTGAGTGCATGCTCAGTCACTTCAGTCATGTCTGACTCTGTGACCCTTTGGACTGCAGCCCTCCACGCTCCTCTGGTCATGGGATTCTCCAGGCAAGGATATTGGAGTAGGTTGCCATGTCATTCTCCAAACTCACTGAACAATTCACTTCAATCCTGACATACTGCTTACAGATGTCATAAGCGGTTCTTCCTCCAGGGAGGCTGATGTATTATTGTCGTCATAGTAAGCTGGTGTGTATCAGAAGTCTCTGCATCCAGGGATGCAGCACTCACAAGGATGCTCTGGTCCCCATCCCTCTCAGACACAGGAAATCTGAATGTCCTCGGGGCTCCTGGGCCTTCTCCCTGGGTGGGGTGTCTACAAGGAGTGCCAGCACGTGGGATGGACCCCCCTTGGGGCTGCCCTACCTGCGCGAGCGGTAGAACTGGCACCTCTTCAGCGGGATCTTGGCCACGTGCTCCCGCAGGCCCACAAACAGGACGCTCTGGCTGTGGAGGATCCGCAGGCTCCTGACGGGCTCGGGCCGCCTCTCGGGGAAGAGTTCCATCTCTTCCAGCACACATCCACCCGAGGTCTGGGTCAGGGGCGCCCGCACCTTCTTAATGGTGCCGTAATCTGCGAAGGCAACAGGGAACGTAGAAAAGTAAGGTCCGCGGTCTCACCGTCACTCACTAGCTAAACCACCAGGCTTCTCCAGGCAGGCTGCACATAGGGCCATTTGAGGAGCTTGGACAAATGCCGGAGACCCACCCTGGACGTGTTTGGTCAGCCATGCTGGATGTGGGGCCAGGCACCAGTATTTCGACAGCTCTCAGCACAGCCGACATAGAACTGGGATGAGGACCACTTGGCTACCAGCTGCCTGGTCCCCACACAAGTCCGGAGACCCAGAGCACAGAAGAGCTTGAAAGAAAAAAAGAAAGTGAAGTCTCTCAGTCGTGTCAGACTCTGCGACCCAGTGAACTGTAGCCCACCAGGCTCCTCCATCCATGGGATTTTCCAGGCAAGAGTACTGGAGTGGGTTGTCATTCCCTTCTCCAGGGGATCTTCCAAACCCAGGGATTGAACCAGGGTCTCCTGCATTGTAGGCAGATGCTTTACCGTCTGAGCCACAGGTAAGCCCACAGCGGAGCTTACCATGGTCCAAAGCAGCCGGCTTTGCACCATCCCATGGAGAACATCAGGTGAGAGGGGCTGGATTCTCGGTGCCAGACAGAGGAGCTGATCCTGCTGCCCAGCACAGTGGACCCCACCTGACAGATGGCCGCAGATATGCAGGCGGCAAAGGAGGCTCCTGCATCCTTCCTGCCCGGAAAGTATATCCGTCTGTGTGTCTGCATCTAGACACCCTCCCTCTCTCTCTGTCTGTCTGGTTCTCTGGGATGCTCTCCTGAGTCTCAGCTCCATGGATTCTTCTTACCCATCCTACTGAACATGCATTTTGACCCAAACCCCCTCCCTCCTCCACATTTTCTGTTCATCATGTGTTTACACTCATGTTGGCCTTAAGTGCTGCCCCAGGACAAGTGGGCCAGGGTCACCTGAACCACACAGATTACCCCAGAGTGGCTGCGAGGGACATGAAGGAGGGTCCTCCCAGCCAGTAAGGGGCATGGCACAGTCAACCCCCCAGGGTCGGGACACAGACTTGAAACATAGGGTGTTGCCTGTGGTGCATGGAAGTGAAACTCCACCCCCTCCAGTCAATCTGCCAATCCAGGGCATGGATCCTACCCTCTAGAAGCACCTCTGAGAGCAAGCTCCTCAGATCACCCTGGCTGAATAAATCCCATGGGAACCTGAGTTTCAAAACATCATAATTCTCACTCTATCACCACAGACAATGGGGCTAGGAAGTATTCTCAAAGGGGAAGTGGAATCTAGAACCTTTGGCTTCAAGGCCTCTGATTGATCTGCTAATCTCTGAAGGTTTGGACAGAAGTTACCTTCCCAGTTTTCCATTCCTAGGAGAGTCTTTAGAGATGGAGGATGTTTACTAAAGTGTATATATAGTATCCTGAGTTCGTTACGGACTATGTATCTGAAACATCTCCACTGATCATTCATTGATTATGGTGCTGCTGCTGCTGCTAAGTCTCTTCAGTCGTCTCCGACTCTGTGAGACCCCATAGACGGCAGCCCACCAGGCTCCTCTGTCCCTGGGATTCTCCAGGCAAGACCACTGGAGTGGGTTGCCATTTCCTTCTCCAGTGCATGAAAGGAAAAGTGAAAGGGAAGTCGCTCAGTCAAGTCCAACTCTCAGTGATCCCATGGGCTGCAGCCTACCAGGCTCCTCTGTCCTTGGAATTTTCCAGGCAAGAGTACTGGAGTGGGTTGCCATTGCCTTCTCCACATTGATTATGAACTGTTAATTTTGCATATAATGATATATTCAATATCACTAAATCATTGCTCAATTTTATTTTAGGTTAGTTGGTTAAACATGTAACTTTTGAGAAAGTTTAAGCACAAACAGAATTGCAATGGATGCTGGAAAGATTAAAAATAAGGAGAATCCCATGGACAGAGGAGCCTGGCGGGCTACAGGCCATAGGGTTGCAAAGAGTCAGACACGACTGAAGTGACTTAGCATGCATACATGCACCTGTCTTTAAGAGTGTTTGTGAACACACAGCAAAGTAGGCGGATGGACAGAACAGGGGGGCAGACTGTGCAGCACCACAGCATTTTAATAAATAATCACACTTCAGCGTGCAAGAAAATTTGTATGTATTTATTATGAGTCAGTCTAATTTTGACTTGGAGACCTCAGTTCCCAGCTGGTGGGAAGTTCAGCCCAGGGAGGTTCGGGTCTTCCTGCCCATATGACGCAAAGGCACAAAGATGAGCAGGGCATCAGGAGAGTGGTGCAAACCAAGTGGGAGCTTCATGGAAGGTGACTTCAGCATCCACCGGCAGACAGAATGGCCAGGCTTCCTGCGGGCCAGTGAAAGGCAGGGAGCCCCTGCGGCCCTTCGGGAAATCCTGACAATCAAACAAGGTCTGAGGCTGAAGTTGGGAGCCAGGCCCGCCACTACCCAGTGAGCAGCAAGGCTCTGATGAGGCTTAAGGAAGACTCTTGGGAATACAGAGTGCCCATGTGTGTGCGTGCATGTGTGTGCTAGGTTGCTTTAGTTGCACTCTATGGACTGTAGCCCACTGGGCTCCTCTGTTCATGGGATTCTCCAGGCAAGAATAATAGAGTGGGTTGCTGTGTCCTTTTTCAGGGGATCTTCCTGACTCAGAGATGAAACCTGCATTTCTTACATCTCCTGCATTGGCAGATGGGTTCTTTATCCCTAGTGCCACCAGGGAATACACACACTACTATTGGAGAAGGAAACGGCAACCCACTCCAGTGTTCTTGCCTGGAGAATCCCAGGGATCGGGGAGCCTAGTGGGCTGCTGTCTATGGGATCACACAGAGTCAGACACAACTGAAGTGACTTAGCAGCAGCAGCAGCATGGATAAAATAGATAACTAATAAGAATCTGCTGTTTAGCACAGGGAACTCTCCTCAGTACTCTATAGTGGTCCACATAGGGAAAGAATCTGAGAAAGAGTGGATACATGTGTATGTACAACTGATTCACTTTGCTGTATAGCTGAAGCTAACACAACACTGCAAATCAACTATACTCCAATAAAAATTAAAAAAAAAAGACTTGGGATAAAATAGAATATTTTAGAGCAATGCAGGAGTCTAGGCGGGGAGCGGCAGAATAGGCGGGAGTCCAACTGAATAACTCTCATGTTTTGACTGTTACCAGCACTGAAGAACTGATGTTTTCAAACTGTGGTGCTGGAGAAGACTCTTCAGAGTCCCTTGGACAGCAAGGGAATCAACCCAGTAAATCCTAAAGGAAATCAGCTATGCATATTCATTGGAAGAACTGATGCTGAAGCTCCAATACTTTGCCCACCTGATGCGAGGAGCTGATTCATTGGAAAAGACCCTGATGCTGAGAAAGACTAAAGACAGGAGGAGAAGGGGATGAGAGAGGATGAGATAGTTGAAAGACATCAGTGACTCAATGGACATAGTTTGAGCAAACTCTGGGAGACAGTGAAGGACAGGGAAGCCTGGCATGCTGTGGGTCCATGGGGTCACAAAGAGTCGGATGTGACTTAGCGACGGAACAACAACACACTATCTTCACAGGAACCATGGTGAGAGAACTAAATCCTATCCAACAGGTGAACAAAGACAACTGGCTGATGATCATTTCATTTGCTCATGGATTATTACTCTGTGAAACCAAATCAATAATGATGCAAACATCCATATGCTCATATATGCAATTTGGATTCTTAAGCAACTGTGTGGGAAAAACAAATTTTAAAAGATCTTTAAAAATTTGATTTAAAAGTATTCAACATCATTGACCAAAATTTCTCAGTGTATATTTCTGCACACCTTGTATCTACTTTCCAGCTGACTAACAAATCCAGGGATTTGTTCGATCCAGGGATCTAACAAAACTATAGGACTTAGCACTTCAGAGAATGGTACGGTAGTGTCGATTTAGGTGCTTGTCCATTGAGAAATGGAATATTTCTTGCCGTATCAGCAAACAAGGATGTCATGGTCATCAGTGATTGCAGCCCTGAGGGAACTCCGGAAGCAGAAGAAAACCTGTCATCTAGATTGCAGCCACTCCCCACGGTGAGCTGGGAGGAAAGGAAGCTGAGGAAGTGAAAACGCAGGACACTGGTCCCAGACAGCTGAGGTGCATATCAAAGGGGTGATTTCAGTGAGCCCAGACTCTGTCTTCCCATACAAAGAAAAATGCTAAATTCCTTAACTTGGGATACCTGGTTTTCTTTAATTTACAAAAAATTCATTTGACACTCAGACTATCTGCCCTTTGTTTGCAAAACTTCTATATAATGTGGCTCCCCCTGCCACCTCCTCTGAGCAGTTCTCTTGGGGTTATTTGAGATGCTGGCTCGCAGGCTTGAAGTCCAAAAAATTCCCACTGAATAAGACATAACTCTGAGTTTTTATGTAGTGAGTATTTTTTTTAACACTCACCACCCTCTGTGCCTCTGCTGGGTCGTCTTTACCATGAAGCATCAGTCACATGAGGCGCCTTGTGAAGCTCCCTGTTCTTTTGGCACTAGGGTGACTGTGGGAGGGCCCTTGGAATGCTTTTATTTGTGTGTGTGTGTGTTATTTTTGTGTTATAATATTTTCCAGGGTTTAATTACTGATTCACTTGTTTCATGGCTTCTACACTTGACATGATGAAGCTCCAAGAGGGCAGACGCTGTCAGCGTCATTCTCTGATGTCCGCAGAGTGGCCGTCTCTGTGGCCTGCGGAGGTTACTGAACATGTGCCAGATGAGAGACTGAAGAGATGAGTGAGGGAAGGACGGAAAGTAGACAGACAGAAAGGCAGGGAAAGAAGGCAAATGTTACAGGAATATCTTGTCACTTGCACATTTGCCAACAAGACTCCTGATTAATGCTTTTGAATCGCAACTTTTAGTAAGAAATATGATATCAGTCAATGTGAAGGTGAAACAAGAAATAATCCTCCACCAATTCCAAAATATATCCTCTAAAAGCATCATAAACTAAACAGGAGTGAAGAAAACCATCTTAATTGGTTTCGGCTGAGAAAATATCAGCTCTAAAAATTTGCCGCAGAAAAATAAAACCACACACACCTTCCTGAAATTCAATACTCTAATCAAAGTCAGTTGAAGTTAAAAAAAAATGCTAGAGATACAGAAAAGCTTCTCAATCAGTCTTTACCATTTTGAGATTAGAAAGAAAGGAGAAAGTTGGCACTTCCTATCAATCACAGATCACTTCCCCAGAGAGACAAGGAGGAGAAAGTGGTTTAGGAAGGGAAGAATCGGTGCTGAGAGCAGGACAATAAGGCGACACCGCTTTGGCCCAAATTCTCATAATATTCACCTTTTTGTGAAAATACGAACTACTAATTATGTTATGGAAACAAATTTAAGAGTCATATATTTAATGTTTCATGCTCAAATTGAAAAAACCACAGCTACTCATTATGAAAGAGATAGAGCTGCTGCAAGATTTTTAAGACTGATGAAAGCTAATTGTATGGTTGTTATTTGAAAGACATGAATAGCTGTAATTATACAAAAATGTACATAATGTACTGCAGAACTTATATTTGCCTAATTTCAGCAGAACAGGAAGCATGCTTATGTTCTCAGGAGTGGGCAGACTAAAGAAAGGATGCCCACTTAAATTTGAATTTTAGCTACACCATTAACATTTTTTTAGTATTAGTATGTCCAATTCAGTATTATTCATGGTTTATCTGAAGTTCAAATTAAAGTAGGCATCTTGTATTTTATTATATAAATAAAAACTCATTATATCCACATCTCATTTGATTATCTCAGCAAGCTGGTGAGAAAGTAACAAATATATGAATGAGTATTCCCACTTGATAGATGAGAAAACTGAGTTTCCAGGAATAGAAGATCTGATATATATTTCCTATGAACTGGTCTTTCAAAGCCCCATAAAGAAGTCAAACATAAAATGGAGGTTCAAGTCAATGCTAATGAACAAGATAAATCCAACAAAGGGCCCCAAAGAAGCATTAAATAAAAAGCCAGTGGGAGCGACACCTAAGAAAGGGCAGTTTCGTCGAGATTGTTTGCAAAACTCTTTATTCCACGAAGTCTCCCACAAGCTGTGAAACATAACCAGCTGGGAGGCAGCAAGAAGGCAGGCAACCTCCTGATCCACCGAAAGCTGCCCACGTGGACGACACGCAGAGGCAGCATCTGCTTCAGAAAGCACCGGACTCTCCTGGCCATCAGGACGACATCCCTTCTCTGGGTACCACGACCCAGGCATAGACAGGCAAACACAGTGACTGACAGCCCAGCCACGCGCCTTACACCATCTATTTAAAGACGGAGGCACACTGACCAGACCAAATGCCTGTCTGTGGATGAACAGAAGCTGCATGCACATTGAAAGGGCAGTGATTCTGGGCATAAGAGACAAGGACCACTGCCCGCCCCGCCCTCCCAAACAAGCACCATGCAAGGAAGGTACCCGCACTAGACTAGACCTTAGACAAATGCAGGGCTTCACTGAAGTGCTTGCCAGTGACATGAGAACTCCCCTGGGCACACAGCATCAGACTGCAGGCCCCAATAATTCCTAATATTGATTTTTACTGGTGACTAACAAAGTCATGGAAGACTAGAGGCACAGCTGATGGCAGGCGGAAAACACAGGCAAAATTGGATTATCGCAATAAGAGAGACATGCGTTTCACCCTCAATATTCTGAGCCATTAGGAAAATGACCGAAGGAAAAAGCAAAAATCGTAAATAAGATGGTTTTCTAAGTTAAAGTTGGAACCCTGACAAGTGACATAGCAAGAAATCCATTTTAAAAATGACTGCTGGGGAATATTTACATAATACTTATCAGAAGACTGGAGTGCTACTTGAAAATGACATGAGAAATCCTTGCCCATCCCCACCCCTCACCCAATTCCAACCACAAGAAATGATCCATGAGACACAGAAGCTTGGTCCACAACCTCCAACCCAAGGAAAATCTGTGCAGGTCCTACAGCTAATGAGCTGCCAAATAACCTTATAGGAATAATATGAGAAATGAGAACAAAACCAAGTAAACAAAAATGCATGTGTTTCTCTGAAGAAAAAAATAAAAAAATAAAAAAACTGATTTCAGTGAGAGCAGAATGTGGTAGTCACGAAAGCTGCCAGGACACATTCCTCACACATTTCATGGGAACAAAGTGACTGGCATGTGGGACCTGAGGAACAAATGATGACTAGAATCCTCAAGAAACTATCGAGCAAGGGTGCCTGGAGGCGGGAGCTCACAGAGTGAGTCTAGACCAGCATTATCCAATGCTGGAAATACAGAGCAATCCATGTAATTAATATTTTTTTAGTAGCCACATTTAAAAAAAGATTAACATGTGAATTGAATTTATTTACTAATTTTTATTTACTCCAATGTATACTTTGGCCATCTGATGTGAAGAGCTGACTCATTTGAAAAGACCCTGATGCTGGGAAAGATTGAGGGCAGGAGGGGAAGGGGATGACAGAAGATGAGATGGTTGGATGGCATCACCAACTTGATGGACATGAGCTTGAGTAAGCTCTGGGAGTTGGTGATGGACAGGGAGGCCTGGCATGCTGCAGTCCATGGGGTCACAAAGAGTCAGACACGACAGTGGCTGAACTGAACTTAAAGAAGATTCTGTTTTGGCTTGTGTGTTTTGTAGAGTTTTCCTTTAGTTAGAGGTTAGTCTTATGCCTGGGCTTCCTCAGTAGCAATAAAGAATCCACCTGTAATGCAGGAACCACAGGAGACATGAGTTGGATCCCTGGGTTGGGAAGATCCCCTGGAGGAGGGCATGACAACCCACTCCAGTATTCTTGCCTGGAGAATCCCATGGACAGAGGAGCCTGGTGGGCTACAGTCCACAGGGTTGCAAAGAGTCAGACACGACTGAAGTAATTTAGCACACACACACAAGCTTGCCCCCACTCTTGTGGAGTGAATCTTTTGTATCATTTTTTTGAGAAAACCAATGACCCTTACTGCACTCCCAAATAGAAATGGTGATGGCGACATGACTTTTCATCACCCACAGCCTGAATAATCAACATATTAAAGCTAGTGTAAACAAGAAAAAGCCACTGATATATTTATACCAAAATATAGGCTAACAAAGAAAGAAGTGCAGATGTAAAACTTGATGGACAAACAGAAAACTATAGAACCCCTTGTTTTCTTATTCAGTCAATTTTGTAAATCCAAGTAAGTCCTTGAGGGAGAATAAAAGAGATCCCATTGGTGTGGCCACCCTAAAGGCAAATCATCTACCATCACTGTTTTCTAAACTAAAATTTCAGATAGTCATAGGGTATTAGAGTTGGAAAGAACCTACAACAATAGTTTGAATTTTGTAGGTAAGAAAAACAAAACCCAGAAAAACTGAGTCCCTAAAGTCAGATTCTGGAATCTAAATGTAGGTCCTCTGTGTATCAATCAAGTGCTTGTTTTTAAATTTCTGATGGTCTTTTCATTTTGAAAGTATGGAAGTTATAATATGCAATCCTTACAATGGTGTATCCAGAATAGTATAGCTGACAAGTTTCTCAAAAGATTCGGTTCAGTTCAGCTCAGTCGCTCAGTCATGTCTGACTCTGTGAGACCCCATGAACTGCACATGCCAGGCCTCCCTGTTAAAAGATTAGGTAGTCTGATACTAAGGGTATTAAGCAGCAGTTATTATTCAAGACAATGATTAAGCTGTGATTCGTGGACATGCTTATCACAGAATTCCCTACACAAACAACCAATGTATAAATGGTGCCAAGCCCAGGATAGATCTAACTCCTCTACCAGGTTAGGGACTCTCATTTCCACAAGCTCAGGAAGCAAACAAGAGAATAAACTGATGGAAAAATTGCCTAAGGACTTCCCTGGTGGCTCAGAGGTTAAGACTCAGTGCTTCCACAACAGTGGGTACGGGTTTAATTCCTGGTCGGGGAACTAAGACCCTGCATGCAGTGCAGCTAAAGGGAAAAAAAAAGAAAAGAAAAATAACTGTATATTCTATTTCAGTTATTTTTTTGAAGAAGGTTTAAGGTGATAAAAGATTGGTTTAAACAAAAAATTTTATAATAAAAATATGATTTTTAAACCACTAATTTCTTTATGTAATGTAAGCTCTGTGTAATATAAACTTTAATACACATAATTCAGTTATAAGTGGTTGAAAATTAACTATATTTTTTACTTTGGGAGAAAATAGCAGGTGTTTTTCTAAATTTCAAAGTTCAGCTTGCTAGTTAACATCAAATCAATAGTTTAAACAATACTTTATTCTGCATTTTGATAGGGATGGTCAAATACAGAAATCTCTCATTTGCTGTGAAGTATATCATATACTATGCAGATGACAACACCCTAATGGCAGAAAGCAAAGAGGAACTAAAGAGCTTCTTGATGAAAGTGAAAGAGGAGAGTGAAAAAGTTGGCTTAAAACTCAACATTCAAAAAATGAAGATTGTGGCATCTGGTCCTGTCACTTTATGGCAAATAGAGGAGGAAACAATAGAAACAGTGACAGACTTTATTTTCCTTGGGCCCAAATCACTGCAACTATGAAATTACAGGACACTTGGTCCTTGGAAGAAAAGTTATGACAAACCCACTAAGTAATTGACTGAAAGTCGCTCAGCTGTGTCTGACTCTTTGCAACCCCAAGGACTATACAGTCCATGGAATGCTCCAGGCCAGAATACTGGCATGAGAAATGTTTCCCTTCCCCAGGGGATCTTCCCAACCCAGGGATCAAACCCAGGTCTCCCACATTGTAGGCGGATTCTTTACCAGCTGAGCCACAACCCAAGCAGCATATTAAAAAGCAGAGACATTACTTTGCCAACAAAAGTCCATCTAGTCAAGGCTATGGTTTTTCTAGTAGTCATGTATGGATGTGAGAGTTGGGCCATAAACAAAGCTGAGCACTGAAGAATTGATGCTTTTGAACTGTGGTGTTGGAGAAGACTCTTGAGAGTCCCTTGGACTGCAAGGAGATCCAACCAGTTCAGCCTAAAGGAAATCAGTCCTGAACATTCATTGGAAGGACTGATGCTGAAACTGAAGCTCCAACACTTTGGCCACCTGATGTGAAGAACTGACTCATTGGAAAAGACCCTGATGCTGGGAAAGAGTGAAGGCAGGAGGAGGAGACAACAGAGGATGAGATGGTTGGATGACATCATCAACTCAATGGACATGAGTTTGAGCAAGCTGCGGGAGTTGGTGATGGGCAATGAAATCTGGCTTGCTGTAGTCCATGGGGTTGCAAAGAGTTGGACATGACTGAGTGATTGAACTGATACCATATAATAAAATATGGGTTATTTTGGGCTGGATTGTACTCCTTGAATATTCTTATGTTTAAGCCTTAATTCCTAATACTTCAGAATATTTAGAAAAAGGGCTTTTTTAAAAAAAAGTATTTATTTCGCTGCATCAGGTCTTCGTTGCCTCATATAGGATCTTTGTTGCATCCTGTGGGATCTTTCATTGCTACACACAAACTCTCTAGTTGTGGTATGAGGGCTTAGCTACTTCAAGAATGTAGGATATTAGTTCCCCAACCAGGGATCAAACTGGGACCCCTGCCTTGCAAGGCGGATTCTTAACCATCAGACCACCAGTTGAAGTCCTAAGAAAGGGCTCTTAAAGAGGTTATTAACGTAAAATGAATCATATGGGTGATTCCTAAATCTAAAGTGTGTGCTGCGTGCATGCTAATTCACTCAGTCGTGTCCAACTCTTTGTGACCCCATGGACTATAGCCCGCCAGGCTCCTCTGTCCATGGGATTCTCTAGGTAAGAATACTGGAGTGGGTGGCCATGTCCTCCTCCAGATGGAACCAGCTTTTCTTACATCTCCTGCATTGGCAAGTGGGTTCTTAACCACTAGAGATACCTGGAAGCCCAATCTCGTGGGACTGGTGTTCTTTAAGAAGAGGAATTAAGATGCAGACTTCTGCGTCCACATGGGAGGACACATCTGGAAGATACTTGACTACAAGCCAAGGGGAGAGGTTTCAGAAGAAATAAGCCCTGCCAACACCTTCATCTCACACTTCTAGCCTCCATAGCCATGAGAACAGACTTCTGTGGTTATATCCACCCAATCTGCAGTACTCCATTTCTTTGCTAAGGTAGCTTGAGAAGACTAGCAGATGGACTACATGCCAAGAGGAGGAAGAGTTTGTCACCCAAATAATTTGCTGAAAGCAATTTCAAAACTAGACTGCAAATAATTTTTCCATATTTCTCTAAGCTATTATGACTCAAATTTTAATGCAAAGGCATTATAAACTAGGTTAGGCAATTTTCTTTTTACCTTGTGTGGTTTATAACATGACTCATATTAGTAATAGTATGGTGTTATCAAATATTGTCATATATTTCATTTAATCCCCTTTATAGATGATCCTGGGCTAGAAAAGCAGCAGGAAATGACACAGAACATGTAGTATTGTGAAAAACTGATGCACTCTGATAAACATTATAAAATAATTCAAATAGCTGAAGCCATGTGCACAACCTTTATGCTAATGACTCTGGTGATCTTTGGGGGACAATTAGAACTAAATGAATCCTCAGGAAAAAGCTTTGCCATTTTTTAAGGAAAAGGTCATTGACTATAATGAATTTCCTTTCAGAGGATTATCACCAAAATTTCAAAAGTTCATGAAATTTTTTTTTGAAAGAGGGAAGGCAGAAAGGAAGGAGGGAGAAATAGGAAAGGAAAATAAATATGATCAGCTGAGTATAACATTTACTACTGCTATAAATAAAAATAATTTTTTATATTTGTATATGATCAGATAGCCTCCTGCAATTCATTAAAGCTTCAACAATAAAACAATACTTAAAGGGAAAGTCATGTCTTATGTTTTGGGCTTACCAGGAGGCTCAGTGGTAAAGAATCTGCCTGTCAGTGCAGGAGACACAGGAAACATAGGTTCATTCCCTGGGTCAGGCAGATCCCCCAGAGAATGAAATGGCAACCCACTCCAGTATTCTTGCCTGGAAAATCCCACGGACAGAAGAGCCTGGCAGGCTACAGTCCATTGGGTCACAGAGTTGGACATGACTTAATAACTAAACAACTGTTTATAGCAGCTTCAAGTCTAATGAACTTAAGAACCCTAAACAACAAAGGTTCAGAGAAATTAAAAATTCTTTTTGTGTATAGCAGCCAGAAGCACTTGCAAACCATAGGAAAAATATGCATCTCCTCTAAGTTTCAATAAAACACTCAGGAGGGTGGAGCTGTAACATACTCTACACATATAAAATTTTTGTTTTAAGAAAGGAAAGAAGTCCCACCATGAAACAAAGAGACAACTATTCCAGGGAAATGTGTTATAAAAATGCAGCATTATTGCAAAGCCTTGGACAATGAAATCTTTGAAATCTTGATTCCATTCTCCTTTAACTACTTTTCTAAGTTCTGCTGTATTTTAAAGGGACATTCAACTTGCCATGTACTGAAGCCAGTACAGAAATTCAACCTGTGAACCAGACAGGTGGCCATGCTGCTGATGGCTGGCTGTGATGGGGCTGGAGAGTCAGTGCAGACACCAAGGTCACTAATCAGGGAAGCTAAATTGCTTTATTTCCAATTGTGCATTTGACTCTGATTCTCCGCTGCTGTATCCAAGAGACATTTTTAGTGTTTATCTCTTCGACCCAGAGTGACTGAAAACGAAAAGGAAGCCCTTTGTACTTGCATCTGTTGCTGCTCGGAGCTCTATCTGTGAGGTAATGACGAAGTGCCCTCTTCCACTCACTGGGCAGCATGTTGCCATAGCAACAGATCATTATACAAAGTTCATCAATTCAGCTGGTTGTTAGTCCCAAGTAGCAGACAGCTAATATGTTTCCAAAGTTCTTTCTTTTAACCCATAATTGAGCAAATGAATTAAATTGGTCTTGGCACTGGGAGCTCAGTATCACATTTATATAGTGAAGGGGAATTAAGAGAAAAAAAAACAGACTTTCCTGGCTGGTGTATGCCTGAAAAGGAGATTTTAATTAACTCAGTTTATCAGATTCAACTAATGGCTTATTTTTTTCTCAAAAAAAAAAAAAAAAAAAGGACATGTAAGTCAGCTTAGACATCCCAGTCATAAATTATATGTAACATTCTTTTATATCAAAGTATTATTTTAAACCGTATTGAGGGAGTTTCCTGGCCATCCAGTGGTTAGGACTTGGCACTTTTGCTGCTGTGGTCTGAGTTTCATCCCTGGTCAGGGAACGAAGATCCTGCAAGCCACATGGTCTGGCCAAAAAACAACAAAAAATATATTTAAATATTGTCACCCTCAGCATGTAAATTCGAGGGAGTCAGTGTTGGCGGACACAGTCTGTCATTCATTGGGGTCTCACCAGTGTCTGTGTCTGACACTCAGTAGGTGCTCAAGCAGAGCATGTGGTCCAGCGTGTGGATCCTAGAGCCTGAGGGTCTGGGTTAGACTCCTGTCTCTAGCTCACTCACCTCTGTGTCTCCTACACCCTGGGACCCAGCTCACAGACCAGGGGCCAGGCAGGGAGCTTATCTACACAGAAGTCTTGGACGGTGCCTGGCAGGCAGGGTATGTTATGTAAGAATTCACTGTTATTACTTTATTGCTATTTTTAGCTTATAGATTATAAGCCCTCCTCAAGTTTTGTTTAAAATGAGCAAGCTCCCTACATCTGGCAGTACTGGCCGCACATAAAAGAGAGGAGTAGATGATGGCTTTATCTCAACAACCTCTACTGTCTTTCTGAAAACCAAAATAAAACAAAACACTCCTCTAAGTACTCTACATTATAAGCTGATGCTTACATGCTTACAGGAAATTTAGCACTGGAGCATCCTGTGAACAAAAACCATATTCCATTGGAAATGAAAGGGCAATTAATGGAGTCCTCTGGGTATCTTTTCTAAGCTCCCATCTAACCCCCAGCTTCATTCTCCCATCATTCTGCTAAGGTGGTGATTCAAGTTTCTAGAAGGTAATTACTTGCCTTAGATTTATTGTATCTAAATTGCCAAACAGCGACCCAGTTGGCCAGGTTGGCAGCCCTTCATTGGCAGGCACCAGGCAGGAACACGGGGTCTAAACGTCCCTCTCACCCCCAGTGGTAAAATTTGTACTGCCTCTAATTCCATTAGGTATGAACTGAGATGGCTGAAAAGATCTATGCAAAGCACTTTTGTACTTGTACAACATTAATTTAGAGGGGGAAGAAAGAGAGTTGCCAATTCAATGGAGTAAGAAAATTATTTTGTCGTTTTTCTGAATCACTGCATTGCACTAATTATGAACTAGTGGCTGATAGTCCCAGCTGTTGGGTAGCTGGACTTTTCAAATGCTTTTTTCAGGCATGATCTCACCCATTCCTAGGGCATCAAAGCTAATCTAAGCCCTCCATTACTGACCCAAACCTTTCTCTTTAAAAAAGGATTTCTAACCGACCATCAGATCTACCCCCGGGAAACTGGAACTCAGCGTATCCCCAAACTGCACCGTTGTCTCCCCTTTGGTGTAAATCGCTCATGCATCTCAGCCCCTTCCTGTTCATTAGGACACATTTTTCAATCATTCTGTTTTCGTTTGATCTTTTCTCTCAGGGCTTCCCTGGTGGCTTGGACGATAAAGAATCTGTCTGCAAGGCAGGAGACCCAGGTTCGATCCCTGGGTCAGAAAGATCCCGTGGAGGAGGGCATGGCAACCCGCTCCAGTAACCTTGCCTGGAGAATCCCAAGGATGGAGGAGCCTGGCGGGCTACAGTCCACAGGGTCGCAAAGAGTCAGACACAACTGAGCAACTAATATTTTCTCTCACTTTACTGTCTCTCTACCTATAACGCCAGCTAATGCAACTTTTTTCACCTTTACAACACTCCATGCCTTTCTACATCTGCAGGTTTTCTATATCCAGTGTCTTCTTCCAGGAAGGTTTTTCTAAACCTTCTCCACTAAGAAAGCATCCCCCTGTCTTTCAGGAGCCAGTTTCCACCCTCTTTCTGACCCTCCCAAGCCAGACCATTGTTCCCAAGTCTCTGTGCCTCTGGACCTACAGGAAGAAATCCTTAACCAGTCTTTGAGGAGAGGGTGGGGAAGGGGAAGCCTACACTCTTCAGCTCAGCTGGACCTTGAAAGATGAGCGACCAGGCAGAGAAGGATAGGAGGGCAAGTTGGGGAGGGGTGTCAGAGCAAAGTGGGGAGAGGGGGGGCCCTGGCTCACAGGCGTGTAGGATTAACTGTTCCTTACAAGGGTGACACATTGGAAAAACCCAAACAAACCTTTTGGCCAACCCAAGAGCAGCACCATTTACAACAGCAGAAGACTGGAAGCCTCCCAAATATCAATCCCCAAGATTACCTTAAGCTTAGGCAAACGGTGGAAAACTGCAGAGTGGCAAAGACGAAGGGATTTTAGTTATGTGCACGGGCGTGAGTGAATCATTAATTTAAAAAATGTTGAACAAAATTTTAAAAAGATAGGCCCAGGAGAAAACACATAAACCCACTTACTGAAAGTTCCAGCCATATAAAACTAAGCAATGCCATCTCGGGAATAAAATATAGTGAAATTATCAAAGAAAGGAAGGGAATAATAAAAACAAAATTCAGGACAGTGGATATCAAGGGAAGAGGGCATGGGTTTGAAGTGGGGTAAAGAGGGAGGCCCCCAGAACACCAGTGAAGCTCTGCTGGGTGGCTTGGCTGGTGGGTAAACTGATTTGAAAGTGAAAGTCAAAGAAAGTGAAAGTTGCTTAATTGGGTCCAACTCTTTGTGACCCCATGGACTATACAGTCTGTGGAATTCTCCAGGCTAGAATACTGGAGTGGATAGCCTTTCCCTTCTCCAGGGGATCTTCCCAACCCAAGAATTGAACCCAGATCTCCCACATTGTGGGTGGATTCTTTACCAGCTGTGCCACAAAGGAAGCCCAAGAATACTGAAATGGGTAGCCTATCCCTTCTCCAGCAGATCTTCCCGACCCAGGCATCAAACTGGGGTCTCCTGCATTGCAGGCGGATTCTTTACCAACTGAGTCACCAGGGACATTGATTTGACCATGTTATTATTCTTTACACCTAAAATATCTATCTAAAATAGTAGTCTACAATTTTCCCTTCCCCCAAAAAACTTCTTAGAAATGGAAAACTACTATATAGAATGCAATTCTTGACCGTGGCAAATTTACCACTTTAGGCAGATGGGCAGACCTATCTCTTATACCACATGTGTGTGTGCGTGCTGAGTCGCTTCAGTTGTGTCTGACTCTTTGTGACCCCATGGACTGTAGTCTGCCAGGCTCCTCTGTCTACGGGATTCTCCAGGCAAGAATACTGGAGTGGGTTGCCATGCCCTCCTCCAGGGGATCTTCCCGGCCCAGGGATCGAACTGGTGTCTCTTATGTTTCCCACATTGGCAGCCGGGTTGTTTACCACTAGTGCCACCAGGAAACACCGCGTGCACCCCAACCCAATACACACATGCACTTGCACGACAGGAAGCTGATTTAGATGCAAATATATTACATTAGGAGTGAGTGTTAAGAACAAAAGGCATCATAAGTATGTAGTAAGTAATAAGTATGTAGTAAGTAAGTGATTAATATATGTACTTCTATTCCCTAAATGTTCCTCTGGGACAGAACCGGTTATTCTTCGGGGATTGTCTTGGACTGAGCTTGAGATGGAAGCTTACACACTTTCCTGTTACCCACCCTCTAGACCTGGATGTGGGTTGGGGGCGGGGGGGGCGGTCAAGGGAAAAATGTTCCACCGGAGGTAAGGGTTGGACGTCTGCAGGCCTTGTAGAGGAAGAGTGAAAGATAAAGGGTGTGAGAGAGAAGGCTGGGAGATGGACAGAAGCTGCCGATAAAACTTCCCCATGGCCATCGAAACTTTCACAGTGTCGTCTAATCTCACACAAGGCTTGCTGGGCCTTGTTCTTTTTAAACACAATCTGGTGAGGGAGCCGAGTGTGTGTCTGACAGCGTGAGAAACACAGTCTGCCTGAGAGTACACAGGACTTACGAGCATAAGCTGAGAATTCATTAACAGAAATTGCGGAGAGAGCTGAGGACTTCCAAAGCCATGAAATTGCGAGTCTGAAATCAGAACCAAAGACCCAAGGGGCAGGAAAGCCCCAAATGATTTCCACCACGCAGGTGTGATATGTGTTATTAAATGTTTGTGTGCACAAAACAGCTCTACATCGTGACTCGTTACTGAGATGAAGAGCGGGGATGTTCAGCCACTAAACAAGCCCCACACTAAGGATGCAGAATCCAGGGCCATTGACCTGCTGGCCTCAATGCTCATTTCCCATGTGTCCCTAGAACTCTTTATGGATGCCAGTGAATCCTAACAAAATTCACTGGTTTTCCCTAACTAGGATTTAAATGGCTAAGGGACAGCTGGGTCTAAATACTAGCTGTACATCCTCCAACTATGAAGGCCAAAGTGAGGGTCCCCATCAGACAGCAGGAGATTGAACAGAGAAGGCATCAGGAGGGTGTCTGGAGATGGAGCAGGAGGGAGTGGGCACCAACCGCAGGGCACAGGAATGGACCTGATTCCTGGGATAGGGATATGCCAGAGAGGACGGGACACAACCCGGACACTGGAGAGAAGACTGGATCACAGGTCACGGGGCAAGATGTCAAGTCACGAACAGGGTGATAAGTCAGAGCCGAGCCAGGGAAAGGTGAGCTTCACTGGGCCAGTGGCCTCCGGTTCCTGGCATACCTGGAGCTCAAGGCAGGGAGGCTCCAGAACCTGAGGAACCCAGAGGTGCAGGTTAAGGAACCCTAACCTTGAAAGTCAGAAGGTCCTGAAGACAAGATGCAGGTGACTCATCCCAAGTCAGCAAGTCAATAAAGACTAAGGCAACTGACCCTTATCCGGTCTGTGTGGCAAGAAATTAATGCTGCCTACAATTTAAACAGAAAATGCCTGAATTAAACAGATTTTGTAAGCAATATAATTTATTATATATACATATATATATATATATATATAGTTTAACTCAGAGCAATAGTGTGTTGTGAAGATGGCCTTTGAAATAGCCAGTTTACCAAGGACAAGTCAACATCTCTGCAGATAGGGTTTTCACTTTGAACCAGTGGTCTTTTGCTATGGTCAAGGTCAGATTTTTAAATTAATTGAGTATATCAATGAGGATCTACATGAAATGCCTACACTGATAATTAGACTTTAATATCACTCTAAATACTATAAGTGAGGATCTTTTTTTTTTTTTTACATTTTGAATAGTTAGACAATTACTGACATTTTTTATCATTAATACTGTTGACAAAAATCGTCACAATCTAAAAGTTGAGAGTCATGTTTTATTTGGTGGGAATTTTTAGGACTTCAAGCCCGGGAGACAGCATCTCAATAACGCTGAGAGAACTGCTCCAAGAATGCTGGGGATGGCGGGGAGGAGTCAGGTTATATAGAAATTTGCAACAAAGGGCAGACAGGTCTGAACATCAAAAGCATTTTGTGAATTAAAGAAAACCTGAGATTTCAAGGTAAGGAATTGAGTGCTTTGCTAAGTATGGGAAGATGCAAGAGTCTGAGCTCACTGAATCATTGCTTTCTTATGCATCTCAGCTATCTGGGGCCAGCATCCTGTTTTTTTTCACATCCTGAGTCCCCCAGTGCTCACTGTAGGGAGTGCCTGCAGCCTGATGGCTCCTGGATGGCAAGTATTCCTCTCCTTCCTGGGTGCCCTCATAGCTTAGAACTTCATGCAAGGCTGAATCACTGATGATTGTGACATCCTTGTTTACTGAGGTGGCAGGAAATGTGATAGCTCAGCTGATAAAGAATCCACCTGCAATGCAGGAGAACCTGGTTCAATTCCTAGGTTGGGAAGATCCCTTGGAGAAGGGATGGGCTACCCACTCCAGTATTCTGGCCTGGAGAATTCCATGGACTGTATAGGCTGTGGGGTTGCAAAGAGTCGGACACGACTGAGTGACTTTCACATTCCATTTCTCAACACAAATACATGGAAATTAAGGGTCATAAAACCTCATATTATTCTCAATGTAAAAACCAACTTCTACTGTTCTTGACTCAAGATCATAGTAAGGAACTCGTAGTAATTTTAGATAATTCTCAATATTTTAGCCTCACATGATAACAATGTCTAACACATATTTTCTTGTTAAAGAAATAAATCATCTATCTTGAGCCAATTTTCTTGTCCTTTCTCTCTACTCAAGTTTAATTCCTCAAATAAAAAATTACATATTTAATCAGTTTCATTGTACTCAGTTGGAGTGCAAGATTAGACTAAAAATAGATAACAGGAACTGCCCCCTGAACATTGTTTTAATCTCAAAATGCTTTAATAGCTTCATACAGAGTTAAGCTTTTGTAGCCTTCAGAAATCCAAAAAGTGATGATAATTATTCACTTGGTCAAAAAGTGAATTAATTTGCATTGAATGCTCTTAAATGGTGAAAAAGCTCAGAGCTTTTTTCTTCTTTTTTTCACATTTGGGTTTAGTTAACATAATGACAATGGGCTGGATGACTGCAAGGATGGTTGGCTGGACAGATAGACAGATGGCTCCTTGGTTTCATCTATCCATTTATTCAGCACTGGTTTTGCTTTTACTATCAGCCAATGCACAGTTGGGATCGACTTCACTGTTCATTTCTTTTTCATCTATAGGAGCAACTTCTTACATATATAATTATAATTTCAGATATTCTTGACTTTAGAAGTTAAGTTTGGGCTGCCTTGATTCTTCATATACTACAAGGTCTCATCAGCAAAAGTCATGTCTTCAGCTTCTCCGAGGAAACACTTATTTACCCAACATGTAAGTCAGATAGGACCAAGAAGGAACAGCATTTGCTCTGAGGGGCATTGCCTTAAAACATTATCTTATTCTTAATACTATGAGAATAGTATGGTTCCTAAATAAGAACCTCTGCAGCATCTTTTTGGAAAGAGAATTCTGTTTAAAGACCATAAAATATTCTGTTTAGGAAACATGGATTTGACTATTTCAAAATTTCAGTAAGGAAAGGTAGGTGAAAATATCATAAACCAATAAATAATTGGATGGGTTTTTAATCACACTGCAGGATTAGGCAATTTTTTTTTGCAAGAAGTAAGTTAAAAGAAATTTTGATGTTGACATCTCTGCAAAAGACAAATACGCTTTCCCACACCCACTCAGGTTTGTAGATGTGCCCTGTCGATAATCACACTACCATCAAGCTGTTTACACCAATTACAATTTTCTGCAGGCATCCTGGCAGAAGGATTAATTCCTCCCACCTGGGTTAATTCACCACTTCCTCTAATGGGCTCCAGGTGGGAACTACAGTATTAATAGGTGCACGTCACCCGCTGCACCTAGGCACTCTCTTATCAGGTCTGTCAAACTTCTTCCTTCTGTGCTAAGGGATTTCTCTACCCCCATCTCCTCTGCAAAGGTTTATTTGCAAAGAAATGAAAGGTTTTTTTCCTCCAGTCACTCTGCTGTGTAACGACTTCTGGAAGAAAAGGCCACATGTAATGTCATTGCTAATGATATTCCATCATGCAGTGAAGACTGCACTTATACCTTCCCAGTCCTTCTGTGCGCACTGCTGTCAGCTTTAGAATTTAATTACCAGGAGGTCATGGCCTAAATCGGCTCAGTCACGGCTGGTCATTCTTGTTAGGCAAGGATCATATATACAAGCCAGCAAGGATGGTAGAAGGCGCTTAGACAAAGAGTGAAAAAGGCAGATGGTCAAAGCCAAGATGTAAACAATCCTACAAGTCATTTGCTGCTAGACATCAGATGCGGGTCCACTGTGGCCCAAGCAACCCGACACTTTGCAAAGCCCCTGTTACCACATCCTGTGTTGAGATGAAATCATTTTAGAAAAACATTTGCTCCAGGGACAACATTCCTTTCACAGGGCGAGGGTGAAATCTGAGTTTTCCTAGAGCAAAGATTCAATTTGTTAACACATCATAAACAGAATCAAATTATTCCAGATTTTATGGTGCTAAGAAGAACCTTGCTTTCTGATTTAACGGGTTGTAGAATGATGACAGTGGGCTCGTTGACAGCAATTTCACAATTATTTTAATGTCCATCAACAACGTGGAGGGTGAGGGAGTCCTGGGTCTGTCCCTTGTACTCCCTTGCTGTTGTTAGTCAGTAAGTCGTGTCTGACTCTTTGCAACCCCACGGACCGTAGTCCAGGCTCCTTTGTCCCTGGGATTTCCCAGTCAAGAATACTGGAGTGGGTTGCCATGCCCTTCTTCAGGGGATCTTCCTGACCCAAGGATGGAACCTGTGTCTCCTGCATTGGCAGGCAGTTTCTTGCATTCCCTAATGAATGACAAAACCTCATTCTGATTCTGTGTGTTCACGGAGGTCCATGCCAACTGAGCATCGGACAAGTTCTTACTGTGGGAATCCAGACAGTTCCCCAGGGGTCCTGGAATACCTGGGTGTCAGAGAGGAAGCACCCCCTGAGAGATTTGTGCAGTCTCCTCCCTGCCTGTAGGGCGATGTCAGAAAAACGTTCCTGCCAGGTTATGTGTTCATGCCCACAGTCAGGAAAGCACCACACCTCAAGGTCACAGTCCAAAGAAAGGAAGGAGAGAGAGAGAAAGCAGACATGGGGATGGCCCTTACATTTTTAATGTCGTAAGATATTTTGTTTATTTGTTTTTGGCTTGTGAGGGAATTATCTGTGAAATGCCATAAATACAAGGCATTTTCCCCCAGCCTTCCACTTCTACATTATTGATTTTTTTTCCCAGTGCAGACATTAGCTCATGGAGCATCGGAGCCAATGAAAAATGACTTCATTCTGCCATGAGCACTCCAGCCTGGGCTAGATAACCAGGTGGAGAACAAATAATCGATGCAACCGGGCAGCCCAGACTAGAGCAACAGGTTTTTGCCCTTTAAATATGAATGGCCCTAATAATTGCAGGGCTGGAAACATTTTGTACTTAGTTTTAAACTTTCAAAATCGAAACTTATATTGAGAGGGTTTTTTGTCTGTTTGTTTGGTAGGAGTGGGTAGCAGGTGCGGGTGGAGGCTTCAAGAGACTTTCTAGGGTGGAAAATTTTTAGGTCGTGTCTGACTCTTTGCAACCCCATGGACTGTAGCCTACCAGACTCTTCTGCCCATGGGGATTCTCCAGGCAGGAATACTGGAGTGGGTAGCCTATCCCTTCTCCAGGGGATCTTCCCGACCCAGGAATCAAACTGGGGTCTCCTGCATTGCAGGCGGATTCCTTACCAGCTGAGCCATCAGGGAAGCCCCCAAATTTCTCAGGTGGCCCCACAATTACACATGTATATGTACCTCTTCTTGAGTGGCCCAAACTTGGATGACGATATATCACTCCTGTGATTAGCTGACCTTCTATGGCAACAGCAAAAGGATTCTGCAGATGTGATTAAGAGCCCAACTAAGTTGATTTTGGGTTAGAATGTGATTATCTTTTGTGGGCCTGATCTGATCAGGTGAAAACCCTTAAAAGACAGACAGGACCTTTCCTGAGAAAAATGGCTCTATGCAGGTAGATGGAGAAGACTGGGTGGGAAGCAGCTGCAGGCCACCTGTAGGACATGAAATGGCCTCTGCTAAGAGCCATCAAAAACCTGGGAACCCCAGTCACACAGCCGCAAGGATGGGACTCTGCCAACAAACTGAACGAACCTCTATGTGGATTCTTCACCAGTCCAGCCTTCAGAGGCAACGACAGCCCTACCTGACATCTTGCCACAGCCTGGTGATCCAGGACGATCACCAGACGATCCAGCCAAGCCCAGTCTCCTGACCCACGGAAGCTGTAGGATAATACATGTGTTTCATGTTAAACTGCTAAGATTATATATGTGTATATATATATAACATATTAATACGCATATATAAGATATTCTATATGTATGTGATTGCACAGTTGCTTTAGTCATGTCCGACTCTTTGCAACCCTGTGGACTGTAGCTGGCCAGGCTCCTCTGTCCATGGGACTCTCCAAGCAAGAATACTGGGCTGGGTCGGTGCCCTGCTCCAAGGGATCCTCCCGACCCAGGGATGGAACCCATGTCTCCTGCACTGCAGGCGGATTCTTCACTGCCAAGCCACCAGGGAAGCCCCTACATCCATTTGTTGTTGTCCAGTCGTTAAGTAGCGTCTGACTCTTTGTGATCCCACGTATGGGATTTAGACAAAACCCCTTGTAACAATATATATCTCAAACAAATTCCTTTTAACCGAGTTTCTATAAAGAGGAGCCATTAACAAGTGTTGGGACTAACTGTACAACGTATTTAATGTATTTTGCTCCAGATGAAAAAATCAATGAGGATGGAGTGGCCATTTAATCGCTGAGTCGTTACCTATGGGAGTGTTTGTTTTTAAGATCAACTATAGAAATCCTTTTATTTAAAACTTGCAGGTTCATGATCAAAGTAGCAGAGGAGTGGGTCTTCTCATAATGGAATTTCCAGGATAAAAGTATCTACAAAAATCATATCTTAAGTTATGCACTCCAGTAACTGGGGATCTACATTAGACTTGCCTTAGGAAGTTTGCCTAGCAAGTGGTTTGAATGTTTCTCTGCCAAAGTGGAGCTCTCTGATTCACAGAACAAGGAAACCTGGGATATTTGGTGGCTATTACTAAAATCTCTTTTTAGTTATGATGTCATGTCACACAGAAACAATAATAGGCGTCAAGAGTTTTATATAAACAGAACAGCAAGACTGGGAATGGGAGAACTATCATTGTTAACCTCCAGTATCTGTCACGATTTCTAAAGGAGTTACACCAAAAATGTGCACCATCGACAGGATCTATATGAAAAGATGAGGTAAACAGAAACAATTCGTCTTGTCCACAGACTATAACACTTTACTTCCTGGGGCAAATTTCAATCAAAACTGATCTTGTGAAATATGAAAGAGAAAGAATGAAAGAGTTACATGGGTCAGAAACAAAGAAAGGCAGGAGAGAGAAAGCAGAGAAGAAAAATAAAATTGGGTCTTCCATAAAGACAGAAGTGGATTGCATCAATTTGGACTAAATTGTGATATTTACTAATTAGCATATAATTCAGATTATTTGGTGGCTGGGGAACTAGGCCTAAAGTACAAAAATTATTCAGAAAACATGTTTAAAAACAAAACACATTAAAAAGCAAGCAGCAATGTTCCTATAATTAGTAAAGTTGTTGTTTTACCATTTTAAGCAGTTTGGCATACATTAAACTGTATTCAACAGTAGACTTTTCATTTTAATTGGGCCTGACATAAAGTAATACTAAAACACTAATTTTGTTCGTTGTGTTCAGGACATTTGAGGAATGTCAGGGGAGCAGGCTAGCACTTTAAATTAGGCTGCAACATCATGTGCAAAGTGGAAAAGTATACCCAGATGAATTAGTGTCCTGGGGCAGCTACAATAGAATATCGCATTCTAAATGCCTTAAAGCAGCAGAAATCTCCCATCCCACTGCTCTGGAGCCCAGAAGTCTGAAATCAAGGTATTGGCAGGGCCACGCTCCCTGGAGACTGGGAATAAAATCCTTCCCGGTATCTCGCCAGCCTGTGGTGCTGGCTGTCCATCACTGGTGTTCCCTGGCTCAGTCACATCCTTCCGATCTCTGCTGAGGTGTCACATGTCATTCTCCTGTGTATGTCTTTCTCTTCTTCTTGTAAGAATGCCAGTCACGTTGGATTAAGAGTCCACCCTACTCCAGCACACGACTTCCCAGGTGGCTCAGTGGTAGGATCTGCCTGCAATGCAGGAGACCCAGGTTGGATCCCTGGGTGGGGAAGATCCCCTGGAGAAGGGAATGGCCACACACCCCAGCATTCTTGCCTGGAGAATCCCATGGACGGAGGAGCCTGGTGGGCACAGACTATGGGGCTGCAAAGAGTTGGCCACGCTGAGCACAGCACGCAGGACAGCACCATGACATCTGCGAAGACTCTTTCCAGGTAAGCTCCCATCCCGAGCCAGCTTTGCAGGGAACACAGCTGAACCCGTGACACCAGGACACTGGCATTTTCCTGCACTGTTGCTATTCACTACAGGTATTTTATCATTAAACCGAAAATTCATTAAATTTTATCAAACATTCAAAGGACACAACGCTCCCTTTCAGCCCAGGGAAACCCCTTACATAAATGGGCACATACAGAGCAAACCCAGATGAGGTTGGGATTTCCAGCTTCCGCCGAGAGGGAGAGAATTTGGAGTGACTGTAAAAAATCTTTTCAACATAGCGTTTTCACAGACTGATGCTTGCCTCTATCTCTTCAGGTCAGTTCAGTTCAGTCACTCAGTCATGTCCGACTCTGCGACCCCATGAACCGCAGCACGCCAGGCCTCCCTGTCCATCACCAACTCCCGGAGTTCACCCAAACCCATGTCCATCGAGTCGGTGATGCCATCCAACCATCTCCTCCTCTGTCGTCCCCTTCTCCTCCTGCCCTCAATCTTTCCCAGCATCAGGCTCTTTTCAAATGAGTCAGCTCTTCACAATCAGGTGGCCAAAGTATTGGAGTTTCAGCTGTGACACTTATTAGTTGCAAATTCCTTATAAATATTAAGGGAGATAATTGTTAGCAATGGCAGCATTAAATGTAATACTTAAATTTTGGTGCTTGAAAAGATCTGCCTGGGGTCTTAAGTCCTGTGTACTTTAGTCCCAGAGAATATTGAGGCCCCTCCTTCACTAGCAGTCTTGTCTTCCTCTCTTTAGAAAGGGAGCTGAAAAACTGGATAATTAAGTCCTGGAAGAAACTATATTCAAGAATAAGTCAAGAATGGGGTTTAACTAGGTGATGATCGTTACTCTTACAGAAGTTTCTGGAACATTTTTTATTTCTTTGTTTTTTCTCCGTGAACTCATTTTGGAAATAATGCTGATTTCTGGATTTTAAGCATTATTAATAGCAATTGACAATTAAAAAAAAATGCCTATTCTGTATTAAAAATCTCTTTGGAAAAGAAAAGAGGGAAAACAGGATAGAATCATTGGTGGTATTTTCTCCATGGTCCTTGTGGAAAAGCCACATGGAATCATGAGTCTGGCTTCCCATCTGCACTGAGGAATCTCCTTTCTCTTCCCTGGTTAACTTGACTCTAACCCCACGTGAGCATCAGAATGTCACCCATTTAGTGACTCCTTCTGTAGCTCAATTTTCCTTCTCAGCGAGATGATTCCCAGCAGGTTATCAACTTTATAAGAGCCGGATTCAAGGGGTCTAGTCTCTACTGAAAATATTCAAAGTCATTTATTTCCCCAAACTGGAGTTCTAGAATGTAGAATTCCAGTGTTTTTTTTTCCCCTTGGAAATCATTATACACGATGGATCTCACGCATTACCCTTAGAAGGGACACTGAAACCTTCCCCTCCTCCATTCCTTCTTCTTGCTTTATTTTTTTCCCCATCTAACACTTAATGTAACTATTTATTTTATTGTTTGTATATCTTTCTGAAAGATAAACTTCTTGAGGACAGGAAGTCCCTTTTGTTACCCAGGGAGTTTGACACCAAAACTTCAGTTTTTTCCCTTCTCAGAAAACGCTGTCAAAAGATTGTCAGCTTCAACTGCCCCCTCGCAAGAAAATTAAGACACTCTTTGATATGACCGCTTACATCACCCACACATACCTCCAGAGCATAACATACACTGAATCTATTTACTTCTGTTCTCTCCATGAAAATACCCAACGGCAAGGTTTCTCAAACTTTTTAAAATGATCACTCTGGCAAGGAGACTATCATTTCTTTTTCTGTAACTGTCCTCAGGCCCATGAAATTTTAACACTAAAGATAGCATATTTGTTTATGTAGTGCATGTATCATCAGTTTAGTTCAGTCGCTCAGTCATGTCCGACTCTTTGCGACCCCATGGACTATAGCACGCCAGGCCTCCCTGTCCATCACCAACTCCTGGAGCTTATTCAAACTCATGTCCATTGAGTCAGTGATGCCATCCAACCATCTCATCCTCCGTCGTCCCCTTCTCCTCTTATCTGTTCCTTACACATCAAAATAAGTGATTTTTCTCTTAAGAACTGATTTTTGCCTCCTTGGGGGCTGTATAGCCTGGCTGAGAGCATGTGCTTCAGTCTACACCACCACTGCCTGTCTGCTAGCCAAGGCCGCCACACCCATCCCCTCCTGGATCTTGTTTATGACTGAAACAGCCTTGACCACAGACTAGTCTTCATTACACAGTTTCATTGAATGGCATGTCACTACACTGCCTGTTTATTTTTATATAACCAGCAGGTCATGCAGCAAAATCATACTGATGTTGTAAAAAATAAGTTTTATCCTGTTTCTGCCCTTGCCGCTACTCTCCAAAACATTCTTCAGGTACTATGGACACTAGTCTGTTTCTTTTCTTTTTTTTTTTCCAACTTACTCAGTGATTTTGAAAACATCTATGATGCATATAATTTCCTCTTTTTACAAAGTCTTGTTGTATTATTATCGTTGTACTCAGATTAAAGTCTTAATCTGGTCTACAGAGCCTATATCATCTATCCCTGCCTTTGTTTACAGTCAGGCAATTCTACATGGTTAGGTGAATTCTTCCTTAGTGTGATTGCCTAGAAAGCCGAACATGAAGAAAGAATTAGGGGCTGATGCATTATTCGGGGTACACCCCCAGGACGTGTGAGTGAGGGACAAGTTTGAGCAGGAAAGGTGGCCGGTAATGCCAAGTGAGGGGTCACCGTGGGCCACCCCTGCATGCTGAGACATCTGCTTGGTTATGTGAAGAACCCATTGGGTTCCTGAACAGCCACTGGAGGAAAAAAAGAGAAAGGAAATTTATTAGGTGGTTCCTTCCCATATCCTGCCTCTTGTCCATCAACATTCTCCTTACTGGAAGTTCATTCCCCTGAACTTCCAGGTTGCGTCTCCCAGATGGTTTAACATCTGCTTGAGAATCCACATTCCAGGTAAGCAGTGTGATGTCTCATCTACATCCAGAAGTGGCAGGAGGGCCTGGCCACTAGCTGATCAGCATCAGTGGGAACAAAACACATCGTCTTGCCCAGGCATCTATCAGCCCCGGTGGCACCTGGGATGGAGCAAATGGCTGAGGGTCCAGGGAAAGGAAGCCCAAGAAAATCTGAGGAGGGGCTCAGTTCAGGTCAGTTGCAAACTCATGTCCATCAAGTCAGTGATGCCATCCAACCATCTCATCCTCTGTCGTCCCCTTCTCCTCCCGCCTTCAATCTTTCCCAGCATCAGGATCTTTTCCACGGAGTCAGCTTTTCACATCAGGTGGCCAAAGTATTGGAGTTTCAGCTTCAGCATCAGTCCTTCCAATGAACACCCAGGACTGATCTCCTTTAGGAGGGACTGATTGGATATCCTTGTAGTCCAAAGGACTCTAAAGAGTCTTCTCCAACACCCCAGTTCAAAAGCATCAATTCTTTGGTGCTCAGCTTTCTTTATAGTCCAACTCCATACATGACCACTGGAAAAACCATAGCTTTGACTAGACAAATCTCTGTGGGCAAAGTAATGTCTCTGCTTCTTAATATGCTGTCTAGGTTGGTCATAGCTTTTCTTCCAAGGAGCAAGAGTCTTTTAATTTCATGGCTACAGTCACCATCTGCAGTGATGGACCCTCACGGACCTTCTCTAAGTTTTCTGTACACAGGGTGTTCCATCAACTCTCAGAGCCCTTCATGTTCTATTGTTGTTTAGTTGTTAAATGGTGTCTGACTCTGTGACCCCATGGACTGTAGACCACCAGGCTTCTCTGTCCATGGGATTTCCCAGGCAACAGTACTGGAGTGAGTTCCTGTTTCCTTCTCCAGAGGATCTGCCTGACCCAGGGACTGAACCTGCATCTCCTGCATTGGCTGAATTTGGACTCTTTACCACTGAGTCACCAGGGAAGCCCTCAAGTTCTATAAAGTGGAAGTGAAAGTGAAATCAGTCGTGTCCGACTCTGTGACCCCATGGACTGCAGCCTACCAGGCTCCTCTGTCCATGGGGTTCTCCAGGCAAGAACACTGGAGTGGGTTTCCATTTCCTTCTCCAGGGGATCTTCCCAATCCAGGGATCAAACCCGGGTCTCCCGCATTGCAGGCAGACGCTTTACCCTCTGAAACACCAGGGAAGCCCTAGGCACTGTCAAAAGAGGGAGAAG
The DNA here is from genome assembly GCF_023699985.2 of Odocoileus virginianus. Classification (NCBI taxonomy): domain Eukaryota; kingdom Metazoa; phylum Chordata; class Mammalia; order Artiodactyla; family Cervidae; genus Odocoileus; species Odocoileus virginianus. Next base: position 7,471,116 of record NC_069687.1, read on the forward strand.
TGGGTGGTTCCCCAACGGCTGGGATGATCCTCCCACTCATTAGCATATGAATTCACTCGCAAAACCTATCCAGACCACATTCCAGGCCTGAGCCCTTGCCCTCGGCAATAGCCCACACCCTGAAGCATGGCTTCTCTCTGAATCATAACAAAGCCACCTCTTACTTTTTGCCGGGCTCGAGTCCAGGGATAGAGCTGAAGGACAGGAGGAAAGAGCAGTGGGAAAAACATGCCAAGGAATCCCCTTCATAGCCTGCCGGAAAATTTGCTAAATATCTGACCGATGCTCGCAGATTTCACTGGCCTGATCCTTGGCACAGAGAAGAGTAAGGACAGAAGTACCCCCACCGGCTTGGGTAACCGCTACTGGGGCCCAGCAGATAGTGCCTTTGGGACATACTGAAGAGTAACCTCTCCAGAGACCCTCAATTGCACCCACTGCTGCCCACCTGTTTGCGGGGGGTTCAAGGAAACAAGAAATGAGAGACTGTAAAGGAGTTAAGATTTTGTTAGGCATGTCCCTCCAGCCATTGGAGCGAGGACCTCCTACCTTAACCGGAAGTCTGCTGGAATCTGAGGCTGAGCCACGTGGGCTTTCTGCTGATTCTGTTTATCGCTGCCCCGGTTTCCAGCACGACGGGCCTTCCCCTGTGCTGGGTTTTCTACTGCAGGAGCTTCGCTGGGTTGGGCTCCTGCTGCGCTTGGCCTCTTGCACGCAGAGGTTGTTTCAGCCAGGTTACATCCGAGTCACAGCACCATAGATGCCAGGCGAGTGTATGCTCCTCGGTTCTTGACCCGTCACAACAACGTGTTCTATAGGACACCTTGATTTTTCTCTCATCCGCAATGAAAATGCATCCTTAGTTCACCAACCATCCTTTCTCTATGACTTCTTTCCTGACATTTCTGTTCTAATTTTCTTCTTGGACTACAAAACACGGTTTTCTGTTTCAAAAGTAAGAAACCATAGATACTATATTTCTAAATTTTCCATGTACCTTTATCTTTGAAGGAAAAATTAGCCTAGAATGAAAACTCTTGAGTCACATTCAACTTTCTTCCAATTTTTACATATATAGCTTTACTTGCAATCTGGTCTTAAGTGCTCCATTATTTTGCTTTATTTTTCTTTTCAAAACTTCTCCATCATTTGTTTAGGTGAATCTAGCCAGTAATTAGTCTTGTTTTATGCTTGTAGAAGACACTCCTGGTGTTTATTCTATTGCCTGAGATTTTCATTTTGAGGAATGTCTGCCTGTTTTCTTCATTTCTGGTTGAATATAATACTCTTGATTCATATTTTCTTTTTCTCAGAATATTTCAGACTACATTTCACAGATTTATGCAGACAGAGAGTACTCTAGAACCATCTTTATTTTTCCACTTGTAGATATTTTTTTTTCTCCTGAGCACCTGAATATTTCTTTATTACTGTAATTTAAAATCTTAACATGACTACATTCAGTGTTCATTTATTCTGAGTTAATATTGCTCAAGAATGGTGTGATATGAAATGTACAGACTCTATTCTTCCTTTATTTCACAGAAATCATTCCTCTATCTTTGCCTGTCCAGCCCAGATCACCAAGTCCTATCAATATGATTTCTGACTATTTTTTGGCCTGGTATATTTTAATCATTCTGTATTAGCTTGCTTCATCTTAAAACTTCTTCTTTCAAGTCAAGTCACATCTGTTTTGCTAAAAGTGAAAGTCGCTCAGTCGTGTCCCCATGGGACACAATGTGACCCCATGGACTATACAGTCTATGGAATTCTCCAGGCCAGAATACTGGAAAGGGTAGCCTTTCCCTTCTCCAGGGGATCTTCCCAACCCAGGATTGAACCTAGGTCTCCTGCATTGTAGGCAGATTCTTTACCAGCTGAGCCACAAGGGAAGTCCAAGGATACTGGAATGGGTAGCCTATCCCTTCTCCAGGGGATCTTCCTGACCCGGGAATCAAACTGGGGTCTCCTGCACTGCAGGCAGATTCTTTACCATCTGAGCTATAAGGTAAGCCTTGGTAGCTCCCCTGATTAGCAAATAATACCAGCAAGTGAGATGAGCTGTGAACACGTCTGTAATGTTCACATCAAGTAACAGATTTTATATCTGCATCACGAACAACTAGAAATCAATCTCAATGATATCAGAGCCCAAGCACAGAGATAAGCAAGGTACATTCATTCTAGAGAAGTGAGTCTAAGTCAGTAATCGTCACTATTTCCTCTAGAAGGGCACTTCTTAAATATGGACCAGAAATGCCCAGCATTGAGTTGATCTGGGAACCTAGTAAAAACACCCCCATCTCTGTATTGAATCAGATCTCATGCGGTTGGGCTCAGGAACCTGCATTTCACCTGTCCTCCAGGTGAGTCTTATCCATGCCCTCACTGAACAAACAATATTCTAAAACAGCATCCCAGAAATAAGAAGGGCTTGAATTAAGGAAATAAACAGTCATGGAAAAAATAAAAGAAATGGTTAGCAGAGGTGTCAGAGGGTTCAACATTACAGAATGGGCACCTGAACAAGGGGCTTCCCAGGTGGCTCAGTGGTAAAGAATCCACCTGCTAATGCAGGAGACCCAAGCTCGATTCCTGAGTCAGGAAGGTTCCCCTGGAGGAGGAAATGGCAACCCACTCCAGTATTCTTGCCTGGAAAGTCCCATGGACAGAGGAGCCTGGTGGGCTACAGAGGAGCCTAGTAGGCTACAGTCCATGGGGTCACAAAGAGTCAGACATGACTGAGCGCCTAAGCACACACACACATTTGAACAAGAGTCACTGAGTATGGGAGGAGCAAATCTGTAGACATTGGGATTGAGGCCAAGTGAGAGAAAGTAATACATTTCGCCCTAGAGAGGACAGAAGAAGCTCTGAAACTGAATGGTATTTCCAGGGTTGGAACATAGAATGAGAACAACCATAGCTAAGAGCAAGAGAAATAGCCTCACATGAGGGGCAGGAAAATATACAGAGCTGCAAAGGCATGTCACAGAGGGAGAACATAGGCCCGAAAAGACAGGGGTTCCCCAAATCAAGATGCTCGGAATCCATGGATGGTCAACACGATGCTCATTCTGTCCTTGGAGAGAGGAACTCAGCAACTGTTTGGATATAAGACTCAGTCACTCATAAAACACCAGTCTTAAATATTCTAAAGGTGTTACCATGGCCATGTTGCCTCCTGTTATGAGAAGACCTGCAGAGGAATAGCTTGCCAAATATCTGCACAATCAGGAGCCAAAGGATGTGCCCCACCCTGGCTAGATTTTGGACAAGACAGAGATGGGAGTAGCAAAGACTCAGCCCCAGAAGGTGTCCGGGAAAGGCTGTGAGTCTCAGCACGGTGCTGGCCAGCAGCGACAATGCCATTCGAGCTTCACGAAGCACCATGAGCTGCACAATTAACAGAGGTCTATTTCACTTTGATTTTTAGATAGTACCGAGAAATAAAAGTAACTGGCTTTCAAATGACCATGGGCAGGCTTTCTCCACTTTGTGCTTATTCAAGTAAACCCCAGGTAAAAGAAGCAAAATTATTCCCAAATCTGATTCCTAAACCCAAGATAGCAAACTGACCCTGCTAGCGAGTTAGGAAGTAGTCCAGCTTCACACTCAACTGGCTGTGAATGGTAATTACACCAATGCTGTATCAGCTGTGCTATGCTTAGTCACTCAGTCATGTCCGACTCTTGGTGACTCCATGGACTGTAGCCTCTGTCCTCTGTCCGTGGGATTCTCCAGGCAACAATACTGGAGTGGGTTGCCATGCCCTTCTCTAGGGGATCTTCCCAACCCAGGGATCGAACCTTGCATTTCTTATTTGTCTGCATTGGCAGGTGAGTTCTTTCCCACTAGTGCCACCTGGAAAGCCTATCCAAGCTATAAATAAACATCAGTCTTCTGAATTTTAAAAGTCCAATTCTGTAATCTTTGACATCCCTACTTGTCAGGAATGGTTCAACTCTCAGCAGGTTTAGTTAAAACAGACTGGCATTTTTGGATATTCTTTCTAATATTCCATTTGTACATTTCAATGCCTTGAAAATGAAGAAAGCTATCTGCTAGATCATTTCAAATGACATCCTTTTAAAGCTAAATTGTATTCTGAATTAAAACCTGCAAAAAAAGATATCACCTTCAAAATGTATTCAGCAGTGCTAGACGAGATAAATGAAAAGACTCAGAACTTGGTTGAGACATGAAATTTATAACTTAAGAGGCCCTAAAGTTAGATTCACCCAGCTAGTCTAAACAAACTTAAATACTATCTGTATCCAGATGGTAGGAGAACTCTGCATGTCTGCCTTGAGTTCCTGCCTTAGGTCGGGACCAGGGCTCTTTTTGGGACCCTGGGGATTCATGGTCACTTCCCTGCTGGAAGGGGCCTTCATCCACTGCAAACGCCACTTCCCCTTGAGTTTAACAAACAGCCTGACTAGCATGTCATGGAAAGTACAGAAGAGCTCTAAGTATGGCATCTTCTCCCAGAGCCCATCCTGTGACTGGCATTAGTAACATCTTGCTATACTATGAATGAATTTATCAATAAGCAGTAGATTATATCAAAAGCAAAAAAAAAAATCAGGTCCGTAGAAAATAAAAGTTAGTCTCTGTAGGACATATTTGCTGAATGGCTTGTCATCTATCATGATCGGAATCAGAACCCCGAACCAGGGTGGACCTAGAGATTATCATACTAAGTGAAGTAGGTCATACAGAGAAAGACAAATACCATGTGATGTCACTTATAGATCTTCCCTTATAGTTCAGATGTTAACGAATATGCCTGCAATGCAGGCGACTGGGGTTTGATCCCTGGGTCATGAAAATCCCTGGAAGAAGGAAATGGCAACCCACTCCAGTATTCTTGGCTGGAGAACCCCATAGACAGAGGAGCCTGATGAGTTACAGCCCATGGGGTTACAAAGAGTTGGACACGACTGAGCAACTAACACAGACACAGACAGACAGACAGGTGGAGTCTAAAACACGACACAAATGAAATGGAACAGAATTTACAGAACAGAAACAGACTCACAGAGAAAACAGACATAGTTACATGGAGAATGGGGGAGGGAAGGGCTAGGAGTTTGGGATTAACAGATGCAAACTAGTATCAACAGGATGGATAAACAGGTCCTACTGTAGAGTACCAGGAGCTGCATTCAATATCCTGGCATAAACCATAATGGGAAGAATATAAAAAAGAATAATATATAGATGTACGCAGAAGTGAATCACTTTGCTGTACAGCTAAAATGGATGCTATACTTCAATAAAATTTAAAAAAAAAAGAAATTAGGCATTGCTTTTCCAATGAAAGTTATAATGAATAGAGTGAAAACAGATGATTAAATTACTTCAGAAAGGTGATGAAGATAAGAAAGCATTCCTGGGTTTGATGCTTGGAGGAAAGAAGGCAGGCCCAAAGCGGGGCACCGAGGTGGCACAGGAAATCCGAAACCAGCAGAACACTCCCCAGGGGAGGGCGGGCTCCCACCTGTGGCCAGGTAGATGATGTGGATGAGGGCGTCCCGGGCCTGCACCACGTCCACGGCCACGTGGGAGAAGCGGCTGCTGTCCTCCATGAAGGCGGGCACGGGGCTCACCGGCTGCACCACCTCATGCATCAGGATGAACTTCTGCGCGTCCTGCAGGTTCCTCTCCGTGAGGTTCACGTACAGGCCCTGGTCCACGGTGCCGCACTGCAGGGGGAGAGAGGCTGTTAGTGGACCCGACCACCTGCGCACCCACGGCCGCTCCAGCCAGCCGGACTGGAGGGCGACTGGCAATCTGAACACCTGTGGTGCCAATGTGCCCTCTTCTCCAGTCCCTCCACAGCCCTCATTCTTGGTGTCTCTCCCAGTTTAGATCTGAGCTCATCATATCTGGGGAGCCTTCTCAACTCTCATCCTAAATGAACGATCAGAACAAAATGAAGTGACATCGACAAAGCAGAAACAGACCCACAGACTTAGAGAAGGAACTTATGGTAACCGGGGGCAACTATGGTTACCAGAGGAACGGTGAGGGGGGGATAGCTTGGGAGTCTGGAATCGACATGTATACCCTGCTATACTTAGAAAGAATAACCAACGAGGACTGCAGAGCAGAGGGAAATCTGCTCAGTATTACCTAACAACCTAAATGGGAGAAGAATTTGAAAAAGAATGGATATATGTGTAAGAATAACTGAGCAGGCTTCCCTGGTATCTCAGTGATTCTGCCTCGGGTTCGATCCCTGGGTCAGGAAGATCCCCTACAGACAGAAATGGCAGCCCATTCCAGTATTGTGGCCTGGGAAATCCCATGGACAAAGGAGCCCCACGGGGTCACAGACTTGGCTATGACTGAGCACGCACACACATTGCATTGCGTTGTATAGCTGATTCACTTTGCTGTATAACCGAAACTATCACAACACTGCAAATCAACTATACTCCAGTATAAAATAAAAAGTAAAAAAAAAAAAAAATAAATCAACAATCAGGAGTTTAAAAAAACATGAAGTAGGAGTCATTGCTAATTTGAATGGCATATGCATAAAATCTCCTCATCACCTCTAGAGTCCCCTAGGGATTTGTCTGGCTAAATGCACACTGTTCAATCTGCCAGACACATCAGATTCCCAGGTGGAAAATGCAGCCATCAAATGCATCACACAGATTAACTAGCTTTCTTTGGGATGGTGGGTTTATAAGCAAGACATGGATTCTACAGAGTTAGATTTAGGTCATTTTAATCTGTAAACTATGCAATACTGTTCTGCTGTCTTTCACATAAGCTACAAAACACTATGTTAGCCTTATTATCATGCCCTTATTATCTGGGCTTCCCAGGTGACTCAGATGGTAAAGAATCCGCCTGCAATGTGGGAGATGTAGGTTCGATCCCTGGGTCAGGAAGATCCCCTGGAGGTGGGAATGGCTACCCACTCCAGTATTCCTGCCTGGAGAATTCCATGAATGAAACACTATGTTCGCCTTATTATCATGCCCTTATTATCTAACCCAAGCCAAAAGAAACAAAACTCTGTTTAGAGTCAAGCATCCAATAAAAAACACGGTGCTGGGGAGCAAAACTTGCTGTCCCAAAATGTCTCTCTGGCATGTGAATGATTTCTAGAGCGGAAAACAATGAAGGTCCACTAGACTCGAGAAGAAACGTTGACCTTCCCCTAAACGCTTACAAAATTTATATAGACGGCCTGTTCCTAGAATAGAGCTATCTCCAGAGATACCTGCAAAGAATAAGGGCAGACTGTAGTGGGGAAAACTCAGCAGGGCCCAGAGCCCAGAGCCCACTCTGTGTCCAACAGTCTCTGCAGGCCCAGCAAACTCTTATTTACCAAACATTTGCTTTTCCATCTGCAGCTCAGTTGCCTTCCTTCCCTTTGAAGTCTCAAACCACTACCAGCAACATGCTCTTTTATCTTTAGCTGAAGACGATATTTAAGGTGAGGGTTTCTGCCATTAGGGGGAGTTACTCAGTTTTCCTGGGTCCCTCTCATGTGTATGTGATATTAAACTTGTGCTGGATTTTCTCCTGTTAACATGTCTCATGCCGATTTAATTCTTAGACTGGTCGGAAGAAGCTAGAAGGGCAGAGTAAACTTTCTTCCGCCCTGACAATGAAGAATTTTCAAGAACAGGGGTCTTAAGGAGATAAAGGAAGTGAGAGAGGAAGGAGATGAAGAGAGAGAGAGAAGGAAGAAACCAGAAGGAAATAGGAAGGAAAGAAGTGGACTTTTCAGGTAGAAATACCAGGCAGAGGAATCTGGGACTAAAGCGGGGCAAAAATAAACAACAAAAAACCAAGCCTGGAAACTGCTGAGAATTAAATTCAGAGCTGCGCTGTGCAAAGGCTGGCAGGTACCGTGGAGGATGGTTTTGGGCAGGGACAAGGTTAAAAGAGGGGCAGGAAAGCAAGCCAAGCTTTCCCAGGACAGCACATAGAATCAGAAAATTATCACCACGATTTCTCATTTCTTTCATAAACTTTAAATCCTAGTACCAATAAAGGCTGATCCCCGGCAGAACTTCATAGAGGTAGGGTTGATGGAAATGAATTTCCCTGTCCATTCCATCTGAAAAACGACCTTTATAACATGTCGTTTCTAATACGTGGTTTTATAATAGGGTAGAGTTGCAAAAGTAGACGATGGAAATGGCTTATGAAAAATAGAGGATATTTTTGTAGCACTTGATAAAATAGCCAACATGCCCCCAAAGGATAGGCTGATGGTATATTTAAAGAATATTGGGGCAAAGTGGATGCCAAGACTGGTCCAAAGCTTAGTTTAAATGCTACATCTTCGCAGGGGTGCCCCAGGTACCAGGTGGCAGAAGGGTCGGGTGAAGGGGATGGGTCAGCTCTGTGACCCAGGAGCCATGTGGTCTCCGATGAGGCCCTGCCTGTCAGTCTTTGTCTCCATCTATAAAGTGGCTAGAAAAACACTTCCTCTGCTCCCTTCAGAGGGCTGCTCTGAGGCCAACTGAGACCATCGGTGGACAGCATTTGTAAATTAGTTGAAAGCCCTTGTAAAGGCCGAGGAGCCAGGCCATGTGCCTGGCACGGAGAAGCCATTCAAACAATGGTATAAATGGTCCGTGGGTCTGCCTAGTAGCAGGGCAGCAATTCTGTGGTCCATTGAGCTGCAGGGGCGAGAGAGAAGTAACGAGTAAGTGCAGGAAGGAAGGAATCAATGAGTGAACACACAGCAGTGGTACTGGGGCAGGGGGGCAGTGCCAGGGGGTTTTATATAATTACCGTACTTAACAAGGACACGTGGAGGGCAGAGACACCGCCCGCTGACAACAGTGCCACAAAATGGTCTGAAGTCTGTCTGGGCGAGTTCTAGTTCTGCGAGTGGCCACATCTGGCTGTTTTCTCTTCCTGAAATCAGCAGCAATTCTTAAGTCACAGGAGGCGTGGAGCAGTCTGCCTGGGGGATGGAGTTTTCCATCCAGGTTTTGTTTTCTCCGCACAGTGTTTTTAAAATTGGCATCATAAAACCCGGCAGACATAATATAAAACTGAGGACCTCCAGCTGCTCTTGAGGAGTCTGGGGACCTGGGAGACTCCAAGACTTGGGGAGGGGGCATTGCTGGGACTGCAGAGCGGAACCCCCAGCTGCCACCTGTCTTTTTCATGACTGCTAACCTAATCCTAGGCTGCAACCTGAATTGTCACTGTGATACTGCGATTTGTAATAAGAAATACACAGTTTTCATTCCTGTTCTGTCACAGAGCCCCTAAAACCCCTGACACTTCCTAAGTGAAGACAGCAATAAAGGCGTCTTTTGTTAAGTTCCGGAGGTGACCTCTGGAGCTCACTGAAGGGCGGGAATGCTGATTGCCAGAGCTGCCATCCCTGTGGTCAGAGGGTCGGAACTTTTGGTCCCACTGCCCTGACCTCCAGGAAGGAGAAAGGTCTGGAGGTTGAATGCATCACCAATGGTCAAATGATTTAATCAACCTGCTTAAGTGAAAGACATCCATAAGACTCCAAAGGGTGGAGCATTCAGACCTTCTGGGTTGGTGACCATGTGGAGGTTCAGGGAGCGTGCTCAGCGCAGAAAGAGCTCCATGCTCTTCAGCCGAACCTTCCCCTGCTCTCCCGTGCGCCTCCTCCATCTGACTCTCCCTGAGCCACGTCGTTCACAGCAAAGCTTGTTTTCTTGGACTCCCAGATCATTGCAGACAGTGATTGGCTGAAATCAAAAGCTGTGAAATCAAAAGATGCCTGCTTCTTGGAGGAAAAGCTATGACAAATCTAGACAGTATATTAACAAGCAGAGCTATCACTTGCTGATAAAAGTCCATATGGTCAAAGCTATGGTTTTTCCAGTCGTCATGTATAGATGTGAGAGTTGGACCACAAAGAAGGCTAAGTACCGAAGAATTGATGCTTTCAAACTGTGGTGTTGAAGAAGACTCTTGAGAGTCCCTTGGACTGCAAAGAGATCAAACCAGTCAATCCTAAAGGAAATCAACCCTGAATATTCATTGGAAGGACTGATACTTAAGCTCCAATGTTTTGGCTACCTGATGGGAAGAGCCGACTCATTGGAAAAGACCCTGATGCTGCGAAAGATTGAAGGCAGAAGGAGGTGGCAGAGGGTGAAATGGCTGGATGGCATCACCGACTCAATGGACATGAATTTGAGCAAACTCCAGGAGATGGAGAAGGACAGGTGAGCCTGGTGTGCTGCAGTCCATGGAGTCACAAAGAGTTGGACACGACTTAGCGACTGAACAGCAATGACGTCATAGATAAAATGTTTGAGTTCTGTGAGCCTCTCTAGCTGATTGACAACCTTAAGCAGGGGGTCCATGTATAGCCCACAGGTCAGAAGCATGCGTAGTAACTTGGACTGGAGACTGGCACTGGAAATGAGGGTCAAGGGGAGAGCCTTGTAGGACTGTGTCTATCAACCATGAGAAATGATGCTATCTCTGGGTAAACAGTGTCAGAATTGAGTTGAATTGTTAGACATCTGGCTTGGTGTTGGAGGAAAAACAGCTGCTTTGTGGTGTGGGGGAAAAAAAAGGCACAGGTTGGAATCGATCAACAGTATCGTTAGCCAAGAACAGGTTGAAACTATACAGTGTCTTGGTTTTTTAGCCAACTTATAATGAATTTCTCACCTGAGGATCCTTTTTCAAATATTTTGAATGGTATTTAAATTTATACCATATATTTATTGGATCGTAAGTAATGCACCTAGCTCTCTAACGGGCTGCAAATTCTCTCACCATTCCTTACACACCGGCTCCCGCAGTGTCGGCGTGACACGCCAGGGACTCTGAGGAAGAGGAAAACATTAAAAATAGTAAAAACACAGCCATCGTCCTCCTGTGGCTTACAATCCATAATCGTTGTCTTGCTAACACCTCTGAGAGTAATAGATCAATACTTCTACTAATTCTTATAACAATAATATTTGCATTCTTGTTTATTTTTTCCAAGGATGACAGATCCATCCTTGCCCTAGCCTGCCAGCCCTTGGCGGGCACGTCCACGATCACTGAGGCTCAGGCGGAGAGTGCTTGACGTCGATGGTGCCCTTCCTCCTCTTTTGCTGCAGATGCCTATGGTGGACTGAAGGATGCTGATGACTTGGCCAGGTCCCATCATCTGGTCCTCCAGCAATGGCCTGCTCATCTGCTGGACCACTTTTGAGGGTCTGTCTTCCATTTCAGCTCCATCAATTTGATTGCTGATAATCAAAACTGCACAGAAATTTCTAGAGTCTGTCCCAGTGCAGCTGTACCACTGAGTCCGGATAATGTTTTCTGTAATTGACTGAAGCTTTTCTTAGTGAGGCCCAGAGTCTAGACGGCTTTGGGGACTCCAGCTCTAACAGGGACGACTTTCACAGCATGACCTGTGATGGTTTCTAAATTGCAACTGATAAAAATTAATAGTATTATATTTTGTTATTATTTTCAATAGATAATTTTGTATCAGATCTTGCAAAATTACTCAGTGTTCATCCTAACCCATTCTTCCTCCTGAATCTGAGTCATGTATCTGATCTTTTAATTAATTAGCTATTTCTAGTACATATGTGCTTAGTTGCTCAGTTGTGTCTGACTCTCTGCAACCCCAAAGACTGTAGCCAGTCTGGCTTCTCTGTCCATGGGGTTCTCCAGACAATAGCACTGGAGTGGGTTGCCATGCCCTTCTCTGGGGGATCTTCCCAACCCAGGGATCAAACCCCAGTCTCCTGCAATGCAGGTGGATTCTTTACCATCTGAGCTATCAAGGAAGCCTTCTAGTACATAAGCACTGCATAAAATTCCAAATCTCAGTAGGCAAACAATAATTTTAAAAAATCTAACTACATCTAAGTATTGGTTTTTGCAAACATAAGGCTCTTTATACACAGTTAGCAGATGGACCCTTAATTCACAACATATCCCACTCCCCATGCTAGTGTGTGTGGTTCCATAAAAGTCAGTCAGGATGCCTTAAGTTAGCATGGTTATCAAACATGGTAAACCAAAAGAAAATATTTATTACTTATGTATATCAGGACTTACACAAAGAATCACCATAATCTAAACTTTAGTTTCATGCAAATCTTAAGTACTACCCAAAGAAGACAAACTCACTGGAGCAGGCTCCCTGCCTGAAATGCACGCCACATTCTGCAGGCTTCATTCATTACACCGCATGGCCCGACTCCCATCTCATAAATGTGAGTAAGCCCTTCAGCGGGACACTGGCATTATAAAACCAGATGCCTGTGGCCTCAGGAAATGAGGGGCTTTGCTTTGTGCTACAAATGTATTCAGACAGAGGGGCTAAAAGTTATCCACTGCCCAGAGGTGGTAGGCATCACAGAGTTTATTAAGTCACTGTTCACTGTGAAGACGTTTGCAATTGAAACATCAACTACATTAAAAGAACCCTAAAATACTGTGAGCTTCTTTGATCATCTTTTTTTAAACTTCAGGATTTTACAATGGACTTTCTGAAAGGAAATGATATATTTCACCTTCCTGGTTTTCCAGAGGGCCTTCTCAAACAGCTACATCACCCCAGGATCCAGGGATACGGGTGGGATTTAAATGCAGAGACTCAACAATGGGGCACAGAGAGTCCATGTTCAGTTACTAATCACATGAACCACATATGTCATCAGGAAAAGTGATGACTTCATGTCTGGTTCCCACTAAACTGTTTGCTTGCCTGGATTTCTTTGTCTAGTACTGAACTTTCTTAGTAGGGAGACTTGAATAATAACTATAAGCTTGATCACTCAGTTTCCTGACTTACAAGTGGGGCTAATGACACCCACTTTACAGAGCTGCTGAGATGAGAAAATATGACAAAGTAGCTACAAACAAATAATCCTTAAATAGTCCTCCTTGTTATGGGATGCTAAATCATTTTCCCAAGTAAAGCAGTAAATGGTAAAGTGGACATGTAAGCCCATTTCTATTCTCAGCATCATGATCTTTATAAAAAAATTTCAGAACAATTAGAATTGAATGATTCCTGTCAAAGTACAAGTAAAATGTAAAATAATTGAAATTTTCCATATTCCTAGTTTTCTCAAAAGCTAGAGGTTTTATGTGTTGGGTTGTCAAACCAACCAGAACTTGGAGGCCTGAATACATGACTCGGGTCTAACACTGACTGGTTACGAAAACTAAAGTTCCTCTGGTTGGAAGAGGTTGAGGCTCTGCATGTGAGGACTGGGCCTGGGAGCCCAGCTCAGCCACTGAGGAGCCCGTATCCTTGTCCTGATGACATGCTCTGAGGCTCAACACCCTTCTCTGTCAGCAGGAGCTGTTACCAATCATACCACAATTGCCAGAAGGCGGCAAGACACATAGAAGCATTGAGCCCAGTGTCTGGAACTTAGCATTTCTAAAAATTACACCCACAATGATGATGGTAAAGATCCTAAGACAGTTCTTCTCAGAAGAAAGGCACTCCAGGGAAGTCTGCTGGTAAGCATGAATGTCAGAAAAGTGAAAGTGAAGTCACTCAATCATGTCCAACTCTTTGCAACCCCATGGACTGTAGCTCACCAGGCTTCTCCATCCATGGAATTTTCCAGGCATGAGTACTGGAGTGGGTTGCCATTTCCCCTAAAATTCATATGTTGAAATCCTACCCCTCAAAGTGGCTGTATTAGGAGCTGGAGCCTCTAAGGAAGTGACTGAGGTTAAATGAGGTTAAATAAGGGTGGGGCCCTGATCTCATAGGGTTAGTGTCATGTCATGCTCACCTAGGGAATGCCACATGAGGACATGGTGAGGGAGCTGGCTATCTACAAATTGGGAAGGGAGCACTCTCCAGAAACTGAATTGGCCAGAACCTTGATCATGGACTTCTAGCCTCCAGAATTGTGAGAAAACAAATTTCCAGTCTGTGGTGTTTTGTTACAGCAGCTGGAGCTGAGTAACACACCAGCTGGCTGACCAAACAGAAGAGGGCTTGGTCTCTTTCGGTTTCAGCTCCCTCTGAACTTGGGAAGATGAGAGCAGATGATGTCAGAGCCCCTGACGGCTTGAACACACGGCATTTGGTGCCTTATACACGAATGGCCTCCGTCTGCTCCTGTTTTCTCCACAGCCGCCCCATCACCCCAACAGGAAATCTCACCGCGTACCCAATTAGAGCTCAATTCTGTTTGTGCATCCCCACTGCTCTGTGTCCTGGACCACATTCATTACAGTGTCATTCATTAGGAGTCAGAGCTCCTGGGGACACAGAGCCCACCATCATTAGTGCTAATTGAAGCTGGATTCCCAACCTGCTGCATTGTGCTGGCCTTTTGCAGTCCAAGTTCAGGCATCCCAGCTGACAAAAGACCCTTTGAAGGCCAGGCGCCTCAGTACACAAAAGGCGGTGGTCTATCTACATGAGACAAGCTGAGTGAGGGGCTGGGGGTGGGGAGCTCACAGCTGCACTGCGAGAGTTCCAGGATTTCAGTGGTCCTAGCCTGTCTGTCTGCACAGGGTTTCTGCCTGTTATCTGGGGTAGGGGTGGGGAATGACAGAAGGAGAGGCCCTTTGTCCCCAGAATTACCTGGAAGTTGGGGTTGGGGTTGGGATACGGCAGCCAGGCGGACCTAGAGTTCTCCTGGTACTTGAAGGGCCCGTTAAAGGCCTGGGAGATGGCGCTGAGGTTGAAGATGCACACGGCCGAGGCAGCGATGCTGTTCCTGGGGAGGTGAGGAAGAAAAAGGAGACGGCAGGTCAGAGAGCACCCTCGGAGTCAACCTTTGCTCCCCATGACAGGTTCTGGGTGCCCAGGAAGCATCTTTGAGGGGAACACTCAAGATCAGCAGGAATAAACACCCCACAGATGAGGTGGAAGCAGTGAATGGTGTTCCTCTGGGGTTTTTCTTCCTCCAACATGTCAGTCTAGAAACAACAGTATTTAGCAGTTATGATGCTTGTAATCCCGCCAACAGGATGGATTCTCCCAGCCCCTGTGGGAGTGGTAGAAGCTTTTGAAGTGCTGTATGTTACGCCTTTAAAATTCGTGGAGGAAATAGAGTTCCTCTTCTAGGGCATGGGCCACCCATCAGCCTGGCAAGGCTCTCTCTCACACTCTAATCTGGGCACTTTAGCTGGCAGTGGGGCAAGTTGCCGCTGCTTCTGTCTGTAAAAGCCCCAAATAGTTGTGAGTATTTGTTATCTTTAAAAAAGAAGCAACTGAAAGCATTTTGCAACAAGTGCCTGTCAGAGATCCTTCAAATATATGTACATGTATATGTGAAAAGTATTTTAAATTCAAAGGGTCAAAAACAAATATTTGATAGAGCACTGACATAGGACCTCTTGAAGCCTTAATTCAGAATTCAACCTCTGCAGGACCGAAGGCTGTCAATGCGAGGCTCTTAGAGTTCAGGGCCCTTTTACCAAGTGGAAACTGCAATATTTTTTTTGCTTAAGTAAATTTGCATTGAGAATTCAGCTATGGTTTTAAAATTTCATGTTTATGCTATTAGCCAATAGTATGTCTACTTATCAATTGTATTTTCTGAGGCAAAGAGAAAACAAGAAACTCTAAAATGTGAATGTCTACATTATCCTTGGTTCATCTGAAAAACACAAACAGGTGGTAAATATTTACAAACTCCAATTCATCTATTAAGGGAGGGGACATTCACTGACCAAGGGAGGTTGAGACACCTGCCCCAAATCACCCAGCCACTAAATGGGGGAGTTGGACTGAACCCCCAGGTGGGTTGGCACCAAAATGGAAATTTTGAATTCCTGGTGACAGCTCTGTGTGAACAATAACAAAAGACACCCTGTGGAAGGTCACAGCTTTGAAAGCAGGTATGCCTGTTCCCTCTGGAAGCCCCAGAGAAGAGCATCTGGCGGGAAGACTCACCACCGCTGCTGGCAGATAAAATGATATAAATGTGAACTCATTGCTAATTTTACTCTTTGTGCATTACCCTCGGAAAACAAGAAGATAAGCCAGAAATGTCTAAAGGTAGAATTAGCCTTTGGACGCCTGACTAGACTTCAGCAAGAACCAGAAGACAAGTCTGTTAGGACGAGGACGGCCGGCCAGACCCCCAGGAGGGATGCCACCCGGGGACCAGGTGACCAGGCCTCGGGCCTGGCACAGCGACAGCGAGGGGCTCAGCTCTCCGAGCCCTGTGCTAAGTGGCCGACAGGGACCTTCTTGTTGAGCACAGGGAACCTCTAGCTCCTGAGACCAGCCTGACTTCACAGATGCATGGACAAAGGTGCAGGGAGGTTCCTGAGTCCACATCACAGGCTGAGGGGAAAGAAAGCAGGATTTATACCTGCTTTGCAGGGGGCCCTGGTGTTCCTGCCTTTGACCCCATTGCTACGGCTCTTTCTCAGGAAGGGAAGACACTTATCCTCCACCTGCCTGCATCCATCTCTCAGTTCATTGCACTCACTCACTCTGAAGGGCACTGAGTGGGATCTCTGATGTCAACCTGGATGCCCCAGGGGCTGTCATTCTGAGTATCCCTAACACGTGTTGGTAGACACGTCTTCCCGCCTCCTGGAGAGCAGAGCCCCACTGGTACAGGTTATGTGTTCTGTGCAAACAGCACACACACACACACACACACACACTTTCCTGCCCATCCTCTACCCTTTAACTTGCTGCAAACTGAGACGGGTGAGGAGGAAGGACATGAGTGACCACCCCCTAGCAGCTCTTCACCCACTCTTCCTGGGATGGGTCTGCCCGCCACAATCGCACATTCACCTTCTCCTGCTGGTCCCTGCAAGTAGTGGGGGTCAGCACAGGTCTGGTCTACCATGACCTTGCGGACAAGTCTGCTGAAAGCTGGGGTCTGTGGTGATAAATCCATTTGGCTAACAGACCTTCAACCACATGTTGCAAGCTGGTCTCTATCATGGAGATAGTACTGCTTTATCTAATGTTCTATTTTCTTTCTTTCCCTATTCAGAGCCTAGGCATGTAAAAGTGGAGGTAGCCCCTCCCTCCCGTTAGGTGAGCCCAACAATATAGGAACTTAGAATCTGCTAGAAGCCACTGGTAGAAAAGTAGAGAAGTTTCTCTTAGCTCCTTGCCTCTTAACAAAGGAAGAAAACTAAAAATTTTAACCCTCCCCTACTCCCACAACTGTATTATCTGAAAGCCAGCATTTTTAGATTCCAGGAGAAGAAAAACAAAACAAAACAGGGAAATCCTTCAGAGACTCTGTTGCAGGAATGTACTATTTCCTGCAGCCCCATCCATGCCCCAGGGTTGAGAAAACCACGGAGCTCTAGCTGGAGAAGACTCTTCAGAGTCCCTTGGACTGCAAGGAGATCCAACCAGTCCATCTTATAGGAAATCAACCCTGAATATTCATTGGAAGGACTGGTGCTGAAGCTGAAGCTCCAATACTTTGGCCACCTGATGTGAAGAGTCGCCTCATTAAAAAAGACCCTGATGCTGGGAAAGATTAAGGGCAGAATGAGAAGGGGGCAACAGAGGATGAGATGGTTGGATGACGTCGCCAACTCAACAGACATGAGTTTGAGCAAACTCCAGGAGATGGTGAAGGACAGGGAAGCCTGGTGTGTTGCAGTCTATGGGGTTGCAGAGAGTCGGACATGACTTAGCAGCTGAACAACTAGGGACAGAATGAGCTGGAACACTGAACTTTATCCCTAGTCCCCTGTGCTGGAGACCAACCAAACCTATGAGCCTAAGCACTGGAAAGCTCAGCTAGTGCAGTTTTAGCCATCAGTTCAGAGACAAGACACAACTGGTACCTCAAACTGTCCTTTTCTTTCAATTTCGAGCAAGTCTTGCCAAGAATGCAGTCATCTCCGAAGAGACAGGAGAGGAAGCAGAGGTGAGACATATGCCGGGATTTGCAATGGATAGATCAGAAAGCAGTTCCCAAGACCTACTGAGAGTAAGTGCTAGAGAGAGACATGGAAGGACTAGTGATTCTGTTTCTGTTAGTATAAGGTCTCTGTATCAGGTGATTTCCAACACGATGAGCATCTTCAACACTAAGGAAATATTCTGGGTAGCCTGAAACTTATCTTTGCAGGTTATCTAAATAGACCACTCACCCTCCTGGAATGGCCCAGGCACAGAACTTCCTCAACTTTTTAAATTGTTCGCGGTTGCCCACAGCCAGGGCAACGAACAGCTCAGTAAGCCAAGCTCCCATTGTGTGTAAAATTGATGTCAACAGAGCCAGTGAACATTCATCTTGTGCAGCTTACACTATTTCTTAAATAAGGTTTTGGAAAGCAAATCAACTTCAGAAGCTATACATTGATTTTTTTCTCCCCCCCAAAGAAACTTATCAAGGAGAGAAAATAACCTCTGGGTTTGAAAACCAGATTTATAACAAAGATGGTCCTGGTGGGGTGGGGGTGAGTAGGGAGTCATCCATTTTAGCCTTGTTTTTCTAACTTTGCATCAGAAAGAAGACTCCTCAAGGAACAAACTTGTTAGGAAGCAAATGTTAACACTTAAGCTCAGCAGTAGGAAAAATGGGAGGGAAGAGTAACAAGGAAGTAAGATGCAGATGAAGTGACTCTTCAGAAATGCAATTTGTGGACCGCCTTCCCAAGTGGTTCAGTGATAAAGAATCCTGCTGCCAATGCAGGAGACACAGGAGACATGGGTTTGATCCCTGGGTCAGGAAAACCCCCTGGAGGAAGAAGGGGCAAGTCACTCCAGTATTCTTGCCTGGAAAATCCCAGGGATAGAAGAGCCTGCATTCTTGGCTACAGTCCAAGGGGTCGCAAAAAGTCGGACACTACTGAGTGACTGAGCATGCACCATTTGGATGCAGAGGGGATGAAAACAGAAGTTGGCAAGACTCAGGAAGCTGAGGAGGCATGGTAGAGTGACCAACTGTCCTGGTTTGCCCAAGACCAAGAGGCTTCCCAGCACAGACCAGGCCGTGGTGCTAAAAGCTGTGATCCAGGACAGACCTGGACGCTTTGCCATCACACCTCCATGATTGGCACTTCAACTTATCCTGACTCAGATCCTTTACCCTGGACACAGATATCTGGCTTTTGTCCAAACCATTAGGTCACCAGATGAGAGATTTCAAAGGTGCTGCAAAGCAGAAATCACCCTGCAGATCCATCATGCCTACTGCGAAAGCAGAAGAAAGTGAAGCTCAAGTCTCTGTGATTCGTGGCGGTGGGTGCCATCTCATGGAGTCTGAACACGTCAGCTAAGGAAGGGAATTAAGTGCAGAGTCCTGGCACACTCCACCAGACAGAACGTGAGTCAGGAAACTGTACATCCTATATGTAGTCCAAATAGTGTCAGTTCTGAAGGAAGGGTATCTCCCGCAAGAAATAAAACACTGTATTTTAATTTTTTTGCAAAAATACTTTAAAAGTAGAATCATTCCTTTAGAAATGTCTAAGTTAGTCATCAAATATAATAGGGTAAGCCTACTTATGTGCTCTTCCTACATGTACATCTGAGTTAAATTTAGGTTATCACAAAGATCAGGCTCTCCAGACAACACTGGTTTCATTATGCAAAGATGCATGACTTATGTATAGGCTAAAAGAAAGAGACCTAGAGGGGTAAGATGGGGAGGGAGGGGGGATGCATATATAACTCTGGCTGACGCATGCTGATGTACAGCAGACAGCAATACAACAACGTAAAGCAATTAACCACCAGTTAAAAATAAATGAAAAAAAAAAGACATCTACTATGTTCTAGCATTTCAGAACGGGCCTGTGCCCAGAACACACTAGTAAATTAGAAGGAAAAATTTACAGAGAATAATTTGAGACTACCATAACAGAAGGATAGATCAAAACTTTCTGAGTAGCTTTATTTTCCTAACACCCGTCTCAGAAATCACATCCCTTTTGGTAGCACTGAATTCACACTCACATTTTTTTTGGCTGTTAGCCCAGGAAAAGAAGAAACATTTCTGTTAAAGCAACTTGCAAAGCTCAAAGGGCAGAGAACAGTAGAATCATTCACCAGGAGCAGAAGAGCAAGGCAAGAATGGTTTGCAGTTACGTACACGTTGGTGGTGAAGATGCCGTAGATCAGGTCCAGCTCAGGCAGGAAGAAGGTGCCCTGGAGCTCGTGGTAGTAGAAAGGGACCTCGCCCGGGCGGGAGCAGTTGAGGCGGGCCTTCATGAACGTGGTCCACGTGTCCTCCAGCAGGAAGCGGCCCCCGATGTCGTTCTTACACACCCGGGCAGCTCGGGAGAACACGGTCTTGCCACAGTCGTGCTCCACGGCATTTTCTCGGAAGAAGAAGTAGGTGAAATTTCCGATGTCGTAAGAGGACACGAAGTTTGGTTCTAGAAACGTACAGGAAAGAAGAAAGGGCTCAGCTTACTGGACAGCACACAAACTCTGCTCAGCGTTACCTAACAACCTAAATGGGGGAGGAATGTGAAAAAGAAAGAGACACGTGTTTCACTGAATCACTCTGCTGTACGTCTGAAACTAACACAATATTGTAAATCGACTATGGTGGTGGTGGTTTGGTTGCTCAGTTGTGTCCGACTCTTTGTGACCCCCATGAACTATCTATCGCCCACCAAGATCCTCTGTCCGAGGGACTTCCCAGATAAGAATACTGGAGTGGGTTGCCATATACTTCTCAAGAGGATCGTCTGGACCCAGGGAGTGAATCCGAGTCCCCTGCATTGCAGGCGGTCCATTGCAGTTGGAATTTTTAACCTACTGAGCCACCAGGAAATCCCCAAAACTATGCTCCAATGTAAAATAGAAAGTTGATTAAAAAAGTAGGAGAGAATAAAAGCCTAAACATCCATAAGCTACTCCTCTGTGTCTTGCCTGCTCAGTATTTATTCCAGAGAGACTTGATTTTGTGTGGATAACACTGTGCTCTTATAGAAGGAACACAAGGCCCCAAAAGCACCCTAATGATCTACACTACGGGGTGGAACCTGGTGCGTGAGATCTATTATTTAGTCGTTCAGTCATGTCTGACTCTTTGCCACCCCATGGGCTGTAGCCCACCAGGCACCTCTGTCCTTGGGACATTCCAGGCAAGAATACTGGAGTGGGTTGCCATTTCCTCCTTGAGGGTATCTTCCCAGCCCAGGGGTCAAACTCAAGTCTCCTGCACTGGCAAGTGGGCTCTTTACTGTCTGAGCCACCGGAGCTCACGTGAGTTCTAAGTGACAGGAAATAGCCAGTGTGATTCCACACATAGGCATCCCAAGTTATATAGCACTTAGGTACACAGCAAGGCTTCCCTGGTGTCTCAGATGGTGGAGAATCTGCCTGCAGTGTAGGAAACCCGGCTTCGATTCCTGGGTTGGGAAGACCTCACCTCCTGGAGTAGGAAATGGCAACCCACCCCAGTGTTCTTTCCTGGGAAAACCTATGGACAGAGGAGCCTGGCGGATTACAGTCCATGGGGCCGAAAAGAGTTGGACACGAATGAACAACTAACACACACACAACTTTTCGATAGGTATATGACATTGATGCCATCAAAAATGGGCAGCAAAAATTTGCAATACACTTTAAAGCCATATACAGTACTTTATTTGTATATTCTTAATAACCTTCAGAATCAGTGGGATTTGAACTTATTTACAGAACAGAAACAGACTCACAGACTTAGAGAATGAACTTAGAGTCACCGGAAAGGAAGGGTAAGGGGAGGGATTGATTGGGTGTTTGGGAATGACTGTATTTTAAATAGATGGCCAAGCAGGACCTACTGTAAAAAAATGAAAAATAAAAAAATTAAAAAGAAAGAAAAAAATTAGACAGAGATTCTCAGCAATAATAATAAAATAGAACAATTATTATAATATACCATAATAAAAGCTATATGAATTTGGAAAAAACAGTGGGAGAAAAATACTAAAAACATGAAATGTGACTCAGAATATAGAGGTATAGCATTAATATCATGACTGTTTGTGTAGAAGACAACAAAATTCTTTGATACTTATATATTCGAGTATGACTTTGGCATAAATTATGTGCTTTTAGTAAGGACTTTAAAAATGTTTTTCATTTGTGAAAACTGAAACTATAGGGTTAGTGTCCTGAATCAGCTTTAGCCATTCCTGTTACTATGGTGACCATGAAATGTGATAATCAATTCTTAATTTCTTATTTCTTCATTTCTGGGGAATTCATTTAGAGGAAGGGAGGGTATTGAAATGGAGTCATTGCCTTTCTGATCTCATGATTAGATCAAAATTATGGACTTAGAAATGAAAAATTATGGCAAACCTTTACTTAATCACCATGCTCATCAGGCATTTAAGAATTTATTAAAGATTGTCAACAGAACTTCGTATCCAGCACTGAAAGCATTATCTTCATAACTCGCTGTTTGAGCCTGCTGATAATAAAGATGATACCCTCTCAGACACCATGCCATGCGTGCTAAGTCACCTCAGTCGTGTCTGACTCTGTGTGACCCCACGGACTGCAGCATGCCAGGCTCCTCTGTCCAAGGATTTCCCAGGCGAGAATACTGGAGCAGGTTGCCATTTTCTTCAGCAGGGAATCTTTCCAACCCAGGGATCAAACCAACGTCTCTTAAGTCTCCTGCATTGGCAGGCGGGTTCTTTACCACTAACACTGGGTGGGAAGCCCCTGTCAGACACAGGTGTGCCCTAATACTTATCTTTTAAAAACTCTAATAACCAGGTTTGATTCTTATGCTTTTCTCGATAGCTGAGAGTTTTCTACTCAATTAGCAAGTGTCTTAATTTATGGTGCAATTAAGATAATAGGAAAATATCCTTCAAAATTATTGGAAAAATACACACAACTGTATCCACAGGGACTGTGTATCCATATTTCAGGGACAATTGGTTTTAGAGGACAATTCAATTGGCCTTGTACTTTGTCAGATCCAATCATATTGTACCAACAGACATGTTATCAGCAGGACAACTAAAAATAGGTTTGGCTACAAGATGATCCATTTATGTTAAGTGTTAGGCCTGTTTTAGGCTCACCTAAGATCTGAAACGCAGACACAGATCCCGAGACCGGCATGAAGAGGACACGGAGTACTGTTCTGTCCTGAAAGGCTGATGCCAGCTTTTAGCCGAATTTGACTGAATTTCAATCAACAGTTGATGTAATCACAAAATGTTTCAAATTCATTCAACTTCACAGCTTCTCTGGGGGCTGAGATGGTAAAGAATCAGCCTGCAATGCAGGAGACCGGGGTTGGATACCTGGGTTGGGAAGATCCCCTGGAGAAGGGAATGGCTACCCACTCCAGTGTTCTTGCCTGCAGAATTCCACAGACAGAGGAGCCTATTGGGCAACAGTCCATGGATCGCAGAGTCGGACACGACTGAACGACTAACAATTTCAGTTTCACTTTTTCACATTCTAAAAATGTAAAAATATTCTACTATACGTTGTATGTGTCATGTGCTTCTCTTTTTAGCTCATGATATTGTTAAGTAGTTTTACATACACGAAGTATTAATCATAAAGATTTCAATAAGAACTGATTTTATCAACTGTTAAACATAGTATCTGATCACTTGCTTTAACTTGAAACAGATATTTAAAAAAAACACCCTGGCTTGCATTAAAATATATGAGATGGAAGTTAGACATATTTACTGTACAGTCTGCTTTAATATCCTGGAAAGATGCTCATAAAAACAGGTGGGGACACCTCTCAGACTTGTGTTTTTGGAAAGAAAAGCATAATATTGGGGGAGTTTTGAATCCATGTTCACTGTGTGTCTCCCAAAGAGAATTACTCACTGAAGCAGACCCACAAAAGCAAATATATGAAACAATTACAAGACTCTATTGAGTTTCTAAAGCTAATATTCACCTGGATGCCTAATTCTGAAGAGAAGGCTAAATCTCTGCAGAGCAGGTTCTGCACCCAGGCTCATATAACCAGACTGCAGTTTCCTCAGTGAAATGGAGACAAACAAAAACCCCCGTCATCACCAACAGACTTTATGGAAAATGAAGAAATGGAAGAAAGATGTAGGCATGTCTAGCTATAGCTCCCAGCACGGGTGGATGTGGTGTGAGACGGAGTCCACAAGCTTTATCAAGCACCCTCATGACTACCTACTTCTGCCAGTAACTCGGGGCCACACAGCATGAAAACCACATAGGAAATATCTGGAGGATCCAGGAAGCCTTGAGCAGGAAATCAAGGAACTGAAAACATAAAAAAGATCTGCCTTGGTATCTTCCAGCTCAACGTTGGTCTATAATTTAAAAATCTCTGAAGTGAAGGGGAAGTCACTCACTTGTGTTCGACTTTTTGCGACCCCATGGACTATACTGGAATTCTCCATGGAATTCTCCAGGCTGGAATACTGGAGTGGGTAGCTATTTCCTTCTCCCAGGGATCCTTCCAACCCAGGGATTGAACTGAGGTCTCCCACATTGCAGGTGGATTCTTAACCATCTGAGTCACCAGGGAAGCCCAATCTCTACTGAGATTAAAAACTCTAAAATCTCTATTGAGTGCTAAACTCTGGTGTAAGGCTCCAGGCCGGGTGCTTCTCTTTCAGAAGCTCAGGAAGCTCACAGGAATCATAGAAGGAGATGCTTGTGTTACTCCTCCAGTTTCACAGATGAAGACACTACAGCCCAGAGGAACCTGACCAGGTTCACACGACCAGCATCCAGGTGGGGGTTTTGTCCCGAGTCTAGGTGGTCTGACCACAGACCCTGTACACAGACCATTACACTACACTGAAAAAATAATGGGCTGCAAGAGGACCGTCAGTTACTTCAACAACATGGAAGAACAGGTCTCAGAATTCCAGGCAAAGTTTCAGAAACCACAGTGGCGGCTGGGTTTTACTGAGGACCAAGATGAGGAGGGTCTGAGAACAGACCAGAGGGGAAGAGGGATGCTCAGATAAATCTTTACTCTGCAGCTATCAGAGACATCAAAGATGCCACAGAAAGAAGAGTGGGAGGAAGGAGTCAACAATCCCAGGGCTCATTAAACAAGAATAGTCTGGGAAGCGTTTGTCCCGATTCTAGAGAAGATGCTTCCCATGGCATCCACCAGAGTAAGGGCACATCCACCAGTGACCGTGAGAGCCTCTATCCATGTTCATCATCCACTCCACTGAACAATCTCACCCAGATTTCTCATAAAGGAGGAGCACTGAGTCATGCCTAGCAGACTCGCCCATGGGTTCCTCTTTCCCTGGAGAACCTCCAATATCTCTGCACACCACTCTAACCCATTTTATGATAGGGTGACATAGAGCTTTTTAGATAAAAATGTGCAAATAGATTTCTTTCCTATTGCAAAAACAAGGGAAGAATTTGTGCCTGGAATGCAGCACTGGACATGAATTTGAGCAAACCTGGGGAGATAGTGGAGGACAGAGGAGCCTGGTGGGCTACAGTTTGTGGGGCCGCAGAGAGTCGGACATGACTTAGCGGCTGAATGACAAAGAACTTCATACATGTGTTTCTCCAACCCACCGCATCTTACAGATGTTTCAGTCAAGGAGCCAAGCTACGGTTGGAAACACACCCTGCAGCCTCACAGGGATCTTTCAGGGGGATGATGGGATCCGATGGGCGGCCTGCTGTCACATCAGGAAGTTCCAGAGCCTTTTAAAATTCAGCCAGCATTCCATTCCTTTGCCAAAGAGGGTGGGAAAGCAGTGACAGCCGTTAAATAGACGGCCAAGGAGCTCTTGCCTTTATAGATAGAAATCTGGAGGTAGGCGATGCTTGACTCTCACCTGGTGGGACAATAAGATGCATATTGTTTCCCTCCCGTGATTGAAGTCCTGTCTCTTGTTGAAATGTGATTCACCATAAGCTAGTATCTGTCACTCCTGAGTGAGCTGAACAAGTCAGAAATCAGTCAGTGGCCTTCCCGTCTACAGTGAGTGTGGGGGCATGAAAGAGAGGTCTTTTATTCATCATTGTTACCAAGCTACAAATGAATAGAAGTTTTGCTAATTGAGAATAAAAACAGACACAAGTATTTGTCAGCTTATTATCAAATATATGCATGGAGAAGCTGGTTTCTTTCCTCGTGTTTGTAAAACATATTGAGTAGCAGATTACAGAGTATTCTACAAAATATGTTATAAGAGGAATTATGATTCATGATATAAGCACTTTTATTTTGCACACTTACTGATATAATAGTGCCTGTGAAAATGGGAATACTGATAAACTTGAGTTGTATGAAGGGCAAAAGAATCGATATTTCTGAGGAGTTTCTGACCATGTACAACCCAACTCTGAACAGCGAGATGGAGCCTTTCCATAGGTCTTCTCTCTGTTCCATAGCCAACTGCACCAGTCTGGAGGGGAGCCAGGTTCAGTGGTCCAATCTAATGGCTGACTGGACCACTGAGAGGCTCTTAATATAGAAATATTTGTCTAAACCAATGAGAATGGACATTAAAGACAGAAAGGAATTCAGATTTTCTAACTCTACAAAAGTCTTACTAGAATCAAACTCTATCAAAGTTTTGTGTTTTTTTTTTTTTTGCAATCAAAGAGAAAGGTAGACTAGAATATGTCTAGCAGGCTTAAAACCCTGGGCTGAATAACTGACATCCAGAATGTTCCTTCATCCTGAACAAACTATTCAACCTAAGGAAGAAAGAGACTGATACAAAATACCATCCCATTAAATGATGGCTGTAAATTTTATTTCATGATTTCCTTTTGCTTTCCTTTTGAATAATTTGTATGTAGTAGATCTTCTGAGGAACTGATGCTTTTGAATTGTGATGCTGGAGAAGACTCTTGAGAGTCCCTTGGACGCAGGGAGATCAAACCACTCAACTCTAAGGAAATCAACCCTGAATATTCATCGGAAAGACTGATGCTGAGGCTAAAGCTCCAATACTTTGGCCACCTGATGCAAAGAGTCAGCTCATTGGAAAAGACCCTGATGCTGGGAAAGATTGAGAGCAAGAAGAGAAGGGGACAATAGAGGGAGATGGTTAGATAGCATCACTGACTCAATGGACATGAATTTAAGCAAATCCCCGGAGACAGTGAAAGACAGAGGAGCCAGGCATGCTGAAGACCATGGGGTCGCAAAGAGTCGGCACAACTTAGTGACGGAACAAGTAGAACTTCACATAATGACAATGAGTAATCAAACATGCATATATTAAAGGTGATCAGAACTTGAGAAACATAAATAAAGCCAGGCTGAGTTCTTGAAATAGGTGGCCATTCCACAAGAATAAAGGAGCTAATGGAAACAATATTTAGACATGACATTCCATGAGACAGAGGTTTCAGTTCTATAATTTTTTGATATCAGTTACCATCTAAACCATTTCTGTGCATATTCCTAGATTTTCAGGTCCTCTATTTATTTTGAAGATTGTTTTCCTATCACAGCTACATGGAAATGTGCAGCAGAGAGTTCCAAAGTAAAGCTAATTTCATCTATATGTTTATCAAGATTGGATAATTAAACTAAAATTTAATTAAGTAAAAAGTGGTTTAAAAGAAATTGACATACTAAAATTCTTTCCTTAAGATTTCTAGGAAAACACTAGATAGATCAATCGATAGATCAATAGGTACAGATAGATGGATAGATATACATGTTTGTGTGTGTATGTTTTGAGTGTGTGCCATACATATGTATAGGATTGAGGTGTACGTATATATGGCTCAATACTTCCACCTACTGGCAGTAAGATCGTGGCCAGATTATGTAACAGCACAAGCTCTCAGTTTCCCCCTTTTAGAAGGCATGCTCAGCCGCTTCAGTCGTGTCTGATTCTTTGTGACCCTCTGGACTGTAGCCCACCAGGCTCCTCTGTCCATGGGATTTTCCCGGCAAGAATACTGGAGTGGGTTGCCATGCCCTCCTCCAGGGGATCTTCCCAACCTGGGGATCAAACTCTCATCTGCCTTCATGTCCTGCATTGTAGGAAGATTCTTTACCCACTGAGCCACCTGGGAAGCCCCTTAGAATGGTGATAAAAATACCCAATACTTAGTATCATTGTGTTGGACATGACTTAGCGCCTGAACAACAGTATGTATCATTGTGAAAAGTCAAAGATGATGCCTGCCACATGCCTATCACTTGGTTGCTAATTATCAAAATATAGATCACCATTTATATATATGCATATTTATATATGTGTATAAATATTATATAATAAATGCATAAATACATAATAAACATATACAAAAATATAAATGAACACCAATGGACATGTTGGTAAACATATCAGCAGTATTTACCTGTGTGTGCTCACGCTCACTCCTGTCTGACTCTTTGTGACTCCATGGACTGTAACCCACCAGGTTTCTCTGCCCATGGGATTCTCCAGGCACGGATACTTGAGTGGATAGACATTTCCTACTCCAGGGGATCTTCCTGACCCAGGGATTGAATCCACGACTCTCGCATCTCTTGCATCGGCAGATGGACTCTTTACCACTAGCGTCACCCTGGGAAGTCCTTATTTATTTAACAAGTTATCATACTTCATAATATTTGCATTCTGTATATCAAATGAGGGTGTATGTTCCTTTCAGCAGATCTGGAACCAAACACGGTGGAGGGTCTGTGCTAGAGATGGAGCCTTGAACTCCAGCTAAAGGGCCTCCATCCTCACGCACTTCCTTACCACCTGCTGTGGGGCTGTCCCACTGTCCTGGGCCCTGGGCATCCCACAGCCCACACCTTCAAGGCCACTGTGAAGCAACCAACAAGACATAGACCAATGAGCCAGGACAATGAGGAGGAGGACACTGGGGGCCAAGGGCATCAAGGTGGATTCAAGAATCAGAGGGAGGGGAGCAGGGAAAAGGCAGATGCTTAGGGTGGGACTGGGCCCCAAGCCACACCCAGGATGGAAAGTAGCCCTGGAGAAGACCCTAAAGGTGACCAAGAATGGAAGGAAGCTAGTGTTGGTGCAGGAGGCCAGGACAAGACAGAGATCCCCAGAGAGAAATCTGCAATTCAGCTGCCACTGGGGAGACACTGACGACTTGCAGAGAAAGCTGATGGCCCAAATTCCCGTGTGTGTGGTGGTCATCAGGCGAAGGCGGGGGTGGGATGTGGTCCCAGTATGTCCTTAGTGATCATTGACATCATAACATGTGCCACAGAT
Organism: Odocoileus virginianus; assembly: GCF_023699985.2. Classification (NCBI taxonomy): domain Eukaryota; kingdom Metazoa; phylum Chordata; class Mammalia; order Artiodactyla; family Cervidae; genus Odocoileus; species Odocoileus virginianus. Next base: position 7,500,186 of record NC_069687.1, read on the forward strand.
CTCCATGTCCTGCACTCACTGGGAACCCGGCAGAAAGAAAGTCATTGCCAAAACATCACAGAAGAACTAGAATTGTGGTTCCAGTAAACTTGATTCCTCTTCGTGGGGAATGCGACCTGTTGAAAGTGTGTTATTTACATAGATTTTTCTGGCTCGAGCAGGAGCAACGTGTAGCACAGAGACATGTACTGTCTCTTCCCGAATGAGAACTGCCACCTGCTCACCAGCACGTACTCTAGGAAACCAAACTCTCACCCAGCACTCTTCTTTCCACCACCTGGCCAGCTCCACCAACTGGCTATTGTCTACCTGTTCTAGCTCACAGGGCCAGAGACATCCTGCTCTATCCTGCTTGCTCATTCTATTTGAAGCACAAAGCCTCTGACAGCCTTTCCAGTCCCCTGAACAATCTGACTAAATCATACAGCCCTGGGCTCAACTAGGTATTAGTAATTTCATGATTACATATTTCTCACATTTTCAAAGCTGCAAGCTTCTATTGACCATGTTCATTTTTTCTTGATTATATTAATATTTTAAATATGCAGGTTACTTCTTTTAGGAATCAGTCATTTACTGGAAGAGTTTGAGTAAGATAGGTGTTAGCTCTTCTCTAAATTTTTGGTAGAATTCAGCTGTGAAGCCATCTGGTCCTGGGCTTTTGTTTGCTGGAAGATTTCTGATTACAGTTTCGATTTCCTTGCTTGTGATGGGTCTGTTAAGATCTTCTGTTTCTTCCTGGTTCAGTTTTGGAAAGTTATACTTCTCTAAGAACTTGTCCATTTCTTCCAAGTTGTCCATTTTATTCGCATAGAGCTGCTGGTAGTAGTCTCTTATGATCCTTTGTATTTCAGTGTTGTCTGTTGTGATCTCTCCATTTTCGTTTCTAATTTTGTTAATTTGGTTCTTCTCCCTTTGTTTCTTAATGAGTCTTGCTAATGGTTTGTCAATTTTGTTTATTTTTTCAAAAAACCAGCTTTTAGCTTTGTTGATTTTTGCTATGGTCTCTTTTGTTTCTTTTGCATTTATTTCTGCCCTGATTTTTAGGATTTCTTTCCTTCTATTAACCCTAGGGTTCTTCATTTCTTCCTCCTCTAGTTGCTTTAGGTGTAGAGTTAGGTTATTTATTTGACTTTTTTCTTGTTTCTTGAGGTAGGCCTGTAATGCTATGAATCTTTCCCTTAGCACTGCTTTTACAGTGTCCCATAGGTTTTGGGTTGTTGTGTTTTCATTTTCATTCATTTCTATGCATATTTTGATTTCTTCTATGATTTGTTGGTTATTCAGAAGTGTGTTGTTTAGCCTCCATATGTTTGAATTTTTAATAATTTTTTCCTGCAATTGAGATCTAATCTTTCTGCACTGTGGTCAGAAAAGATGACTGGAATGATTTCAATTTTTTGGAATTTGCCAAGACTAGATTTATGGCCCAGGATGTGATCTATTCTGGAGAAGGTTCCGTGTGCACTTGAGAAAAAGGTGAAGTTGATTGTTTTGGGGTGAAACGTCCTATAGATGTCAATTAGGTCTAGCTGGTCCATTGTGTCCTTTAAAGTTTGTGTTTCCTTGTTCATTTTCTGTTTAGTTGATCTATCCATAGTTGTAAGTGGGGTATTGAAGTCTCCCACTATTATTGTGTTACTATTAATTTCCTCTTTCATACTCGTTAGTATTTGCCTTACATATTGCGGTGCTCCTATGTTGGGTGCATATGTATTTATAATTGTTATATCTTCTTCTTGGATTGATCCTTTGATTATTATTTAGTGTCCTTCTTTGTCTCTTTTCACAGCCTTTATTTGAAAGTCTATTTTATCTGATATGAGTATTGCGACTCCTGCTTTCTTTTGGTCTCTGTTTGCATGAAATATTTTTTTCCAGCCCTTCACTTTTAGTCTGTATGTATCTCTTGTTTTGAGGTGGGTCTCTTGTAGACAGCATATATAGGGGTCTTGTTTTTGTATCCATTCACCCAGCCTTTGTCTTTTGGTTGGGGCATTCAACCCATTCACATTTAAGGTAATTATTGATAGGTATGGTCCCATTGCCATTTACTTTGTTGTTTGGGGTTTGCGTTTATACCACCTTTCTGTGTTTCCTGTCTAGAGAAGATCCTTTAGTATTTGTTGAAGAGCTGGTTTGGTGGTGCTGAATTCTCTCAGCTTTTGCTTGTCTGTAAAGCTTTTGAATTCTCCTTCATATCTGAATGAGATCCTTGCTGGGTACAGTAATCTAGGTTGTAGGTTATTCTCTTTCATTACTCCAAGTATGTCCTGCCATTCCCTTCTGGCATGAAGGGTTTCTATTGATAGACCGGCTGTTATCCTTATGGGAATCCCTTTATGCGTTATTTGTTGTTTCTCCCTTTCTGCTTTTAATATTTGTTCTTTGTGTTTGATCTTTGTTAATTTGATTAATATGTGTCTTGGGGTGTTTCACCTTGGGTTTATCCTGTTTGGGACTCTCTGGGTTTCTTGGACTTGGGTGGCTATTTTCTTCCCCATTTTAGGGAAGTTTTCAGCTATTATCTCCTCGAGTAACTTCTCATGGCCTTTCTTTTTGTCTTCTTCTTCTGGGACTCCTATGGCTCGAATGTTGGGGCGTTTCACATTGTCCCAGAGGTCCCTGAGGTTGTCCTCATTTCTTTTGATTCTTTTTTCTTTTTTCCTCTCTGCTTCATTTATTTCCACCATTTTATCTTCTACCTCACTTATCCTATCTTCTGTCTCCGTTATTCTACTCATGGTTCCCTCCAGAGTGTTTTTGATCTCATTTATTGCATTATTCATTTTTAATTGACTCTTTTTTATTTCTTCTAGGTCCTTGTTAAATATTGCTTGCATCTTCTAGGAATCAATCATTTAACCTGCAGGATTGTAACACCTAAGGAGTTTTTAAATTGGAGCATTAACTTTAATTCAAAGATCTTAGGGATATTTTAGTGCCTATAAAATATTTCTTAAAGACTAGGAAGAAAACATACAAAAATTAATTGGAAGAGATACTAGGCTCCAGTGTTATTTAGTTAGAATACAAAAACTTGTAAGATGGTTTAGTCTTTGTCTCTTGAGTTGATCTGGACCAGGGCAAGAAAGAATATAAAACATGGAGATTATCCCATGTACATAAGGGAATGAAAAAATGTGAGAGTGCATTGACTGAAGGAAAACAAGAAGTTTAGCAGAGCATTATGGAGGCAAATTTACTGAAACACAGACAACCGAGTATCTGATAAACAAGATTACAGCATGATTTATGATCTGAACTGGAGATCTTTTGAGAGAGAAAAAAACAATGGTAATAATTATGCCAGGAGTCAGTAGTGACCCAGGACTGTCAACAGGAGACTGCTATGACTTCTGGACAATGAACACCAATGCACTGTCCTGAGCTTGCGAGCGAGTTTCTAAATAGTACATATGTTCTCTATAATGGGACACATCTTCTTTGTGCAGATTTTTTTTAAATGCAGGTCTCTATATGTCTTAGTGTATTCAGTTGGTGCCTCTGGCCTCATAACATTTTGGTGGGGAGAGAAAGGGTGGGATTCAACTATACTTTCTGGAAATGTGTGAACTGAAGTCCAAAATGTAACTGAGCAGGATCCTATGGGGCCTTCCAGAATAGGGCCTCACTCACATGTGCTCTGCCTGCCTCTTGTCTGTAAAATAAATAAATAAATAAATAAATAAGCCAAAGAATAAGCTTAATCAGAGAAATGAGAAAACGCAGAAGCAAAGGAAAACAGTTAAACAGACAAAATAACAGTTTAGCCATCAGGCAAAGTCAAAGACCTTTAGTTCCTCCTTCAGGGCTATAGGTAATATTCTCAGATGCATCCTCTGAGCTGTTTTGCAGATACGGAAACCCCTGCCAAGTGGGAGACGATCACTGTATGCTGTCCACAAGCACAGAGACCCCAGACCGTTGGAACCAGAAGGTCAATGATGTTGAGTCCAGATTACCTTACCATCCACCAGTCAGCAGAAGGTCCATGAACTGACCATATACACGCCAACCCTCTCCTCAACAGGTGCCCCTTCCTCTTTGTCCTTTAAAATCTCCAAGCAAAACATGGGGAGTGGGGACTTTGTTCTTTGGGACATGAGTCCACCTTCTCCGCAGGACTGCTGGCTTCCTCAATAAAGCTGTCTTTCCTTTTACCCAACACTTATCTCTCTCAGGATCAGATTCTTGAGAGGCAAGTGGTCAAACCTGAGTTTGGTGACAAAATGCCTTATTGCAAGTAAAGACCCTGCAACACTCGCCTGAAGGGATGCTGTGATTGCCCGACTTTCAGGAACTCAGTGCTCAAGGACCAGGGCAGAATACACTGCTATTTTCAGGGAGTGCCACAAGAACTGGTTCCTTCCTCACCTCCCAGAGTTCTGCACGCATAAAGGGCTGTGCTAAATAATCCTACAGACATCTCTGCCTTGGGTTTAATAACTCCAGCTCATTCCATCCCCTTTCTGAAGCTTTCACCAATCCAGAAAACACCAGCCACCATGTCGGGTCTCCATATCCCTCTTCCACTGCAGCCTGTGCATAAAAATGTGGACACCAGGAGAGAGACGGGGGCAGCTTAGGATGGTGGTGTTTCCTAAGAAGTCGATTAACCAAAGGGGAGGCCGGGCGCCTACAGAGAGAGGAGGATCTGTCTTCAAGTACTAGCTCACACATGCATCAGCCGTGTGACCCTGGTTCAGGAGGCTGATTCCTCTGACCCAGCTCGCTCATCTGTAAATGAGGACAGTGCCACCTCCCTTGGGGTAGGGGTGGGGGGGTTGTGCAGAGAATTACAGAAGACACATAAATGGAGTCTCCCATCTACCTGGCGAGTTATAAATAGTCATTGTCACCACTCCTTGTGTCTGGAATAATAATTTGATGTCCCAGAGATTCTAGCAGGTGCACAGACAGGCAGATGATATGCAGGGAGGCCATTTATTTAAATTCCTTTCTGACTTTATAAAGATCATCAGAATCAGTTTACAACACTATTTCCAAGATACATCCATTCCCCTCAAGGTAGACCATCTGCCCACAATGCCTTCTGATAGGCTTGATCAAGCCTGAAAACCAGAAAACGGCATTTGGTCATGCTGTGTCTCATGACTTTGCTCCCAAGCTCTAAGTCCACGTACCATCATCCTAACAAGTTGAAACTTCATGAGTCAGTGGTCAGGGTTTAGCCTTTCAGCTGCGCTGCTGAGCAGAGTCCACTGTTCACAAGGACACCCCTTTAAAGCACCTCCCCAGAAGCTGTCTGATAAAATCACAAAACTAGGCTGCAGACTATACATCCATGTCTTTTGTTCTGGGTTTTACCGAGCCTATTTTCCTTGATAAACACTACAGATCTCCTAAAACAAACAGACTTCATTTTCAGGCCCAACTTGTCTTTGCTTCTCTTGTTCTCTGAACTCTGCTTCCACTCATGAATTTCCTGCTTTAGCAAATCTCATCTGTCCAGGGAGAGCCTCCCATGATTTATACCTTTGGGGACTGCACTGTATAGATTGTGCCAAAAGTGATCTCACTGTCCCCAGGATGGAACCCAACAGGGTCACCCTATCCCAGTCATGTCTGCATCCCCAAAAAGTGGTATCTGCTCCCGGGAAGAAGTGCCAAGCTCCACAAAGCACCTGTCTTCACGATAAGCAGAAACAATTCCTCCTTAGAGTTAAGCACAGAAGGGATTTTTCTCTCTCCAAGTAAATTATCTTTAATCACTAGGAAGTTAATCATTGTATTTTAAAGACCTCAAAGAGTCTATTTAATACATGGGTAACATCAATAAAGTATTTCAAGCCAGGAGAGCTTGAGATGGTTACAGAGTTTTCTAAACTAGAAACACAATAGCTCATAAAAAACAATACTGCGGATTTCAAGTGTGTTTTCCTTTACAGTGAGGTCAAGGCTGGACTCTTAGAGAATGGGGGAGCTGCAGAATTCATGGGAGAACCCAGGAGAGAGACAGATGCTATCTCCAAGAAGGAAAAGAAACAGGATGCCACGTCCCAGTGAGATTACGCCCTGGGAGATGTCCATACTGGGTTCATGAAGCTCACTGATAGATTCTTTTTTCCACGTTCTCACCAAGGTTTCAGTCCATGTGCAAGCAAGCAGTTCCCTGAGAACCCACAAACTCAATTTGTACAACATTAATTCGGATATGTTATTTTCCCCCCTTTTCATGGGTTGACTATTTCCCTGATTTGATTACCAGTTTCTTGAAGGCAAGTTTTATAGCTTCTCTATTTTAAGCATCGACTATGAAACATTTATTATCCTGCTTTACAGTAATCATTTAATAAGGGTTATTAACGATTAGTATTTTAATGCACTAAGGCTGTTAAGGTATTTCTCTAAACACATAAATTTGCTTTAAGAGTGATTTTGGCACAGAGGAAAAAAAATCTGATTTTGAAACTTATACGACCAAACATATATCTCAACGTTTCAAATTCCGCCAGAACATTATCCAATCGATCATGCTGCCTTTGATAACTGACGAAATACATAATAGCTAAAAGTGGAAGTTGAAATGAGATGGCAAAGCAAGATTCTTTAAATGTCTGGACCTGCATCCCTTTCAAACATATATATCTCTATGTTTTAAATTCTGGGTTACAACTAACAGCGACATGTTCCCTTTGTTAATAACAAAATTCATATTTCTGCTGCTTATGAAATGTGCTTATCTCCAACTCATTCAACAAATATGGATGGAGCCTCAACTGTATTTTGGGCACTACATGAAATGCTGAGCACACAAAAATTGATCCCATCTAAATGCTGCCCTCAAGGAATTCATACACTCATGGACAGGGAAAACAAAGGTGCAAACTACTCATCTATTAACTCATTTATTCAAAAATGATGTCTTGGGTGCTTCCTATGAGCCCATTAATGCTGAAAGCATCTGGGGTACATCAGTGGCCAAAGAAAATAAGCATGGCCACTGGAGAAGCTTCATTCCAATGGAGGAAAGGAGGCAAGAACTAAAGGAGGATAAAAGTTGAATATAGTGAAGGGAATCAAGAGGGCTAGATGGAGGAGGGAAGCTGAAAGTGTTAGTCACTCAGTCATGTCTGACACTTTATGACCCCTGGACTATAGTCCTCCAGGCTCCTCTGTCCATGGGATCCTCCAGGCAAGAATACTGGAGTGAGTAGCCATTCCTCTCTCCAGGGGATCTTCCTGACCCAGGGATCAAACTCACGTCTCTGCAGTGCAGGCTGATTCTTCACCATCTGAGTCACCAGGGAAGGCCCAGATGGAGCAGGGGGGTCGTGTCAAACGAGATAGTCAGGGCTGAGGTCCCACTTAGAAGCCATATCAGAGCAAAGACAGGACAGAACTAAAGTCATCGGCCACATGGACTGTCTGGGGCTAAGAGTTCTCTGGATAGTTCAGGGGCCAGCCTCCTATAGACCTCAGGCTACCCACTGGTTATAAACAAAGTTTTATGAGCACCCAGCATTCAGTTCAGGTCAGTCTCTCAGTCATGTCCTGACTCGTTGCAACCCCATGAACCACAGCAAGCCAGGCCTCCCTGTCCATCACCAACTGCCAGAGTCCACTCAAACCCATGTCCATTGAGTTGGTGATGCCATCCAACCGTCTCATCCTCTGTCGTCCCCTTCTCCTCCTGCCCTCAATCTTTCCCAGCATCAGGGTCTTTTTCAATAAGTCAGCTCTTCGCATCAGGTGGCTTAAGTATTGGAGTTTCAGCTTCAGCATCAGTCCTTCCAATGAACACCTAGGACTGATCTCCTTTAGGATGGACTGGTTGGATCTCCTTGCAGTCCAAGAGACTCTCAAGAGTCTTCTCCAACACCACAGTTCAAAAGCATCAATTCTTCCGTGCTCAGCTTCCTTTATTGTACAAGTCTCACATCCATACACGACCACTGGAAAAACCATAGCCTCGACTAGACAGACCTTTGTTGACAAAGTAATGTCTCTGCTTTTTAATAGGCTGTCTAGGTTGGTCATAACTTTCCTTCCAAGGAGTAGGCGTCTTTTAACTTCATGGCTGCAGTCACATAGCATAGATGTATACAATGGCCATGTCTCCTTTCATGCTACAATGGCAGCATTGAAAAGCTGCAACAAAGGTCATATGGATGCAAACGATAATGTATTTCCTCTCTGGCCCTTTATTGATAATGCTGATCCCTGGCAGAGAGGAAGGGCCAGGGCCAGTGTGCAGCATATAAGGGGTTAAAGCTGAAGGAGCAGGGGGTGGGCAGCAGTGAGCACAAGGAGGCAGTGGAGGCCAGCCAGTGGCGCCTCCGCCTTCTCTGCAGGTGAAACGGGGAGCTCGAGAGGGTCTTGAGCAGGAGAAGGACCACGACGAGCTCGAGTCGTGGGGTGAACATAGCCCTGCACATCGACCACGAGGAAGGAATGAACAGGACCCACTGATTCTCAGGGAAACTAAAACTGACTGGAGCTACAGAATAATAGGAATTAGGGAGGAGGCACAACTCAGGGGAAGTCAGAACAGCGTAAACAGTGTGTGGGAAGGAGTTCATTGAGGAGGGCAGAGTCGCACGCAGGGAGTTGCATGCTCCTCCTAAAAGGACACCTAGACGGCATGTGGGCAGAGGAGAGGACTCAGGGCTGAAGAACAAGAAAAGCCAGATAACACATGGAGGAAAGTGGGAACTCGAGGAAGCTTCCACAGCCAGCCCGGCTCTCCTCTCCTTGTCAGCCTCTGCTGATAGCCGACGGCGCGGCCGCCACGCGGGCCTTGCAAAGGTGCAGGTGGGACGCTACCCATGGTGGACAGTCTTAGTGCTGGTGGTGTCATAAGACATCGTGCCTGGAACTCCGGTGTCAGACCCAGGGCACTTGGCTTGCCCAGCGCAGTTGTTGGAACTATACCACGAAGGGATGCTGGGTCTCTGGGAGGGGCAGCAAGGAGATCCAACCAGTCCATCCTAAACAAAATCAACCCTGAATACTCACTGGAAGGACTGATGCTGAAGCTGAAGCTCCAATCCTTTGATAAGAAGAGCCAACTCACTCCTGGCCAACTCACTCTCAGCATCAGGGTCTTTTCCTGATGCTGGGAAAGACTGAGGGCAGGAGGAGAAGGGGACGACAGAGGATGAGATGGTTGGATGGCATCACCGACTCAATGGATATGAGTTTGAGCAAATTCTGGGAGATGGTGAAGGACCCAGAAGCCAGGCGTGCTGCAATCCATGGGGTTGCAAAGAGTCAGACATGACTGAGTGACTGAACAATATCAACGGGGAAGGGTGAGGGGACGATCAGAGGCTTCACAGGTCCTTCCTCAGGGCTCTCTGTATGCTGGCAGGACATCACCTGGACAGCTTGATGCCACCCTTTGCCTGAAGAGAAGCCCTGAAGCATAGGGGGGCCCCAGAGACTGGGGTCGCGGAACAGTCATGACTTGTTCTATCTACATGTTCCCACATCCTGAAGAGCATCCTTTAGGCTTCTCTTGACCTGGAGGGTCAGAGTGCTCACTGTGGCCAGGGTTTCTCTACAGTCCATTGAGGGAGTAATTCAGAGAGAGAATGTGCGAGATGAAATCCACGTCAGAATGCGGCCTAGGAGAGAGGGACTCCTTCCCCAAAGACTGTGGGCTGGAGGACGGATGCACAGTGGATAAAGCAAAGGTTTAAGTGGACGGACTGTCTGCACCAGTGCTCTGGAGCATGGAAGGAGGAGAGAGGTGCAGGCCAGCTTGGCCCTGGGCAAAGAGGACCATCCCCTGGACCTTCTTCAATGACTTCCGATGCCCATTGGGAACAAGAAGGCAATACTGTTTGCCAAGAGTGAGGAGGATACTGCTGAGATGGGGGGACTGAATAGCCAGAGGATTTAGTGGCCATGCAGAAAGAGAGCATCACTGGAAAATGGAACACCAAAGTTTAAGATTTCAACATTTGAGCATTTCCTATTTAGGGCACTGTTATGGGTTGCATTGTATTCCCCCACCCCAAGATATGCTGGTATCTATAAATGTGACCTTATTTGGAAATAAGGTCATGACTGATGTAATTAGTAAAGGTGAAGCCATACTGGAATAAGGTGGGCCCCTAATCCAATAATCCTGGTGGCTCCGCTGGTAAAGAATCTGCCTGCAGTATGCGAGACCTGGGTTTGATCCCTGGGTTGGGGAAGATCCCCTGGAGAAGGGAAAGGCTACCCAATCCAGGATTCTGGCCTGGAGAATTCCATGGATTTTATGGTCCATGGGGTCGCAAAGAGTCGGGCACAACTGAGTGGCTTTCACTTTCACTTTCTAGTCCAATACGATTGGTGTTCTCATATGAAATGAAGACGGCCATATGAGGACCTGGGGCCACAGGGAGAAGCCACATAAACAGAGGCAAAGACTGGAGTGATGCGGCCACAAGCCAAGGGATGCTGAGAACTAAGGAGCTGAGGAAGGGTCCTCCCCCGGAGTCTTCATAAACAGCATGGGCTACCAACAACTTGGCCTTGGACTTCTCACCCCCATAACTCTGAGAAGACACATTTCTGTTTTAAGCTACCCAGTTTGTGGTACTTTGTTCCAGCAATGCTAGGAAACAAATGAAATGAACGCCACTACTGTCCAAACTGCCACTGAAGGTGTGGCCTGAGGAGATGGAGTTGGTTGGTACTGGGCTGTTGCCTGGCTGGAGGCTGAGAAGGAAGATGCCTGGCATGGGACTGGCAGAGGCAAACGAAAAATGTATGTGACTGCTGAACTGATCACACTATGAATGTTCCCTCTACGAGTTAATTAATCCAATCATGGAAAGATATTCCCTCTGTGCACAGGCAAATTATCCCACACAGAATTTAATCACAACAGTGGATCTGAAATAAAAAATTCTGCTGACCATGGTTCAGAGGTACCATCCTCCACACCTCCCCTGCTGATAGAATGCTTCCTCAACAGAGAAATGTTGGGAAAAAAAAAAAAAAGGGAAAATGTCCAAAACAAAGACAGGAGCTCTGCTTATCATAATGTGTGAGCAGCTGTTGGCTGAGTGATGGCCTCTGGGGGACCTTGGGTCTTGTTGACACCTGGGGGTACCACGGATTGGGCAGTGACAGGAATGTACCTGGGGGACTTGGATGTGGCCTCAGCAAGATAAGATGGCCAAGAGAGGCCAGCCCAGAGTGGGGTGGGGAAAGCTCAGAGGCAGATGGTCAGTGTTAGCAGAGAAAGGAAACAGGAGGCCGGTAGGTGTCAGTAATGAGGAACCATAGCCCCAGGTGCACTCGGCCAACAAGTATTTACTCTCTGGCACTGAAGTCAGATATTGTATCAGGGATCAGGGGGTTCACAGTCATTACATCTATTTATAATCAACTATTTGCTACTAATATTTATTATCTATATATGGTCTCATTTTATTCTCAGAACTTCCAGGTCCAGTGACTAGTTATCTCCAGTTTGCAGATGAGGAAATCAAGAACTGAGACGATTCAGCTCCCTGAGGGGTGAGCACTGATTCACCGGCAGGTCTTTCTAAATCCAAAGCCTCCATCGCTTACCTTTTAAAATGATCACTGAGCCCAAGAAAAGGTAATGACCTCTGCCCAAAGGACCTTGTAAGTTCACATGCACATGTTACCCTGCTTTCTGTCTCCTGCTGGTGACCTGGGGTGGAGGGCTGCCTTCTCCCAGCTCCTGGTGCCCGGGTTCTGGAAACTGCATCTTCAATCAAAACCCCAGGTTTTTACCTCCCCAGATGGGAGCTCGATGCTGAGGAAGCTGCCTGCCAACCCCACATGGAAGGCTGCACCTCTTCATTCAGCAGCTCATAGTCTGCGTCTTCTTAAGGTACCCAGCTCTGAGTTTCCAGTACATTCGCGCAGCTCTATCACAAACAAATCCACCTCTCTGACTGTCAGTGATTAACTCCTGTGCCTTGATCCTCCATCAGTTGAAAACTTAGAAGAAGAACATAAGAGCAGCATTTAAGGGGTCCCTAATATCACACAATAGGGCTGCAAACACAGCTGAAGTGACTGAGCACACACACAAGCAATATCACACGGGAACAGGCGTCTTCCTGGACACGCAGAATGAAGGGAGCTTTTAGTTTCAGTGGGTTTCTTTGTTTTTGTCTCACTGACGAAGGAGGAGATGAGCATTTTTATTAAGAAGATGGTGGTTATCACCAGAGTGTGAGAAATTAAAGGATATGGCAAAACAGAAGGGACAACAGATAAAGCAACAACTTCTAATAAAGGAAGAAAATTACTCCAGAGCTTGGCAGAAAGAAAAAGGGACAGAGCGTCGGGTCTAAGCGCAAGCAGATGCCAAGTGCGGACTCCAGTTAGGTCAGAGAGAATAAATGTCCCTGCGTCCAGGCTCCGTGGGGGAACGGAAGCAGAGCTGAGTGGGGGGTCAGAGACCAGAATCCATGCTGGATGGAGGAGCGATCGGAGCAGATGACCAGGGCCAACGAGACGGAGAAAGGACATCTCAGGGTTCAACAGAGAAAGTGCCCCCGAGAGAACACAGAGAGGGAACGAACACAGAACACACAAGAACGCGGGACCCTCGGGGCTCTCTGCCCAGGAGTGGGGGCCTCCTGGTGCGGCAGGGCACCGCTCTCTGAGGAAGGCAGGCCATTCAGTGCCATGGGCGTTGTGATGACACTGGGAGCCAGGTGGCGGCTTCACTGTATTTCCTTGGTCCTATTTGCAATGTCCACAGTCGGATAGCATCATGTATGATTTAGGACACACATGCCTACAGTGACTGTCCTTACTTAGGCCCTCACCTGACTCTCAGATGGAAGAGATTCCACCCAGAGGGTTAACAGAATCTGAGTACCATATCCACCTGGAAATACATAGAAACAAACAGTGCTTATAACTCATGCTATAATTTGAATGATTTTTCCAAGATATTCTTCAGGGTGTTACTTCTGGGAAAACAAAGACACTGTGCTCCTAATTACTTTTTACTTTGCTTTCAGCAAAGTCTAAATGCAACGTTTGTGGTTGCGAGAAGAACTCATTTTGATTTTTAACTGGAATTCTACTTGGATGGGAAAAATCAACAAATGAAAAGAAAGAATTTTAGGCTACACAGATGAATGTGTCAGAGCAGAAAGAAGACCTTCTGTAGAGTCAAAAGGTTCAGCTGAAACCAGTTCAACAGAAATAGTGTTAATACAGGGAAGCTAGAAACTGCTTCAGTTTGGGAAAACAACTCACGCTGCCCTTTGGAAACACGTAGAGTCATTCAACTTGCTGGAGAAACTGGGTAAGAATACGCTTTTCTCTAATAGGAAGTATTTTAAAGGCAAACTGTGATGGCTGGTTTGACTATATTACTTTACAAAATGCTCGTGTTATATATGTTCCTGTGCTATGCTTAGTCTGTCAGTCATATCCAACTCTTTGCAACCCTTTGGACTGTAGCCCGCCAGGCTCCTCTGTCCATGGATTCTCCAGGCAAGAATACTGGAGTGGGTTGCCATTTCCTTCTTCAGGGGTCTTCCCGACCCAGGGATTGAACCCCAATCTCCTGCATTGCAGGCAGATTCTTTACCCACTGAACCACTGGGGAAACTCCATATACCTAAATATGCATAAGTGATCGTTCTCAACCAAAATTTCTCAATGAGAGGCAATATTTTTCCCAAGGAATATTTGCAAGTTTCTGAACAAATGTTCTGTTGTCACGAGGCAGGGGGGAGGCATGCTGATACATCTAAGGGGTTAAGCCAGGGATGTAGCTGACCATCCTACAATAACCAGCACAACCCCCCTTCCCCAACAAAGAATCATCTGGCCCTGAACGCCAATAGTGCTGAGGTCTAGAAACTCTGATCTACATAATGAGCTTTTACTTGGTGAAAGCCAGCACAACTCTGTAGGACTTGAAAGCTCAGAACAGTAAATATTATAAGGACAATTATAAGAGCTCATCTTTACGCAAACCACCAAACAAAGGCTTGAGGGAATGGATTACATACGGTGCACATGTCTGCCCACAACATTGTGCTTGCTAGTGTGTGTGTGTGCGCGCATGTGTGTATCATCATATTCACCCATGAATGTGCACATATACGAGGGTTGGATTTCAGCCAGCATATCTCAGTCTCAGTACATAGCCAACTTTAACTTCAATTTGGGAGGCTGGAATCTCTTTCCCCTCATTTAGTGAGCAAGTAACCAAGTTCTAGGCCAGGACTGAAGGAAATCTTCTGGCAGTTTCTGATGTCTTTAAACAAGGACACAAGGGATGTGGTTCTCCCCTGGATATCGTCCTATCTGAGGGCAGTAGCTGGAACTGTAGCTGTGAATTTGCACCCGTAAGCAGAGCCAGCCTGAGGACCGATGTGACAGACTGTGGGTGGCAGAGACAGTAGTGGCAGGACTTGGGGGCTTATTAATTCCTGAGCCACTGACGTGAGAAACTCCAGTGACACCTACCCTGACCTCCTACGTATAAGGCTTGATACCTTCAAAAAAATTTTTGGAAGTTTACCTTCTTCTGCAATTTTCTGGAAGAGTTTGAGTAAGATAGGTGTTAGCTCTTCTCTAAATTTTTGGTAGAATTCAGCTGTGAAGCCATCTGGTCCTGGGCTTTTGTTTGCTGGAAGATTTCTGATTACAGTTTCGATTTCCTTGCTTGTGATCGTTTTGTTAAGATCTTCTATTTCTTCCTGGTTCAGTTTTGGAAAGTTATACTTCTCTAAGAACTTGTCCATTTCTTCCAAGTTGTCCATTTTATTCGCATAGAGCTGCTGGTAGTAGTCTCTTATGATCCTTTGTATTTCAGTGTTGTCTGTTGTGATCTCTCCATTTTCATTTCTAATTTTGTTAATTTGGTTCTTCTCCCTTTGCTTCTTAATGAGTCTTGCTAATGGTTTGTCAATTTTGTTTATTTTTTCAAAAAACCAGCTTTTAGCTTTGTTAATTTTTGCTATGATCTCTTCAGTTTCTTTTGCATTTATTTCTGCCCTAATTTTTAAGATTTCTTTCCTTCTACTAACCCTGGGGTTCTTCATTTCTTCCTCCTCTAGTTGCTTTAGGTGTAGAGTTAGGTTATTTATTTGACTTTTTTTCTTGTTTCTTGAGGTAGGCCTATAATGCTATGAATGTTCCCCTTAGCACTGCTTTTACAGTGTCCCATAGGTTTTGGGTTGTTGTGTTTTCATTTTCATTCATTTCTATGCATATTTTGATTTCTTTTTTGATTTCTTCTATGATTTGTTGGTTATTCAGAAGCATGTTGTGTAAACTTCCAAACTCATTCTATGAAGCCACCATCACCCTAATTCCAAAACCAGACAAAGATGCCACAAAAAAAGAAAACTACAGGCCAATATCACTGATGAACATAGATGCAAAAATCCTTAACAAAATTATAGCAAACAGAATCCAACAACATATTAAAAAAATCATTCATCATGACCAAGTGGGCTTTATCCCAGGAATGCAAGGATTCTTTAATATCCGCAAGTCAATCAATGTAATACACCACATTAACAAATTGAAAGATAAAAACCATATGATTATCTCAATAGATGCAGAAAAAGCCTTTGACAAAATTCAACATCCATTTATGATTAAAACTCTCCAGAAAGCAGGAATAGAAGGAACATACCTCAACATAATAAAAGCTATATACGACAAACCCACAGCAAGCATCACCCTCAATGGTGAAAAATTGAAAGCATTTCCCCTGAAATCAGGAACAAGACAAGGGTGCCCACTCTCACCACTACTATTCAACATAGTTTTGGAAGTTTTGGCCACAGCAATCAGGGCAGAAAAAGAAGTAAAAGGAATCCAGATAGGAAAAGAAGAAGTGAAACTCTCTCTGTTTGCAGATGACATGATCCTCTACATAGAAAACCCTAAAGACTCTACCAGAAAATTACTAGAGCTAATCAATGAATACAGTAAAGTTGCAGGATATAAAATTAACACACAGAAATCCCTTGCATTCCGATACACTAACAATGAGAAAACAGAAAGAGAAATTAAGGAAACAATACCATTTACCATTGCAACAAAAGGAATAAAATACTTAGGAGTATATCTACCTAAAGAAACAAAAGACCTATACATAGAAAACTATAAAACACTGATGAAAGAAATCAAAGAGGACACAAACAGATGGAGAAATATACCGTGTTCATGGATTGGAAGAATCAATATTGTCAAAATGGCTATACTACCCAAAGCAATCTATAGATTCAATGCAATCCCTATCAAACTACCAACGGTATTTTTCACAGAACTAGAACAAATAATTTCACAATTTGTATGGAAATACAAAAAACCTCGAATAGCCAAAGTAATCCTGAGAAAGAAGAATGGAACTGGAGGAATCAATCTGCCTGACTTCAGACTCTACTACAAAGCCACAGTCATCAAGACAGTATGGTACTGGCACAAAGACAGAAATATAGATCAATGGAACAGAATAGAAAGCCCAGAGATAAATCCACGAACCTATGGTCACCTTATCTTCGACAAAGGAGGCAAGGATATACAATGGAAAAAAGATAACCTCTTTAACAAGTGGTGCTGGGAAAACTGGTTAACCACCTGTAAAAGAATGAAACTAGAACACTTTCTAACACCATACACAAAAATAAACTCAAAATGGATTAAAGATCTAAATGTAAGACCAGATACTATCAAACTCCTAGAGGAGAACATAGGCAAAACACTCTCTGACATAAATCACAGCAGGATCCTCTATGACCCACATCCCAGAATATTAGAAACAAAAGCAAAAATAAACAAATGGGACCTAATGAAACTTAAAAGCTTTTGCACAACAAAGGAAACTATAAGCAAGGTGAAAAGACAGCCCTCAGATTGGGAGAAGATAATAGCAAATGAAGCAACAGACAAAGGATTAATCTCAAAAATATACAAGCAACTCCTCCAGCTCAACTCCAGAAAAATAAATGACCCAATCAAAAAATGGGCCAAAGAACTCAACAGACATTTCTCCAAGGAAGACATACAGATGGCTAACAAACACATGAAAAGATGCTCAACATCACTCTTTATCAGAGAAATGCAAATCAAAACCACAATGAGGTACCATTACACGCCAGTCAGGATGGCTGCTATCCAAAAGTCTACAAGCAATAAATGCTGGAGAGGGTGTGGAGAAAAGGGAACCCTCTTACACTGTTGGTGGGAATGCAAATTAGTACAGCCACTATGGAAAACAGTGTGGAGATTTCTTAAAAAGCTGGAAATAGAACTGCCATATGACCCAGCAATCCCACTTCTGGGCATACACACCAAGGAAGCCAGATCTGAAAGAGACACGTGCACCCCAATGTTCAGCACAGCACTGTTCATAATAGCCAGGACATGGAAGCAACCCAGATGCCCATCAGCAGACGAATGGATGAGGAAGCTGTGGTACATATACACCATGGAATATTACTCAGCCATTAAAAAGAATTCATTTGAATCAGTTCTAACGAGATGGATGAAACTGGAGCCCATTATACAGAGCGAAGTAAGCCAGAAAGATAAAGACCATTACAGTATACTAACACATATATATGGACTTTAGAAAGATGGTAACGATAACCCTATATGCAAAACAGAAAAAGAGACTCAGATGTATAGAACAGACTTGTGGACTCTGGGAGAAGGCGAGGGTGGGATGTTTCAAGAGAACAGCATTGAAACATGTATATTATCTAGGGTGAAACAGATCACCAGCCCAGGTTGGGTACATGAGACAAGTGCTCGGGCCTGGTGCACTGGGAAGACCCAGAGGGATCGGGTGGAGAGGGAGGTGGGAGGGGGGCTGGGATGGGGAATACATGTAAATCCATGGCTAATTCATTTCAATGTATGACAAAAACTACTGTAATGATGTAAAGTAATTAGCCTCCAACTAATAAAAATAAATGGAAAAAAAAAATTTTTGGTCAACTTACCTGTGGAATCTAAAAAAAAAAAAAGATGATATAAATGAACTTATTCACAGAACAGAAACAGACTCGCAGACTTCGAAAACAAATTTATGATTACCAAAGGGGAAAGGTGGGAGGGGGGATAAATCGGGAGTTTGGGATTAACATACAGACACCACGATCTACAAAATCCCCTGAAGGAGGAAAGGGCCACTCATTCCAGAACTGCCTACAGTGCAGGAGACCAGGGTTCAATCCCTGGGATGGGAAGACCCCCCTGGAGAAGGAAATAGCTACCCACTCCAGGATTCTTTCCTGGGAAATCCTATGGACAGAGAAGCCTGGAGGGCTACAGTCCATGGGGTAGCAAGGAGTCAAACACGACTGAGCAACTGAATACACACACACACACACACACCTGTAAACTAGATACTCAACGAGTCAGTACCCGGTAATAACCTATCTGGGCAAAGAATCTGGAAAAAAAAGAAAAAAGGATATATGTGTATGTGTAACTGAATTACTTTGTTCTATACCTGAAGCTAACACAACATTGTAAATCAACTACACTCCAATATAAAATAAAAAATTAAATTAAAAACTTGTCAAGCTTTTTGGGGCTCCCTATAGCCAAACACATTTTTTTACACAGTCATCTGAAAATTTCATGCAATGTTAGAAACTTTGCTTTTTAGGGATACAGTAAAGAAGTCAAGAAAGAATGCACATGACTCTACAGACAGTGGCGTGACATCAGACTTCCTGAACTTCAAACAATAGTATAAGAAAGCAGCTTAAGCTTGATGAACCCTTGTATCAGCATTAGCGTATGTTACCATGTCCTACAGGGTTGAGAGAATCCTTTCTCTCCCTAATTGGAAATGAGCCAAGGGATGCCTTTCTACATCGAAGAACAAAACAAGTTACATTTTGATTCCTTTAGAAAAGGAGGAAATCATTTTATTTTGAAAATTGTGACAGCTTGCTTCTGAGCACCAAGGACATCAAGGGCATCACAGACCAGCGAGATGGGTGGCAGGGTAAGACTCACCGTTGAGCCACTTGGAGTTGTATTGCGCGGTGCGGAGCGGGGGCAAGATGCCCAGGCTTCGGTAAATGGCGGGATCGCGCCCCGGGAAATCCATGGCCGTGGCGGCATACAGCTCCCCTCCGGCAGTGAGCAGGGCTGTGGAGTTGTGCTGCGGGCTGTAGGGGCAGCGAGCCATGCCGCTGATCTGATCATGGATCTCCGTCAGGTTACTCAACTAGGAGTGAGGACAAGAGAGAGAAGTCAGCGATCCCCCATGAAACCCCTTTAACAGTGTTAATGGATCAGATCCGCCCAACTTGCAAATGAAGCATGTACAGTGAACTCTCTGGGGCTGACAGCATGGGCCAGACATCCACACTCTGACTTCAATGAGAATAATATCCTGCGGTGACTGTCAGAGAATCTGGCAATCAATCTCTCATCATTCCATGAGAGTTACTGAACCCCAGGCTGTTAGATACTCACCAAATACGGAGTAAGACTATCATTTATGAAAAAAAAAAAAAAAAAAACAACTATCATTTATGACTTCTATTCATAACACATGGGGCAATGCAGATTTGCCCACTTACATTACAAAACTCAATGTCAATGTTTATAGAAGTACAAACTGCAAGAGAAGTTAGCTACAGGTTTATCAATAAAAGTGGATTAAAGTTGTGTGACTAGCCCAAACTGTGTTCATGGGTAAGGATGTGTGGACATTAGCAACCATTTGCTCAAATTTCCAAGGCTTTGGATTTTAGTGTTCCAAGATGCAAATTAGTGTCTCACAGTCCAGCAGTAGGACTCCTGCATTTGAGAAGCTGAACCACCACTGAATGAGAAAGGTTCTCTGACTGGCTGGAGGAGGGGATCTTCACTCAGTTTTTCTATTCTCTTACCTGAGACGTAAGAGAGCAGAGGGGTCAGGCAGCGGCTCAGATACCCTGCCTGCCTTATGACACGTGTGCGCTTAGTCGCTCAGTCATATCTAACTCTTTGTGACCCCACGGACTGTAGCCCGCCAGGCTCCTCTGTCCATGGGATTCTCCAAGAAAGAATACTGGAGTGGGTTGCCATTTCCTTCTCCAGCAGATCTTCCCAACCCAGGGATTGAACCTGGGTCTCCCCCACTGCAGGCAGATTCTTTGCCATCTGAGCTACCAGGGAAGGCCTTATTACACAGGTAGACCCAGGTAAGGTACTTAAAGTCTTTAAGTCTTAGATTTTTCTTTTACAAAACGATGACCCAAAGGATAACCACCAGGCCGGGTGGATGTGAGTGTGAAGTGACAGGGTTGTTGTAAGGTGCATTGGACAGGCCACGATACCTAGGGCTGTCTCTGTGAGCATCGCTTCTTATCATCATCATCATCCTCTCTTTATTTCCAGTAACTGAATGTTAACTTGAAAATAAAGAATAGTAATAGAGGAAGATTAATTCAGCCTTTGAGAGAAATTGTGTAACCAGGAAATTAATGATATTTCTTCATCATTTCTTATTCCCTGAGGAAGAGCAAATGAATATCCTAAATTAGGAAGATTACCCATGTGCTTTGAGAACACTGCAATTCTACAGGAATGAGACCTGGATATAGAAAAGTCCCGTGTTCATAATGACAGGTTAAAAGAAAAAGAAAGAGGGCGGGTAATAACTTTATTTTTCCTTGGATTCCATTTGTTTGTTAGTTTGCTTTAATTTTTCAACACACTTCTTGTCCAATTTTTAACTTGCATTTTCTTGGTTTGGATTGTGATTTTAGGTTATTTTAATACTTAACACTATCTCTGCAATAAAGCAGGAGAAGAAAAAAGAATATGTTTAGGATTATCTTTAGGGTCACTGTTGAGAAAAAAGCTGATAGAAATAGCTTGCAAGAATATTTAAATTTAATTAAACAAGCTTATTATATAACATGTGTAATAAAAAAATACATCAAGTCTTTATTCAGTTTGACAAAACATGCTTTGAATTAAAATGCAACTCCTTGGAGAATAGGAACACATTTCAAAAGTGGTGTTTTAATAGGCTGTTTGGGTTTTCCTGGCATTAAAATCTATCAAAACTCCACATGAAGCCATACCGTGCGGTTGGTGCAGACAGGCGTGAAAGCATTGGTCCCACACGTGAACAGCCGGTCCCCACCCACCAACAGTACCCGAATGTAGTTCTGACATTCCTCCTGGAAAACAAAAACAAAAAATAAAACACACGAAAAAGGATTAAGAGACCTGAGCTCAAGAGGAAGGTGAACACGAAGATGTCTTGTCTGTTCAATAAATTAAAAGTTAATTGACCACTACAAATCCAACAAACAACCTCCTCTCAGATACAGACCAAAAAATAACAACAGAAATCTTAAATAGTTTACCTTCGCCTGCACACTTGCTCAATAGAGGATAATTGTGAAGATTAATACACGTTCAGTTTTAAATCTCAAAGCATGTGTCTTCTTTTGATGAATGTGGTCTCATTTTGTGTTGTGTCTGATAACAGTGCAGAGTCTAAATTGCCTTTGACGTATGGTAGGAAAATAAATAAAGGAAACTATTAGAGCGGCTCATGAAACAGCAGTTTAGGAAACTTGCCCAGGAGCTTCAAAAACCATGGTGAATGCTTTTCCAAATACAAGGGTCAGAAGTGAAGCTCTGATTACAACCAAAGCAAGTTTTAGATTAAGTTCTTAAACTGCTTTGTGTACAGGAAGATTCTATAAACAATTTTGATTTTTTGGTGAAAAAGTAAAATACAACTATAACAAGTAAACAATGAGGGATGAAAGCCCATGCTAAAGGAGTGAATATTTTTTATGGTTGCAAAACATACATATGTATCTGGGGCATGGTCAAAGTAGTACAGAATGTTCAGCTACAAAGCTTCTCATTTACCCAGCAAGAATTTACTGGTTAGACACTCGATGGTAGAGACTGTGGAAGAAGTCACAAGCTAGGCTCTTGTGTGTGGAATTTGGTCAGTCATGTCCAACTCTTTGTGACCCCAGGTATTGTAGTCCACCAGGCTCCTTGGCCTATGGACTTCCCCAGGCAAGAATACTGGAGTGAGTTGCTATTCCCTTCTTCAAGGTATCTTCCCTACCCAGGGATCAAACCCAGGTCTCCTGCACTGCAGGCAGACTCTTTACCATCTGAGCCACCAGGGAAGCCTGCATCGAGGCCCTTGGCACAAAATTAACATACATGGAGTTGTCTACACGCTGTATTAAGGAAGCACAGGAGAACAGCATATTGCTAATTCTAGAAGGCAGGGGAAGGGAAGGGAGGAGGTATAGGAAGGCTTCCTGGAGGAGGTGACACCTAAGGTCAGTTTCAAAGGAAGAGTAGGATTTGGTGCCACTTGGCACTTGCAGGATTTTTGAGAGAGAAGGAGGGAAAAGACATTTTCAAAATGAAGAATGGACTGTGCTGGAGAAAGCATGGTGCTTTCACTGGGAACAGAGGAGGCACTGCATAAGCTGGGATGCCAGACAGGCACCAGGTGTGTCTGACCAGTGAGTGTGAGTATACTTTTTATTTGGAACGTGAAGGGGCCAGTTTGTATTTTCACTGCACGTGATTTAGACCTGATCTGATGTTTGTGACTAAAGGACTAACCAGGAAGCCATGTGGATGCAAGTGAAGGCAGGAGACTGCAGACAGGTAAGGAAACCAGGGCCATAATTCAGTCCCTCCTCATCCTGGCCCTGGACCACAGTGCAAGGTTTGAGAGGGCAAAGCCAGGCTCCAGCAAATGAACAGGACGTGGGGACTGACCGAACACCTGGACCCAAAAGATGCTGCATGCTGACACGCTGATTTGACTCACACGTTTCCCCAGTCAGGAGGATCTGGATTGATTGGCGCAGAGATGCTCTCTTCAATGAAACAGAACCTCAGTCTCCACAAAACATTGATTTGCCGTAACTCAGCCTGCAGCCTGGCCTAGCTGTGGATGTAAGATGAGCTAAAACACTTCAATTCGCTTTCTAAACATAAAGTGAACTATCAAAGGTAGACAATTTACCTAATATTACTGAAAGTGAAAGCGAAGTCGCTCAGTCATGTCCGACTCTTTTGTGACCCCACGGCCTGCAGCCTACCAGGCTTTTCCTTCCATGGGATTTTCCAGGCATGAGTACTGGAGTGGGTTGCCATTTCCTTCTCCAGGGTGATTGTGGATTTTGAGACGAGATCAACCTGGATTAAGGCGGGTCCTTGTTTCTGGTCAGCTGCTTAGCTGTGTCAATTCTTTGCGACCCCATGGACTGTAGCCTGCCAGGCTCCTCTGTCCGTGGACTTTTCCAGGCAACAATACTGGTGTGGGTTGCCGTTTCCTACTCCAACCTAATATCACTATTAACAATAATAGTAACAAATTAGCATTGGTTGCTAATCTGAAGTGCTTTGAGGAAAAAATGGACAGACTAAAAGATGGAGGTTAACTATTAGACGAATTCAGAAATGAGTGTAAACAAAAGGCAAAAGCCAGTGCTCTGTGACAGCCTGGAGGAGGAGAGGATGGGGAGGGAGGGGGGAGCGGCTTCAGGCGGGAGGGGACACATGTATGCCTACGGCTGATTCACACTGATGCATGGCAGAAATCATCACAATATTATACAGTAATTATCCTCCAATTAAAATAAACAAATACATTAAAAATAAACTGCATAACAAAGGATGAGATGGTTGGATGGCATCACCAACTCAATGGGCATGAGTTTGAGCAAACTCCAGGAGTTGGTGATGGACAGGGAGGCCTGGCGTGCTGTGGTTCATGGGGTCGCAAAGAGTTAGATGCGACTGAGCGACTGAACTGAACTGAGAAAGATGCACCAGATGGGGAGGCTTGCTCTGTTCTGCTCTGCTTTGTTTTTTTTTTTTTTTTTTTTCCAGTTTTTATTTTTTTTTTCCATTTATTTTTATTAGTTGGAGGCTAATTACTTTACAACATTGTAGTGGTTTTTGTCATACTTGAAATGAATTAGCCATGGATTTACATGTATTCCCATCCCGGTCCCCCCTCCCCCCTCCCTCTCCACCCCATCCCTCTGGGTCTTCCCAGTGCACCAGGCCTGAGCACTTGTCTCATGCACCCAACCTGGGCTGGTGATCTGTTTCACCCTAGATATACATGTTTCGATGCTGTTCTCTTGAAACATCCCACCCTCACCTTCTCCCAGAGTCCACAAGTCTGTTCTATACATCTGAGTCTCTTTTTCTGTTTTGCATATAGGGTTATCGTTACATCAGAAAGATAAAGACCATTACAGTATACTAACACATATATATGGAATTTAGAAAGATGGTAACGATAATCCTATCTGCTTTGTTTTTATAGCTGGGGAAAGGGAAGAAGAGTTCTAAAGAGAAAGAACAAGACCAGACTTCAAAAAGGCACATCGGTCTCATTCCCAGGCTCTGAGAGCTCCGGTTCTTAGAACGCAGAGGAGAGCGTGCAGCCGCCGGAAGCAGAGGGGCACACAGACAGGATCACGGCTGTGGTGGAAACATCAGCCCTAATTGCATAAGTGAGGGGGCTCCAGAGAGACGTCTCGGGGAACACAGGGCTCGGAGCGCTCTGGATGGCCGGAGCGGACAGAACAGACACAGCAGCGATGCTGTAATAATGAATGAGAAAATGACAAATGGCGCAGAGACTTTTGGGGGCGGGAGTTTGTTTCTGTTGCTGCTTTTAGGCCTCTTTTTAGAATTGGGTCAAGATGTAAGAGAAACATTTTGTTGGTTTTCCTAAGCAAGAGACTGACGCAGGTAGAAATACGCTAGAGACAGTCACGTCACCGTGAACTTGGGGGCAAGGGTGAGTTATTGGAAGAGAATCATTCCCGTTGAAAGAGGTGGTCTCATGGCTGAGTCCTACAGATGCGCTAAAGAAAAGCAAGGGTCTCTCATTGATTATAGGAAGAGAAACAATCAAGATACCACATGTGGCATTTATCTGCATCTCCCCAAAGAAAGACAAAGTGAAAAGAGGGCTGCAGGTCAATAACCGTCCTGAAGGCCCATCACAGACTTGATGGAGAACAAGAAAGATGGCGGGGGATGTGATAATTCAGATGCTGACACATGTCAGAGCGGAGGGACAAGTCCAACCAGTTTTCAAAAAGAAAATCTTGGAAAAAATATATGAGGGAAGATACCAAATTATCTCAAGTAGTAAAAAGTGTGTTCTGGTGGTCAGGCTCCTTGAGAATACCCTCTCCTCCTGGAAGGCCATGCTGTCTGGGAAGGGCTATGTGTGCCCATGTGTCCCCAGTCAGCTCCTCCATTTATTATTATCTTTTATAATATTCTGTTTTGCTTGGATTTTCCCCAGTCTCTCATTAAAAAAAAAAAAGAAAAAGTTATTTATGATGTATTTATAAATCAAAACTTGGTGTGTATGACCCGCACAGGTTGTTAGCATCTAATCTGAAAGAATCTTCCATTTTGGGAACAATTAAGAATGAAGAATACAGAATAAAGGCAGTACTGTAAAGTACCGCCTTCACTGATTAACCCACAGGTTTCTAAATAGTGGCACTTCGAACGAAAATGTTGTTTACCCCCTACATCGCCAGGTTCCCAGGCAGGACGGTGGTTTGTTGTTCCTCTCTTGAGTTAACCTGGTCAGGAGCAGAATCTGACAACCGGCAAGCAGGATACAGCAGGGTGAACAATGGATTCTAAACAAGACTCTCCCACTGACCAGCAGAATCATTCTAGGAACTTGGTGTTTAAAATACTGAGATGAGATCACAAACAAGACGCTTTCAAAAATTATAAAGTATAATATGTGCATAAAAGAACTCTTTTATTCCCTTAATAATCGGCTGTGTTTCCTTTGTAAAGTTGTTAAAGGTCACGGTGGGAAGGATTTTGGTTTAGACATAATGACCCCAAACAGACAAAGAGCTCTTGTTAGATCACAAGTGAACTGACTATTTATGTTTAAAATAATATTTGTGTCAAACACAGTTAAATAGTTCTAGAAGCCAAATTCTATAATGGTGTTTCAAAAATAACGAACGACAACAGATTTTATTAGAAAACTGTTTTGAATCCACAAACAACACAAGAGTTCGCCCTCCCTTTTTCGTAGGTGGAATGTTTAAGATCCTTTCAGGCTAAGTCACCCCCGTTCTCCCAAGTGAGCTGGAAAAGTTTAAGTGGAACCGAATTCAAAGCTCACGAAGAACTGGCCGTCTCCACCCAGCCTTCCCTGCTAAACAGGCCTGAGTCGAAGATCTGGCTATGTTTTCTTGACCCCGAGTCCTTGAATGGTCACTTTAAAGGACTGCACATGAAATGATGCTCGGCTTGGTCCCAACTGCACCGGCAAGCGTGAGGAAATGTGTCCTCTCTCTTCTCAACCCCTGCAGTCTGTGGAGCAGTGCTTTCTCCAGGGAACAGCGTGGGCATGGATGGTTCGACCCCACAGCCACAGCCCCCTCACCCATACTCCACATTCCTGTTGCTGCAGTAAAATGCATTATGTGGAGACGCACAGACCACTTTTTTTTCCCTTAGGGCAGGAAAAAATGAGTTCACTCAAAATGCCTGGCATTTTTCTCATTTATGAGATGTCACATTTTGCCTTATTCTTTTTTATTTCAGGGAGAGGGGAAACTGTCAATCTGTGTGTGAAATTTTCATATTACTATAGCACAGATGAAAAGATAATTGAATTCCTATTTCTAAGCTCCGGGCGACTAGGAAAATCCGAATTCCACTCCCCCAAATAGATGTTATATTTTAGTGAAAGGAACCCGAGCGAAGTGTTTTCTGATCTGGGCTCTGGAAGCATCAGCACAGGGAAACTGGAGTTGTGTGACCTCTGAATTCAGGGACTAGCCCTAGGGAGTGGTTTATTTCCTTCCCTTCTGGGTTCCAGGAGTGGGGCTCAGGTCTTTAAGAAAGCAACAGGGATGCTAAATAAGAGAAAGGAACTAGTGAAAGAAAAGGAAGAACCTGGGAGGTCCCTCTGCTCTCCCTGCCCTTGGACCGGCCCAGCAGCATCTTCCCTTCCTAATCCTATCATATCATTTTGTGCCAGGGAACTTCACCGCACACACAGTTCTGCTACAAAACCAAATTCT
Source organism: Odocoileus virginianus (assembly GCF_023699985.2). Taxonomy (NCBI): domain Eukaryota; kingdom Metazoa; phylum Chordata; class Mammalia; order Artiodactyla; family Cervidae; genus Odocoileus; species Odocoileus virginianus. The sequence goes on from NC_069687.1 coordinate 7,527,221, forward strand.
GTTACAACCAAGCTCAGGTTCCTCAGAACTGTGAGTTTATCAGTATACTCCATGCAACCTGAAAGAACATGCAGTTTCTCTTTCCCACAATGTCGGCACTTTGAAATTCATCTTCATCTGTCTTATAGTCATCTTAAAAAAAAAAAGAAACTCCATCCACAAACGCAGTTTGAATCAGTTTCTAATTACTGAGGTTTGCCATTGTTCTTAGCCTATTAAAACCAGAAACATGTGGAACGGAAAGGTATGATTTCCTTTGAAAATGTTTGTTTTGCTCATTTTCTTTCTGTGTATCAGGAAGCCTCAATTACATACAATAATGATTCACTCCTTCTGTGAATCAAAAGTATATCCCTGATGAGCATGAAGCTAGCCTTTGCGGCGTGTTCTATGACTTTTATTGCTTAATTTCTAACCACCAAACAACCAATGATCACAGCTTAAGGCAAAATATGGGCCAATTTTGATTCAGCAGAAGCAACTCTGAACCCCGAGGAGTAATAATCTACTAGTACAAGGTTACCACAAGATTGTTTTAAAATTAAAGACCCATAGACTATTAGCAGGAGGAATCTTGGCCAGATTAAGTAATCGAATGTTCTCCTGTAACATGTAGGAGACTGAAGTCCACAGAGACGAAGAGGATTAACTATGATTTTTTTGAAAGTCCATGAAATGATTACATAAGCAAGATCGAGATGAAATACGAAAGGACTCTTAGGGAGAGTAAAATCTAACACAGACAATGTAAAAGTTGTCAATATATTTCCCATCTTGGGGAATTACAGCCAGAATTTTCAACTGAGTCATAGTCTGGCAATGTCTGGAGACATTTTTGGTTATTTTTGGTCGTCCTGATGGGTGAGAGGAATTACCAGCATCCAGCACATAGAGGCCAGGATCATGTTAAACATCCACCAATAACAGGACAGACTCCACAGCGGCGAGTGATCCGGCCCCAACATCAGGAGTGCTGAGAGCAGAACCCAGATGAAGGATCGTGCGTTTGTTCGCTCCGTAGTGGAGTGAAGTTGAACTGCCACCACAGGCTGGATCAACATGAATCCAGTGGCCTAGCTCCCAGTTGAGGAGTGAAGGGCTGGGTAATTAACATGCAGACTGACCAGGAAATACAAACAGCTACTGAGAAGCCATGCAGTGGGGTATGCGGGAGAGGGAGGGTAGGGTGGGACAGGTGAGGCAGAAACGCCCACGGACAGGGGACACACGAGTCCAGGGAGACGGGTAAGCGAGGCAGGTGGAATGATAGCAAGGTGGGCAGGGAAGGGTTAGGCAGAGGAGGGCACAGCCACCCCAGACCCAGGGCTACCAACCACACATGTTCTCAGACAAGCCTTAGGACAGGCACGTGTCAACAGGATTTTTGGCTAGGTTTCCCAAAGCTGACTAGGGCTGCTCATGGGTGTATCATAGCCCTAGCAAGCAGGAAGAGGAGGAGAAAGATCCAAAGTCCTAGAGGGAGATGAAGACAGACAATAAAGGAGGAAAAAGGGGACAAGTAAAAGGTTTTCCCAGTAGTCATGTATGGATGTGAGAGGTGGACCATAAAGAAAGCTGAGCACCAAAGAATTGATGCTTTTGAACTGTGGTGTTGGAGAAGACTGCAAGGAGATCCAACCAGTCCGTCCTAAAGGAGATCAGTCGTGAGTGTTCCTTGGAAGGACTGATGTGGAAGCTGAAGCTCTAATACTTTGACCACCTGATGTGAAGAGCTGACTCATTTGAAAAGACCCTGATGCTGGGAAAGACTGAAGGCAGGAGAAATAGGGGATGACAGAGGATGAGATGGTTGGATGGCATCATCAACTCGATGGACATGAGTAAGCTCCGGGAGTTGGTGATGGACAGGGAGGCCTGGTATGCTGCAGTTCATGGGGTCACAAAGAGTCGGACATGACTGAGCAACTGAACTGAACTGAAGAGGGAGAAGAAAGCCCAGGGGCCCTGGGGTCACCAGTGTCACCAGACAAGGGACAGCGCTGGTCTGAGAACCATGGCCAGAGCGGCAAGTGTTTCCCATCCGTGGATCTTGCCAGAAGAAAGAAAGTCGTGTTTCCAGCCCTCACACCCAAGCTGATCTGTTTCACTGTTCAGTATAGAGGGTCTTCCTTGAAGCATTTCTTATGTGCCAAGGAGTAAGGAACAAAAGCGCAGGAATCCACCCATCAGATGTGTAAGTGTTAGAGGGCAGAGAGGAAAGGCATATAGAAGCCCCTTTTCAAAAGCTTTATATATAATATATACAAATTCCATTGAATTTATTACAGAGGTAAATAAATTTACTATGTTCTGATTCATTTATTTTGGCGGGAATTTTAAGAGACACTAGTCTGATTCTTTGGAACTTGGTGCTACCTTTAAATCATCTGTGTCTCTGATGACTTATCTCAGAGGAATTTTTGAGGTTAAATATAACTTTCAGTAAATAGCCTTCAGCAACTTTGGCTTTTTATCAACATCTCCAAGTGTTTCTCTAGCTAAGTTGGCATTTTCTTCCTCCTCTTCCTTCTTTCTAGCTCTTTCCTCATTTTTGGGAAACCAAATGACTAAGTGTGCTGAGACTCACCTCCATGCATGTCTCTCAGAACTGCTGATTTAAAAGACAAAGAAACAGGGGATGAAACTGGATAAAATCAAGTGTGCTGCAGTCTTGGACAAACACAGGTGGTGTGAGGATGCTTCACCAGCGCCCTCTCTCCATTTGCTGTGTGTCTCCCAAGCTCCTGGCCTTGGGACCACACTTTGCACAGAGAGCCCTCTCTGCCGCTATGTGTCTGCTTTTTCTGTAACCTAAGTGTGGTTCACACTGGAAAGGCCCACATTCTGGTAAAGTAGACGATCACTAACAGAACAATCCCTGATGGTTCAGACAGTAACGAGTCTGCCTGCAATGCTGGAGAGCCAGGTTCGATCCCTGGGTCGGGAAGATCCCCTGGAGAGGGGAATGGCAACCGACTCCAGTATTCTTGACTGGGAAATCCCATGGACAGAGGAACCTGGCAGGCTACAGTCCATGGGGTTGCAAAGAGTTGGACACGACTAAGTGACTTCACTTTCTTTCAACAGAATGAAACATCATGAGCTTAGGGATCAGCTGCAGAAGAATGCCTTCAGGATGAGCCAGTGTGATTTTTTCAAAATATAAAATTCCTTGGAAAAAGGACTCAGGCCTCTTACTGAGATGACCAGTTGTGTGAAGGTAGATTGAAGAATTAATGCTTTTGAACTGTGGTGCTGGAGAAGACTCTTGAGAGTCCCTTGGACAGCAAGGAGATTAAGCCGGTCAATCCTCAAGGAAATCAACCCTGTATATTTGTTGGAAGGTCTGATGCTGAAGCTGAAACTCCAATACTTTGGCCACCTGAGGCAAAGAGCCAACTCTTTAGAAAAGACCCTGATGCTGGGAAAGATTGATGTCAGGAGGAGAAGGGGATGACGGAGGATGAGATGGTTGGATGGCATCACCGACTCAATGGACATGAGTTTAAGCAAACTCCGGGAGATGGTGAAGGACAGGGAGGCCTGGCATGCTACAGTCCGTGGGGTCATGACTGAGTGACTGAACCACAAGACGTGTGATATGCACAGGAATTCACAAAATGTATCTCCAACCTTAGCGATAATCTTTCCTGGGGAACTTGAGGATGTAGATATTCATTCGGAGACAGACAGAGAGAGAGAGCTCATTTTAAAGATGTGTGTATTAGTCACTCAGTCATGTCTGACTCTTTGTGACCCCGTGGACTGTAGCCCACCAGGCTCCTCTGTGCCTGGGATTCTCCAGGCAAGAATACTGGAGTGGGTAGCCATTCCCTTCTCCAGGGGATCCTCCCGACCCAAGGATCAAACCCACGTCTCTTGCATTGCAGGCAGATGCTTTACCATCTGAGCTACTAGGGAAGGCCCTATATTTTATTTGACATATAAAGATATGTTAAGATACATTATCTAAAAATCTCACATCATTTTTGATCCAATAATTAGATTTATTATATAAGCACTTCCTTGAGTGAGCTGCAAGGTATGATCGCTGTGCTGCGCTCATTTGTTCAGTTGTGTCCAACCCTTTGTGGCTCCAAGGACTGTAGCCTCCCAGACTCCACTGTCGATGGAATTTTCCAGGCAAGAATAATGGAATGGGTTGCCATTTGCTCCTCCAGGGAACCTTTCCAGCCCAGAGATCAAAGCTGTGTCTCTTGTATTGCAGGAAGATTCTTTGAACCACTGAGCCATCCAGGAAGCCCATCAGGAATGATTAGGGGGAATTAAAATAGTATTTTCAAAATTAAGGTCCATATTTTTCTAAATAACATCATAACCAATTAACATCATAACCATTCTAATGATTGGGAGGGCAAATTAGATCTGCTATGTTCTGAGTCCTAACAACTGACTATCGTTTATCTCACTTTTAAATGGTAGAAACTTGAGAATTTCCTGTGTGTACATTTTGAATCATTTTTCAGTTTCCATGGCACCATAACCAGGAGTAACCTTCATATTAAAATATTCTACATACTGGCCTTCAAGTCAGTGATGACATGCCCGTGACAGCGCCCTCCTTACCTGGGACTTGCCTTTGCTGTAACAGGCCTTCTTGGTTGCTTCGTCACACTCCCACTCCACAGCCTGTAAGAAACACCAGCGTGATAGCAACTGTTAGGACGTGACTTAATAAGAGGAAAACAAACAATAAGGCACTGGTACCCAGAAGGGGTGACACAGAGAGGCCACGGCACCCAACATTTTCACAGTCACAAAGTTTACACAAAATGCACATCATCCGGTCATGTGGGTTTACACTGAGCTTTCAAAGGGAAGCATTTTAAAGGACTCATCCTCCAAGTATTTTCATTTATGCAGCAATAATGTGATATTTCAAACATCACCATAAGACAGGCACACGCTATGAGTCAGTGACTCTGACGCAGTGATGACAGAAACACTCACTTCAGTGCATCACGGAATAGATTCTTAAGATGCTGAAAACAGAAGCCTTGAAACAAACCGATCTAAATCCTCATGTAGACATGTTTATCTTAATAGTCTGTCATTTATCAATATTCATAGATAATGAAGCGAGGTTGACTGAGTGTATCCCTACTCCCCAAACACACATATAGATGATGAATAGTCAATAAAATAAGCAGCTCATGCAAAGTCCAGCTACTACTTCCTTCCAAAGCCACTAATTTCCATACTCTCATTGGTTCCCACTAAATACTGAGAGCTACAGCTTCTAAATTTCTTCCCTCACTTTCCAGATCTAACTCACACTGATCAATTTGATATGCATCCTTTGACACCTGATGCTAACTCACAAGTGGACCTGTGCTTAGTCAAGATAATGCACAGGACTTACTTCACAGGAAGAAATGATGCTTGCAAGCTTTAATGGCTGGTATGTTGAGATTGGGAATCATATTTTGAACAGATTTAAGCATCTGCGGTATTTATATTTTCTACTATTTTATGGAATGTGTACTTTCATAGGGCCTAAATGTTTCCTTTATTCTGTCCGTCTGTCATCACAATATTGTCCTATTTTCCTGTTACAGTTGGATTTCTGAAGAATTCAAGAGTTCTGAAGAACCAGATGAATCATTACCAGAAAAAAAAAAAACTGAAGTGAGGGACAATTTGTTGTTAGTTTGGATTACTGCTATATAATAAACTAAGTGAAAAAATACTAATGCTAGATATTATGCAAGAGAATAAAGGCTTCACTCTTACTTTTAAAAAGAATGTTTTTTTTTTCTCTAACTCTTCTGAACTGAGGAAAATAACAAAAGTCATATCAACACCATTATCTAACATCTACTGTTCTCCAAAGAATGTTACATAAGAGATTAAAACATAAAACACCACATTTTCCAAATCTTATCTTGCTTATCAAATATGAATCCACAAGAAAAGTGTTCTAGAGAGAACCACTTAAGGGCCTTTCAAACAGAAACAATACTATAACTGTTTTCCCCTGTGCAGACTTAGAGATTTTTGTCCGTGTCAACATCTGAGGAAAGAATTTGTTCTTTCTTCCTGTGATGTTTTCCTGTTCATAATGTTTAATGGCACAAAGAAGGTTAGAGCTAATTAGCATCTAATGCAAACAAATGACTTGAATTTCACACTAGAGAGACAGATCCTTTTATGAGAAGTGATGACACCTCAGAGAAGAGATAAGAGCTTCACATACAGTTGCATAATTATATATCCCCAGGAAGCACAGATAAAAGAAGTGCATTGCTGCAGTTTTGAGTGGAGTGTTCCTTTAGCAGACCTCTGTATAAAAGCTCATCCTGTTGTTTTCATGGAAATAAAGATATCCATGTCTTCACACTTTCTAAGGTGAGGGCATGTTTATGTGTTTAGTTGTTCAGTCATGTCTGAGTCTTTGCCATCCCATGGACTGTGTCCATGGGATTCTCCAGCCAAGAATACTGCAGTGGGTTGCCTGTTCCCTTCTCCAGGGGATCTTCCTGACCCAGGGATCAAATCTGGGTCTCCTGCATTGCAGGTAGATTCTTTACAATCTGAGCCACCAGGGAAGTCCCGCCTTCACCCTTACTCAAACTCAAAAAAGAAATGATACACTATGATATTACAGTTGTTGCCTAATCCCTAAGTTATATCTGACTCCTCTGTGACTCCATAGACCATAGCCCTCCAGGCTCCTTCTGTCCCTGATACTTCCCAGGCAAGTAGGTCACCACTTCCTTCTCCAGGGGATCTTCCCGACCCAGGGTGGAACTTGTGTCTCCTGCATTGACCGGCGGGTTCTTAACAAGAGCAACCAGGCAAGCCCACACTATGATACAGTCTTTAGCCAAGTAGACCCTGGTATAACTTGCATATTATATTATCAAGGGGACTTAGAGTTATATACCACAAAGAGGATTTGTGCTGCATAATTGCTAGGCAAATTACTCAGTAAAATGCTTTAGATAATGGGGCATTCCTAGTGGCTCTCACTTGTCTAGTGAATTTGTTGAAAGTTAAACAGTACTGCACTCGTCAGTAAACTTAAGAGCTGAAAGAAGCAGTTAGTGCCAGAGCTACAGGAAGAATATTTATCAAATGCTATCAAAAGTCAAATCCTTCTGATGAAATGGCAAACAATCAGCTTCCCATGTTTTCCTAACATCCAAGTAGCCTTTGCATTTTCAAGATAAACTCTGGCCAAGGATTGGAAGGGGACAGTAATAGAAAAAAAAAAAATTGTGACAGTTCTTGAATATATGTCACTACTTTATCCAGTTTACCCAGAAAGAGCAACTGCTCACATAAGTTTATTAGACCAACAGAAAATGGAAAAAATCTTACAGATGTTTCTGAAGACAGTTATTAAAAGTAGCAAAATTGCTTTCCTGTGGCATTTTTATTACAGTATATCAAGTTTCCAATAATATTCAAATCCAGAATTAATTAAAGACTATGATTATATAGCTATTCTGTTGATTCACTTTCACCCTGACTAGAAGACAGGATAAAGGGAAATTATATTAAGGAGAGAAATGAACTATCTTTTGTAGAATTGAACACATGTGATTGGATATCACAGAATTTGATAAAGAATGGAGTAGGGAAATGTATCTTTTCCAGATTGGCCTAAAATTGGGTGTTCCAGATGAGCCCCTTATTTTTTTTTCACTCTTGTATTCTATTTATTTTTTTTTCCATTTATTTTTATTAGTTAGAGGCTAATTACTTTACAATATTGTAGTGGTTTTTGTCATACATTGACATGAATCAGCCATGGATTTACATGTATTCCTCATCCTGATTCCCCCTCCCACCTCCCTCTCCACCCGATTCCTCTGGGTCTTCCCAGTGCACTTTAGCCCCTTATTTTTCACTCATTCAGCAAACTAGACTTTACCTGTATGACCTGGTCACAGCAATGGGTAAAGACACTTTCACTGGAGAGAAATATGAATTTCAGTGGGACTCTCCAGGATCAGATTTCTCAAAGTTTCTCCATTATTTTGCTTGAATTAGATTACATTTTAGCCTGGTCACAACTTTTCTTTATTCTATAAGATTCATAAATTTTTAAAAATCAAGCCATCTCTCTCTAATTTCAATGGAGATTTATTGTGCAGAATGAAATTTTTTGATACTTTTGGAACAAATTCCACTATGATTTACGAAGCCATCTTTCTGGTTGCCTTGCATTTTGAGACACTTTCTACCCATGCAAACCTGCCTTTACGACAGTCACCACAAAGGCTAAGGCATTCTATGTCTACATTCTGGGTCTACATTCTACATACATTCTAGGTCTGTTGCACTCAGCCCTTGATGCAACATTTGTGATCTTATTTTCTATCTCTGTTTCTTTCACATCCTTAAATTTTTGTCATCTCTTTGTCTTTTTCTGCAGCATAAGACCTGGTAGAGAAAAGGTATCTAAATGTTTGACTCTATTCTGTATTTAGTCTTCGTTACATTTTTCAACAGCAGACGTGTTGCAGTGATAATGTGATTACTCGAATATCCAAAGGCAATGAGTTTGAAATATCTACATCTTAAAAGACACAAAGATTCCAGTTTGCGGCTTTTTTTGTCTGTAAATAGTTAGAAATAATATCTACGCTATTCAACAACTTACAGAAGTGTTGCTTTATGCACACACATTTACTACTCTCTCATTTAATATTCATTAAATACCGACCAAGTGCAAGACACCAATAGATAATGAATGAAATAAGGAAAAACACACAGAGAGATAATATTCACACAAATCAGACATTAATTTACAATAAAATTTAAGTGACTTCTGTCAGCCTAGTCAGCATCAGGCTAAATCTGAGAATGCATCCAAGGTCATTTTTGTTATTACAGAAGCATGTTCATCCAGAATCCAGTGGTACACTGAAACTTACAACACCTTTAACTTTCAGGAAGTGACAGAACTTTCAGAGAGAGCAGGTTTACCAAAAATCATGTTATACCTGCAGAAATCCTGGGTGTGTCAAAGCATTTATGGTTTCACGATACAGTCTACTTCCCTGTTGCGCACACACACACATGTTCTGGTTATGATTAACAGAACTGTGATCTCAGAAGTAAATAGGATGGGAGAAAGAAAAAAAAAGATTGGCTCCTTTTACAGACGAGTTACATACATATAAATCCACAGTTCGTGGAAGTATATAAACAAAGCTGTGTATTATCACATTCTGCAGACAGAGAAGTTAATTAGACCGGGACCAGCAAAGGCAGATATTTTCATAAAAATGAAGAGAACAACATTCTAGGCAGATGGGCCAACACTCTTTCAGCAGATGGCTTTGCTAATTAGATACTGGCAAAAGATAACATGAAAAAAAAAACTAGTTTAATTACACAGTGCCAAAAATTAACAACCACCTGAGGGCTTTTTTAAAAAATATGTTTGCATTCATACTCTTATGTCATGGATTTCTGTGAAATGCTGCAGAATGTTAAATTGTCATGATGATTATAAACAAATTGCCAGGGACCGTGAGACTGTATGTGTTCAAAAGAGAAGCAAAATGCAAACGAGTCGGAATTTGAAACAGTTGTGATTTTTATGCGACCTGAGTCAAGCGTCAATCTAGTTATCCTTGGGCAAAGGCAGCTTTGATAATTATTTTAGGGGTCACACTTGATAGGTTCAAAACAAGTGGCGATTGGGAATTCCCTGGGAGTTTAGTATTTAGGGCCGTACACTTCCATTGCAGGGGGCCTGGGTTTGATCCCTGAACTAAGAAACGGGGCACTTGAGATGGAAAGGTGTGCACTGCAAGACAAAGGGGTAAAGAGTTGAGTCAATTTAAAAGGATTTGTCCAGTCTGTCTCTGGGTCTTTACTTCTTAGTGGATATTAAGTGTATTCATTCATTTTTAACATCAATTCACCGTACACGGACATTTACATCTACGGCAAATGTAGGCAAGCCCATTTTATTCTTACTGGCTGTTTCCAAGTCAGAGAATTGGAAGGGGACTTTTATATATCTTCTAACTACTGTTTTTTGATTCTTACAAAACTGAAGTCATCCAACATTAGAGAAACATCTGAACCTCAGAGAGTCCCATACAAATGTGCTATAATCATTGTTTAAATCCTTATATATCAAAGCACAAGATTTTCTTCCACAAAATAATACCAGGTCAAACTTCCTTTGATCCTTGCCCAGTGGAGCTCCCAATTTGTCAAACGCTCACTGGGGCTTTTGTTTTATAATCGGGCTTTTTAAATTCAGGACTATTCCTTTTGATTGAGCAGACAACGCATGAGATTCCTAGGGCTGATGTAATAGAGCACTGCAAACGGGGTGGCTTTAAACAATATACATCTATTTTCTCACAGTTCCCAAGGGGTAGGTCAGAAATCAGCCAGAGTTGCTTCTTTCTGGGCTCTCCTGCCTCTGGTGACTGCTGGCTATCCTTGACCTTCATTGGCTCTGGAAGCAACACCCTGGTCCTTGCAACTGTTATCATACAGTCCTCCCCTTGTGTGTCTCTGTCCAAATGCACTTCTTAAGAAAACACTGGTATTTGAATTAGGGCCCACTCAATCCATTATCTTAACTAATTACATCTGCAAAGATTCTGTTTGCTAAAAAGGTCACATGCTGAGAATCGAGTTGAAGATGAATTTTGGAGGGAGCCCATTCAACACAGTGCAGATAGTCAGACATAACGACATAAGAAACCCTGTTGTCTGAAACCGACAACAGACAGCACATTAATGAGGGACATTGTTTGCTGCAAATTGGCCAAATCTTACCACAGCATGGATAGCAGTTGATAAAACTTCCAGTCAGTTCAGTTCAGTCGTTCAGTCATGTCTGACTCTCTGCGACCCCATGGACCGCAACACGCTAAGCCTCCCTGTCCATCACCAACTCCCGGAGTTGACTCAAACTCATGTCTGTAGAGTCAGTGATGCTATCCAACTATCTCATGCTCTGTTGTCCTCTTCTCCTCCCGCCTTCAATCTTTCCCAGCACCAGGGTCTTTTCAAAATAGTTGGCTCTTTACATCAGGTAGACAAAGTATTGGAATTTCAGCTTCAACATCAGTCCTTCCAATGAATATTCAGGACTGATTTCCTTTAGGATGAACTGGTTGGATCTCCTTGCAGTCCAAGGGACTCTGAAGAGTCTTCTCCAACACCACAGTTCATAAACTTTGGTTACACCCTAATCGCAGTACTACATGCTTTCTATACATTTATCTCACATATATGCCTCTATAATTTTGTGTGGAAAATACCATTAAGGTTATGTTCAGGATGAGGATAGTGGCTAAGCCACTTTGCAAAACCACATCGAGAGCAAGTGGGACACCAGGATTGGAATTTGGTAGCTTGGAGGAAGTCTGGGCTCTAATCCACTCTCCTTCACTTTGAAATTGTCAAAGTAACTGATCTTCACTGGAGAAGGAAATGGTAACAGCACTCCAGTGTTCTTGCTTGGGAAATCCCAAGGACAGAGGACCTTGGTGGGTAGTGGTGCGGTTTGCAAAGCGTTGGACACAATTTAGTCATTGAGCACAACTGACCTTCATTACCGCCTGTCACAGTTTTCATTTTTCATTAATTTAGAAAGTGAAGTGATGTGAAAGTCGCTCAGTTGTGTCCAACTCTTTGCAACCCTGCCAGGCTCCTCTGTCCATGGGATTCTCCAGGTAAGAATAGTAGAGTGGATAGCCTTTCCCTTCTCCAGGGGATCTTCCCAACCAAGGGATCAAACCCAGGCCTCCTGAACTGCATCCGGATTCTTTACTGTGTGAGCCACCTTGGAAGCCCATGATTTAGGAAAAACAAACAAGCAACTGCACACTTAAAGCACAGAAATGTGCATACACCGAAATTTGGAGCTGTAGACATTCAGCAAATATTAATTAATCATACAAGCCATCGATTGCCTTGTCATGGAATGCATTCATTTTTAAAGCCTCTGGGCCCACTCATGGTCCTAGCATTGATTTTAAAGGAGGCATGATTCATCCAATGAAACTCTCTAGTTACAACTGCATGGCCAGGGTATGATATAAAAACTGAGGTTGATTTTGTGACATTACACATCTTATTTTCTTGGGCTCCAAAATCACTGCAGATGGTGACTGCAGCCATGGAATTAAAAGACACTTGCTTCTTGGAAGAAAAGCTATGATTAACCTAGCCAGGATATTAAAAAGCAGAGCAGTCACTTTGCCAACAAAGGTCTGTCTAGCCAAAGCTTTGGTTTTTCCAGTAGTCATGTATGGATATGAGAGTTGGACTATAAGCAAGGCTGAGAACTGAAGAACTGATGCTTTCAAACTGTGGTGCTGGAGAAGACTCTTGAGAGTCCCTTGAACTGCAAGGAGATCAAACCGGTCAATCCTAAAGGAAATCAACAATGAATATTCATTGGGAGGACTGACACTAAAGCTCCAATATTTTGGCCACTTAATGCAAAGAACCGACTCACTGGAAAAAGACTCTGATCCTGGGAAAGATTGAGGGCAGGAGGAGAAGGGGATGACAGAGGATGAGATGATTGGTTGGCATCACCAACTCGATGGGCATGAGTTTGAGTAAGCTCCGGAAGATGGTGAAGGACAGGGAAGCCTGGCATGCTGCAGTCCACGGGGTCTCAAAGAGTTGGACACAACTGAGTGACTGAACAACAACAACACATCTCGAATATCTGAACAGTCTGCTCTTGAGACAGCAAGGATATTGTGCTTTTAAAACAGATATTGATATCCCATCCCTCCTCTGCCACAGACTTCCAGGGGGGTCCTTCATTTACCTGGAGGAAAAGTTAAAACCATCTGGAAGGGTCTCCCAGATCTATTCACTTGCCTTCTCTCGGCTTTCCTAGCCTCCATCACCCCCATACCCTGTGCTGATCCTCAGAAAAGGCAGATGTGTTTCCTGTGGCTTGTATACCAGGTCATCCCACTTTCTGGGACACAAACCTGGCTAATGCCTATGCCTCTGGCTCATCTCTGCTCAAGGGTTACCTCCTCATGGGGCCTCTGGGGTCATGCATGGAAATAGCAACAGGCATTCTCAGCCCCCCTGGAAGGTGACTCCCACTTGGGTAGGCATCTCATCCCCTCGGTTCACTTCTGTGTCCCCAGCACCTGGAACACTGCTTCACACACAAGCTTGTTCAACAGCCCGCTTGCTGCATACATGAACAGGCCAAGGAAGCTCTATGCCTGCAACCTTGAAGTGGCTCCAGGCACCCCGATGGTGCTCCCCAAGTGGAAGGGACACGTGAGGCTTTGGTACCATACCCTATGCATCTGTGGTCCACACACAACAGTGCTTCTTCCAAACCCTCCCCTGACATTGGGAAGAGACACATCAAGGTGGGTGCAGAATCCACCAGAGCAGAGTCCCCGGGCTTTTAGGCAGCAGGGGCTGGTCATGGTAGATCATTTTTCCACAGTCTGGGGTGGGGGACAGTTTCGAGATGATTCAAGCATGTCCATTTATTATGCTGCCACTGATCTGACAGGAAGCAGAACTTAGGTGGTAACGTGAGTGATGTGGGGAGCAGCCACAAATACAGATGGCGCTTTGCTTGCTCACCCACCTCTGGCTTACCATCTGCTGTGTGGTCCAGTTTCTAACAGACCATGGACAGGTGCTGGTCCTTGGCCCAAGAGTTGGGGACCCCTGCACTAGAGTACAGATTTCTTTTTCCTGCTTTTGTGTGTGTGTGTGTGTGTACACGCATGCGCTTTCACTTCCTTAAATAAAATCTTATGTAGAATCTCATATGCCGTTGTTTAGCTACTAGGTCTCATCCAACTCTGTGACCCCATGGACTATAGCTTGCTGTCAGGATCCTCTGTCCATGGGATTCTCCAGGCAAGAATACTGAAGAGCGTTGTCATATCCTTCTCCAGGGGATCTTCTCGAGCTAGGGATCGAACCTGAATCTCCTGCATTGGCAGGCAGATTCTTTACCTCTGAGCCATCAGGAAAGCCCTATAATCTCACATCAGTTCAGTTCAGTTCAGTCATTCAGTTGTGTCCGACACTTTGCGACCCCATGGACCGCAGCACTGAGGGTTGCCAATGCCTTAAATTTTTATATGTGGTATGCATCAATGTAAATAATTTTTAATTAATAGAATTAACATATATGCAATACCTAAAATCCTTTAGCACCTCTAGAATTCTGGGACTCTAGGAGGCATATTTGGTTCTAAGGAACCAAGCACCTTTGATAAGCAATCTAAAGCGTTTGAAGGGACTTTCCTGGCGGTCAGTGGTTAAGACTTTGCCTTCCAATGCAGGAGGTGTGGGTTCGATCCCTGGTCGGGGAACTAAGATCCCACATGCCTCTTGGCCAAAAAACCAAAACATAACACAGAAAGAATATTGTTACAAACTCAAAAGACTTTAAAAACAGTCCACAACCAAAAAACAAAACTTTAAATAAGCAAAATGCTTGGAATGAAATTGAATTTGGAGAAAATGTAATGGAAGGTGAGTTCTAATAATCTCACCCTACTTCTGAACATGAATGAGCCCTCCCTAGATGATTTTGTGAAAAAAAGTGGATTAGGAAGGAGGCCAATATCAAGGGCTTTATAAAATCTGGTAGAATATTTAGAATTATGACTGTCAGACACCGAGGCACCAAACAACTCTTATATTTCCAAAATGTTGCCATGAGTGAAAATGTTGCTGGAAGGTAAGCTAGTGAGCACAGCTGCTCTTGGTTTCAAAGAAGTTATCTTTATGGATCCAAGAGAGATTGGTTTGAAAAATGGCATATGCTGGAGAGGGTGTGGAGAAAAGGGAACCCTCTTACACTGTTGGTGGGAATGCAAACTAGTACAGCCACTATGGAGAACAGTGTGGAGATTTCTTAAAAAACTGGAAATAGAACTGCCATATGACCCAGCAATCCCACTCCTGGGTATACACACCGAGGAAACCAGATCTGAAAGAGACACATGCACCCCAATGTTCATCACAGCACTGTTTATAATAGCCAGGACATGGAAGCAACCTAGATGCCCATCAGCAGACGAATGGATGAGGAAGCTGTGGTACATATACACCATGGAGTATTACTCAGCTATTAAAAAGAATTCATTTGAATCAGTTCTAATGAGATGGATGACACTGGAGCCCATTATACAGAGCGAAGTAAGCCAGAAAGATAAAGACCATTACAGTATACTAACACATATATATGGACTTTAGAAAGATGGTAACGATAACCCTATATGCAAAACAGAAAAAGAGACTCAGATGTATAGAACAGAATTGTGGACTCTGGGAGAAGGCGAGGGTGGGATGTTTCAAGAGAACAGCATCAAAACATGTATATTATCTAGGGTGAAACAGTTTACCAGTCCAGGTTGGGTGCATGAGACAAGTGCTCGGGCCTGGTGCACTGGGAAGACCCAGAGGGATAGGGTGGAGAGGGAGGTGGGAGAGGGGATCGGGATGGGGAATACATGTAAATCCATGGCTGATTCATGTCAATGTATGACAAAAACCACTGCAATGATGTAAAGTAATTAGCCTCCAACTAATAAAAATAAACGGAAAAAAAAAAGTAAGGGTGGGAGGGATCCCAGAGGCCTCTAATAAGGGCAGAGATGAGAGGGCAGCCTTCCCTGGTAGCTCAGACAGTAAAGAATCTGCCTCCAATGCAGGAGACCAGGGTTCAATCCCTTGGTCAGGAAGAGCCCATGGAGAAGGGAATGGCAACCCATTCCAGTATTCTTGCCTGGAGGATTCCATGGACAGAGGAGCCTGGCAGGCTATGGGATTGCAAAGAGACAGACATGACTGAGTGACTCACACACACACACACACACACACACCCAGCAGAGTGAAGTTCCAAAAGGGCAGAAATGTCTGTATCCCAAACTGATAGAAAGTGACCATGTGGGAATACTGGATTAGTATTATGAAAGAATGAATGGATGCAAAAAAAAAAAAAGAAAAATGGCATAATATCCAATTCATCAGCATAAATGAAGGGGTAAAATTGTAATTATGGAGAAATGACTATTTTTATATATAAACTTGCTAAAGTGTTTGTATATAAAGAATCCAATACAAAGTAAACCAAGCATGGGATAAAAGTGTTGACTTCAGAGTGGATTGACTTCTCAAGGGCCAGATCCTTAACTACACATTTTCCAAATATCTGAAAAATATTGCTTCAAATGCCGTATTTTCAAACATACGATTACATCTTCCATCACACAGGTGGGGCAATTCAAACATCATGATATTTATAATATTTAACAAAAATTGTGACGTTCATTAGAAATGAAACAGATATAACACAATCAAATTAAAAGTAGGCATTCTAGCTGATGTAACATTTATTCTACTCATGCAAAGAAGTACCATGAAAGGAATAAATTGATTATGTAGTCATGAGACATATCAGACCAAGGTGAGCTTTTTAACACTACTTGAAGACTTTACAGAACAATGACAAGAGGTCTTGCAAAAAAATAAAAATAAAAAAGGCAGTAAATTGACACGGAATGCTCTGTTGGACCTCAGTCAACTGGAAGGATAAGCAACTTTGCATAATGAATGTTGTCTTGGAAATGTCTCCACAAGGCTAAATTTGTACTAGGGCTTTGACCAAAACCTGCTTACACAGAGCACTTGACTACTGACAATCACATTTCAGATCCACAGGGAAAAGTGAAGAGAAACAGTTCTGGCCCTACTACAGGAATGCGTTTCCCAGCCATAGAACAAGACTCCACTTAGGAGTGCAGTTAAAGAGTTTGAAAGAGACTGCATCTCACAGTGAGGGAGTTTAGAAGGGACTGCACCTCACAGTGAAGGACCAATATGAAGGGACTGCATCTCACAGTGAAGGACCAATATGAAGGGCCAAGGTGTTAATTTTGAGGCAACATGAGATGTAGAAAAACAGTCTAGCAACCATAGCATGAATGCGAAGAGATATAGATTCTTTGTTTGACTTAGTTTTATTCTGTTGAGATCAAAAAAATATTTTTTGTGTTTTCAAGATACATTTGTGATCCCATATGTTAGGTTTCTCTTGCTTGAAGCATAAAGTCACCTTTATTGGGTTCATCAGTTTTGGTCCTATTACTGTATATTCTGGCTATATCCTAATGAATGCATCTTTAAGGAACTGTGACCATAACACTCAGCATAAACGTAAATACTTGGATGTTTGTTTTTAGTTTTTCCATCAATATTTTCTATTTTTTTCTGAAACTAGCTTCACAAAACCAACTAATACTTTGTACTTGATTCCTTTTCTTCATGGTTCTAAGTTAGAATGTGTGCACTAGAATTCACGGAAGTTCTTATAAAGCCCAGATTATGGATGCTTACTAGGGAATTATTCTATACTCACTGAACCACTCGGAATTTATTTATTGTTCATGTTATAAACCCTTGCTTCCTGAGATGCACCCTACCGCTACAAAGATTGAATTTATTTCAACTTCAAAACATATTGATCTATTTGTCAGATCACCAAATATATGGAAAATCCTTTATAGGAGTCTTATTCAGTCTTAGTTTCATAAATTTCAGTTTGCAGCTAAGAGAAACAAACAGTAAAATTTGTTTTCTGGTATATATTGGGGCAGTTACATTTCTCTCCTATTTTACATAAAATGTATAACAGGATGTGTAATTTTTGTTCAAGAAATATTATTTATAATATTATCACAATGTTAAAAGAGAACTTAATGAGTGCTATTGATATATTCATTTCCCAGTTAATACTGAAGCCTCATAATTTCATGAATACCTGCTTGAACTTAATCAAGCCAACAAATAATTTAGTATTCAACAGGAATGTGTGTTTTCACTATTTATTTCATCAAGAATTTGTCTCTTTTCTATAGTACAATCAGTTTATTTATGTGCCAGGGAATTATTATAACTAGTACTAAAGTCTTTGATGAGAAAGAACTCTACCTTGTAAACAAGTCTGAAAGTATTTCAAGTATGAGAATGAGAACCGGTGGTTTTTTGATATATGCAATGTCTAAGATATTTTGATTGAAATGATTTTATTGTTACAATTTTACAACAGATTGAAATAAACATCACTGTTTCCCCTCACCCCTTTCCATCCATTCTTAGTTGGTCTTTACCTGTATGATAAGCCTGAATTGGCAACTAATTGCCAAGTGTTGCAACTTTACGCAATTTTGTGTGAAGGAATTTGATTTCCATCTCTATGGCTCTGAGTAGCATCCAGAAACACAATTTTGTGTGTATGTAGGGGCGGGGCATGGTCGGTGGATTTGAATAATGGCCCCCCACAAAAGGCATTCACACACTATTCCCTGGAACCAATGAGTGGTACCTTGTAGGGCAAAAAAGAACTTTACAGATATGATTAAATTAAGGATCTTGAAATGAGGAGATTATCCTGCATTATTCAAGCGGGCCCTAAACACGAACAGATGCTTCCTTATGAGAGAGGTAGAGGGAACAGTGACAAAGACCCGGGAACAGGCAATGTGACCACAAGGATGAGACTGGAGGCGTGGCGCCGCCAGCATCTAGAAAAGGCAAAGAAGTGATTCTCCCCTGAACTTCCAGAGAGAGCACAGCCGGGGAGATTTAATTTTAGCCCCATGAAAATCATTTCGGACTCCTGACCTCTACAACTCTGAGAGAATACATTTCTCTTGCTACAAGTCACCAAGTTGATGTTAGTTTGTCACAGCAACCATAGAAAAATGAATTCAGGCATAAGTACACGTGAATTAGTCACATGCAAACACAGACACACATGATTTTCACATCACCAGGTGAACAAATTCATCTCTGTGCTTGTGTTGGACATCTGAGTTGGTCCCTGCAAAGAGGAAACAGGCAGACCCTGCTTTGCAAACGCTGCCGGGGGGATGCTTGCAGTGGTTTGGGGGCACGGAAGGCATCTGGCTCAGGGATGAATCAGGGGAATTTCTCAGGGCAGCAAGGCTTGAGCTCAGTGGTGAGGGAACTGACAGGGGAGGGTGGGTAATCATGAAAAGAGAAGGAATTGGCCACTACAAAGGCCTAGAATGGGAAGAAAGCGTGTCCATGTGAGGACCTGAGTCACTGGGGTGGGAACAGAGAGGAATGTGGCTTTCCGGGTTGGCGTGTAGCTCAAGACAGGGCTCGCAAACCGTGCCAAGGAGCTCAGCTCTTTCCCTCTGAACTACAAAAAGCCACAGATACGATGCTAACCCAGATGTTGGCATGGTGAGGTCAATAATTGAGAAAGTTCTCTCTGGGAGCCTGGAAAGGAGTGTAGCAGGTGAGCCATATGTGTAGACAGACATAGAGGCCACTGCAGGCAACCGGCGGATGCTGAGGGCCTGAAACACACAGGGTCAATGGGATAAAGAAGGGATGAGTGATCAGCCACCTTGGAGTGGGAAGAGCTCGGCCAGATTAAAAAGTAGATGCCCGGGAGGGAGTCACCCACTCCCCTGGCCAGACAACCGATCACCCATCAGCAGCTCAAGTCTGTCTAACCTTTTGATGAAACAAATTGCACCCACTCCTCTGGCTGGGCCCGAACTAAGCACTGGGCACAATTCTGGACTGCCTTCTCTCGCTCCACAAGTAACTTCAGAAAAATTAAGCTTCCTTCACCATGTGGTTTGAAGGAAAA
Organism: Odocoileus virginianus; assembly: GCF_023699985.2. NCBI lineage: Eukaryota > Metazoa > Chordata > Mammalia > Artiodactyla > Cervidae > Odocoileus > Odocoileus virginianus. Next base: position 7,546,869 of record NC_069687.1, read on the forward strand.
TATAATAGACTGATCCATCTACTATCTTCTGCTAAAGAGCAGAAGAGTTGGCAAAGAGTTGGCAAAAAACCAAATTCATATGTTTTGATCATCACACTCTTGAAACAAAAGTATTTTGGTTCACTGGTAACAAAATTCTGGGTTTTCAAAACCAATTCAATAAGAAAGCACAATAACCAAAGCGGCAAACCATATTCATCAGGTGAAAGATATCACTGAAGGAAGTTCAGTAAAAGAACTTCTTTTCCAAAGTCACACAGAAATGACTTCTGTGCTTGAAATTCTATGTCCTGAGACAAACAAATAGGATGATATAAAAGAAATGTGACCTAAATGGGAATCAAAAATGAGGAAAAACATAATCTAACAAGGCTCACGAAGTTGAAATTTGTAAGTGGAAAAAAATAGCGAAAATACAGTAGAAAGAATGAAGCTTTTCACATCGGCTAGGCACATTCCTTTTAGATTTTCACCTATGTGGAAACTTCTGAGAAAGAAAAATGCTATTAAAAATGAATATCTATTCGCTTCTAAATAAGCCAAATTCAGAATTCAGGCTGGAGTTTCAGGTACACGGGTTCAATTACTGTCATTCTTAACATTAACAGAGGAAATTTAATGCCATTTTTATGGAACACTTTGGGTCTGACTGTGACTTTTCAAGTTTTGACTCTGAATTCATTACTGTCTGCCTTTTGAATCAGCATAGTGAGTTCAACCAGACCCAACAGGCAAACACACATGCAGAAAGCTGTCAGTCAATCTGGAGTTGACACAGTGCTCCAAGCATAGCTGACACAGAGGAGCAATAGAACAGCAGAAACCAGAAACCAGACAATATGTGGCAGGAAAACACCCCTAAAATAGATGTCAGAAAGACACATCGGGGAAAATGTTCTAGAATCCCTGCTGGGGATAATGTCTGGTATCCTTCCTCCCATCGCTACACATTCTGTCTTCACCAACAGCCACACGAAGCAGCTACTAGTATAAAATCCATCCTACACAGCAGCTAGAAAGGTAAATAACATTCCCAAGATCACCAAGCCGCTAAGCAGATGACCTGGGATTTGAACCCAGGCCACCTGGTTTCAGCCTCTCTGATGTAAGCCCATGTGCTATGGCCCCTGCTTCCAGTGGGTGGGCTCTGGGACCTCCCAGATTCCTGGTTCCTTCCTGCCTCATCAGAGACCTATTCAAAGATGGAGTTCGCTTGCTTTGAACTTGTCAGAGGAAATAAAATGCATCATGTTCTCTTTGTAATAAAAAAGCAAAAAGACTCTTGGGGGGAAATGGAAAATAAAATGACTTGGTTGAATTACACTGGTTGGTGCCAGGGCTTCCAGGATAGGGAGGGAGGGAGCGGGAAGGGGAGGTGGGGTTTCATGGGGACTGAGTTTCAGTTCAGGTGAAAGGTGAGAAATCTGAGAGACCGATGATGGTGAGAGTTGCATAACAACTAAGTGGTTCTTGGTACCACTGAACTGTACAGTCAAATACGGTTAAAATAATATGTTTCATATCATGCAACTTTTACAAGAAAAAAGTAAGAGAACTATTTGGTTGAAGAGGTGATGCCCGTTCACTTTTTACTGAAATTTTGATAAAACCAGTAATAGATTCAGTGCTGATTCCATACTGGGCATGCTCATTCATTTGAACGTGTTGGCAAGCGTCCCCTAACCCTTCCCATCGGCACTCTGAAAAGGCATGGAGAACGCAAAAGTAAATTTAATTGAGAACAGTCCGTCACTTTGCCATTCTGCTGAATTACCAAACTCACTTGAAATAATAACGAAGGCAAGGTGCAGCTCATACATGAGTGAATAAATGTGTAGATAATCCCATCTTCTGGCAGGGAACAGCTGGGGAAAGGTGATTAAACTACATGTAGCTAACTCCCACCAGGTTATATCCCCAAAGTGAATTTATGTGTTGAATTTGAGGGAATAAAGTAAAAGCTCTCCCACATAAATATCATGGAAGCTGATAAGGACCAAGGTCAATAGACCCCTCAATGTCCTGAACAGGGTACAATAGACCCATCCATTACAGGGGCGCAGCCGAGAAAACACAGTATTCCAGGCTGAGATTGTAAGGTTCCAAGTTCTCAGTGAAGCAAAAGATGGGTCCCCACCTTCTCACATGGAATATAGAGGGCAACCTCTTCCTCCTCCAGCACAGAGCAGGGAAGCTCACAGGAGGTGTGAAGGACCACGGAAGGAGCCATGGCAAGCCTGAGAAGGAAAATGAGGCAGTACCATGCGGCCTGGGGCACTGCTGGGTTCTTACACTTGCTGGGAGCCAGCCTAACTGGTCTCACCTAGAATGTGACTCTTCCTGGGATCCAGAGTCACAAGATTCCACTTGCTATCCTCTTACCAAAGGACCCAGCCTTTTCAGTGCACTCAGTCGCGTCCGACTCTTTGTGACCCCACGGACTGCAGCACCCCAGGCTTCCCTGTCCATCACCAACTCCCGGAGCGTGCTCAAACTCATGTCCATTGAGTCGGTGATGCCATCCAACCATCTCATCCTCTGTCGTCCCCGTCTCCTTCTGCCCTCAATCTTTCTCAGCATCAGGGTATTTTCTAAGGAGTCAGATCTTCGCATCAGGTGGCCAAAGTATTGGAGCTTCAGCTTCAACATCAGTCCTTCCAATGAATATTCAGGACTGATTTCCTTTAGGATGGACTGGTTGGATCTCCTTGCAGTCCAAGGGACACTCAAGAGTCTTCTCCAACACCACAGTTCAAAAGCATCAATTGTTCAGCACTCAGCTTTCTTTATGGTCCAAGTCTCACATCCATACATGACTACTGGAAAAACCATAGCTTTGACTAGACAGACCTTTGTCAGCAAAGTAATGTCTCTGCTTTTTAATATGCTAAGTTTGTCATAGATTTTCTTCCAAGGAGCAAGCATCTTTTAATTTCATAGTTGCAGTCACTATCTGCAGTAATTTTGGAGCACCAAAAGAATAAGGTCTGTCACTGTTTCCATTGTTTCCCCATCTGTTTACCATGAAGTGATGAGACTGGATACCATGATCTTCATTTTCTGAATGTTTAGCTTTAAGCTAATTTTTTCACTTTCCTCTTTCACTTTCATCAAGAGGCTCTTTAGTTCCTCTTCACTTTCTGCCATAAGGTGGTGTCATCTGTGTATCTGAGGTTATTGGTATTTTTCCTAGCAATTTTGATTCCAGTTTGTGCTTCATCCAGCCCAGCATTTTGCATGATGTATTCTGCATGTAAGTTAAATAAACAGGGTGACAATATACAGCCTTGACATACTTCTTTCCCAATTTGAAGCCAGTTTGTTGTTCTATGTCTGGTTCTAACTGTTGCTTCTTGACCCACATACAGATTTTTCAGGAGGCAGGTAAGGTATTCCTATCTTTTGAAAAATTTTCCATTTTGTTATGATCCACGCAGTCAAAGGCTTTAGCATAGTCAATGAAGCAGATGCTTTCCTGGAATTCTCTTGCTTTTTCTACCATCCAACAGAGCCCTTCCGAGTTTTCCTAAATGGTCCCCAGGCTGCCAACAGCGCCACCATTACAGAGAGAAACCAACCATCCTCTGGACGCAATTACACAGGCTGTAAAAAAGCACTGCCTTTCAACTTACTGTTTTCTGGGTATTCATTAAAAGGATTATTGCTGAAGCTGAAGCTTCAATACTTCGACCATGTGATGCAAACAGTCGACTCATTGGAAAAGACCTTGATGCTGCGATTGAAGCCAAGAGAAGGGGGCAGCAGAGGATGAGATGGTTGGATAGCATCACCGACTCAATAGACATGAATTTGAGCAAGCTCTGGGAGAGAGCAAAGGACAGGGAAGCCTGGTGCACTGCATTCATGGGGCTGCAGAGTCAGACATGACTTAGCCACTGAGCAACAACCAACCCAATCATACCCTAAAAGAGCTCTAATGTCTCTGAAATAAGTGATGCTACTAGAGTTATCCTTCTCACTTCCTGAAGCCTACAGGTCTGATTAGGCTGAACAATTAAGAGAAGCTATTTTTTCTCACCTTTTTCTTACTTGTTTTTCCAAATAATATCACTTTCTCCCATATCACGTCTATATGTGCTCTCACCCAAGGGCAACAGACTTAATGGATTGTGATGATGGATAATTAGGTCTCTTAATTATTTTCTTAGGATTATTGTAGCTGAGAAAATCAAGCCACATGCACATACATCCAAATAGTAATTATGAGACATTTAATTGCCTTTTAATTTAGAAATGATTTCTGGTTTTGAGAACTATCTCCAGCCAAGTGCATTCATCATTTTTCTTTGCATATTCAAAGACATTCTCAGTCTATTTATAATCATTTTGATTGGTTTACCTTCTATGGTGGTTTGACAAATGTCATGTGTAATTGGTTAGATTTGTGTTCATGCTAATATACAATCTGGGTGATTTGACCAACATATAATGCTTAATTACTCAATTTTAATTTAATCTATTAAAAAAATGGATATGGCAAGTCCAAACGTGGCCTACAAAACCTCAGAGCATCAACTTTTCTAGACATCCAACCCTTGGCATTTCTAGAAAATGTCCTCCCTAGGGAATATCTGCTAATTCTTACTTTTCCTTTAAACAATGAGTCTCAAGGACAGAAACTTTTAACTTTAGGAAAATAGCTTCTGCTGCTGCTGCTGCTAAGTTGCTTAAGTCATGTCCAACTCTGTGCGACCCCATAGATGGCAGCCCACCAGGCTCCCCTGTCCCTGGGATTCTCCAGGCAAGAACACTGGAGTGGGTTGCCATTTCCTTCTCCAATGCATGAAAGTGAAAAGTGAAAGTGAAGTCGCTCAGTCATGTCCGACTCACAGTGACCCCATGGACTGCAGCCCACCAGCCTCCTCCATCCATGGGATTTTCCAGGCAAGAGTAATGGACTGGGTTGCCATTGCCTTCTCTGAAAATAGCTTATATGTTGCCATAATATTAGTGAGAATCAAAATCATCATTGCATAATAGTTCTAAAATGGCAAAGTGAACTTTCTCTCCTGATGCCGAACAACACAAAGGACAGTCACTGAGGCTCAGCCGTGTTAAATATTGATGAACTCACAAAACCAGCAATATGAGTAGAAACCCTATGTTACCCTTAATCCTTTGTAATTGGCTCTATGCCAAGAAAAAAACCGAAACAGGCAATGCTAACTAGTCATATTTCCAGGCAGCTCAGTTTACAACTTGCAAACTTTATTTCATTTTCTGAGCATCTACTCTGTGACAGAATCTGAGATACAATTAGGCTCCTTTCCAAACCCTCCTGCACTTTAGGAATTCTGAGCCCAGGAGAGGTGACAGAAAAGGCATGATTGTAATACAATGCGAGAAGTAAAAGTACATACAGGCAAGCATGCAGAAAGGAACACCTCGGGTAGAGGTGATGATGAGTCACACTAAGACGCTTAGCCAAGCTTCCGTCTGATCAGGGCTGGAGCAAACATGGAGGCTCTTCCGGTAAATGAAAGGAGCACATGCTGCCTGGAAAGAGGCAACAGCATGTATAAAGTCTGTGAGAAGAGAAAAGGCATCTCCTGTCTAGGAAACTGCAAGAATGCTCTCTGCGTGAAGGCCCTGAGTCATGCTGAGGACCAGCAGGCTTTGATGATGGAAAGAGAAAAAAGGTCAGACCATGAAGCTTCTTATGTGATGTGGTTTGAAAACGGAAATGCTTATATTGAAGGGATTTAGTAGAAAAATCATATACTAGTTTACCTATATTAAGACATGAATCACAGTATGAGGCAGGGGAAACTGAGGCACAAGTCGTTACAAACGCCGGCCCAAGGTCAGGAATCCAGGGAAGGAGCTAGGGTTCAAGTAGAATTGGACAAATAATTTCCTGCGAACCACCGGCAGCATGTTCGGGAAGGATTAATCTCAAAAATATACAAGCAACTCCTCCAGCTCAACTCCAGAAAAATAAATGACCCAATCCAAAAATGGGCCAAAAATCTCAACAGACATTTCTCCAAGGAAGACATACAGATGGCTAACAAACACATGAAAAGATGCTCAACATCACTCATTATCAGAGAAATGCAAATCAAAACCACAATGAGGTACCATTACACGCCAGTCAGGATGGCTGCTATCCAAAAGTCTATAGGCAATAAATGCTGGAGAGGGTGTGGAGAAAAGGGAACCCTCTTACACTGTTGGTGGGAATGCAAACTAATACAGCCACTATGGAAAACAGTGTGGAGATTTCTTAAAAAGCTGGAAATAGAACTGCCATATGACCCAGCAATCCCACTTCTGGGCATACACACCAAGGAAACCAGATCTGAAAGAGACAAGTGCACCCCAATGTTCATCGCAGCACTGTTTATAATAGCCAGGACATGGAAGCAACCTAGATGCCCATCAGCAGACGAATGGATGAGGAAGCTGTGGTACATATACACCATGGAATATTACTCAGCTATTAAAAAGAATTCATTTGAATCAGTTCTAATGAGATGGATGACACTGGAGCCCATTATACAGAGCGAAGTAAGCCAGAAAGATAAAGACCATTACAGTATACTAACACATATATATGGAATTTAGAAAGATGGTAACGATAACCCTATATGCAAAACAGAAAAAGAGACTCAGATGTATAGAACAGACTTGTGGACTCTGGGAGAAGGCGAGGGTGGGATGTTTCAAGAGAACAGCATTGAAACATGTATATTATCTAGGGTGAAACAGATCACCAGCCCAGGTTGGGTGCATGAGACAAGTGCTCGGGCCTGGTGCACTGGGAAGACCCAGAGGGATAGGGTGGAGAGGGAGGTGGGAGGGGGGACCGGGATGGGGAATACATGTAAATCCATGGCTAATTCATTTCAATGTATGACAAAAACTACTGTAATGATGTAAAGTAATTAGCCTCCAACTAATAAAAATAAATGGAAAAAAAAAAATTGGATGAATAGTCCAGAAATTGACTGAGGAAAAAGGATTGAACAAATGAGAAAATAGAAAATAATTCATAAGAGAACATTACCTATTTTAAGCTCATAGAGGATAAAGCAAAGAAGCCAAATTCAAGAAGTGTGAAACTCCAATAATTTGGCCACCCGATGTGAAGAGCTGACTTATCTGAAAAGACCCTGATGCTGGGAAAGATTGAGGGCAGGAAGAGAAGGGGATGACAGAGGATGATATTGTTGGATATGGTATCACCAACTCAATGGACATGAGCTTGGGTAAACTCCGGGAGCTGGTGATGGACAGGAAGGCCTGGCGTGCTGCGGTTCATGGGGTTGCAAAGAGCTGGACACAACTGAGCGACTGAACTGAACTGAATAAGACAGAATCAGTGATAGTAACGGGTAGACTGTATTGGACTGGCAAAAAGTTCATTTTGTTTTTCTCCTACCATCTTAGGAAAAACCTAAATGAACTGTTTGGCCAACCCAATATCAGTACAGGCTTTATTAATGGAGTCAGAAACTTCCAAAGGCCTTAAGTGCTCTGGACAGAAAGTCTCAAGTCAGTTCGCTGAGGTCAGCTTGAGGTATATGTGTACTAAGTTGCTTTAGTCATGTCCGACTCTTTGTGACCCCATGGACTGTAGCCCACCAGGCTTTTCTGTCCATGGTATTTCCCAGGCAAGAATACCAGAGTGGGTTGCCATTTCTTTCTCCAGGGGATCTTCCAGACCCAGGGATCAAACCCATGCCTCTAATGTCTCCTGCACTGGTACGCTGGTTCTTAACCAAATGGTGCTGGTGGTATGAAAAAGTATTCCATTGTTGCAGAAAGAAGCTAGATTGGAGGTAAAGGAAAACAAAACAGAACATTGTTTTATTTGAGACTTAAATTGCCTTTGCTTGGGAACTAAGGGGATACAGTGATTTAAGAGTGGCTCAGACATTTTGATTTGGCTTTTGTTCTTTTCTGGGAAGGGAATGGAATAAGAAGTCACAACAGCTCACACAATCATAAATCGACATTCTACATGCTGGTTAACATGCAGAGTCCATGCTCAGCTGCTGGTCGTATTACTGTAATAAATAAGGATAAATCAAAACCCTTGTGTGTTCAGAGTGTGAGGTGATTCAATGGAACGCAAAGACTCACATCTATGGCACAGTGACAACTCAGCACAGTTTGTTGTCCCAGACAACATAATGAAGCACCCAGGACAGCATCTGGTTATCTAAGCGTTTTGCTAATGATTTCTCAAAAGCATTAGAAAGAACCACCTTCTCCCCATGTTCTACAACTCACATTCTCCAGGTTTTCTTCTCCACTCGCTAGCTGCTCCTTCTCGGCCACCTCTAGTAATTCTCCCTCCTCTGTGTTCCCTCCAAATGGTGGCCTGCCTCTGCCATCTGTCTGGGTCTCTTGTCTTTCCTCTCAACCTTTCCTTCTTGGGGACTATGATCTGGTCCCATGATGATAAATGCCATCAATACACAGTCCCTCCATTCTTGCTCATTGCCAGCAATGATTCATATTTTTAACTCTCTCTTGGATATATCCCCCGGGATAATCAAAAGGGGTCTCCAGCTGAATGCGTCCCAGTCACCATGCCTGGTCTCCTTCAGTTGTCTCAGCTTGCTTCCCCTCCCCTCAGGGTTTCCCCATCACCACTCAGCCAGTTGCTTGGGTAAAAAGTGTATGAAGCATCCTGGATTCCTCTCATTTCCTCATTGCCAACTTCCAAGCCACCAGCAAATCCAATCGACCGTGAAAAGCAGAAAAAGATTTCAATCCACCCAACCCTGAATACTCTTTGGAAGTATTGCTGCTGAAGCTTAAGTTCCAATACTCTGGTCACCTGACCTGAAGAGCTGACTCACTGGAAAAGACCCTGATGCTGCAAAAGATTGAAGGCAAAAGGAGAAAGGGTGGCAAAGGATGAGATGGTTGGATACCCATCAACACAATGGGCATGAGTTTGAGCAAACTCTGGGAGACAGTGAAGGACAGGGAAGCCTGGCATGCTACAGTCCATGGGATCACAAAGAGTCAGACATGACTTTGCAACTGAACAACAACAACCATTTATCTACACTTCCACAAAAAGTATGTTTTTCAATATGAAAATTAGATAGTGAATATCTTCTGATGGCTTAATATTGTCCTTAAAATAATACCCAGAGTCCTCAGCCTTGTTCAGAAAACCTTGTGAGATTTTATCACCATTTGTTTCTCTGATTACTTGATACCATCCCTCTGCCCCTTGACTAGTAGGAACCAGTAACTTCTTTATATTCCTTTGGCTCACCAAAGTCTGTTCTGGTTCTTTGGATCTGTTGGTATCTCTTTCCAGAACCTCTTCCCCTCACCTAACTCCTCATCTTTCAGGCATAAGCTCAAACATGACTTTCTAAGGGTGGGTTTTTTCCAGCCACCTTATCTACAGGAGACCCAGAGACACTGCCCATTGTTTCACTGCATTTCACTCTAATACTTCTCTTAAGCATGGAGTCCAACTATTATCCAACTTCTAAGAGAAGAAAGTCCTTCTTTCTGGCTTTCTCCTTTATTCCCCACACTTAGAAGTCTGCTTGCCACATAGGACATCCCTAAAAGAAAACACTGAAAGAACAAATTTAGGATTATAAGAAGGTACAATGATTTTGCTTTTAGAAATTTTCTGAACATAAGTTAACAATTTTAAGGCCAAAAAAACCCCCTCATTAACATTTGTTATCAGGTGAACTTAGTTCTAAGACTATTGGTTTAAGATGAGTGTCAAGTCTGGGCAAAGCAAGCTGAACTTCTGTATAATGGGAAAGTAATCCCTGTTTTTCTTGTTTCACACGATTGTTGAAGGTATAAAGAGATAAATATGGGAGCACTCTACAAACTCAAGGGCAAAGTACATCAGTAGTAGTCCGGCCTGGGATCGCCTGTCTTCCTCAGGCATTGGCAAGCTCATGCTCATCCTCACGGATACGCTGCCCACTGAATGGTGTCACATAACCACCTGGCCTTGAAGAGCTTTGCTAGCAACACTCCAGAACATAACTCCTGTGGAAGGCGAAAAACCAAAAGTACAAAACAAAACACGGAGAACACTTCTTAGCAGTCATCTCTATTAGTTTTTCATAGCCACCTGTCACGAGACATTCAGATTGTTTGATGGATAAAATTCAGCTCACCTTTTATTTCCAATAGGATTCTTGGTACACATACTACTACACTATTATAAAGGGAAAAAGTAAAGCTCAGCATATCTGAGAGACTATATATAATACATATATAATCTTCATGCCAAATCAAATTTCACTTGAAGGCAAACCAAATGAAATAAAAGCTTCTGTGTCACACCTAAAAGTGTTCATCAAAAGATACAGTTCCAACTCAAAATGTGTGGTTTACATTAGGGACCCAGACTCTGTATGAACCTTAAAAAAAAAAAAAAACTGATTATAATTTCTCCTTGCAACACCTTGGAGTTCCTCTGCAGGCACTAAGACCCCCAACCAGATGGAGGAAGGCAATTTCAGGCTGAGGACAAGATCCCCAGAGCACTGCCCTATTACCTCACCACTGACCAATCCGAAGAAAGTCTGCACTCAGTCAAAGTTAACAAAGACTCTGACCCCTCCCCAGAGGATTCTTGCCTCAAAATCGTTCATGGTGGTGCTGAATCTTTGGAGTTGGTTTTTGCACATTTGGTTCCTCCTCGAGGGCTGTATATAACCATGTGATGCACATCTTGGACTCGTTCTGCAGAAACTGAGACCTTCATCCAGGTAGACGAGGGAGGCCACACACTGAGCACAAACACGTAGAGTCAAACTGACTGCAGTCAGAGACGGATGACTAAGATTCCAGAAACATCGCCCTGTATCTCACCAGTAACCAGGGAGAAGAAAGTCCAAGAGCTGCAACCCTCACCCCAAACATGGCCTTTAAAAACCCTCCCCAGAAAACCATCAAGGAGTTCAGAGCTTTGGAGCATCAGCTGCCTGTTCTTGCTGGATGCCCTGCGATAAACACTGTACTTTCCTTCACCACCACCTGGTGACAATGATTGATCTTTTGATACTGATTTCTAACACAATTCCACAGTGACTAAGGGAACAGACTCTGTGTGCTTTCAATACGTTTAGACCACAAAATTTTTGCACCTTGTGTTATAACCCTTGGTAAGGTTCGTTGTCTCCTGGTTTATAGTCTATGGGAACTTGAACAGAATTTGTATCCTACTGTTGGGTGAAAATTGTAGAAGTCTTAATTATGTTGAATTGGTTCACAGTGCTTTGAAAGACTGCTAGATCCTTTCACTTCTCGGAATATTCATTTTATTAATTTTTAAGAGTTTGATATTGAAACTCCAACTAAAAACTTTATCTACTCAAAAACAATTGTAATAAACAATAAAACTATATATAACCTAGTTTTATATTTTCCAAGTCTCCTGTAAAATACTTTCATAATTAAAAAAAAAAACAACTTTAAAAATAGACTGGGTTACTGTGAGTCAGGCTAGCAAACTCAAGTTCAGTTAGTACTAACAAGAACTTATGAATGGCATTTAATACAGAGACTTAATTAAACTAAGAGCATTTAATCATTTAAAGAAGCATCCATTTTAATCCACCTCTAATCCTTCAGGTATCTGTCTTTAACTTGGAATACAGCTATAGTGGAAGGGATACATGCACACAGTTTCCAGGCAACAGCTCACTTTTCTTAAAACGTTATAGTAACACATCTTTCCATGTGTGTTGACAAGAAATTGCTCTTTGCTTTGAGGAAGATTTGAAAATAAAATTTCAAGTAAATGCTTAAAGAATTCCAAATGATTTGAAGATTTGAAAAGCTAAATCCATTCAGTCAGTAGAAAAAAAAATACAGCTGTCTGCCAAAAAAATCTATTCAGAATATTAATACTTGCTTCTTGCAACATTTGGAGAAAACTGAAACAAACAGTGCTATGCCTTGAGGCATTTATAAAAATTAGTTATCAGTGTATGACACAAGGAGAAATGCACATTTGACCTTTGTCCTGTCCTTCTCACCCTCAGTTCCTGAGACATTTCTAAAACCCTTGGAATTTCCCGCGTGACAGGAATATCTTTTGTTATTCATTAAGAAGCTACTTTCAGTCACTCCTGAGTTTATGCTAATGAGGTGACTCCTGATGACCCCAATGGTGGCTTCAAGCAGATACACTACTTTGCCAACAAAGGTCCATTTAATCCAAGCTATGGTTTTCCAGTAGTCATGTATGGATACCCTGGAGGAGAAAATAGAAACCCACTCCAGTATTCTTGCCTGGAAATCCCATGGACAGAGGAGCCTGGTGGGCTACAATCCATGTGTCACAAAGGGCTGGACATGACTGAGCGACTAACACACCACATACACACACACACACACACACACACACGGATGTGAGAGTTGGACTGTGAAGAAAGCTGAACACTGAAAAATTGATGTTTTTGAACTGGTGTTGGAGAAGACTCTTCAGAGTCCCTTGGACTGCAAGGAGATCCAACCAGTCCATCCTAAAGGAAATCAGTCCTGAATATTCATTGGAAGGACTGATGTTGAAGCTGAAACTCTAATACGTTGACCACCTGATGTGAAGAACTGACTCTTTTGAAAAGACCCTGATGCTGGGAAAGATAGAAGGCAGGAGGAAAAGGGGATGACAGAGGATGAGATGGTTGGATGGTGTCACCGACTCGATGAATATGAGTTTGAGCAAGCTCCGGGGGTTTGTGATAGACAGCGAAGCCTGGGGTGTGACAGTCCATGGGGTCACAAACAGTCAGACATGACTGAGTGACTGAACTGAACTGCGGTTTTATGCCCAAGGCGCACTAGCTCTATGACCACAAGACTGGAACTTACAGCCTTACCTGCTGGAAGGGGAGAGGGGCTGGAGACTGAGTTAAATTAACTCCCAAAGATGTATTCATCCATCCATGCTGATGTAACAAAACCTTCCCCAAATACCTAAGTGATGGGGTTCAGAAGGTTTCCTGGTTGAGGCTGGTGAACACTTTAAGATGCTGGGAGGAAAGTGAGTTGAGAAAGACCATGCACGCTCTTTCATGGGCACTCCCACCTCATTATTTCCTTGCTATGCACATCTCCTCCATTTGGCTTTCTCAGTTTCATCCTTTGTAATAAACTGGTAAATGAGTAAAAATAAAGTGATTCCTTGAGTTTTGTGAGCTGCTCTAGCAAATTATTGAATCTGAGGAGGGGAAGGTGGGAAGCCCGATTTATAGCCAGTTGGTCAGAATACAGATGATAATCTATACTTTCTGATGCAAGAATCAGTCAATTGGCACTGACTCCTTAACCTGTGGGGTCTAGTGAATTACAGGAAGTTAGTATCAGAACTGAAATGAATTGTAGGACACCCTGTTGGTGTCAAGAGAGTAGCAGAATTGTTGGTCTTAAGGAAAACACCCCTCATTTGATGTCAGAAGTGTTGTGAGTAGCCACAGGTCAGACAATAAAAGGAATAAAACTGTCCCTGCTTTTGCACTCTGTCCTCCAGGGTCAGTGAAGTCACTAGAACACATGCATCCTGCCATTTAACCTTTATCTGTGACTAGAGTTTAGCTTCTTGTGAAACATACGAGAACACGGTCTTTAATGCCTATGACTTGTCCTAGATTCTCATCATGATTACACGGGAAAAATCAAGTTATTCTTATTAATAACACGTGGGTTTTTAACCATGAGCTGCTCTAAAAGATGTCCCTCTTAGCCTGGGTTTTCCCCCATTCACTTGGGTCCTTTTTTTTTTTTTAATGTGCAGAAACACTGCAAAAACAATTTCAACTGCTGTGATCATTTCTCTTTTCTCAAACACGCACTCACCTCATCTCTCCCCATCTCCCCTACAGAGACTGATAAGAGATGAATTTCGCTTATAAGTGTACTTTTGCTGTCTTTAAACTAATTTTAGGATTGGAAACTCTCAAACGGTGGCTGTGTGCCTACTTTCTTTTTAGGAAATATGGGCCAGTAATGAAAGATGTAAACAGACTTCAAGTCTATTTTGGGGAAGTTTGTAAGTTTGGAAGAGAATAAAACATGCACTCAAAATAGATCACTTAAGTTTTAGTTTAGGTCTATTATTTCCTATTTGAGAACATTTCACATTTGCCCAACACACGCCTATAAGCTAAGAGGAACAGGACTTGTGCATGAGGATAAAGATGATAGAAAGAACAAGGGGCAAGGAAGGAGGGAAGGGAAGCCAGGAAGTAGAAGGGAAAGGGGTGAATTAGAAGCTGACAGTGATAAAGAGGAAAAGGAAGCTGGAAAGCATTAAACCACCTAGCCTCCAAGAAAAAACACATTAAAAAAAATAATGTTCAAAGCAAATCCAAGAGCAAGGTACTAGAATAAGCACCTGAATTTAAAACGTGGCCACTGTTTTATAAGGAAATAAGCTAAATGCATGCATTGGAGAAGGAAATGGCAACCCACTCCAGTATTCTTGCATGGAGAATCCCAGGGACAGAGGAGCCTGGTAGGCTGCTGTCTATGGGGTCACACAGAGTTGGACATGACTGAAGCAACTTGGCATGCATGCATGCCTGCATGCAAGTTAAAAACTGATGTCAAGTGAATGACTTGAGTTGAAACTCTGATCCTCAGTTTTGAGATTGCAGGTTGGTCAGGAGTGGGACACATTCACATTTACACCCTCCCTCCGACTTCACCTGAGAGTAACGTTCAGTGTTTCATCAGTAGACCCTGGAGACAGCGATGGAAACTCTAAAAAGAAACATATCTCCAGTTTTATGGTTTTGTATAACCTGTGCTATGCTGTGCTTAGTCACTCAGTCATATCTGCCTCTTTGTGACCCCATGGACTGTGGTCCACCAGGTTCCTCTGTCCAGGGGGTTTACCAGGCAAGGATACTGGAGTGGGTTGCCATGCCCTCTTCCAGGGGATCTTCCCAACTCAGGAGCTGAACCCAGGTGTCCCACACTGCAGGCAGATTCTCTTCGTATAACATACTACTTGAGGACAAACAAGCTACCTTCCTTTTCAATAATGACAACAGCTCTTTAACCAAGAACCTCCACGGCGGCCTAACCTGTGATGTTTCCAAGATTTGTTGCCTCGAGGATGGAAGGAAGTGAAGCGAGGGAGGGTAGCCTGTGGCCGAGAATCAACTGTCTTTACCTACAAAGTCATTTATCCCTTACTTGGAGCCTCCCAAAGGTGAATAAGAATGTCTTTGATCTAAAATTCCTTCTAATCTGACTCTTGGGACTCTCACTGTAATGTACACACACTTTAATATCTCAGAGTAGAAAAGCAGAGGAAGAGCAGTAATATATGAATTGAGTGAAACAGTGAGTGAGTGGTCCACCGGGACTGCCAAGAAGTACCTTTTTTTCCCTTTTTTTAGTTTCAAGCAAAGTAACAGAAGTCCTGAAATGAAGGTCTACGGCTATATGCTGCTTCCAAATCTAGAGGAAACCTAAAGGCTCTTGAATGGTGTGACTGCAAGTTTCCTTCCTGCTCTGCTCCCATGAATAAGGTCCCTTAGCCAAGCGACTCTCTTGGTCTTAGGGCAAGGCTCTGCTCCTGCTAATCCCTGGGTCACAGCTTCAGTTCCCTGCCATCCCATGTGGTTATTCAAACAACCACATGATGAGGACGTGTTCCCATCACATCCTCCTGCAGGAGCCGGGGCAGTCTGCCCTTTGATCTGCCTCCCACAGCCCCGGGTGTCCACTCTGTTCCCCGGGTGGCCCTGCCTGGCGGCCCGTGTCCTCCCACCCCGGCTGTGAGCACTGGAGACTCACACACTGTGGTCACCTCCTCTGTCCAGTGTCGGCTGTCCTGCGCTCAGCCATCCTCCTAACCCCGATGGCAGGGGATCACCTTCCCCATGGGGGCAAAAGGCGGCAATGAAAATAGGCATCACCTCCAGGGCGAGGCTAAACCAAGTTTGGGGGAGCAGTCCTCTCAGCGTCCTCTGACCTTCACAGGACTGGTTCCCATCCCCACTGAAAGTCTGGGCTCCAGACACAGGAGCAGGGGGCACTGGGCTGCTCCCCACCACGCACTCCTGGGGAATGCGAGGCACTCTGCTGGCATGCAGTGATTTCATGCATCTCAAAAATGTGTGAAGGAGAAGGGCAGCACTTTGTGGAGGAAGACCAAAGAGGAATTGCTAAGTTTTAACATTCCTGGCCTCGCAGCACCCCCTCCTTCGAAGCCTCTCCCACAGTTTCTCCCACCATCACCAAAAAAGCCACTTATCTTACATTCCCCAACCTGCTGGTGAACAAAGGACATCAGTGCTCTGTTCCTCACTGTGTAAGCTTGGAATATTGCTGGCTTTACCTCTGCCCTGAGGGCATCTTAGGAAACAACGGATCCTTCGAGCCTCTGGACACAGGTCGATGTGTGCAAGTAGAGAACAGTCTGTTCCACAGTTTTGTGTTGTGATTGCAGAATGTCAGAGCTCACAGGGGCACACTCCAGAGCATGAGAGGGTTTCTGTACTTTCTAGGTATCTTATAAATAGAATCTATTGGCAAGCCTCTACTTGTAAATACTGTTAATAAAGAGGATGAACAGAAACATATAATTTGGGGGATACCTTGTTATTTGTGACAATCTCTACAGGGCTAGGGCTCCATGAATGACTATTACATGTTTCCAAAGTCTCTGTCAATGTAGTGATGCAATGCCTGGTTGAATAAGCCCTTTTATTTAATGTAATTTTAGGCTACAGTGGAAACTTTCATCAGATCCCTTAAGACAGTACTAGGAAACAATATTTTATCTTTAAAGCAACCTCTTCCCACCCTGTGAGAAAACAAAAAATGTAGGAAGATGATAGCAATGAAATTATTGCAACTACTCTCTTTCGACAGAAGGAAATAGGCATGGTTAAACTGAAAATGCCCTTCTTTCTCCGAGAGTGATGAAGAGGATTCTATCCATTGCAGAATGCCCACCACCTGTGTTCAGCCACCGTTGTAACCTCAGTGGGCAGGGAATCTCTCTCACCACTGGGCAAAGAAGGCAATTTCTAGCTTCCCTCTGAACAGACCCTGTGTAGCGATCATTGTGTCCTCAGATCACACTGCTGAATGAATGAGCACAATTCCCATTATATCAAAGCAATATTAACACGGCAGATTTGGGAGGCTCTGAACATTTGAACAGCAAGTTTAAACTCTAAATATCAAGCAACCAATTGAGTACAAAATAAAAGAAAGAGACTTAAATGATGGCCCCTTGTTAAATTCTCAGAAACTCCGTACAAACCCACTTCATAAATTAGGAGGCTGAGGTTCAGGTTGAGGGTAAATATCTCATTAAGCCCAGCGAGAAAGTGGCAGGACCAAGCTGAACTGCTAGTTTGCTGGCTCAAGGCACTAGGGTCTTTCCACCACCCTATGTATCCATACCATGAACAATAGAAAAAAGCTCTTCCCTGGCTTTCATTTCAGAAAATACTAGATTCTGACTTCATAAGACTATAATAAAGACGAGCTGAGACTCCAACAATACTTCATAGGATCTTGTGTCTGGAGAGACCTAGGTGACTTCAAATCTCATCTAATTCCCACCTACCTGCCCCTCTATATCATGCTGCTAAGCTGTTGCTCTGTCCACTTGATAAATCCTATTGGTTCAAAACATCAATTTCTTGTGACAGGCCATCGAATCTTCAGCCCACTTGGCTGTAGAAAGTTCTTTCTTTAACTGAGCTGACATCCATCACCCCATAGCTTTTACCCATTAGTTCTGGTTCTATGCCCTGGAGACACAAAGATAAATTCTTAACCTTCTTCCACATTATTTCCCCTTTCTTGTTTATGGACTCCTAAATCATCCCCCTGAGTCTTCTACTCTCTAGACAACTATACCCAAGTTCTTCCAATTTCTTGGATAACATGGTATCTGATTTCTCTCATTATTCTGGTCTCTTTCCTCTCTCTACTTTCTGACTGTAACTCCAAAACATAGAATTCAACTAAAAATGTTGGAAGATGATATGACATGTTGTCTGAGGTCTGCTTCAGAATAATTTGTGGCTCAGGGTGGATGTGGATTCCCAGGTAGTTCAGTGGCAGTAGATACATGTTTGGTCCTGGGTTGGGATGATCCCTTGGGGGGAAGAAATGGCAACCCGCTCCAGTATTCTTGCCTGGGAAACCCCATGGGCAGAGGAGCCTAGTGGGCCACAGTCCATGGGGTCACAGAAGCGTCAGACATGATTTACCGACCAAACAACAACAAGGGGTGGATGTGGGATAAGTGGGTGAGGATATAGATGAAATAAGATTTGCAAAATATGAGGATAAATTGTTTAACTGACTGCTTAATACATAGTTTCATAACACTATTCTCTTCACTTTTGTCTAAGTTTAAAAGATTTTTCAATGGTATAGCATCCAAAAACATGCATGACACCTCATACATGATAGGATTTGTTAAGAAAAAGCTAAGATTACACATTCTGTATCATAATACTGTACATTGATTACTGACAAACATGACTGCTTTTTTTTTTTTAAGAGCCATGTAAATTCTGTTGATTTGTGTTTCCTGAAAAACCTCTGGTATTTCCCATTCTTGATTAACATGGTTGGTTCTTGTTTTTTAATTGGTGGTGGGTTTAGCTTCAGTTGTACAGCTTAATATTTGCCCTTGAAGATATCATTTTGGAATATTTCATCTGTTAAACACCCACAGACCCTAAAGCTGTCAATCAACTTATTTATTTGAGACTACACAAATATTTTTAGCACAGCCTTTAAATCCTAATCTGAGTCACTGATAAAATTACTGAGAAAGACAGAAGTTGGAAATCTAGAGAATGAACTTGCAAAACATTTTCTGTGTGTGGAGGATGTACACAACAATTTCTTCTGGAAAGCCGATTCAATAAAAATGATAAGACCACCCATTCATTGAGGAAAACACAGAAAATGAGGTCATGGAACTCTCAGGGAAAGAAATATAAAGCTTATTACTTGTCATTTTTGCGTTAAAGTTCAGAATTTGTGGGTAAGGTGATGGCATTGACCTGGAATTTGAAAAACTGTAATGATGATGGAACTAAAGATGCCACCTTAGTAAATATTATTGCCCCTAACCAGTAAGCGTTGGTGTAGAGGTAGGACATATTGATGTTAGAAGTGAGGGAAAGAGATAATTGGATGTTAATAAGGAATGTATTTTCCTTCCACTGTGGCAAATTTCATTTACATCACACTTTATAAATAATCACCCTCAGCACTTCAACAGATTGCTGCAATTTATCATGAAATTTTAAAATGCTACCTTGTATATAGATAATTAATCAGCACCAACTGATTTGTAATTGCTTAATAATTTGGGGATAAATTATATTTATCTCTGTTTTAAACATACTAAA
Organism: Odocoileus virginianus; assembly: GCF_023699985.2. Taxonomy (NCBI): domain Eukaryota; kingdom Metazoa; phylum Chordata; class Mammalia; order Artiodactyla; family Cervidae; genus Odocoileus; species Odocoileus virginianus. The sequence goes on from NC_069687.1 coordinate 7,566,248, forward strand.
TTAGTTTTGAAGTAGGTATATTTCAATTTGTTTTAGAAACGATGACAATTTCATGATAAATAAGCTAGTAAGGTATACACTACATCATAGAATTATCTTCTGAGAAGCTAAGCAAAAATACATTTTCCCCCCTTCCAGACTATATTTAGACTAAAGGAATTACCTAAAATGCATCTCTTGGACTCTTCACAGAAAGTCAGATGGGGAGGGAATTGTACTGAGAAAAAAACCATCAGGTGGAGAGTTGAGAACATGTCTCACATCTGTTGTGCCGTGGAATTACCTAAAGTCTTCACTGGCAACAAACTACCTAGAATAGAATCCGCATCTCCCCGTAGAGACACTTTGTCGGCAGTTGGAGGAAAGGGGCTAGCCAGGTGGATGACATATAAGGGAAAGTTTAACACTAGCTTCAGTAGGCATGAAAACAATAAAAATAAATATTAATGCTAATAACAACCTACTCTGTTGCGGGTGGGATTCTTATCTGAGTCAGTAACAAGACATTAGAGAAAGCTGCATTTTAAGCTTTTTGTTTTGTATTGGAGTAGAGCCGATTAACAGTGTTAAGACAGTTTCAGTTGAACAGCGAAGGGACTCAGTCATACATATACATATATTCATTACCCCCTGATCTCCCCTCCCATTCAGGCTATCACATAACATTGAGCGGAATTCTACATTACAAGGACTTTTTTTTTTTTTAATTAGCTATACAAACTTTGAGCAAATTGTCTGACCTAAGTTAGTTTGTTCACCTAGAAATATGGGAAGAAAATGCTTAGTTACCAAAATCAGTGATGCAGAGTTCAAAGGAGGTAATATCCATGAAAATACCTTTATATTTCCACTAAAAAGGAAAGCAAATATGCTACGTACAATTATTCATCTAATAGCAGCAAAAGAAGCATAAAATATAGAATGCAAGATTTTGTATGACAAAACATGATCTTAAGGTTCCTATAAATGTGTACAGAATTTCTAAACATGTATTTTCTACTTCTTTTACTTACACAGTATTAAAAAATAATAAATCTACACCAGCATAAAGTAAGGGGTAGTTCTAAGGGTCTTTTCTGGCTCAGGGATCCAGTGCTATTAAATCAAATTCCTCATGAAAATAAACTCCACTCCCCTTTGCATAACTGTACAGAAAGGAGTCTGTTTAGCAGACATGAGACCATGATCCCTAGAAGGACCTGCTTGCAAAAGTGGCCTTCAGCGGGTATCTGGGAGGCTGGATTTCAGAAGGGTTTCTATCCTTCTCTAAGAATGGTTGACTGGAACTAAACTGTTTCTGTAACGAGATGGTTTATGTTGAAACACCCTTTCCTTCAAGGAGTCTGGAGGTTTAGTATGTCCCAGGCAGAGGGTGCCTATGTGACCAGCGCTCATGACTCTGAGGCATTGAGTCCAGTGAATTTCTCTGGTGGACAGCGCTTCACAGGTGTTGCTGTCACAAATATTTCTGGAATGAAGCCCATCCTGCGTGGCTCCCCTGGAAAAGGACTGTTGAAGCTCACCCCTAGATTCCCCTGGACTTTCCCCTTGGGTCTTTTCCTCTCTTGGACTTGGCTGTGTATCCTTCACCGTAAGAAACCACAGCTGTGAACGTGATGGCCTGTGGAGTCCTATGAATTCTCCTGCAGAACCATGGAAGCTGGGGGACCCTACCCCCAAAGGCAATAACTTTACTGAAGTATGCAGAAGTACATTCGCAGACACATGAGCCATAAGACTTCATAAGTCAGCCTGGAAAAGTGAAGACCATGTTTTGAAACTCTGGCCAGAGGAGAAAGTGTGAGAGGACAGGAACAAGTCCTGGCTGGTCAGATATGCAACCTTCACTCTGAAACACCTCCTTGGATCAGCCTGAGTTCTCCTGGCTTGGCCCTCAATGAACCACAGGAGACCATCAATCTGGACTCACTCTAGTCTGATACAGAGGAGATTTCTCCAAGACAAGGGGATGTGACTGTTTTATCTTCAATTTCTACTGAAGAAGAAGATACTAGGAATTATAGAGCTGTTTTTAAAAATAAAGATATAATTATATGTGGGTGTTGTGTTTACATAATTTAAAGAATCTCTTCGTTAACCTGATTCCTTACTGCTAATATTAGTTAACATGGATTGAGAGCTTCTAGGCAAAATGAAAGCCACTTTGTAAGCCTTATGTCATCCTCACAATAACCTTGGGAGGCAGGTGCCCTTGTCATCCCCATTTTACAGATGAGAACATCAAATGTATTACTACTACTCAATAAAAATGGATTATCCTCACAATTTAATCTCTAATATTTAATGATCTTTGAATCTATCTTTATCATGTAGCTCTAGTAAAACTAACAAAATAAAAAAGCCGCAGACAATTACGATGCTTTGATAATGGCCTATTTACTTCTATTAGAATAAAATTTTCATTTCCTCTCTAGCACAGAATGTTGCTATACTGGAATTAAAATGCCTCATTCAAACACCTAATTTAATCCAGCCAGCTCCTAGTCAAATACGTTTTCCCCATGGTCTCAACTGGGGATGAACTTGGCCCCCCCAATGGACACTTGGCAATGGCTGGAGTTGTTTTTGGTTATTAAACTGGACAAGGGCTGGGGCATGCTGCTGACATCAGTGGGTGGAGGTCAGGAATATTGTTAAGCATCATAGAAAGAATGTTTAGGACAGACTCATAACGCAGAGTTATCCACCCAAAATATCTACTGCAGCAAAGTTGAGGAACCCTAGTTCATAGGAAAAGTAAACTCCATACCCATGTTATTTATTGATTTTTTAAAAACTGATGAATTGATTGACAAGGCTATGGGGAGATATTGAGAAATACTGAATTCTTACAAATATTTCTCAACAGTAAGGTAAATAAAGCCAAGAAACCTGATTAAAAGAGATCAAGAAATTCTGCTGTCCCTGAGAGGGGCAAAGACAGCTGTTTGACATTTTTCAGGTCACCTAACCTCTCAGAATACTGGAGTCTGTTAAGAAAAGTGAGTGACAGGTCATGTCTCATATTTTTTCCCACTCAACCACAAGAGCATCATCAGAATTCAGTTCAAACAAGGTTCATTTTCTGGAGCAAATGGATTAATGTCAAACACACTTTAAAGAAATAATGAATACAAATAAAATAATGAAGACCCCACCAATAGAGGAAAGTACAAAAAGAAAAATGAAGCAAAGAGAAAATTCAGGTTGGAATGACAAGAGGCCAGAACAAACAGTGAGGCTTGCGGACACTGAATCTTGGATTTGTCCCTGGAGTTTTCAGTAAGTCAAGTGAAGGGGACCCAAGAAGGACCCAAGGGGACCTGCAGGCAGTGACGGGAAATGGACTAATTATAAGTTCCCACAACTTTCAACCAAAGGGACACACATGTGCAAGATGACACATGCTCCTTCCCTGTGAAATGCACATTAACGAAAATCTATACTACACAACTTTTATTTCTAATTCAGTTAAGTTCAGGTCAGTCGCTCAGTCATGTCTGACTCTTTGTGACCTCATGGTCAGGCCTCCCTGTCCGTCACCAGCTCCCAGAGCTTACTCAAGCTCATGTCCATTGAGACGGTGATGCCATCCAACCATCTCATCCTGTCATCCCCTTTTCTCCCTGCCTTCAATCTTTCCTAGTATCAGGGTCTTTTCCAATGAGTCAGTTCTTTCCATCAGGTGGCCAAAGTACTGGAGTTTCAGCTCCAATACTTTATTTATGGTTAAGTCCACTTAATCAATTGACTACCATTTCTAGAACTAGTGTAATCTCAAGCATCATGAGTACACTGAGGCATTACTCACTTTCTGGTAGTCATAACCTGGCCAAAACAAACAAATTACCAACTGGGCTCTTTGTCATGCCATCGGAATGGTCTTTCTGAAATACATATTCCACTCTGTCACACATGTGCCTTCCTGTTCCACAACATAAAACTTCCCAATGGTAGGCAGAATAAAGATGTACATGTCCTAACCTTTGGAACCTGAGAATCACAGCAAAGGGGGCAGGGTTAGGCTGCAGGCAGAATTAGGTTGCTAGTCAGTTGACCCTAAAATGGGGAGATTATTCTGGATTATCTAGTGAGCCCAATATTATCACAACAGTCCTTATAAGTAAAAGAAGGATGCAAGAGCGTTGGAGACAGAAAAAGAGATATGATGGAGAAAGCAGAGGCCAGAGTGATAAAATCACTGCTTTTAAATATGGAGGTGGCCAGGAGCCATGGAATGCAGGCATCCTCTAGAAGCTAGAAATGGGAAAGAAAAAGACTATCTCCTACAGCCTCCAGAAGGAACACAGCCATGTCAAGACCTTGGTTTTACCCATTTTGAACTTCTGACACTCAGGAAGGGTAAAATGAAAAATTTACATTGTTTTAAGCCACTAAGTTTATGACAACTTGTTATTAAATATGGAAAGCAATAGAAAATGCATGCACTCCTGTTTTAGTTTTCTATTACTTTCTAACAAGCTGTCATAGACTTGGAGGCTTAAAGCAATATCCACGTAACAGTTCATGGTTCTTGAGGGTTAGAAGTCCAGATGTGGCTTAGCTCTGCTTATGATCTCACCAGCCTGTAGTTGAAGTGTCAGCTGGTACCAAGATCCTGTTTGAGGCTCAGGATCCTCTTCCATATTCAATGACTGTGGCAGAGTTCAGTTCCTATGGTTGTAGGACTGAGACTTTCTGCTCCTAGGAGCTGCTTATCAACCTTTGCTGAGTGGCTCTCTACCTGACATGGAAACCAACAGCAAAGCACCTGACAGCACTTTGGAGTCCCTCTTAAGGGCTCATGTGGTTAGTTCAAGTCCACTAAGATAATATCTCTTTTTGATTAACTTACACTCCACTCATCAGTGCTAATTACATCTGCAAAATCCTTTCACCACATGAGGCTACCTGATCATGGATGTGTGTTAGTTGTTCAGTTGTGTCTGACTTTTTGCAGTCCCATCTGACTCTTTGGGACCCCATGGACTGTAGCCCACCTGGCTCCTCTGTCCATGGAATTTTCCAGTCAAGAATATTGGAGTGGGTTGCAATTTCCTACTCCAGGGCATGACCGAAGGATCAAACCTAGGTCTTCCACATTGCAGGCACATTCTTTACCATCTGAGCTGACAAGGAATTCATGAAAGTGAATCCTGAGATATCAACAACGCTCCACTGTCTGCCAGGGGGCAGAACGATGGGTTGTTGTGGTTGTTCAGTCACCTAGTTGTGTCCGACTCTTTGCAACGCCATGAACTACATCATGCCAGGCCTCTCTGTCTCTCACCATCTCCCCAAGTATGCCAAAGTTCATGTCCATTGCATCAGTGATGTCATTCAGCCATCCGCTTCAAGGATCACTATCATGTCATGGCGAAGGGCTTCCGTAACTCAGTGAAGCTATGAGCCATGCTGTGTAGGGCCACCCAAGATGGATGGGTCATAGTGGAGAGTTCTGACAAAATGTGATCCACTGGAGGAGGGAATGGAAAACCACCCCAGTGTATTTGCTGTGAGAACCTCATGAACTGTATAAAGAGACAAAAAAGAATGCTGGGAGCCACCTGAAATTCTCTCAAGCATACTCCCTCACTGGGAAAACTGAATACATGGCCAGTTTACCCTTGCCAACATATCTTTAACCAAATCCCCCAACACAGGCAAATTAGTAAGTTGTGGCTGCCCTGAATATGCTCATGGTTACATAGAACATGTATAACCTTAGGTATACCCATCTCTCTCCAGTGACAGCCCCCATGTGGTTCCCCCAGCTCCTTACCATCTCAGAGTGCCCAAACTCCAACTCACTTTCATGGTCAAAGTGTCTAACACAGAACGTAGGTGCATGGAATTAATTATTATGCATCTGAATTTAAATGATCCATAGTTTTATTAAAAATATGTATATGATGAGTTTTGTCTGTATCAAAAGCACTTTCCTGATTGAATAGTCCAATTCCACATGAAAGCACACTGTAACGAACATCTAGCAATGCAATCACTTTCGCTACACTATAAAACAGGAGCTAATTCAGAATTCTGAAAGAAACTGATCGTGACAAGAAGAAAGCCAAAGACCTTCATTTTCATAATGCAAACTCAGACCTATATCTGCCTGCTTGAAAAGTATCAATGTAGACACATATTGAATGAATTATGCAGAGAAAGCAGCCCTATGGGAGTTAGCAGTGAATGCTCAAATCAATGACTTCCATTCCTTTTTTTATGACGGATCGGATTCGTTCAAATTAGACACAATTTATCAATTATTACTAACAATGGCTAGCGATGGGATGGTTTTCCTTTATTTTCTAACTCAAGAACTCTTTCTTAGGGTCACATTTTGAGAAAATCACAAATGGAACAGACTCCCCATCACAGGCTAGTGTGAACCTAGGGGGCTTTTATGTGTAAGGAAGAACAGCCTCCTTCCTTGTTCTGGCAGTTTTCAGCTGGAAGCAGCCTACTGCTGCAGAACGGATATGCTTTAATAAATAGCTCTCCTCGTGCCAACGCAGCACACATTGCTTCAATTATAGTTCTGCTCCAGCGCTGGGGGAGGGAGGGGTCACTCCTCACGAGAGCTCTCCCTCGGCCAGCTAGATAGTCTTGCAGTCTGGGGCAGCCAGCCCAGCAGGACAGCTCACATTCTCTAATAATTCTATTCTAATAATAACACCAAAGGAGAGGAAGGCAGGAAGAAACATCTACCGTTCTGGGCTAAATTCCTCATGCCCCCAACACTTCCCAAACCCCCTCCTTTTAATTAGAAGCACTAATACATCATCACAAGTCTCCTTAGCCTTCCATCCACTGTCGAAGAAGCCTCCCACTCTAGTAAGAATTTTGAGCATCCCTTGTTAGCAAACTGCTATAAAGGCTCGACAGTAAATACTTTAGGCTTTGTGGGCCAAGAGGCAAAATCTCCTATATTACGCAGGTACTTATGTAACAAGGTGGAAGAACAGATGTACAGCTTTAAAAATCGACGCAATTCAAACTATAGCAATAATAATTGAGCAAATTTTAAAGGGATAAGGCTACTAATTGAAACAGAATTCTAGTTTGGGGCTGGGGCATGGAGGATAAATATTTTCTTAATTGTGGCTCATAGTTAACTTTGAGCAAATTCTGGGAGATGGTCCATGGGGCTGCAAAGCATTGGACAGGACTGAGTGAGGGAACAACAAAAATTTGTTAAACAATGATCCCGCCCACTAAGGGCCTGCATTTCAGGATGCAGCTAATCTCCTTCCATCGTGTGGGGCTGGAGACTGCAACCCATCTTGGAGGGGATCCCGAGTATCAGTCATTAAGCTGAAAGCCAGCCAAGCTAGCGGCCTCTGTGAGTTGGCGTGAAAGGCCAAAAATGCCTCGAGCTCTTCCTCTCCAAAGAAACAGGGGATTAACAAGGAACTTCTAAGTCTCTCAACATACTAATGTCCAAATTAAACACATCGTTTAACTCAAACTGTGGTTGCCCCGTTAAAGCCATGAGTCATGAGACTCTTAAGCAGCCAGGCCTGGTTCTTCTCTAGGCCAACCTGAAACATCAGCTTGCAAGTTTCCAGAACAGCTGTTTCCGGGTGCCAGATCCATTTCTCTGCCAAACGGCGGTCCTGTGCGGGCAGGGGGTGCCCTCTGGGGCATGAAGGGCTCATCTCAGGAGCACAGGGGAGGGGAACACCCCCATGAGGATCTACCCTCCCCCCATGGAGGTGGTACCCTAGGGTGAATCGTGACCCTGATGCTCTGCTCATGGGGAGTGAAAGAAACACTATCAAAGCATATGTATGTGCCCATGAAAACTGAAGCAGGAGGTATGAACTTGGAGGCCAAGCTGTTCTAGAGAGCTGCACCAAATGGTATTCGTCTCTTTGTTTGAAGCTCCCAAGAATATACTAGAGATTTATTCCAGCTTCTTGATCAAATACAGATGCTAAATCAAGGCAATTCAATTCTATTTGTAACATTGTATTAAAGAGAAATTACAAAGCGGTGTCCCATGAAGCTACATTTGAAAATGTACCTGTGAGTTACATGTAGGTGGCTTACCCTTACCTGATTGGATCAGCATGAAGTCAAATTTTCAGATAGTTACAACTATTAAAGAGCTATTTAAATTATATATACATATAATGTACAATTAGATACATATAATATACACACACACATATATATATGATTAGTTTTTCCTACCGTTCGATTGATAGCTTTATTTTTTATATACTCTGGAGCCCGTTCCCAGCTTCCTCTCTACCTCCCAGCCCTATAGTTAAAAAGGGTCAGCAGTCCTTCCTTGCAGCCTGACTTGAAATTCTCACATACTGCCTTGGGCAACCAGACAGACACTGATGGTCTTTTCCTCAGCTCACCAGGCCCAGTGCCAGGGAAATACCCCTCCAAGGAGTTAGCCCAAAAGACAGGGGCAATCTGCTTCCTGGTTACAGCTGACTGGACCAGGCATGGGCAGTTAACCCATTCCACTCCAAATATGATACTCCTTAGTCCTCCGCCTTCAATCACCATTTATTGAACAATCATTTATTCAAATGCTCATATTCAACTTGCTCTCTCTCTCTCTTCTCTCTCTCTTTCTCACACACACACACAATTAATATCGATGTCTGCCAATATCTGAAGTAAAGCCAATCAGCAGAGATGGAAACAATTTGTGATGAGATACATGTGAGTCTCTTGTGGTCTGTCTGGGCCCAGGGCCCTCCCGCACCCTGGCAACTCATTGACTTCAGTCTTTGCACACATTCCCCTTCTTTTTTATTGTTGTTTCATCACTAAGTCATGCCTGCCTGTTTTGTGACCTCATGGACTGTAGCCCACCAGGCTCTTCTGTCCATGGGATTTCTCAGGCAAGAATACTGGAGTGGGTTGCCATTTCCTTCTCCATTTTCTTACTTCAGCTGCAGTCAAAACATGCACAACCCATTTCAGCCCACTGCTTTTGTTCTGCAAGCACCCCATGCAATGGAGGAGACAGCACACACTTCAGAGTGATCAGTGGTGCTGAAGACCAGCAACTAATATATCAGTGCACGTGTGCACAAACACACACAAACCACATAGAAAATGAATCGGGACATTCGTTTTTATATTTAACTCAAATATCAGCATGATCTGAACAATGCCATCTGTATCCACACTTGCTATGGTTAATCAAATATCTGTTAAGTGGTTTCAGAGTCAGCAAAAGTATCAAGTGCTATTTTTAGGCTTCACACAATGCGCTAAATATTATTTACTCAATAATATATACTCAAGTTCTCTTCATACACATGTAGCTCTTACAGCCAAGTATATATACTTGGCTTCTTTATATACTGTAATTATTTTTAGACAACTATAACTAAAAGTTTTCCTTAAATAGAATTTAAATGATAATTTAAACGGCAAAGATCTTATAATTTCATCAATTGTGAACATTTATAATGTATATAGCTTCAAAATTCTTTGCTTTTGAAATAAATTATATCCATTTCCCAACACTGTGTTACTAGTAGAGAAATGAGCAAACCATAGCAAGTAGGCCAATCTGGCTCACCACCTATTGTAATCAATAAAGTTTTATTTATACAACCATTTCTATTCATTTACATACTGCCTGTGCCTGGTTTTGCAACACAAATGGAAAAGCTGATTAGTTGTAACAGAGATCACCTGGCCTGCAAAAGCTTCAAAACTCATTATCTGATCTTTTACAGAAAAAAAATGAGCAAACTCTTGTTCTGGTCAAATATGGCACAGCGCTTTGAAATTCTTTTCTCCTCAACTCCTAACTTAAAAAACTGAAAAGCCATCATATTCAACCAAACTCAATTAAAAATGTAGATTCTTAAAAGCTGTCTCTCTGCAAAACCATTGATGGACAGAGAGAACTAGCAACTAACATAAGACAAATTTAAAACTAACAGTGGCATATCTACTGTGTTACACATATGCTGTGTTATAATACTTCAAAACTCTGGGAAAATCATAAAAATACTTTTACAGGATATTTTATAAATCAAAGGTCCTATAAGTAATATGTGACATCATCACATAAGATAATTTGAGGAAAGCTTAATAAAAGGACTATAAATTAAAATGTGAGCAGGTAGAATTCAACATAAGAGTCCACAGTGGCTACCAGGGGGTCAGACAAACAAAATCAGAGAAGACTGGGTACATAAAGGGAGGGCCAGGTGGTACAGAGCTCTGTGGTCTGAGTTCTGGAAGAGCTGGCCTTTGGTCAAGAGCTCCAGCTAGCCTGAGGTGACCTTATGTGGATGATAACCCTGGCCTCCCTGTCTTCTCCACTAAAGTTTTGTGTGACTTCTCCACTGGCCCCATGTCCAGCCAATCAGACACGTGAAGCCACAGGAGTACAGAGGTGGTCCAGGCAGCAGGGTCCCATGGAGAAGGGAAGAGTGTACTGGAGGCACAAGAAAAGATGCTTGTCCTTTCAAGGCTGATGAAACAGGAGAAAATAAATGTGAAGCCATTCTCAGTGGTGCTTGTATTTCTAGCAAATATAGTATCACAAATGAAATGCTTTTTCTAAAATCAAGGTAAGAATAAGGGTGATTCTTTTTACCAACATTAAACTTAAAAACAATTTTACCAAAAACTCACTCCATGATGAAATGGCTGGAACCAAAAAGTAGCCTTGATAAGATTACAACTAACCTGGCAAGGGAATTTACAAGTTTTAAACTACATCTACTTAATATAATGTGATATTTGAAAAAAGTAAAAATGGCTAAACAAATAAGAAAGCAGAGGGCATTTAATAATGTTCTTCAAACAAAGGTTCTGTCATCTAAAACATAATTTTAAATTAAATAGCCTTTTGCTGGAGAAAGAATACTATATGCATTAATATTATAAACAATTGTCTAAGCTTACTAGAGACCAGTATGTGGTATTCACAAAGCATCCTTTAATATGATCTAACTGTATTTCCTAAGATGTTTTGTTCACTCTTATCAGTAAGACTTTTGGCATTTCCTCTCTACCAATGTGTATTTCACTGGGCTCCAAAATCATTGCAGATGGTTACTGCAACCCTGAAATTAAAAGACACTTGCTCCTTGGAAGAAAACCTGTGACCAACCTCCTGAAAGAAAAGTTATGACCAACCTAGACAGCATATTAAAAAGCAGAAACATTACTTTGCCAACAAAGGTCCATCTAGCCAAAGCTATGGTTTTTCCAGTAGTCATGTATGGATGTGAGAGTTGGACCATAAAGAAAGCTGAGCACTGAAGAACTGATGCTTTTGAACTGTGGTATTGGAGAAGATTCTTGAGAGTCCCTTGGACTGCAAGGAGATCAAATCAGTCCATCCTAAAGGAAATCAGTCCTGAATATTCATTGGAAAGACTGATGCTAAAGCTGAAGCTCCAATACTTTGGCCACCTGATGTGAAGAACTGACTCACTGGAAAAGACCCTGATCCTGGGAAAGATTGAAGGCAGGAGGAGCAGGGGTCGACAGAGGATGAGGTGGTTGGATGGCATCACCAACATGATGGACATGAGTTTGAGCAAGTGCTGGGTGTTGGTGATGGACAAGGAAGCCTGACATAATGCAGTTCATGGGGTCACAAACAATGTGACATGACTGACTGACTAAACTGAATATATATTTCATCATTTATATATTATATGCATAGAACTATGCTTGCATATATGCATATTTTCATTATATTTCAAAAGAATTACATAAATATACAAATAAATATATTATAAAGTTATTTTATATTTTAATTGAACAAGTTTTTTAAAATCTTGAAATAAAGATTTATGATACAATGATACAGTAATTTAAAATTTTGTTTAGAGTTTCTAATTTTACATTCAGTTTACTTTGACTTTTAGTTTAAAACTGTTAAAACCAAAGTACACATCTCAAACAGACATGTAATCCAACTGTCCCCTTGACTAAATTCTTACTAAATTTTGACTTCTTTCAAACCAGTCTTCTGATTAGTTGATTCTTTGTTGAAATTTTCCTAGAACATTTCCAGCTTCACTGATATAAAAATCTCTAGCTTGAAAACTCATAAGAAGTTTAAAATGAGCAAAAACCACACTGGAATCCTCCAATGGGAAGTTTTGCAGCGAAGTTAAAAGTGCAAATAAGAATGCTTAGAAAAGAATTTTCTACATTTTCAAATCTCCAGTATGGATAAGGCCATTATTGTGGTGACATTTTCATTTTCAACCACAAATTCATGTAAGAATAGAATTAAAGCATTTGATTAAAAAATGACATTTCCATTGTATTAGTTTATTAGTCTATTTAAAAAATAGACTTTGTTTCACTCATTCTTAAAATGAAGATCTTATTTTTTTTTTTCCAAAAGCACCTATTTATCACACTATTAAAAATCACAGGAAGTTCAGCAAATTTGGACCAGTTTTCTTAGAAAGGATGGATAGATAGATAGATGGGTAGATATATATATGAATGGATAGATATGTAGATGATAGATAGACACACTTCATATATATGTATATATATGCTGTTTACTTTTTAACATATCTTATTAATATGACAGTTTTAAAAGTCTGTTGCCAAAAAAAAAAAAGTCTGTTGCCGCTAAATACTAATGGAACTTCTCTATAGAACACAAAGTAATGGTCCCTCCATGCTTCATTACAAAACATTATGAAGATCCTACCACATAGATAACATGATACAAAAATCCACTTTACCAGCACTTGTAAACTAAAATCCTTCCCCATTTGCCCATGATTTCCGCAGGGACCCCAGAAACTGACCCTGATTTCTGTTGCAACTTGACATGTTAAGAAAATGAGGGCACAGCATCGACTTGTATATTAATATTAGTAAAGGTCACACTGTTGATTTTTCTATAAAAATAGTAGAAATAAATTTGAGTACTTTTCCCCATGATTTTTGATATCACTGAATTCGAGTCTAGACTCCCTACATCAGACTCAACTCAGGGGTTTGTTGAAAATGAAGATCCTTGGTCCCTGGGAGAATCCATGGGAGGTGGAGTCCCAGGACCCAGGACTTAAAGGAACTCAGGAAGGGCAGAGTGTGAGCCCCTCGGATGGCTCCAGAGTGCCCCCCTCCCAAACAGGCCCTTCTGCAAGGTGACCTGCAGGCCCCCCACCCAGAACTGAGTCCAGTTCTCCACCGCCCAGCATCCCGAGGCCTGTAACTGCTGGTCCAACAGTTCAGGACAGAAGGGCCCTGTCTCTCCGGCTCCCTGCTCAGCCCTAGTCGGCTCCATCATGCAGCTTCCTGCCTCGCGAAGTCAGCAGCCAGGTAAGAAGCAGGACTGTCCTGAGAGCAGCGGGAGAGACCCCCAGGGATGAGATGACAGTGGGGGAGTGAGATGGGAAGGGTGAGGAGGGAGAGGACGAAGAGGGAGGGGAGGGGGGAGGGGAGGGAAGAAGAAGCTGAAGAAGCGGAAGAGGAAGGTGGAGGAGGAGAAGAAGGGAAGGGGGAGAAAGAGAAGAGGAAGAAAGAAGGGGTGGGGAGGAGAGACAGAGGGGTGACCCAAGAAGCAACGAAGTGCAGACACAGTGGTTGATCAACCTGCTTGAGTAAGGAAATTCTGGCTCCAGCTGCCTCCATTTGAAGCTATGTTGGTCACACGTCAACTCCCCAACTGAGGTTTTTGGAATTGACTGATTCACAAAACTGTGAGCAAAATGAAACAGATGTTTTGAAACACTAAGTTGGGGCGTTGGCTCAGGCAGCAACCAATAGCCAATGGAAGCCAGGAGTAACCGCTCTGCCACAGCTTCAGCTCTAGAAGGGACACTGTCTTGCTCCCCACAGGTGGGCATGTCAAGCCCACCCTCCCCTGGGGTCAGCACTCTCATCCCCATCTCACCAGCCACCCCAGCTCCCCTTGCCCAGCTGAGCAGAACCAGAACTGGGGCAGGGACGGTAGTGGCACTTCAATTCAGTTCACTTCAGTTCAGTTGCTCAGTTGTGTCCGACTCTTTGCGACCCCATGGACTGCAGCACGCCAGGCCTCCCTGTCCATCACCAACTCCTGGAGTTTACTCAGACTCATGTCCATTGAGTCGGTGATGCCATCCAACCATCTCATCCTCTGTCATCCCCTTCTCCTCCTGCCTTCAATTTTTCCCAGCACTTAGAAGATGTCAAACATTAAAAGCAAGATGATTTGAAACATATGCAAATATGTAAGATCCCTTCTGTCTTAGCAAATGCCTATGGCCCCAAAGTGACAAATAAATTCTGTGTCTCCCAGCCCACTTATGGTCTTGATCTTAAAATACAGCTGTTACTAGAACACACTTGATTTGTGAAGTTCATGATTAAAACAGGAAAATAACATTGATGCCCATTCAGGGTTTCTGACAAGTCAGGCAGCTTCCTCAGTGTTAGCTGCACTCACTCACCATAAAAGTCTGCAGGAAGGCATGTGGATTAGTCCCAAAAGGAAGCTGAGACACAGTGAGTTTAAGCAACTCATCCACACGCAGAGACAGGGAAAACTCAGATAGCATTTTCCAAAACTCCTATTTACTGCCTTCTAGTTATTAATGCAAAAGTTGTAGATGAAATGGCAACTAACTAAACTTTGCTGAATTTATGGGAAGATGAACTGCTCTAGAATTCCTGGTATGTTTAAATAATTTTTATGTACTTTGCTAAACAAAAACTAGCATGAAAACCGTATTTATTTCAGTGTCCTAAGTAATATAATATTCAACTGCTCATATGTAAAAAAGTTTAAAACCCAAGCAACTGCTGTTAGTATCGACCAGTGGCTCTCAATTAGGGGGCTTATTGTGACCCCCTCTGGCTCCATAGAAGTGTCTGGGGACATTCTGGTTGTTACAGTTTTGGAGGAAGGGCACTAGTGTGCTTAGATAGCCTCCCACCCTACACCCCTGCCATGAAAAAGGATTATCCAGCCCAAGACACCAATAGGCAAGAAACCTGGTATGGAATGTGATTTGAGCTGTGCCCTAAGATGGCCTTCTCTGACCTTCTGGTCCGTGATCAGTGATCCTGTCTTCCTGCTCCAAGTTCCCCTGGTCTGTCTGATGTCACACGCCAGCATTTAATCACAAAGGGCCTGGGAGAGCACTGCCACTATTACTATGAATTCTTCAGAAGCATAAATCTTATCTTGTTAAATAGAACAGAAGCTTCTGCTGAGTTCCCTTGTCCCTTTCTTCCCTGACAGAACACAGTGCAAATAGTCAGCACCTTGTATCTATTTGTCAACCCTTGGAGGATTTGAAATGAGAGATTCAAAGCAGTCCAGATAATTACTTCCCTCTAAGAAAATGTCTTCATTCAAGGTCTTTGACTTCTTAAGGGTTTATGAAGTCTCCTGTCCATCCCCTCACCCAGAGGCATTTGGAAAACAAACTTTCTCAACCTTTAAACTGCAAGAGAAAGTAATTACAAGAGAAACAACACAGACTTGAATCTTTGAATGTGCAGTGTTGACAGCCAGCTGTCTTATACTCACTATATGGGCAAATGCTACTTTTCTGCAACAACAATAAATCTAATATATGTCATTAAATTCTGCACTGTTATTGACCTCAGTTTATCACAGTTTACACCTATAGAATTTTTCTTCTATGTCTTCCTCTCCTATGCCATTTGCTCATCTAACTTCTTTATTTTCAGTTTTCTCTTGCCTTCTCCTCCAAATTTAGATTATTTAGATCAACTCTTTATCTGCCACATTCCTATGTCAGCCATATGATACCCAGGATTCAGAATTAAGAAACTGTTAACCCAAATTAGTAATTGATATTAAGGTACAAGTGGAAGGGATGTTGATATTTATTGCAAAAATCAATAAATAAGTCTATAAAAAGATGAAGGCTATTGGTGCCTATGTTAGCTCTGTATCAATTAATGTATTATCTCTATACTTTTCTCTGAAAAGAAATGAAAAGTAAATGGTTCCTTTTCTGCAAATCACAGTCTATATATTTTACCCCATCTGACTCACCACCTGATACCACTTATCACCTGCCAACAGAGGTGTAAGTGGTTGGGGAAAAAAAATGTTGGCTCTTAATTAATCATATAATTGAGGGGAGAAGAGAGACAAGAAAATGAAGTGGGGAGTAGAAACTCAGATCAGACAGAGCAAAAGATGGCACGTGGGCTGGTCACCATGCATCTCTGATGCAGGGACCACTTAACCATCTGAACAGAGGTTCAGCTCCACTGTCCCTGCTCAGCCTTTGAGAGCTGGGAGAGGCATGACTCTTTGGAGGCACGACACCTGGGATAAGCCTCAGCACGTGCAACCCGCATCCCCTTGGGGAACCAGACACGCCCATGAGACATTCTCCATCACATCGGCAAGTTGCCCCCAAACTGGGCAGTGATCCTTGCCTTGGGCTCAGAAAGTCACAGTCCTCCCAGACACCATGAGATGGACGCTGAAACTCGTCCCTCCATTCTCTCCTGGATTCCACCTGCTGCTACTCACACAAGGACTGACATCATGCCTCCTTCCGGTTATTAAGTGCCAAACCCCCTGCCTGGCACATCTCAGTATTCGGTGCTCTCTAGACACCTTGGCAAAGAGCTCTCCACAGACCCACAGACCAGTGGTTAAACAGCCTACCTGTTTAACCGCTTAGAGAGCCAAACCCTGCACCTGTTATCTGCTTCGTCCAAGGACACTGGAGTCCTAACACCTCATCCACAGAGCAGACCACGGCCTCTTCCTCTACACTGAGGACGCAAGGTGGAACCGACTTCCTCGTGAGCCAACCACCTAGTCCCACTCCAAGATCCACCTGGTTCATCATTCATTCATTCATTCATTCTCTCTCTCTCTTTCACTTTCACTTGCTCTGTTATCCTCCTCCATCTTTATACCCACTAAGACTTTAAACTGCCTTTTCAAAGACCCACTGGACAGCCAGGGAACTCAAGTTCACTAATGTCAAAGCAGAACTTCCCACCCTCCATTTCCTCAACCCAGCCAGCATCCAGCCTCTGCATTTCCACTCTCCTGACAGATCTCCAGCACTTCCAGGCTTAGAGGGACTATTTTCAGAGCCCATGCTTGGATCTACTCCCACAGAGCATGACTGACACCAGGGCTGTCCTTTCCCGAAGTTCACGTTCAAGGCAGCAATTCCAATGACTCTGCATGCTTATTCACTAGACATGGGAGGGATTTGGGGATTTCCACCTTTAAAAGTCCAGCTAAGGGAATCTGATGATCTAACAGATTCGAGAAGCACTGTGTTAAAAATCATTGAGCCTCTTGTCCTAACTCGCATTTGAAACACTCATTCTAGTGGAAAAGGCATTGCACAGAAATAAACGAACCTTTGTGAACTAGAATTAAGTGAACAAAGAGAGAGATGAGAGACCAAATAATTTCACAGTAAGAGCTTAGATGGTAGACTTGATAGATTTTTCCAGTGGTTCATGAAGGTGGTATGTGGAAGTTAAAAGGGAAAGGAGTCAACAGTGGAGAGGGGAGGAGGAGGGGTCACTGTCTTACCCATCCTGCTCTTCAGAATTTACGTTAGAAGGTTAAAAGCATATGCTACAGCCAGCAGGTCTGAGATCGAATCTGGAGTCCACCAAGGTTACAGGTGTGATATGGACATATTTTCCTTGAATGCAAAGTCACAGTAAAGATGGTGCCTCTCAGATTCAACACATGCTGAGTTCTTAGCACACAGATGGATATATACATACACATATATGTCTGTATATATAGGCTAAGATCATCATTATATAAGTAAGATTCAGGAAAAGTTAACTTCCTTCTATTGTTAAATATCTTCAGAAAATAACATTGCACATCCTGATGCTGGAAAAGATTGAGAGTAGGAGAAGGGGGTGACAGAGGATGAGACGGTTGGATGGCATCATTGACTCAATGGACATGAGTTTGAGCAAGCTCTGGGAGATGGTGAAGGACAGGGAAGCCTGGCATGCTGCAGTTCGTGGGGTCACAAAGAATCAGACACAACTTAGTGACTGAACAACATATCTCAGAAAATCTGACTGGAAACAACTGTCCTCATCCAAATAGCACTCAACAGTCCTAGGTAGAGTGACCAGAAAATACAGTTTCTATTTGTCAAATAAATCTGTGATTAACCAGTGGAGCAAACAGATTATTACTTATCAGCGAAAGGGTATTTTAATGTGGTGAGTGATAATTAAGGACTTAAAAGTTCAAATGCTGCCATGTTAATTTAAAAGGGGGTGTGTAATGGAGACAAGGAAATACAGAATTGAATCCCACATGGCGAAAGGAATACGGTATTTAAAAAAATCATTTTAGAAGGTCAGGAAAAGATTATTAGTGAATGAAATGTGTAATTAATATACTATCTATACCTCCATTTATAAGCTTATCATGTCTTAGAGGCTGACCTATGAATCTTCATACATATTGGCTATATTTAAACTGCTATGATAAACTTTAATTTGTCAGAAACTGGTAAAACAGTTTTCTTTCTACAAAAGCTTAAACAGGATATATTTATACAGGGCTTTCCAAGCATCAGGCTGCATATAGATGATGTGACATTTTCTATAACTATGAAATACACATTTTCAATGAAAATAGAGAACTAGGTGTTCTATGTGAAAAATGGCAACTTTCCACAAATGTACTTATTAACAAAGAATCTGCCTTTTCTGGCAGAGTCTCCTACTTCCAATGCTGTGGAAAAAAAATAATAAATTAGGGCTTGAAATCTGACTTATGAGCTAATTTTAAAAAACCCTGAAATTTATAAGGAGACAAAAACATTACAGTAAGACATTAAATAATTTCATCAGCAATTTACTTACTGCATACTTGGCATGTGCACTCAAAAGTTTTGTTTGAATCACCCTATTCTTCTCATTTTCAATTTAGTTCAAGCATATATTATCTACTCCAGTTTACTGCTCCTGGTTCATTCATTTTCTTTTTTTATAAAAAGCAAACTCATGAGCAGTGAGTTTAAGATCACATATATTTGCTTCAATCATGCTTCAAATGAAAAAGGCTATTATAATTACGATTCCTTGGTTGTTGGGGGGGGGGGAGTCACCTATTATTAAGACTATACTTTTATTCACACATTCAAGGCTAATAAAAAAACCACCAATGTAAAATCTCTATTTACCAAGATAAATATATTACACATTCTTTTCTGACTCAGGGAACACATTTACATTTATGGTTATGTGTAATTCCATTTTATACTCAGTTGCCAAAAGGCATCATATTATTATGTGCTTGGTCAGATCTTTATAAGGCCTGAAATTTTTTATTTTTACAGTTTATAGCTTTAGTGCTCAAGGTTAATTTGGTAACTTGTTTTTTCTAATTAGAAAAGGAAATCAGCATTTTAGAAAGTCTCCAATCAAATATAAATGTAAAATATCATACAGAAAGTAACCTGGTCCTGATGGAATACTTGATGACTTTTAAATTTCAGAACTAACTTAGGAAATACCTTTGCAATATCTTATAATTTTTAAATTTCAGGATTAGTAGGGACAGCACCAATATTGGGCAGAGAAAAGAGGAAAGGGGAGGGAAGGACAGAGTACATTCGGTATGTCAGTCACCAGGCTCTAAATTGTATGGGCTAAAAAAACAGGTGTAAAGGCACTCTCCTGTCCCAGAGGAGCTTTCACTGGGTTACAGCAGAAGCTTCAGGGTCTCCCTCTGGAAGATAAGACAAAGGAGGTGATTCATGATGGGCAGAGTTAAATTTCAGAGAAGACAACTAGCATCCTTGGATGATCCATTTTGGTGTTTAGTCTCTTTGTCCAACTCTTTTGCAGCCCCGTGGACTATAGCCCGCCAGGGTCCTCTGTCCATGGGATTTCCCAGGAAAGAATATGAGAGTGGGTTGCCATGCCCTCCTCCAGGGGATCTTCCCCACCCAGGGGTCAAACCCACCTCCTCCATCTCCTGTATTGGCAGGCGGGTTCTTTACCACTGTACCACCAGGAAACCAGATGCTTCATTAGAAGGAAACACAAAAGGGTTAAGGAAAAAGATGGAAAACAAGATGGCATAACTGAGTCACTTTACCGTACAGCAGAAATTAGCACAACATTGTAACTCAACTATACTTCTATTTAAAAAAAAATTTTAAAGGTGGCATTGGTGGTTACCTAAAAAAAATTTAATTATCAGCCAAATGTTGAAAAGTGACAAATTCAACTTAACAAAAATACTTTTTTTTCCCCCTAAATTTCATACCATCAACTAAACTATTCCACAGAGGGTGGAAGGGGGGGGTGGTATTGATTACTTGCTCACACATGTGTGCAGAATTAAATACATAGACATGAACTTAGGTGATCAAAATGTTATTCTATTATTAAAAATGATATTGACAATGTTAAAGTTTGAATTGCGTCCCTCCCATAAATGATAGGTTGAAATCCTAATTCCCAGGACCTCAGAATGTGATGTCAATAGGAAATAACATTTTTCTAGAAGTAACTAAGTTAGATGAGGAGAGACCCAGGTTCTGTCCCTCGGTTGTAGAGATCCCCTGGAGAAGGGAATGGCAACCCATTCTAGTGTTCTTGCCTGAAGAATCCCATGGACAGAGGAGCCTGGTGGGCTATAGTCCATGGGGTCACAAAGCATTGGACACAACTGAGCACCTTTCACTTCTCACTTTCATTAGGATGGGCTCTAATCCAATATGACTGGTGTCCTTTAGAAAAGGAGAAATTTGGACACTGAGATAGACAAACACAGAGTGAAGCTGATATGAAGACAAATAGGGAGAAGATGGTCACAAGACTAGGGTCTGCATTTACAAGCCAGGATGCCAAGGACTGCTGGAAAACACCCGAAGCTGAAAGAGGCAAAAAAGGACCCTCCCCTAGCGTCCTCAGAGAGAGCACGGCCCTGCTGACACCTTGATTTCAGAGTTTCGGCCTCAGGACCTGTGAGGGAATATATTTCTGCTGCTTTAAGCCCCTTAGTTTGTGTTACTCTGAACAGCACTCCTAGGAAATTAACACAGATGGTTAGAATGAGAGCATCGTGATGCAATCTTTTTTGGAAAAGTTTTTTACCAGTTCTCTCAAACAACCAAGAATATATAAATAATAACAAATATTTACATAGTTTAATTTTCTATTGCTGTAATGATTTCATTTTAAGGGATATTAAATATGAATTTTGTTCTCTGTTTGGCATAGAATTTTGAACCAGGTTATTTTAAAAGGAAAATATCTGTGATTAAGCTTCTTTTTAAAGACTGTGGTAGTAGCTGATCCTTTTGCAACTTTAAATATGTAAGGGCTTCCCAGTTGGCTCAGTGGTAAAGAATCCACCTGCCCCTGCAGGAGATGTAGGAGAATTGGGTTTGATCCCTGGGTTGGGAAGATGCCCTGGAGAAAGGAATGGTTACCCACTCTAATATTCTTGCCCGAAAAATTCCATAGAGAGAGGAGCCTGGAGAACTACAGCCCATGGAGTCACAAAGAGTTGGAGAGAACTCAACAGGCACATGCAGGTAAATATACAGAGTGACAGCCTTTAGTGAGACATCATGGTAAGATTCGAACACTTTAAAATGGCCCCATTGTTGTACGATTTCCAAACCATTATTATAACATTTTAGCAGTGAACTCTCCAAGTCTTTGGCTCTGCCCACTGTTGAACGGAGGCCATTAGCCTAAGTAAATACTTGCCTGATGGAGCTGTTAGGAGCTTGGGATCTCCTCAGTTAGCCATTTGGACAGGCTTGATAAACCAAGCCCACAGTCAACGGGCCATTAAAGGCACAGAGTGAGCTGCATTTGCTGCACCCTCAATATTAATTAAACATTGATGGTGAGCTTAACTCTTCTGAAGGAGGAGCCGAAGCAGCTGACACAGGCAACCCACTCGGATCTTCGAGCTGAACGGGCCCTTGGAGATCACCCACCCACTTAGTCTTGTTCTGATGGGCTGGAGGAGAGCAAATTAGAACAGCAACCGGAGCATTATTGAAGAAACAGCTGGCCTGGAAGGGACAGTTAAAATAATAGCTGCCCAGGTGAAGTAGTGGTAAAGAATCCACCTGCTAATGCAGGAGATCCAAGAGATGCTGGTTCCATCCCCGGGCCGGGAAGGTCCCCTGGAGGAGGAAACGGCAACCTGTTCCAGTATTCTTGCCTAGAAAATTCCATGCACAGAGGACACTGGTGGGCTACAGTCCAAAGGGTCGCAAAGCGTCACACACAACTGAGTGATTGAGCACACACAGACATAAGCATAGGGTCTGAACAGAACAGCGCCTGGAGACACAGGTGGGAGGTCTGAATTCAGCTAGAGATCAGGTCAGCGTGCAGGAAGCTGGAAAGCTGGGAGTGATTCACTGATGTACATCTTGTCCTGGGGACTTTCTCGGAGCTGACCTTGCATTTTTATCAGCTCCCTAACTCAGGCTGGGTGCTGACTGATGGACCAGAGAGGGAGGGCAGTGCAGGGGGACCTGGGCAGAAGTGTATCCCCAGCAACCCAAGTCCGCCCTGGCAGAGTGGGGCTGAGGTGCCAACTTTAAGCATCCCCTTAGGCACAGCCTTAGGCAGGATTTCATCATTTATCAACACCTGTCATTTGAACAGGTTTTGGGAAGGCGGCCACCAATCCATAACACCTTTCTCTGCCCTCCTATCTGAACTTTAAAAAGTCAAACAATATTTACAAGAAAACCTGGACAGTGATTATTCCAAATAGCAGGCAAGAGCTATGCCTCACACTTCCTTTTTCCCTTATGTGGCTGGACCATGATGTCCTAATGCAGCTGAAATACCTCAGGAGGCGTGCTCCTGAAACACTTCAGGACCCCAGGTCAAGAACTATAAGCTCCCAAGGCTTTAACCCTGCTATATTGTGGTACTGAAACAGAAGATAAACAGAAAGAAAGCTGCAATCCCATCCTCTTGATTCCCCACTACTGTACCCAAAGGCATTTGAGGATGCTGTGCTTCCATAGCTGCCTCGGGGATGTGGGGAGACTGTCTAGCCCCTGGTGGGGTTGCAGAGCGAATCCAGTTGTAACCATCTTCAGAGCCATCCTCCAGAATATCACTGGGATGGGCATTAGGACAAACATGCTCTCTACCACCATCGACCTCCTTGTACCTCTAAGGTATGACCACGCCAGAAAAGGGTCAGGAGGGCAGGCTTCCATTGTTCATGTGTTTCGCCAGAGAAGATCCATTCCCTCCAAGAACAGGAAAGGTGGAATTTATATTTGCCTCTGAGCCCTCCAATTTCCTGTTCTCTTATCTCTTCACCTTTCTGTTGAAATCATTTATCATCATCCAGGGATTTGGAGACAGAGTACGCTTCTCAAGTAGGGATGACTTTGCCCCCCCAGCGGGTATTTGACAACATCTGGGGACAGTTTTGGTGTTGCAGGGAGGCAAGGTGCTGCTAATATCTAGGGCACAAACTCAGAGCTGCTGCCTCCATCCCACATCCTACTGGGCATAGGACAGCCTGCCCCCACCCCAAACAAGGAATTATCTGATCTAAATGTAAAGAATGCTGAGGTTAAGAAATCCTGAGATAGAGGAAACAAGGATGAATCATTTTAAAAAATTTCTTGCAACTAGAGCCCAAGGAGAAGCCTCAGAGAACCATGGATGGGTGGGATCTCTTTGAAACAAAGAGGCATAAGCTCAGAAAGATGTCTTCTGAAGACCCCCAAACACCATCCACACGGGGTTGAACGGTGGCCTTGCAAAAGAGATATGTCTACCTAGAAGCTGTGAATATTACCTTATTTGGAGAAACGGTTTTGCTAATCCAGTTAAGGGACCTCAAAATGAGATCACTCTAGATTATCTGATGGGTCCTTAATCCAATGACATGTATCCTTATACAGGAAAGGTGAGGGAGATTTGTCACTCTGACTCATGGAGAGGACCATATGAAGATGAGGGAAAGACTGGAATGATGTGCCAACAAGCCTAGGAACACCTGGAGCCGCCAGAAGCGAGAAGAGGCAGGAAGGATCATCCCCCAGAGCTCTGCGAGAGGTATGGTCCTGCTGGCATCTGGATTTCAGGCTACTGGCCTCCAGGACTGTGAGGGAACAGATATCTCTTGTTTTAATCCATTAAGTCTGTGGTAATTTGTTACAGCAGCCCTAGGAAATGAATAAGCCAAACAAAGGATCAGTCGGTCTGTTCAGTCACTTAGTCATATCCGACTCTTTGCGACCCCATGAACTGCAGCACACCAGGCCTCCCTGTCCATCACCAACTCCCAGAGCTTGGTCAAACTCAAGTCCATTGAGTCGGTGATGTCATCCAACCATCTCATCCTCTGTTGTCCCCTTCTCCTTCTGCCTTCAGTCTTTGCCAGCATCAGGGTCTTTTCTAATGAGTCAGTTCTTGGCATCAAGTGGCCAAAGTACTGGAGCTTTAGTATCAGTGTCAGTCCTTCCAATGAATATTCAGGACCGATTTCCTTTAGGATGGACTGGTTGGATCTCCTTGCAGTCCAAGGGACTCTCAAGAGTCTTCTCCAGCACCACAGTTCAAAAGCATCAATTCTTTGGCACTCAGCTTTCCTTATAATTGGTTTACATTTAACTTGTATTCTTTCTAAAGAACAGAACTACCTGGTTTAAGGGCTTCTCTGATAGCTCAGATGGTAAAGAATCTGCCTGCAATGCAGGAGACCTGGGTTCAATCCCTGGGTCAGGAAGATCCCCTGGAGGAGAAATGGCTTCCCACTCCAGTATTCTTACCTGGAGAATTCCATGGACAGAGGAGTCTGGTGAGCTATAGTTCATGGGATCACAAAGAGTCGGACATGACTGAGCAACTAACATACACACACATATACCTGGTTTAAATGTGACTTTCAAATAAGTTAAGATCTGCATTTACAAGCCAAGCGTGTTTCTCAGAGCTAATTGATACCCTCAACCAGTGATAATGCTTTTTGTAAACAGAAGAAAATCACACTTGGGGACCCAAATCACACTTTAGACCTAGTGCTCTAAAGAGAGTCTTTTTTCTCAAAGCATAGACAAATTATAGGCAGTAAATTCATAAGCCTCAGGAGTCTCAATTAAGTATACACTGGCATTATAATCTACCTGGAAAAGTTTTAACATTAACATCAGATAAAATTAAAATCATTTTAACCAAGCCCTTAGAATTTGTCACTATCATTGTGACAAGTGATAAAATCTCACCAACTAGTTTAAGTCAAAAGATTGGCCGCATTAGTCTTCAAGGCCAACCTCTTCCAGGCCCCCTCTGCTCCACCTACATATGAATTTCTTCTCTGCAGGTGTGGGGGTCAAATATCTGTTCACCTCACTCTCCAAAGGACAGTTATAAATGCATTTAAGGCTTTGTTGTTGTTGTTCAGTCACTAAATCATGTTTGACTCTGTGCCCCCAGGGACTGCATCACACCAGGCTCCTCTGTCCTCCACTATCTCCCCAAGTTTGCCCAAATTCATGTCCATTCATTCAGTGATGCTAGCTAAACATCTCATCCTCAGCAGGCCACTTCTTTTGCATCTAAATCTTCCCCAGCATCAGGGTCTTTTCCAATGAGTCTGCTCTTCACATCATGTGTCCAAAGTTTTGGAGCTTCAGCAATCATCCTTCCAATGAATATTCAGGACTGATTTATTATTTATGGCTTATCCATATCATTCAAGATAACTTCCCCATCTCAAGATTTCTAACTTCACTACATTTTTGTCACAATAAGTTAACATTCACAGGTTTCAAAGATTAGGTCATGGGGATCTTCGGAGGGGGCAGTTTTTCAACCTGCCACACCATGTCACTGGCAATACTGTTAGAATCACAGAGTAGGTTCTGATAATCCCAGAAGAAAAATCAACAAGCAAGACAGTGACAGACGCCCCTTATGGGTGAAAATGTGAGCTCTTTCGTTAACCCTCCTGTGTTAATTCTCAAGATACTAGGAAGTCATTAGAGTGAACCCTTCAACAATGTGAGGGGTGAGGTGCAGACCCCTGTGCAGTCAAAGATCATGGGATATCACTACAGTTGACCCTCTGTGTTCATGCTTCTGTATCCTCGGATTCAGTCATGGAGTACTGCTGCACATATTTACTGAGAAAAAAACCCCACACGTAAGTGAACCTGTACATTTCAAATCCATGTTGTTCCAGGGTCAACTGCATGTATTTGAACCACCACAGAAGTCAAACGGAATCTCAAACCTGCTGTCTGGTCGGATGAAGAAGCAGATAGTGGTAGAAACAACATTTGATTTCACTCTCATTTTTATGTCCTGGGCTGTTTCTCAGAGCAGATTTGCAACAGTCATCAAGGCACCATCCCGGACCACAGATATCCCAGCTGCTGTGACAGTGACATCAGCTACGTCTAGGCAAAGACAGAGCTCTAGAAGTGAGGCAGAAGCAGCTGGTGACCCGGTGAGAAATCTGAAGTCACACGCCGGTACTGGAGGGAAGCTTACTGAGGGTGGGAGAGAAGACACTTACCCACGCTCACAGCATTTCTTCTCTGACTCTCCTACTAGGTTCATGCTGAGAGGAAGAGATGTGCTGGGTGCTGTCAGACTCTTTGAGAGCCCCTGGACTATAGCCCATGAGTCTCCTCTGTCTGTGGGATGCTCCAGGTAAGGATACTGGAGTGGGTAGCCACGCTTTCCACCAAGAAACTAACTGGCTCCGTAGTATAGAATCCACCTGTCAGTGTAGGAGACCCGGGTTCAATCCCTGGGTGGGCAAGATCCCCTGGAGAAGGAAATGGCAACCCCCTCCAGTTTTCTTGCCTGGGAAATCCCAGAGAGAGGACCAGAGTGGGCTACAGCCCATGGGGTCACAAAAGAGTCAGACACAACTTAGCAACTAAACAACAAACAGCAAGAAACTAACTACAATATGGCAAGAAGTGTTGAAATCAGATTTCTCTCCTTCATGAGTCTGTTTAAATTTATTAGCCTTTGATGATATTAGAAATAATGTATATGTATATATATATTACATATATACATATATATATGGCATACAATTATGAAAATTATAATAAAAAAACAAACAGGAGAATCCAAATCACCCACCACATACAAATGGGTACTAGTTAATTTATTTCAGATACAAAATATAAATTAAATATAAAGAAGCAAAATAATTTGAAATCAAATTGAAGGAATGCCTAAATTTCATATTTCTTCACCATACACGTAAACTGCTAAAATATTCCTAAAAGGAATATATTTTGAAAAAAATGTTGTAAACATGTTTATGATGAGGTCATAAAGGTTGCTGTTTATTTTTTAACCACATAGTTCCTTACAGAACATGTTTATTTTTCCAAGAAGTAAAACTTGGATCAGTTATTTAAGAATCAGAAGAAACAAGTTTTTTAAAAAAAAACTGTTCTTGACAATTATAAATTTTAACAAATCCTATAAGAAATATTTTGAAATGGATCCAACTTTAAAATCTAAGCTTGTTTTTAGCTTGATTCTCAAAGAAATACAGAAAACAGAAGATGAGCATTTATCAAGCAAGAGTCCCATTCATAAAAGACAAATCACTTTTTGGGGAAAGATAAATATTGAAAGTTGATTGTGTCATTAATTAAAATAAATCTTAGAAATTACACACAAATAAAGACTGCAGTCTTATGCACATCCATATTTTTTGCTTTCGGTTCTTCATACTAAAAGTCATCTTATTTGGTTTTATTTGGTATATACATATTCTTGTTTTTAGAAAAGTGTGTTTTATATTTTAAGTTTGTTTTGCATTTGTTTGATATTTATATTTGTTACATGTTATATTCATTTTTAAATTTTGCTTATATCCCATTTTTAAAAAATTTGTTTTATATTTGGAGTACATTCTTGTATATTCATTATATATCTTTGTTTTCCTATCAAATTTCTAATCACATTTCTACTTTTCCTTTTGATAAAAACAATCATCATATAATTAACTACTTTCCAACTGTTATTAATCTTGTGACAGACAAAAATATCTACTTTCTTCTTAAAGGCATTTTTATGGAACTCTTTTTGCATATTTTTGATGAACTGTCTTTATGAGACATTATATTTTTAATTCTATGAATTCTTTCTTGATAATGGTTTTCACTTTTCCATGGCAGCCTTTTCATGCTTTACGGATAGAGTATCTTTCCTTGTGTTGTTTTTTTAAAACTAAAGTTAAACAAGTACTTAATTTATAAAGACAGCCACAAGGCTTAGCACAGCATACTGAAGAAAGCCCTCTGTTTTGTGGTTGATAAACTATTTGTTCTACAGAAGAACTTCCAGCTGTTTCACTGGTCTATTTTGGCATTTATCTCCAAATCTCAAAATAATATGGTTTCGCTGCTGTTTTGATTGCTTCAGCTAAAAATATCATTTAGTGCCCTTTTATCCCCAACTTATCCCTCTCCCCCAACTACACACACACATCCTTCCATCCCCACTTTCTCATTATGAATTTACTATAATTCTGCTTTGATACTCAATGTTTACATATTCATGACTATGACAGTATCACAGATGTATACTCACACACATCCACAGATGTGCTGTGGAATAAGATATGCTTCTCAAACCAATGTTATTCTTCTTGGAGGTAACAATGATTACCTCTTTTCTTAGTCTGTTTGGACTAGTATAACAAAATACCAATAACTGGGCACTTATAAAGAACAGAAATTTATTTCTCACAGTTATGCAAGCTGAGAAGTCCAAGATCAAGGTGCTGGCAGATTAGGTGTTGAGTGAAGGGAAGATTCCTGGTTCATAGATGGTGCTGTAACCTCACATGACGGAAGAGGAAAGGGATCTTTCTGGGGTCTCATTTATAAGGTTATTAACCCTATTCATGACAGCTTTGGTCTCATAACCTATTCTTCAGTGACCCATTGCTTGTTAAGTAGCATATTGTTTAGACTTCATGTTTGTATTGTTTGCAGTTTTTGGTTTTTGGTTTTTGTGTGTGTGTGTGTGCAGTTGATTTCTATCCTGTAGCATTGTGGTCGAAAAGGAAGTTTGATGTGATTTCAATTTTCTTAAATTTACTGAGGCCCAACGTGTAATCTATCCTGGGGAATGTTCCAAATGCACTTGAAAAGAATTCTGCTGCTTTCAAATGGAATGCTCTATAAATATCAATTAAGCCCATCTGGTCTAATGTGTCATTTAAGGTCTATGATTTCTAGTGATCTTTGGTCTAGATGACCTGTCCATTGCTGTAAGTGGGATGTTAAAGTCCCCCACTATTATTGTGCTACTGTCGGCTTCTCCTTTTATGTTTGTTAACATTTGCTTTATATATCATGGTGCTCCTATATTGGGTGCATATATATTTGCAATTGTTATATCTTTTTCTTGGATTGATCCCTTGATCATTGTGTAGTGTCCTTCTTTGTCCTTTGTAATAGTCTTTAAAGTCTATTTGGTCTGTGAGGTCTTTAATTTGTGACTACACTTCTCTTTGCTAAAATATCTGTTGGTTTCTCTTTCTGAGCAGTAGTCATTTACCAGAGGCTTGCCTCTTCCTAAAACTCTGATAGTTTTATCTTCTCTCTCATTTTACTAGTTCTTGCAGGCTTGTAACATTAAAAATATACTTCCTACATTCTCAAAGTCACATGTCAGAAAAGGACTGAAATGATCCTGAGTGTTCAGTCTTATTTCTCACTGAATACCTACAATATTTTCTTGATTTTCATTGTTCATAATATTTGCAATTTCTTTAATATGTTATATACCCTGGACTATTACTGATTCATCTGAAGTAATTAGTTTTTATCATGTTTTATACTGCAGTTTTCTCTGTTCTTATATTTTACCAAATTTCCAAAATTTTGTTTCTCCAAAAAAGCTTACATTTCTGGAATTCTTTAAATTTTTCCTTTTATGCACTTTTACCTTCATTTAAATGCTATGTTTTGAAGGATGGAAGATCAGCACATGGATTCTCTCTACCTTCTTAAACCAGAAATGGGTAGCTATACTTTGAGACTACTTTTGAGCTCAATACTCCTTTATTAAAATGATAATTAAAATTTTTCAGCAAAAGACTTTACAAGATCTCTTCCCTGTAAATATTAACACACTCCATACATAGTTATACCTATTTTCTCATTAAATAGACTGCTTCTCTAATAGGAATGATAATAGGGCAGCTTGCCTCTCTCCCTTCTGGAAAACATGTGATCAGTGAGTGATGACTTCCAAAACATGAATATAGGGTTGAACCTCAAGCATTAAACTATACAGTCAGCCCACACAAAATCTTAACAGATATCATATTCTGTACTTTGAAAGAAGATGAGTAGCCTCCAGGTTAGTAAGTAATGCTGCAAATAGATTAAATATTGTAACCTAATGAAGAAGTATTATATAGACTCGAAAATGTTACCTATGTGAGAACAGCAAAAGGAGCATTTGATGGGCATATATTAAATCAAGGTAGAGCCCATTACAGTTCAATCCACAGCTACTCTCTCAACTTCATCCCAGTTACTGAACAAATTCAGGATGACAAATAGCTCACATATGAAAGAATCACCAAGAATTTGAGCCCATTCACTCTAGAGAATGGTAGGCCAAAGTGACACATTTTTTCATCTATCATTCTCCCTTGCTATTTTTCTTTGGCTTCTAGGAAACTAAGAGACTTCAGCTTCTGGCATGTATAATCTCTCACCTAAACAAAAAAAAAAATGCATTACTTAAATTTAAAACAAAGGCTTTTCCTGGTACATTAGTTTATCTGTTTGGGTCAGCTTTTTGGGAGAGACAGTCAAAATTAGGAAAAAGAAAGCAGATCAGAGAATTCCGAGCATGCTTATCATTCGATAGCTATGTCAGGTACTGGGGCCACTTCTGAAATAGAAATAGAAATGCGTTTTAGATAAATGAAATGGGCCCATCCATTTGTCTGCAGCCTGTGATTGTCAGACTGTGTTTGCTATGGACTTGCAGAAACTCCCTGACCTCAACTCATAAAACTAAATGATCCACTTAACTCAGAAAAATATTCATGCATCTTCAATTTAGTTTTTGAGGCTGCAAGTGAGGCATAAATTTGGAAATGGATATGAAAATTATTAAAAAGCAAGACATGTACAACACAACAGAATGCATTCAACAATCAAGTATGTACTACATTTTTTTCAGGGATATAAAAATATTTTGCTTCCTTGGTGATGGAGACCAGTGTCGGTATAGTCAGGGTTTAGAACATAAGAAGAAGCTAAAGTAAGATGCCTACAAATACCGAGTGATGCATTTTACACTGAGTGCTCTGGCACCCCAGCCAGCTCTTCTCACAGGCCAATACGCCTTCCTCTGGCTTCTGGCAGTGTTGACAGTTTCTGACTCAGGCTACCCCCATCTCTGGAGAACTGCTCTTGGCTGATGAGAGTCACTCTGCCAGGAGATTCACCACCACTACCCCCCTACCCAACTCAAAAACCTGTTGCTTTATGACAAGGTTGCAGTTGTATAAATCATCAAACCTTTGCTTCAAAGGGGACCTACTGAGATTCCATCCATACTTTGGAATTCCCCTGGAATCAGCCTGATGCTGGACCCCAGCTGAGAGCAAAGGCTTGTCTTGTTTCGTTATCTGCCATATGCCTCATCCCTCCATGTGCTGAGAACATAACCTCAATAAAGTACAAGCATAAGGATCTTGTGTCAGACTTTCAGGGAAATCGGCTTAAATCCACATAAAAATTGTAATTATAAATGAACAATTATCTACTGTAGGCCAGTGGTCAACCACAGGTGGTGCAACATTACTCACATTGTAATGAGTACAATAGTGTTTTAGTGATTAAGAGACTGTCATCTGGGACCCAATGTGCGTACACGCATGCTCAGTCACTTCCATTGTGTCCGACTCTATGACCCCATGGAATGTAGCCCACCAGGCTCCTCTGTCCATGAAATTCTCCAGGCAAAAATACTGGAGTGGGTTGCCATGCCCTCCTCCAGGGGATCTTCCCGACCCAGGGTTCGAACCCGCATTCCCTACAACTCTTGAACTTCTGATGGGTTCTTCATCTACTGAGCTACCCTGGAAGCCTGGAGCCCAATATACCCAGATCCGAATGGTAGTTCTGGTATATAGCAGCTGGGTGAGCCTAGCTAAATCACATAAACTCTCCAAGATTCAACTCTTCCTCTGCAAATTAATGAAAATAATACCTACTACACCTTAGTGCTACTGGGAAAACAAAACTGAACTGATGCACGTGAAGAGCTGTGTATGGAGTAAGAACACAGTAAACCACGGTCTGCTATCACTGTTGCTGTTGTCGTCATCATTAACTCATGACATTAAGTCATTAAAGTTACATCGAATAAGAACAGTGCCAGGTTTCCCATTGCAGGGCAAGTTTTCCTTAAAGAAGGAGGAATCCAGAAGTCATTCAAGCAGTGACAGAAGGAAGAATCAGCAGCAGGAGAGCACACATTAAGATTTTAATGCTGAAAGGGACTGCAGGGGCGATCCAGCCTACTCTTCTCCCCAGCTCTCCTGGCCAAATGCACCGTCAAGAAAATTGAGGTCCGAAGAGGTTAAGTGGTTGGTTCAACATATCCCTGCTTTGTTACTTACAGAAATGTTGGAAGCATGGATAAATCTGTGTGTACAGTAGAAAATCAGAATGGCTGGAATGGCGGGGGGCAGAGGCAGACAACGGTATCAGTGAAGTATAGCCCTAGGTGATAATCTTGTTTTCCTAGCACCTTCTGGGAGAAAATGCTAATACCTACAGATGTCTGAAGGTCTGAGTTTTTGACTTCTTTCTGGGTACATGGATAAATTATAATCCCCGCCTCCTTGCAGTTGGTTGAGGCTCTGTGACCTCGTGGCCACTGGGCAGAAGGGGCGTGCCACTTCCTGGCATGGGCCATGCAGATCTTCTCTGCTCCATCCTCCACCCTTCCTTCCATGCTGCCCTGTAGGCACCACGGGCAGAAGCCCCCGGGTCCTGGATGGCAGCAGAGAAAACAGTCCCCACAGCTGCTGCCCTGGACCGTCATCATGTAAGAAAGACACTTCTGATGTGTGTTTATGCACTAGGAGTGAAGGGCTGTTTGTTAACAGAATGAACTCAGTGTGACTCCTTTCTGTGAAACTAGTAAAATCTTAGTCCTCATTGACTGGTAAAGGATCCGCCTACAATGCGAGAGACCTGGGTTTGATCCCTGGGTTGGGAAGATTCCTGGAGAAGGTAAAGTCTACCCACTCCAGTATTCTGGCCTAGAGAATCCCACGGACTGGGGTTGCAGAGAGTCAGACACGACTGAACGACTTTCACTTCACTTTATACAAAATATACACCAGAAACTAAATCTTCCAGGAACTTATGAGAAAAGGAAAGTGTTTGAATAAATGGGTCGATAAAATAGCTCTTGATGGGAAACGTTTACCAAGGGAGTGGGAGGAAGAGACAAGAATCTGGGGACAAATGGTGACACTGTGTGTTGCCAACCTACAGGTCACAGTCTAGGGAGGACCATGAAAATTATTGACCAAGGAGTCAAAATAAACACATCAACCACACAATGTCTGGGAAAAAAGCAAAAACAAAGAACTATAGCACATCATACTGTGTTCACTCATCCATTCAGGAAACACTTAACGGAGATCTTGATCTGTACCACCTGTTTGGTATCATAACAGGTGACAAACTTCTTTAATGGGTCAGACAGTAAATACTTTAGCTTTGTAGCCTAGACAGTATCTGACACAACTGGTCAACCCAGTTGATCTAGCAGCCATAGAAAACATCCAAAGGAGTGGGTGTGTTTGTGTTTCAATAAGATTTATTAAGGATAATCATGAGCTGGAAAATGCAAATAAATGGGCATGGCCATATTCCCATAAAACCATAACCACTATTGGCAAGCCTTCATTTTCAGAGCCCTGAACATTTATAATAAAGATCTCTAAGCTCTTTAATCTCTAAAATGCCAGTCACTTCTACAACAGTATGATTTCAAGAACATAGTTGACAAAGGAAGGCAGAAAAGAAAGAAAATTTAGAATCATGATTTTTAAGGACTACACAGGAGACCAGTTTTCCATTGCCCAATATAAATGTAAGACAAGACTGCAAAAATTAATCAATGTGAATATCTTACTTGAATAGTTATTCTAAATTATTAATTAAAACATCATTCTTTAAATTATATAGAAGAATTCCAACAGAGGGTAGTTGTATCAAATTGTTATGACCCATCAGAGAGGGTTTTGCTATTATAAATTGACTCAATTTGTTTTTAAATTTAATTTCATATTAATAAAAGGAAGCAATTGAAACTCAAGAACCCCAGCAGCTTCTTTAGAAATGCCACTAAGGGTTCATGCATGTGTTTGGTTAAATATATGAAAGAATCTAAAGAGGAAAATTCCCCAAGCATTAATCTTATAGGTTTAATCCAATAATGTTAACATTGCAGACTTGAAAAGTGGCTTCTTCAAAACACACAGAAGCCAAGGCAGTGATCGCTTAACCTAGGGTTTCTCAACCTTGGTGCTGTTAGCAGCTAGAGCCAGAGAATTCTTGGTTGAGCAGCGAGGGGCTGTCCTGGGCATTGCAGAAAGTTTAGCAGCTTCTTCGGTCTTGACCCACTAGATGCCACTAGAACTTTCCCCTCCAGTGGTGACAACCTGATGTTCCCAGCAGGTAACGCTGCCCCTAATTGAGAAATACTGACTTGGAAACTGACTGGAGTTGAAACGCAATTCCCCAAACCCAAATATATAAGAAACAAAGTTAACATTTACCTTAACTTAGGAGCAAATTTTCTACCAATATTGACCAGGTCGTCAGAGACTTAACAGTTTTCAATTTAGAAACCAGAGTGAGGCAGGTGGCAAATTGGAACACAGATTTCAATTTTTTCTGCTTATTCCAGCAGTTGTGAGTGAGAAACAGGCTGTGAATTCCTTTCCCTCGGTAACAAAGCAATACAAAACTGAATTTTGAGCTATTTCCCCAAAGTGCGTTAGGAAGACATCGAGGTTAAATGAGCTGCGCTCTCCCAATGTTCATAGGAGGTTGCTCAAGGCACGTCTACCTCGGGCCATCCCAGGCACAACCCCAGATGGGCAAACGCTGTCAATTCCTCATGAGGCCAGCTGCATTTTTACATTTTCCAGAAAGCTTTGTTCTTAGAAAATAACCGCTGTGATCAAGGCAAGAAAAAAAAAAAAAAGTGACGCTGAAGAGTTGGATCTGTTATTATGACAAGAAGTGGAGAGACGCCTGACGGGAAATTCCATGCCCTCCATCCTTGCGCCTGAAAATGACTGGTTTCCAAGATGCGGAGGCTACATTTCAGCACACGGTGAGCTGCAAGGAGATTTATCACAGCCTCCTAGCAGAAAGACGCCTTATAAATGATGTCACATGAATATCTGATTCTCCAGTCATTGATGAAAAACAGGTTTTGTTTCCTCTGGGTCTTTCACTTTGATACTTTAAGGTATGCATATTTGAAAATCACAAAAAATATTCCAGATAGAACCATTCTAGCTCATGGCATATTTATAGGTGAATATTTTTGCAGTGATGCTAAGAGATTTACCTCAAACAGATAATGTTCACTGGGAGTAATAGTAATCAAGTCCCAACCCAATCCTTGCTCAAATCCTGGCTGCTTTAGAAACTCCACTAGTGGTGTCTTGACTTTGTTAGGGAAAAAGGGGGAAAAAGAACTCTGATTCAAGGTTCTGCTGATGCCAGTTCTGGACTGTGGTCAGGATCAGGCTTATCAGGCAGCCTGACCTCACAGTTCAGTCTCTCATCCTAAAGCCACTTCACAAAAGTCCATTTTTCTCACTTGTGGATTTCCATGCATTTCCACAAGCTGAGCCACAAAGCCCGACCATGGTGGATGGATAACAGACTCTGATTTCTGTGAATATACCAGCATTGCATCTTCCACCCATCCCTCACCCCTTGGGCAGGAACAAGATCTGGAACCCTCATTAAACAATGAAAGTTTGGACCGTCAAGTCACTGTGCTGGGACCATCAAGTCATTGGGTGTGGACCAATGGGAGATGGGAGGATGCGCTAAGGGTGTTCACGGTGCTCCTGTGGTGGTGGTGGGGGGGTCTGGAAACTGCTGGCTGCAGAACACAGATGAGCACATTGAATTCAGGGGTCAGGAAGTCAAGGGGAGGCTCTGGAACTCTGCAAAAATCACTAAATAGAAACTCAAGAAAGGAACCTTGTTCAACGTCTGTTTTCTCATTACTGATCCTAAGACAGTGCTTAAGCAGAAGAATCTGGGGAAGAAGAAAAGCGCAGAGTAAGATGGAGCAGCCAGGTGGCTGGCACGTAAAAGGAAAGGAATGGGTCAGAGTCAGGAATTAATTATACTGTCCTAGAATCTTCCTGTAGGGTGGGAGTGTGCACATGTGTGTTTCAGCATGACTTTCAGCAGGCATTCTGCACTTCTTTAGTCCCTAGATGTCATTACTTTCCTTCTCTTGAATTTAAGGACAAAAATATGAAGTTCACCCATGCCCCACTAATGATAAAGTTTTAAAAAGTTGCAGAGTGAATATATTATTAAGTATCAAGGGATGCAAACTTCCACAGACATTCTTTCCAGTCTATCACCTGCCAGATGACTACATATAATGATCAACTTTCATATAATCCTGAAGACACAAAGAAATCAAATGCTCCACAGAACACAGACAGAATTTCAATCTGAGACAAGAGGAAATCATCAAGGATAAAAGCTGGGGTTATGAAACACATTCCAGGAGAATCAGCCCAAACAGACTCAAGGTGGATTACAAAGAGGTGACAGTTAAAGTGAGACCCAAGGGTTGACATCTTCTAGATCGAGAAGAGAATGGGATTAAAATTGTTCATGAGAAAGAGGACCTGAGTAGATGCTGAGAGTTGGAAAGTGGCCCCCAGTCTGGGAAGTTTTGAGCAACTTGTCATTCCAAGACCCAAGGAAGCATCCCAAGACATCTGCCAACTGGAAGTGGACCCTCCTGTCAGGCAGGGAGGGGCCAGATCAAATGAAGCTTTGTCTAGTGTTAAATAAGGAATGTCACTGATTCCCAGCCCCGATTCTCTCCACTGTTTTTGCAAATTGCTTTTCCTTTCTGGGCTCTGCTCCCTGATTTTCCCACGTTTAAGCAATTATTTTCTATCTATGAGGAGAGAGAAAAGGAGAAAACTTATAGCCTAAAATATTCAATTAATCCAGGTGGTCCCTGGAGGAAACACTATTTCTACAAATAACTGAAGGCGTGGAAGTCATAAATGCTACTGCTCCTCGTGATCTCAAAGGGCACAGTCCAACTGGTCAGAAAGAGCTTTTCCACTCTTGAATGGTGGCTATTTCAAACCCATGTGTTCTCTAGGAGTGAAATACACACCAGATTTTGAAGACTTAATACAATTAAAATACAGAAATGTAGCTTATTATTTTTTTTTTGTAATCACTGCATGGTCAAATGTTAATATTTGGGATATAATGAGTTAAGTAAAATATATTATTAAAAATAATTTCCCCCCAAAGGGATTAAGAGGTACCAACTACTATGTTTAAAATAAAGAAGCTACAAAGATATATTGTACAACACAGGGAATATATTCAATATTTTATAATAACTATAAATGGAATACAGCCTTTAAAAATTGTGGATTATGTATCAATATGGGGTTCACTTAACATATATTCTACAACTATACCTCAATTAAAAATAATGCTTCATATTACTTGTTTCAGTGTGATCATCAGATAACCTTAGACTGTCCATGAGGATCACATAATGTCTCTACTGGGCACTATAACCCTTCCTTCATCGGCGTGCCAACTCTTTTTCATTACCCTTGTTGTTTTCTAGTCGTTCAGCTGTCTGCAACTCTTTGCAAGGCCATGGACTGTAACCCACCAGGCTCCTCTGTCCATGGGGATTCTCCAGGCAAGAGTACTGGAGTGAGTTGCCACTTCCTCCTCCTGGGGATCTTCTGACCCAGGGTTCTAACCCATGTCTCCTGCACTGACAGTTGGATTCTCTACCACTGAGCCAATCAAGGAAGCCCATTGTTACCCTTGGAAATAGCCATTTAAGTTGAAATAAAACAGTCATAGAAATCAAAAGGACAACTTAACTATTGACATATAAGAAAAACTCTGTATGAAGAACTTCTAGAGGGAAGTCTCCAAGCTGCAGTAAGCTGAGCACCAAACACACCCGCAAAACGTGGCAGAGAAGCGTCGCGCTGTGTGTACTGATCACAATGCCGCGTGTCTGACATCTGTGATGAGGGCTGTGTGGTCAAAGCTTCCGCACAGAAAGTCCCTGCCTTCCTGGCTGGCCCTGTGTCAGCAGACCAGGCTCACTCTTGCCAGGTGGTGATGCTAATGAATTCTCCAAACCTCAGTAAGAACACTTATGTCATCAATAACCTCAACCTGATTTCCACCAAAAGTCAGACATGACAACGAGAAGCAACCGTGGGTAAAGTGCAGCTAGTTCCCCTGTCCCTAAGAGAACATCATACACACGGTGACGACAAACGCGTCTCCTTATTTTTGCACTATTTCTTCCAAAATTACATGGATTTTTTTTTTTTAAGAAATGCCCAATGGACTCTCATAAATCCTTCACTGAGATTTCTCGAGCTTACTCACTGATATTTTATCGCATTTGTTTTATGATTCTTTTTCTCTACATGCATGCATGGGTGTGTGAACATGTATATACATAAACACATATATGAATATACACTATATATGGGCGTCCGTGGTAGCTCAGTGGTAAAAGAATCTGCCTGCCAATGCAGGAGACGTGGGTTCAATCCCTGGTTCAGAAGATCCCCTGGAGGAGGAAATGGCAACCCACTCTAGTATTCTTGCCTGGAGAATCTCATGGGCAGAGGAGATGGCTAGCTTCAGTCCACAGGGTCGCAGAGGAGTTGGACACAACTTAGTGATTAAGCAACAACAATGTAATATATATACACATATGGTAATTTTTTAAAATCAGAATAAGTTTCAGAAATGAAACTTTACCCTTACTTATCTCAGAAGGTTTGTCCAAATAACAAAGACATTCTCCAAAGAACAAAGACATTTTGATAACATTATAGTTATCAAAGTCAGGACATTAATATTAATACATTCCTACTATCTTCTACCCAGACATTAAAATTTCACCAGTCCTCCCAGTACCATCATTTATAGCAAGTAAAAACTTATTTCCTGCTTCAAGATACAATTTTAATCAAGTGTTTCATTTGTGTGACATATGCATTTTTTCTCTTTAGGATGGAATAGCTCTTCTTACTCTTTATGGCTTTTGTGAGGGTGAGTTTTTAACAGTAGAGACCAGTGTTTTGTAGAATGGCCTTCATGTTTGGCTTGTGTGATGATTCCTCATTATGAAACTGGTTATAATTTTTGGCTGTAATATGGAAATCTTGCTGTGGCCTTTTCAGTGCATCTAATCAGGAAGCTTATACTAACTCTTTGTCCCATTATAGTGAAAGTACCTTAACTAGTTGGTTATCACAGTAGTGGCCAGACTTCATCAGGATCAAGTCACAAGTTTTCCTCTTATAATTAATAAGAATTCTATAGGTAAAGACTTTGAGACTATATGGATACCTTGGTCATCATCAAACTTTCTCTCATAAATTTAGCATCCATTGATCACTTTTGCCTGAATCAGGTTTTTCATGTGATCATTGCCAAATGATAATTTCCTAATTAAATCATTCACTCAGTATTTCCTAGTTGGTATTTTAGAATTAGGAAAAGCAGTCCATTTGTCTCATTTGTTTACTCATTCATGTATTTTTATGTTAGTATTAACTCATGGATTCTTAGTTAATTCAATGTGTTTTAATCTGATTCTATCATTATTTTAATAATCAAATTGTCCCAGATTTCTTCAGTGAGTCCACATCGAGCTGGCTCTTAGATCCTTTTGACCTGCTCCCACCATTCTTTGAACAATCGTTTAATTTCTGAAACAAGAAAGTCTTCCAGGCTTATCTGGGACTTTCTTTGCCAAAACTCTACAATCAGCTACTTCTCTAAGAAGCCCTGTCTCTTCTTAATGGATAACTATATTTAGAAACCAAGTATTAGATATTGTTCAGTGTGTTCATTGCTGTTGGAATAACAATACTTCTAGACCTTCTTAGCCAAGGGTGCTAGGGAACTAGGAAATCAACAGATATATATATGGAAACATATATCTGTACACACACAGATCTACACATTTCACTTTTTCAACACATAGAACATGCCAAATAATATATTATACCATGAGAATCAAAATGAGAATAAATCTATCTGTTGAATAATGTACATATTTTGTAAAAGACTATTTAAAATCAAATGCTATTTTGGTTAAACTGCTGGTCATTCTGATTTCTTATTAATACATTCATAATTTCATTAATGATCAACTCAAAGACTTTAGTTATACATCAAATTGCAGGAGAGAGATGATTCACTGTCCACTGTGATAAAATGATTTAAGAAGTTATTATTTATTGCCATCACTTTCAAAAAGCAATAACAATTAACATTTGTTACAAAATGACTATGCCTTACCCCTTATGCATACACTATTTAATTCCAGCAATGACAGTGGGTATTGTTTTGTGGCTATTCTCCAGATGAGGAAGCCCACAATTGCTGGTAGTCATGAAACTAGATAATGAACCCAGCTCTATTGGTCTTTAAAGTGTTTGCTAATATTAGTTTTCTTGTGGAGGTTGGCTTATGTTAAGGTACTGGTAAATAAAACTTAAATTTCATATTAAATCCTAACTCTAAAGTTTCCTGAATGTTCACAAATACCAGCATCACAAAGAGAAGAAAATAACATGAACTTCTTGCCAGTCACTTCTAGTATGTGAGGGTGATTAAAGAATTTTTCCCAACTATATACAGCCCAAGGATTCTGTGCTTCATGGGGAGTTCCAGAATCTTGGTAGAGGAGATATTTATGCCACGACCCTGTCCTTCTCCAAGAGACTCTGCTAAAGACTGAAAGGGCCTTTGTGATTCAGATCTGCCATTAAAATATACACTGTTCAGGCTTAAGCATCTCAGGTTCCTTCTCCAAACTACAAAAATATAAAAATCTAGGTAAACTGCATTTTTATCTATTATCGCTAATTCTTCATCATATGTGGTTTTTAAGCCATATAGTCATATTTTTTAATTGCATATAATAAAGAAGAAACAGAGATGTTTTTCTAAGGGAGCTGATTTTGATAATATGATGGCTGGATAAATCAAACTGAATAATCAATGATTAACTAGGGTGGAAAGGTCACTCCCTAACATTGAGGAAATATCCATTGAATTAGCTCTCATTTGATGTAGAGTAAGTCAGGATGATTCCATGAAAGGAAAAGAGGCTGCCCAGAAGGAAGAGGGCTAATTGAGAATTAAAGCGGGTGAGGACTCATGTCTAATAGGTCAGCCAAGAGTTCCACAGCCTGACCTTCTGAGGAAAGGAACACCTCCTCTGACTTGATTTACACCTTCACGTACATCTGTCTTCACCCCCTTAAACACAGAGCTAATTAGGATGGAAAACAAAAGCTCGAGAAAAATAAATTGCACCTACCTGGATCAGAGACAAATCCTCCAACTGTAACCTGAAGAGGTAGTTTCTACAAAATACAAAAAGAGAACAGTTTCATTTTCAATAGATCTAAAAAAAATTACAGTTCATAAAAAAATACGAGAACAAGAGAAAAAAAAAAGGCAGCAACAACGATTTTTGGCTTCCAAAGCAATCTCCTGCTAAGACTGTGTGTAACACAGTTTTCCTTGGAACTCAGATTTCAGAGACATTCAGTAAATCAACAAAAACATACATTTGAGACTGACGAGAAAGCTAAGGAATAAGGGGGTGGGAACTAAGGTAAATCTAAACTACTAACTAGCTCTCTGAATTCACAGAATTCCATTCAGACAAAAGGACGTGGGTATTCAATTCTGAAACTAAGTTTAAGTTCAGCAAGACAATACAAAACCACTCTTCGTGAGGCTTCATCCTGATAGGTCACCTGCATTCACCAAGTTTTATAATTAAAACACATCCAGGTTTTGAATTCACCAATGGTCTGACTATTATAGCTCTCTACCTCGCTGGATGGATTCTGTGTGTGATAACTTCAGAAGCATGAATTTGTCTATCTGCCATCAAGGGTTTGAAAGGGTCATCTCTGGCTGCCTAAGCATGAAACAGGGAATCAGAGAAAAGGAAATGACCAGCTTTCAACAATAAAGAGGAACAACAATGAAATATGCAAGAGAGATCAGCAGAGCATGTGCGAAAAATGTAGATATGGCCACATGAGACTTTGGATCATATTGCTGTAGCTTTTAGAAACAATGGATTGATCTCCAACTTTAGTCATGAAAGAACATCTTAACATCATGCAGATGAGAAGCTGGGGTGGCAGAGGCAGCACCCAAGGGACGGATGGATGGGAAAGTCAGCCCAGGGCTGAACAGTGATGGCAGGGAGAAATTGACAGAGTGGAGAGCAGACCTCAAGAACGCATGCGTGCAGGGAGGAGTCTCCGAGAAGCTGAGGATACTGTTATAATAGGATGGTTCAAGGTAAGAGAATACTAAGAGAATACCAATTCTCCCAACACCAGCAAGAAACAAATGTAAACGATTTTCACTCTCTTGTGGAGGTGGGCAGAT
This sequence comes from Odocoileus virginianus, assembly GCF_023699985.2. Classification (NCBI taxonomy): domain Eukaryota; kingdom Metazoa; phylum Chordata; class Mammalia; order Artiodactyla; family Cervidae; genus Odocoileus; species Odocoileus virginianus. Next base: position 7,608,973 of record NC_069687.1, read on the forward strand.
GTTGGAAGTGAGCACGCTGTCCCAGAGGAGGTGACAGGGGACAGCCACAATAGCCATGGGCACGGCCCTGAGAGAACCAAGAAACATCTCGATGGTGGGGATGCAGATGGCAGGCACAAACAGGGATGATTCCGGCTCCAAAAACATGTAGGCGCACACTGCTGCAGGAAGAAAGGGATTTAGTTCACTTTCAGGGTGGTCTCAGGAGGACCAGCCCTTGCCCCCAGGGAACTCAGGTTTCTCACAACTATGTACCCCCTCAACGGGAACACAGCCAGCCTGCACGTTGAAAATCACTTCTCCAACCACTACAATGGCATGCTCACTGTGCTCTTTCTGTGCCTTCAATTCAACCTCTGAAATATGGAGGTGGCCAAAAAATTCATTCAGGTTTTTCCATTTTGGCCAGCTCAATAAAGTGCATGATACAGGGCACCTCCACCACAGAGCCACTGAGGGAACACTTCCCACCTCTTTTCTTATGGTCAAATCATAGACCTCTACAGAGGACTTCCCTGGTGGCTCAGCTGGTAAAGAATCTGCCTGCAATGCAGGAGACCTGGGTTTAATCCCTGGGTCGGGAAGATCCCCACGAGAAGGGAATGGCAACCCACTCCATCCAGTATTCTTGCCTGGAGAATTCCATGGACAAAGAAGCCTGGTGGACTACAGTTCATGGGATTGCAAAGAGTTGGATACAACTGAACGACTCACACTATTACTACACAGAACTGAGGATGCCTTTGAAGAGGGAATGTGGAAGCTGAACTACTTCTATTTAGCCCAGCACTATGGACAGGCAAGATGTCCAACAGAAAACATCTGTCTGCAGGGGAAGGAAGATGAATTCAGAGATGATTCAGTGCAGGAACAGAGGAGTGTAGTCAGGCTGCTAAGGGAAGCACCACTGAAGGCTGCCTAGAATACAAAGAGCTGCCAAGATCTCACCTGATGTGAAACAGACACCGGCAAAGTGCTTCTAGGAGAAATTAGAAATCTATACCTACCCAGGGCTTCCCTGGTGTTTCAGAGGGCAAAGTGTCTGCCTGCAATGCTGGAGACCCAGGTTTGATCCCTGGGTCAGGAAGATCCCCTGGAGAAGGAAATAGCAACCCACTCCAGTAGTCTTGCCTGGAAAATCCAATGGATGGAGAAGCCTGGTAGCCTATAGTCTATGCAGTCCCAAGAGTCAGACATGACTTACTGACTTTACTTTCACTTTCATACCTACCCAGAGATAAATCTTTCAGATGAGGGGCTTACAAGAGGCACCAGAGGCAATCACTGGCAATGACATACTCACAGCCTCTTATGAGCACCATGGTCCCCTACCCCCAGGCTGGTTCCATCATGGGCTTTCTGGCTACAGGAAGTTGTCAGCAGTCACTGCCCCTTTACTATAGGATGCAGCGTTGTCTAGGATATTTGTGCAAAGGCCAAAGCTCTGTCACCAAACTACATGGGGAGGGAAGGTAGGCACACTATGCTTCCAACTTTTCATCTGTAAAATGGAGCTACTTGTCCCATCTACTCGCTGATGTTGCTTTGAGGTTTAAATCAAAGGAAACACAGAATGGTGTCTGACCAGCACTTAATTACCAGTAACTACTTCTAGGTAGTTTATGGAAAATATTAACATTTTCAGACATGTTAAAATTCTCAGTATTTTCTCCATTGTACGGAGAAGAAAAGGGCATTTCCGCCTTCCAGCACAGGCAGGTTTCAGGCATAAGCAGGTGCAATTATCTCTGTGTTCAGGTGATGGGGTTGTTGTCGGGGTGGGGGGGTGGGGGCGGATGGCAGTGGCACCACTAGGCTTTTGAAAGAGACAACATTGTTCATCTTGTTATCGTTCTGGCACCCAGTGGTCACACTCTTTCAAGCTCACTGGCTCTTTTAAGGAAAAAAAAAAAGTTTTTATGCAAATGTTCCCAATAAAGAAGCCATTTGTATTTTTAATAATGAATTACTTGAGCGCTTTGATGATATTGCAAGGCCACCTCTTTCTCTCACTCTCTCTTTCTTTCTTCTTCCTCGGCTGTCCCACACACACACACACATACAAGGATGAACACACACACTACAGTGTTGTCTCTGAGAACTTTCTAGAAAGGCGGTTCTCATACACTAAGAAAGAGCTGGAAGGCTTCATAGCATTGAGGAAAGAGGGTGGTCGTGTCCATGATGCTCTGTGGAGCTATGAACAGGAAGACTGTACAGTAAAGTTCAAAGTCATCTTTCTCCTGGTGGTGAGGGTTGAAGGTGTGAGGGTCCTCTCTGAAAACCCTGGGTTTTCAGGTGTTATTCATGAGGGAAATGTTAGGGTCTGAATGTTTGTGTCTTCCTAAAATTTATACATTGAAATACAACCCTCAAAGTATTAAGAGGTGGGGCCTTTGGTAGGTGATTTGGTCATGAGGGTGGGGCCCTCATGAATGGGATTAGTGCCCTGACCAAAGAGGCTCCAGAGAGCTCCCTCCCCCTTCCACTATGTGAGGACACAGTGAAAAGTCCGCTGTCTACAAACTAGAAGAGGATCCTTACAAGAACCCCACAGGGCTGGTATACAGATCTTGGACTGCCAACCCTCAGAATTGTGAGACATAAATCTCTGTTATTTATAAGCTTCCCAGTCTGTGGTGTTTTGTAATAGCAGCTCAAACGGACCAAGGTAGGAAGACATTGATTGATGATGACAAATATGGTACACTCTTAGTCTACATCTCTGCAGTCAACTCTAGCTCCACTGGCCACATCTGATGCATGTCTCAACAGTCTGTAAAGGGCTTACCAGTGGATTTCAACCACTTACTCTTCCTTCCCGAGATAACTGAGACTATGGTACCCTCATAACCATCTCATCAGTAATCAATCACTATGGCATAGGTGAAAAGACAGGACAGAGAAGAGGGGCATGCCTACTAGGAAAGATAGCTCAGTAAATATGAGGTACCATCACCATCACTAGTATCCCATGCCTCAAACCTTAATGAAGCAAAGCACCAAAAATCTGAACTTTTCCTTTGATATTTTCTGGGTTATAAGATGCAAGGTAGTGATTTTTTTTAACCTATTATCAAGTTTTGACCTAAAAAATTCATAAAGTCCAAGAATTGTGGAGCTAGGTTGTCATTAGAGAATATATACCCCTTGATATTTTTTCTGGACATTTCTGCAAAGTAAGGGGCACAGTGTGATTTATCCAAGATTATCAGGATTCAGAGAAACACCTGTGATTAGAAACAGGACTTCTTACTTTGCTGTCCCTTACACCATTGTGCCAAACACCTCACCAATCAGTCATCCAGTGTCCTCTTTCCAATTTAACTGACAGCAAACACACACACACATACAGAGGAATCATTCTTATAGTACAATTATTTCATGTCATCATTGTTCATCCACAGGTGCATTTACAAATGTTTCTGAGATAATTCAAGTCTTGGCACTACTCATGACAAGCTTTCAGTTATAGGTAAATGAGATTCACCTCTGGGACTGTGATCTGCCTGGGACATATGTCTCCCCATTAAGAGAAAATGTTAATCCCACAGGTCTGGCTCATTACATGGTACCTCATCTCTCTGTTAATTTCACATGAATTATTCCTGAAACTGCCTAACCATACTTATTTTAAGAGTGCCCCAGTTCCATCCTTTGTGAAATGAGAGGGCAAAACTATACAATCTGTCAACTTGCTTAACACAGATTCCTAAAAGACTGTGACCTTTTTTAGAGATACAAAATGAGCAACAGAGTTGGATAATCAAATGACCATCTAATGAAATAATTGTTATTATTACATAGTTCAATAAATTCCTAACACTTTTCAGGTGTATTTTTATTGTCTACAACTGAATACCATACTTAAATAATCTTAAATGAAATTTCAGCATACAAAAGAGGTAAGAAAATGTATTCAGTAGTTTACTTATATGTAATCCCTGCTAATCATAAAGTCAGTTGATTAAGTTGATTTTAACATTTTGAATTTGGCATTATCAGAATTATCTGTAATTTTGAGTCGCCTCAAAGTCTAATTATGGTCTCTTTTTGTGTTGGTTGGATGGTTATATTTTTGTTGCCTTTTTTTTTTTAACTTGTTTCAATTTTGTGAGAAAGAGTTGGCAGATGTTTTCAAATATTTGTTTAATACATGAACATGTCTACACAAACCCATGGGCAATTTAATGCCTTGCTAGACCTTTCCATATTAGAAATACATAGTATTATACATTTTAGTAGTCACTTTATCTATCATGATTTTCAACAATTTTTTTTTAATTGAAAACATGAAATATACATGAAAAATGTGTGGAATTCCCTAATCATCTCCTTGGAACTTAAGACTCTGGCAAAAACATAGTGTGGATTCTACCATTCTCAAAACACTTTCATCAAACTATTTGGTTCCAAGGATAATTCCAAGTGTGTTTTTCTGCTGTTGGAAAAATTCCAGTACAGCTAGCAACATAAGGGACCGAAATCTCCTACGACAGCTTGATCCATCACAGTTCAGGTGAATGACCTATGAAGTTAAAGGTTACAAAAAGAAAGAAAATCTTCTAAAGGGAATATAAAAATGGATACTCCCAGATGTTGGGTCACTCAGGCACTAAAGTAAGATCTATGGTCCCCTGCAAGAGGCTGCTCTCCAGGGCTTTATGGAAGAGGCAATCACTTTATCTTGCAACTGAGAGCATGGAGAAGGGAAAACAATGTATGTGAGGTTCAAGAGAAAGGCTACCAACCTTTCCAGCAAGAAGGAATAATGCTTCTGGCTCCCAGCCAACAGGGAATACTAACCAAATGTTTCACATAAGGTCAGATTCTCTATTCGGGCAGTGCTTTGAGCAACCCAAAGCATTTAAGTGGCCTCATTAATCTTCCTAACACCCCTCGATGTAAATAGGTAGTAATGAGGAATATCGTCATTCTGCAGGGAGAAGGCAGTGCTGCAGGAGGTTAAGAGATTAAATTCTAAAAGCATATTGGTTACATAGCTTAGGGGAGCTGGTCTCTATTGCCATGTCCCACCTCGCATTACAGAAGTACAAAGCAAGGGTTTAACAAGGCTGTAAAAGTTCAATTTTATGGCCACAGTCAATAAAATTATGGGATTTTCCTCCCTGGGTTTGAACTTACTCTTTATCAAAGGTATGGAATAAAATCTGACATGCACATTTAAATGTAATAACTGTATTACTTTTAAGAGTGATAGATGAGGAATACATAGATCCAGTAAACTGAATAATTCAAATCACAAAGCCATTGAATTTGACAGACACAAACTGACAGTTCTTAAGCTCCTCCATCCTTCTCCCACTAGACATCTGAGTGTATGGTCTCCCTCTTGACCAGAGTGTATTTCTTTCTGACTGACTATAGGAATGAATAACTCATTCCCACCTCCCATCACATCCCCCAGTGGCCTATTAGAAACAAATCGCTAAGCACAACAATATATTCTCTGAGGGAGCAGCGGGGGCCTTAATAGACGAACTTCATTTGTGTCTTCATGTAAAGTAATAAAATTCAGCCAGCATTAAAGAAAAGGTTGAGCGTTCATGAGCATATTAACTAAATGATTCATTTTATCTAGAGACACCATAAAACTTAACTCTGACCTCCATTAATTATGAAAGACACAGGTGTTTTAAAATGACATTCGCTTAGAATAATTCAATTGGTCTCTGATGAATATAGTTATAAAATCAAAGGAAATAATTTCAGGTTCTTATTGAATATTTAAGTTAGAGGCTTGCTTATAACTGAGGAGCAGAAGACTGAATAATTAAGAAAGGTAGACTTGTACTTTGCACTAGGAAAATCAAGCAAATCTTGATTTACTTACAGAAAAGCAAGGAAATCTATAAAAAAAAAAATGGTTTAAACAACAGTGATAGAAACATACATGTGTGCGTGCCAAGTCGCTTCAGTCATGTCCTACTCTGTGTGACCCTGTGGACTGAAGCCCACCAGGCTCCTCTGTCTACGGGATTATCCAGGCAAGAATACAGGAATGGGTTGCCATGCCCATCTCCAGAAGATCTTCTCGACCCAAGGATGGAACCCACATCTCTCACACCTTCTGCATTGGCTGGCGGGTTCTTTCCCACTAGCGCCACCATGTTGGTTGTTTATTAAAGTTTAGACCACTATTGATGGCGAAACAATCTGAAAACAAAATACCCACTGCACATAAACTGGGATCATTTGGGTAAATCTGAGAGTGAAGCTAGTCTCCCCTGTACCTGAGTTGGCTTCTCCCGTTCTGCAATTTCCCATTAGTGCACGATTCCATCCTAACTGTTGTCAATATTCCACTGGCAGAGAGGCTGATACTGTGACTTCTTACATGACACCCAAATTTATAGTTGCAAAGAGAGACTTAAAGATTAAAATATAATAAATATGTGACTTTGAAGCTAAAGAAAAGCAGTATCTATATTTCTTATAGCACAAAATGTTTTTGTAAAGATTATTTTAATTATCTACATGTAAATATTTAATATTTCAATCACATCAAAATTTTAAGAATATTAAGATTAATTTCAGCATGTAACCAACTCACATAGCTCACCAACCTATCTATAATTGCTATTCCTAAGGCTTTCATTATGCTGATTGATTCTAAACAAATTCGAAGAGCTTTTATTTTCTGTTACCCTAATCATTCCAAAAATATCTTTTCAATGTATTTTTCTCATAAGTTTTTGGGAGTCTAATTCAGCTTTAATATTACCAACTTATAAATAGTGGGATCACATTTAGATCACAGTTTTTGAATACTGACTTTTTTTCACTTTGCTAATACATTTTGCCATATGGTGACAAATGTATAATATTGTCATATTATGAGCTACCTCTTCAGTCAGAATTTTTCCAATCCTCTTCAAAAAATAATAAATACATGTACTTTGGGTATTATTATATTATTATAATACCATATGCGTCTAGTACTCACTCTCCCAAAATTATACCGGTTTATCTCATTACCTATCCTAAAAAAATCCATTTCAAACCCATTGAAAGTCTTGATTACTATAAAAAAAGTTCCAAAGAATACATCAAAGCCAAAATTAAACCACATTAATAGTACTCATATATATTTAAGTACCAATATTCAAAGGCAGAGAAGTAGATGGAAACCTCTTACTATTTTGCAAGTAGAATCAAATAACAGAGATGGATTTTTAGTGGTTAGTAAATTCCAAAGATATGAAATCAGGAAAATCTTTTCCCATAAGCATATTTAGGGACAAAGTTATTAATCAATACTGTCAACAATTACATCAGCAATTTAGTTTCTGGTCGCTCAGTCTTATCTGACTCTTCGCGACCCCATGGACCATAGCCCACCAGGCTTCTCTGTCCATGAGGATTCTCCAGGAAAGAATACTGGAGTGGGCTCTCATGCCTTCCTCCAGGGGATCTTCCCAATCCAGGAATCAAACCCAGGTCTTCCGCATTGCTGGTGGATTCTTTACTGGCCGAGCCACCAGGTAACCCCAATTTAAATTTTATTATGTTCTAAACATTATGTGCAACTTTCTAAGTGCTTTGAAGATTACAGATCATGATTTATTGCTCTAAATTTAACTCATGACTTCAGCTTTTCTGGTCCATTGGGTATTTGATTTGTTCCTTTCCATTTTTCAATTAATAGAGATCATTTTTCATTGAAAAACTACCAACTGTATTATTTTATGATTCCTTTAATCTATGCTTTCCTAGGAATATTCACTCTTCAAATTATCTCCATATATACCACTTTTCTGGGTTATCTTAGAGTTAGTAAAACCTGAGATCTTTTTCATGTATCTCACATAACAGAAGAACTCTAATTCGTTTCTCAAATGCTCAATTCCAGCTGATGGCATTACAACAAGCCACAATTTCAAACCACACTCCCAAATCTTATCTTTGATCCTTGTTCTCAACCACCTATCATGATTGGTCATCAGTCACCATCAACCCAAAGATATCTCAAATCTGACTTATCTCCATTTGCACTATCACTGCCTAAGTTTAAATTCTCTCTACTAAAAAAAAATAAAAAAATAAATTCTCTCTACTGTCACTTGACCCAGATCCCCCAACTGCCGTCCGTACCTCCAAACTCTAGTGCATGCTACACACAGTATGGCGGAAGAATCTTTCTAGTACAAATATGAACTTATAAACATGCAGCCTTAGAAATATCCTGAGCACCTACTGTCTTTAGCAGAGGTTTGCAAGTCGGCCAGGCAAGCAGATAATCAGAAGCTTAATTAAATCAAAAATTCCAACATTACTTTTGAAAGTCTAATTCAAATGTTCTGAGGAGAGGCCTGGCTATCAGCATTCTTGAGAGATTTCTCAGACCATCCTTCTGACTGCCGCATTGGAAACACAGGTTTACAGGATGAAATCCCCACTCCACCATAATCTAAAACCCCAGCCTCACCTACACCTACCCCTCCTCCCAGTCACTAACAGGTCCAGTTAAGGCGAACTCCTATCAGCCTCGTCGGCATCTGAGCTCCCTGTTCTGTGATCCTTCTGGAAGACCTCTAAGGCCAACTGAAAAAGCACCTTCTCAGTACACCCATTTCACCCTTCTTTCCTCTTGGTGTTTTCAAGTCTCTTTATTCAGGCCTCCCTGGAGAACATAACCATTCATGTTCCCCATACCCATCAGGCCAGGAGTACGGAAAATATTTCATGGGCTAAATAGCAAACACTTCACCTTTGTGGCCCTGTGGGAACTACTCATCTCTGCAGTGAAAGCTGGAAAGCAGCCATAAGTGATGTGCAAATGAATGGGTGTGGCTGTGTGCCAATAAAACTTTATTTACAAAAGCAAGAGGCCAACCCAGAGACCTTAGCTTGCCAGCCTATGCACTAGGATCTAAAGTCTTTACCAGGCAGACAGTCTGCTGCAGCTTCATTTTCCCTTGCCTAAGATACTTCCTGGCACAAAGGAGGTTCTATAAATATTTGATGAATGAAGAGCAACAATGTGAACTAATAAATTCTGATGGAACCCATGTGGGACTGACTACCAGAAAACTCTCAACACTCCAGACTTGTAACACGCACATACACTCAAAGGCTGGTTAATTTTTATCATTCAGGGAATATGGGAAAAGGGAAGACTATATTAACTAAATAAGAAACTATTCTGCTAGGTTTATTCTCCTTTGCTGTACCTCCAGCAGAAAGAAAAATGCAGAGTTTTTTTTTTTTAATATAACAGCAAAAGGAACACAATGGTTGGATGGTCCTTCCCACAGGAGCGTCTGCAGACCACCTATTTGTTAAAAGCTCATACTCTGGGACCACCCTCCAGGCCCCTACACAGCAGAGCTGGGAGAAGGGGCAGAATTCGAATGACTGTCCCAGGTGATACTTAGGTACAGGGATGTTTGGTAAGTACTGGACAAAATGTAACAAAGCAGGAAGACGAAGAACAGATTTTTTTTAAAGAAAAACACAGATTAGGTTAATTAATCAAAAGGTCTATTGGAAGACAGGTGAGAAGAAGGAAGATAGGTAAAGAGAATCTTAAGAGGAAAACACACCTACGTAGCAAGAGCCAACAGGAAAAAGGAAATATTTAAATCCTAAAGTACAGTTTAAAAAAAAATATTCCCGCTGAGGTGGGATAAAAATGAAGAGCAGGAATGGAAGCTCCATCCCTTCGTTCATCACCAGCTGTCTTCCTAAGTCATAATTAATATAAATACTATGCCAACATCATCATTACCAGGGATTTCTTTGCACAATGGGGGTTTACTGCTTTTTGGATTCACTCCTAATTGCTAATTTTACTCCACTCAGCATGAGTTACCTTTAATTGTATAAACTGGAAAATGGAAAGAAGTTGCGGCTACTGGAAGGAGAACTGCTGATCTCATAAAAATCTCCAGTTTTTCTTTTAATTATAGACTGCTTCCAACAGATTAACTCCAAGGTAAAACGTGGAAAGAAAAATAGGAATTATAACCATGAAAAAAGGAGAGAATTATATTGGTCAAATTTCAAAGGTGACACGTGACTTCAAAATTTAGCTCCACTTGTTTCGAATCAACAGCAAAATCATTTAGAAAGGAGGCATTTACACTGAGTAGAAGCTGCCCATTCATTTAACGTGATCTGAAGACACTGTATACTGGGAACACTTAAAGCAAATCCAGAACCAGCTTAACAAAAAGCAAGTTAATCTTTTTTTTTCTTTTATCTTTGTTTTTGTAGGTTCAAATCATGGGCAAAACAATGGTCTAAAATAATACACTCAGATGATCCAAGGCCAGTTTTCTGTGACCTTAAGAGAGACAAAGCTCTGCCTTGAAAGCAGGTAGATTTTAGCTTTTGTTTTTAGTGGAAAACACGCCGATTTGAAATCTGGTAGATTTTAGCTTTTGTTTTTAGTAGAAAATATGCCGATTTGAAATCTGCACTATTTTTCACACAGATATGTACAAAAATACCTTTCAGTATATGGAAATAGCCCATTGACCATAATGGTAAGTCAGAGGATTCTATACAGGGCACATTCACAACTCTTGGCTGGTACCCACATTGAGTCAAGTGTGCAAGGAAACCCATGCAACCCCATTACCCTTTCAATTAATATTTTTATGAAGTTCTCATTTTGTGATGCAATTTTAAAATTTAAAATTTTAGGACCGAAATTAAAAGTTTCCCAAGACAAACATAAATCTTATGCTTGTCATCAATTATGATTTTTACCTGACCCAGTATTGGGTCTATGGTCTTCAATCCTGTCCCCTCAATTACTGGAAGATGAGTGGGCTTCCTGGACTCACAAGTGCTTGTATAAGAGCTCAGAGATGAGTGTTCTTACCAAAATATCATAGATTGTAAGACTGTGCCCTTAAGTGACAGGTTTCTATTACACAGAAGCTTGTTAGAGAAGAGGAAGATAATCAGAAAACAGGTTATAGCAAGAAAATGGATGAAAGACCAAGAAACAAACAAAAGCTGAAAGAAGCTCATGTTCTCTCTGATGATGAGAAAACTCTTTTTTTCTTACTATTTATTGCATGACTTTACACTTTACAAATACATGGCTAATCTGTAAACACTCTGATTATTGTCAAACACCTTTTTGTGTGTAGATCAAGTTAGTTGCCACTTGGAATAACACTTGAATTCAACACAGAATCACTAGCTATCCATACACGAACCCAAAACACTAAAGACATTCATTTGGAGAAGAAAATGTCGTTCCTCTCACTTTGATCTACTGTTACAATCTTATACACAGTGAAACTGGAACCAAGTTTGTGAAATACTATTATTTTGTGAATTATTATCCTTTCATTTGAGATTTTCACACACATGTAAACACATATATACGTATATGTTTGTATATGTGCTAAGTCACTTCAGTTAAGTCCAACTCCTTGCAACCCCATTGACTGTAGCCTGCCAGGCTCCTCTCTGCTCATGGAATTCTCCAGGCAATACTGGAGTGGGTTGCCATGCCCTTCTCCAGGGGATCTTCCTGACCCAGGGATTGAACCTGCATCCCTTAAGTCTCCTGCAATGGCAGTGGGAAGCCCATGTATATGTATCCATAAATATATGAATGCATGTACCTATAAAGATAGATATATATATATATATTTGTATGTACATATCCCATACAAATATTTATAGGTACATATATAATGTATGTACCTATAAATAAATAAATATACATATATATATATATATATATACATATATACACACACACACAGACACAAATTGGAAACTGTTTTTAGTAGGTTTTTTTAGCAAAAAAGTATACAAACCATCCATAAAATATTGTCCCAACATATAAACAAATAGAAATGAAATACTGTGGGAAAATAACTGAAAAGGCTAACTGTGATTATTTCTGAAATTGTGTTTTTTCTTTATGCTTTACAGTATTTTCTGCTTTCTTTAAAATGAAAGTGCCTAAGTCTCATCACTGAAAATACAAACATTATTAACTTTTAAGGAGGCATGGGTAAAATAGGATATGAGTATCAGTGCTTTTAAAATAATTGGAAAGATAATGTGCATCTTGGAAATGACAGATTTAAGCATCCTCCCAGAAACTGCCTGAATTCAGATGCAACTACATCTGGTACCACATAGCCACAAATCACCTAAAGAGAAGTGGTTTTTGAATTGATTTTGCTTGTTTTCTTTTTGTTTATATTTTGTAAACAAGAGAACTTTTTGCAAGGAATGCAAAGAATGTTTAACTGAATTCAGTTTCAGGAACATAAAGTACCACTGGTATAAAGTGAAACCACCCAATAATAATAATTAATAATAATAACCACCCAATAAACCAGCAATGGCCTTACAATGCCTAGTATTAATTATGAAAAAAATAAAAAGACTATCATTGTACTTTTTCACCACTTACATATTTAAACAACTAAACATTTCTGAAATATACACCTACTACCTAAACCATTTTTGCTAGGTCAAGCCCTCCCAAACAGGAATCTGCGGGCTGGGTTATTTTTAAAGTTTTATAACTGGCTCACATTCCCACTTAAACTTTCTGAGCCTAATCCCACCATGTATCTTAGGTAAAATTGTTCTTCTCCACAGCAGTGATATCTGCCCGAAACACAAATGCACACATATGCCAAAGCCCACATCTACCCACACAGCTTCCCCACCACTGTGGGCTTACAGGATGCCTGTTTCTGTGACAATCACTTTTCCTGGATTATTTCATCTAATCTTCACAACAGCTGAAAGGGATAGAAATAAAGATATCAATTTTAAAGATAAGAAAATTAGGCTCTCGAATGGGCTCAAGGTCACACAGTTAAGCAAGTCTACTTACTTCTTTCTTTATCGAGTGATCACGATGCATTGTGTCCTGCTCTAGAATAGAAAATACAGCCCCTGCTCCTAGGGTTGCTCATCTGAAATTCAAGTTTAACTGCGCATGCCAGACTTTTATGTGCTAAGTCTGGCAATCCTATTGCTCCTGGTCGTTATGCCATAGTACATGCCAGGGTGACTCAGTGGGTAGGCCAATCCCTCTCATGTCTGGGCTGGGACTGGGTTAAGGGGAGATGGATGGAGATCTTGAGAAACTCTGGACTGGAGACTCCAGGGAGGTCAGAATGGAGATTTTCAAGGACACTGAATAAGAAACCTTCAGGCAGGCTCGCATGGAGAGCTCAAGGAATAATGGGATCGATCACTCCACCCATACTGGGATGGAGACTGTCAGGAACAAGAGTTCCCCGGGAACAATTCTCAGGTGTTGTCCAAAGCCAGGACAGAATGATGGTGATGTCTCTTCCAAATAGTTTTTCAGTGGCTTCTCACATCCCCATTAGGAGAATCTGTGCTCTTGACCAAAAGCCTACCGCCTGCAGAGTGTCAGCAGTTATGTGACACGGCCCTGTCCCCATAGTGTGAAGGACCTCCAGAAACAATGGAGTCTTTTGAGCCAAGTTCACAGGAACACTATTTCCAAAGTTAGTTGGAGTGGAATGAGAGATGCAGGACCTGGCAACATCGGTTGGGGTCATATTTGCACCTGCTACCCCAGCCGGGAACTTCTTCCTCTTGGCTGAGGGTGAGAGTCCATTCACCCTAAGGATTAACTTCGGGGTTTAGAGACTGCTGCTCACTGTGGCCTTGCCTAAAGGTAGGTATCTGAATAAGTGGGCTACAAGTCCACTCCCTTTTTCGTAAGTGTCCTACCAAATGCAGAGGGGCACATATACAAGTCAAATCCTGGAAATGTAGACAATGAATCAACAGAAATCTTCGAACTTCTAGCCAGGGAGAAACTATGCTACATCTTAGAGAAACAAAGGAAAGCCAGATCAGGTCATGAGCACACTGCTATGTTTAAAATGGATAACCGAAAAAAAAAAAAAAATGGATAACCGACAAGGACCTTCTGTGAGGCGCAGGGAGCCCTGCTCAGTATCATGTGCCAGTCTGGATGCGAGAGGAGTGTGGGGTAGAATGGATACCTGTATATGTATGGCTGAGTGCCTTCACTGTTCACCTGAATCTATCACAACATTATTAACCAGCTATAAGAATTAATTAGTTCACTCAGTCATGTCTGACTCTTTGTGACCCCATGGACTGTAGCCTGCCAGGCTCCTCCATCCATGGAATTTTCCAGGCTAGAGTACTGGAGTGGGGTGCCATTTGCTTCTCCAGGGGATCTTCCCGACCCAGCGATCGAATCTGGGTCTCCCATATTGCAGGCAGACGCTTTACCGTCTGAGGCACCAGGGAAGCTCTAACCAGCTATATACCCCAATATAAGAAGTTTAAAGCTTGGGGGAATAAAGACAGACACATCCTCTACCATGCAGTACTTCACTATCTGACATCGGGGAAGGGGAGGGTTGAAACAGGACAAGAAATGATACAGTAAGGGCAGCAATGAAGGCAGGTGGCAGGTGTGCTAACAGAACCAGGCAGGGCAGGGAACATGGCAGCTCAGGCCCAAAGGGGGGCCCTTGAGCCAGATCCCTGCAAGGAGCAGGAGTTCACCCAATGGATGACCGGGGATGGCGGTGGGTGGCAAATTAACATTCCAGGAAAGCACAAGAGGGCATCAAGTCCCAGAGGCGAGAGAAAGAACATTTTCCAGTTGTGGGCAACATAAATAATTCCACATGTCTGGACTATGTGATGAAAATGATGTGTGTGCCTCTGGAGTGCAGGACCATAAGCCAGAGGTTCCGACAGGCCACACCAAAGAGCTAACAGAGGATGCCTGGATTGAACAGTATTTCTACAACATACGTGAAGGGAAACAAGTCGTAAGTGCTCCAGGAGGAACCACTGAGGGGGATGTTTGTAAAAGATGGCTTTGGCCATGGTATGCAAAAGAGAGAAATTCTGGAGGCCTGCAATGCATGGCCGAGGCTCTCAGTGATGGAATCTGATGAAAGTCAGCATCAGAAACCCCCACTGCAGTCCCAGTGGCCTAAGGGCAGTAAAAACACCAAGTAAGCCCTCCCAAACTCACTGTCCACCCAATAAACACTGAAAGGCATGCCAGTGACATGCTAAGTGCCAGGAACTAAGCCAGCTCTGTCTGTTCATTTAAGCAACGACCACACATCTCAAGTCTTCAAGTGTTAAGTGGATGCACAAGGTCTTCTTAACATCTGAGAGGAAATGTAGTGATTCTAGAAGCTGTTCAGTGTCCATCCAGGGTGCTCAGAGCCTAAGCCAGATTTAGCTTCACTCAGGTAGAAATTCCACAACCTCTCCTGCTATGAAAGGTATATTTCATCATCTAGTAAAGTTGGCCAAAAAACATAATGTGCACTAACTCCTCTGCCCAAAGTACTTTCCTTGGCTGCCAGAAGAGTTCAAATCCACAAATCACCTCTTCACGTTATTACATCATTTCTCCTAAGAGATGAATAGAAAATTTTTTATCTCCATCAGTCTCAAAACATACTGGTAGGATAGGTGATTTGAAGTCAGAGAGGATGCACGTTTTCTGAGGAAGTCATGGTGAATGTCAGGAACACAAGACTAGATCTGTTCTGATTGGGTTCCAGTGGCCACACTGCCCAACTGGAAGGTCAGGCATTGACTTGGACACAGAATTCTGGGCTCTTTAAGAGAAATAAACAATAGCAACTCCCTTGAAATCTCAACTGACTGGCAAACAACAGAACAGAGGTCACAAAAAAAAGATAGCAACGGATGTGGGAGTGGACATCAAGGTCTCTTGTTCTCAAGAACTGTGCTGAATTGAGAAATAAGAACATGCTGTTTGGAGCAGACTGTCTGGGTCTGAAGTCTGGGACCATATGTTATTAGACATAATAAATGTGTCCCCGGGGTAACATATTTATCCAACTTCTGCCTCAATTTCCTCATCTCTAACACAGGTTGGTGACAATACCTACCTCTCAGGTGTCATAGGAAGAAAAAAAACTAAATTAATTCATGTTAGAGCAGCTCCCAGCACATGGGTATAAAGAGCAGCAGTCCTCCTATTAGAAGTAGCATGTTCATGACACTCTTACACAGAACTTCATTCTGAGATGAAATATTACTTAGCACTCATCAACTCCGGCAGGGATGCTCACGTGTAACTGCATAGACGTAAAATGAAGTTGAAAATATCTGCAAGGGCAAAACGTCAGATCTCTCACCTTGCTCCTACAACAAGTTCTTTCTGTCCTGGATCAAATGTTAACTGCGAGAAATCCACAGCATTCTTCGCTCTGAACTCCTGCAACCAGGGGCCAATTTCTAAACAGGAAAAATAAATGAATAAAAACATAAAAATGAATGATTTTTTTTACCCCCTCCAGGGACCCACAGAAAACACACATGAGGTAGCAAATATTACATTTCAGAGAAGATTTGAAGGTCCCCCGATGGATGGCTTGGGGGTCACTGGAGGTTTCCGTCAGGATGTCACAAAATCCACACTGAGAGCGTGTAAAACACAGAGGGCAGTCACCCAATAACAAGGGGGCAAGACGCCAATGCTGGGCTGTGATTTACAAGCCAGATGTGCGTGTTCCTGTTGGCTCTGGGCTGAGCAGACAATAACACAACATTCACAGGTCTCACCAGAGGAATACCGAATGCAAACAAGACCATTCCCTGTGCAGCTTGGTGGGTAGGGGCCACAGAAGTGGAGAAATCACAACAGTCCCCATCTGGAACAAGGGCGAACACAGGAGCACCATTTGCCTTCTTCCATCGTGGACATTCCACTTCCCTGTGAGTTTCTATGTAGGCCCCGTGATGAGACTAGTTAAACACATTCAGTCCTTTCTGGATGAGAAACCCACAGTAACTCCTGACCTTATTTACATTGTTTCCTATGGAAAATCAGAAAACAGCCACTTTTTATAGACTGTTTTCATTTTATTTTTTACAAGCTCTGTTAACTCCTATGAAGCGACCTCCAGCCTAGAGTCCAATTATTATACATGACAGTACTGGAAAAGGGCGAGAACTCAGCTTTATGAGCCGTTTTTGCAACTTTCATTAGCTGGTTTCTTTCACCAAAAAAGTCTTCAGGGAGTTGCCTGCCAGTTGTATGGAACCTGACCATTATCCTTGACAATTAACCACTCAAGCTGATTGTCTTTTACCTTGGGTTTAATATTCTGAGTGGCATCACTGTGATGAAACAGGGCCATGAAAACAGGCAGATCAACACAGCTATTGGTTTGAGGAAAAAACTGTGCAGCACAGAAATAATCTCATTCCACAAAAACAGATGCTAAAAACAGATCTAATATGGAAATATGCCCCTGTCCTAAGACATGTCCTGTAGAAAGGCCTTTGTTGACATAAATGAAGTAGATTATTTTCAAGTGATTATTTTGTGAAACAAATGTATCATTTCTCTAATATCAATTATTGGCAGGGGGTGGCAGGAGGGGAATGAAATGAACTGAAAGTTCTAGACTACTTAAAGCAAACCAAGGTTGAGTTATACAGAAATCTGTATTTAGTTTTTGAAATTTTAATACATACTGTATCTTGATTCTTCTTAGTATTTTATACAAGGTTTTTCATTTTATAGGCAAGTCAATTTTTTAAAAATACTTATTTGCAGCAAAATAAGTGCAAGGTCCTAGAGCTATAAAAAGCTGTCAATAAACAGTGCTTTAGGAGTTGTTAATTTAGTTAGGGAACCAGCACTAATATCTTCTTTAAACAGAGTATCTATAGATACAGGGCTTCCCTGCTGGCTCAGATGGTAAACAACTGTCTGCAATGTGGGAGACCCAGGTTCTATCCCTGGGTTGGGAAGATCTCCTGGAGGAGGAAATGGTAATCCGCTCCAGTATTCTAGCCTGGAGAATTCCATGGATACAAGATCTTTACAGGTATTTGCAGGATTACAGGAAATATTCATACACAGGAGGGAGAGATGTTTGGGGCCTTAGGAAGCAGGAAAGGAAAGATCTGACTAGGAATTGACAGAACGGGGGTGTCCTAGAGGAAGCAAGAGTGCCACATGGGAAATCTGATGCCCCCTGTGGCCATAATTGGTATTGCTCATCTTCACTTCTATGGATCCCTGTTCTGTTTCTCTATTTGCAGGAGACGGATTCCTAAGGCTCTTGGGTCCCTATTGCTCACTGGAGTGCCTGCAACACTAAGGTACAATAACTTGAATGTGATGAGTGATACTGAATGTGTGGAATGAAAGAGTAAGAATAAGCAAGAGAATTCAAGAGAATTAAACTGAAAGGAAAGAGAAAAAAAGAGAAGAGAGAAAGGGAAACGAAATGGCAACTCAAGAAACTATGGAAAAGGTACACTGAACTATAACTGTAAAAAACTCACTTACAGGTTAAAATTCACTTACAGTTTAAAAAGTCTAGACTTGACCTCATCTGTGATAGCAAGGCTCTGAGAAGTTTACAAGCAAGCACTTGACACATAAAGCAAGTATCTTAGGAATACAAAAGGCAGAAAAGTAGACTGAATGGAGGCAAGAATATTAGCTTTACAAACTAAAAATGATACAATTTAGTTAGTGGCTATGAAAATGCAACGAGGATGTGATGCGAGAGTCTGGTTGGCCAGATACCTGATTGAAAAGGTCAAAGGGAATGAGTTAAAGAAAAACAGTTCTGAGATTCAATGAAGAGGAAAATATGATGAGTGAGACATAGATGTCGGGGGTAAGACTGGTTTTAGAGAAAGCTAATGACTTCAGGGACAACCATGTAGAATGTCACTTATGAAAAATTTCCAGTGACACTGACTTCACAGTCAGTCATTGCTAGGAACCTCTAAAATCTAGAAGTGTCCAAACAGTTGTTTTAGTTCGAGAGGCTCATCCTACAGATAGAAAACCCAGGACCAGGGAGTCCTGCCAGGACTACAGTCCTGAGAGCAGGTCTAAGGCTTCATCCTCCCAAACTCACAGCTGCCAAAGCTGGGCATACATGCCACATCCAAGGCACTGAGGGTGACTAGGTGGTGTGAGGGGAGAGCAGAAGCCCAAGAGCTGACCCTTCTGTCCCAGGAATGGAAACATGAACAACATAAATAGAAAGAAGGCTATGAAATGATGGGGGAAGAAAATCGGTCAACTGGTCTACCACACATTCATCTTTCTTCTCACTGAGAAGAATCAGAAGACAGTAGCCAACAGAACAAGATGAAGAGACATAGTCCAGGCTTTGGTACCTACGCTGAACAACAGGAAAGTGCTGACATTACTTCCTAAAGTAACCTCAAGTAAATAAAAAGGACCACGTCAAGAGGGGAAAATGAGTTCACATCATAGAATTCTCTCAATATTGTTCAACTCTCCTTATTTAAATGTCTAATGATCTCACCCATTAAAACTATATATTTTTACGGTTAACACTGGATCAAATTTGGGTAATACACATATTCCCTTCTTTTCTGATTTCCCTGTGTGTTCTTCCATAAGGTTGGAATATCTTGAATTTGCATAACACGTGGCCTTCTACTCTACTGGTTGCCATGAGGGCCTTGATGGGAAGTTCCTGCACCAGTCCATCTCTCCAGCTGAAGAAATGCCTGCATCAATACCCACCCTTTCAACTTCCTCTATAAAGTCAGAATCACAGTGTTCCATCCTCCTTTTCTAAGACCAGTCCCTCCAACTTTATTTCAACACCATCTCTTCCTCTTCAATCCCTCCCTTGGTTTACCTCTTTTATCCTCTCTTATCTCCAGTGTTGCCAAGTCCCTTCACCTCTCCCTATATGAATATGCATACTCCTTGCATTTAAAAAAATATTTTAAAACACACTTTCTTTACACTCTCTTGTGATTACAGTTTCAAACACCCAAATAATAAACTCCAAAGTGCAGTATGTTAAAAGGAGCTTCAGGCTTGGTCTTACAAGCAAGTGTTGCCAACTGCTTAAGGAACCTATAAGACCAATTTCATACAAATTATTTCAGAGATTAAAGAAAGAGATAAAGCTTCTCTTCTCTCTGCAGTTTAGAAGCTATAATGATCTTGATAAACTTGATACTGAGGCTGAACAGGACATTATGAAGAAATGAAAAGCATGGGCAACTCTCATTTAAGAACTGGGTTGAACACATTCTTAAGTAAATACTTAGATTAGCATACAACACACAGAGATATGGACACACACACACACACACACATTCATATGGTATAGAGTTTATTCTGAAGATGACATCAGAAAATCTACTAGCAGAGTTCACTCCCACAATAATGGATTTCCACAGTAACATGAAAAATGCATCAATGCTGCTTTCTGAGAACACAGAAAATGAACAGTTATGAATGTGTAAGAAGAGGTGTGAGAGAACAGAGTCAAGTCAGGCAGGAGAGGAGAGATCACTAGGGCGGGTGGTGGTGAACAAGCTCACTGGATACCAAAGAAAGGTCAGGGAGAGTGAGGTGACGAAGGTGGCGCATAGCACATGGGGACTGGGGGAAACATCATCCTCAGGAACACTGACTTTCTTAACACATCTCATTTCCTCCAAATAATGAGCTTCCCTCCCCTGCACCATCCCTTTCTTCTGATCTTATTGAAAGACCCATATGATGAAATGGAATTTAAATATCACAGCCAATGTGACCACTGTTTGAAAGTCAAGTAGTGACATAAAAATCTATAAACTCAAACTGAATATTTTATATATATTTTTTAACATTTGATATTAATCATCTTAGCTAATCCATTCATTACACAAACATGATTGTTGAAATATGGCCTCTGGCAATGACTTTCTGCTGCAGAATTAGCTCTGATGATTCATTCATAGTTGCCTTCTCTTAATACTATATAGGCACCCACATGATACTTCAAAAACAGTCGAGCAGAAGTGCACTGATTCAATTTTCTAAGTAGCAAGCTTCAAAAAATGATTCCTTTCATGAACATGTATCAGTTTGGTCTAAATTTGGTCTAAACAACTGGCAGGCATAAATTTCCTACTTTAACTCTGCTCAAGTTTGTCTTTCTTCATTGCTCAGTTAGTCAGTTTAGTCGCTCAGTCGTGTCCAACTCTTTGCAACCCCATGGACTGCAGCACACCAGGCTTCCCTGTCCATCACCAACTCCCAGAGCTTGTCCCACCTTCAATCTTTCCCAGCATCAGGGTCTTTTCCAGTGAGTCGGTTCTTCGCATCAGGTGGCCAAAGGATTGGAGTTTCAGCTTCAGCATCAGTCCTTCCAATGAATATTCAGGGCTGATTTCCTGTAGGATGGACTGGTTGGATCTCCTTGCAGTCCAAGAGACTCTCAAGAGTCTTCTCCAACACCACAGCTCAAATGCATTAATTTTTTGGTGCTCAGCTTTCTTTATGGTCCAACTCTCACATCCTTACATGACTACTGGAAAAACCATAGCTTTGACTAGATGGATCTTGGTTGGGATCCTCATCAGCGCCCCCCACCCCCCAAAAAAAGGAAAAGAAAAAGGAGTAAAATTTACTATTTTTTTTAAAGCAAAAACTCTAAAGTTGTCCAAGTTAGTGATGTTGTATGTTAAGGAAGCCTTTCAGAGCCTGATGAGTGAGAATCACAGGAGACTCTGCTGTTGAAGAACAGCACTTGTCCAAAACCTGAGAGTCAGTCCAAATATCAGACTGCTGGCTCCTCCACGGGCTGAAGGCTTCAGAGCGGACTGTCTGCAGATCAAGCTGACTTGCAGGCAAGTGCTGAGAAGGAGAGTGGCTTTGGGTAGCCTGAGTTTCAGTCTTCATCCCTCTAAACCTTAGTCAATTAAGCAACTAGGAAAACAGGATGGTAAAACTTCTTTAGGAAACTTGAAACCCATATTGGAAACCGAGTCACAGGCTAAACTGGATGGGTTTGGGGGATGGTGGCTAAAGATTGTTGAAAAGGCACAGATAGCAACATACATATCCTGAAATGAAAAGAGCAAATCAAGGCCTACTGTTTCCAACACTCATAAGTTATATGTTGGTGTTAGTCTACATCTACTATTACACATAGAAATAATAATAATGTTAATAACATGATGACTGGTAAAGTAGCTAACAAAAGGGCTAACATTTAAATAGTATACACCACCTGCTAGATGCTAGTCTATGTACTTCACATGTATTAAGTCCTGTATTTCTCACACTCACGCTGCTACAGGTGAGCACTTGAAATGTAGCTTCCTATGTGACACATTTGGAAAATAATAGGAAGAAAGAAAAATCAAAGATCTCTGCTCTTTGAAAATGAGTTTATCGCCATTGCTTTGGGCTTCCTGGTGGCTCAGAAGGTAAAGAATTTGCCTGCAATGCAGGAGACCCAGGTTCCATGCCTGGGTTGGGAAGATCTCCCAGTGCTTTATACTATTAAGCAAAAACTGTCAGCCACTAAAAAGTGAAAGTGAAGTCGCATCCAACTCTTCATGACCCATGGACTGTAGCCCACCAGGCTCCTCCCTCCATGGGATTCTCCAGGCAAGAATACTGGAGTGGGTTGCCATTTCCTTCTCCAGGGGAACTTCCTGATGCAGGGATTGAACCCGGGTCTCCCGCACTGCAGGTAGATGCTTTAACCTCTGGGCCACCAGGGAAGCCACCCACTATGTTTAACAAATAATACACTTATTGTTGGGCTTCTCTGATAGTACAGTTGGTAAAGAATACACCTGCAATGCAAGAGACCCTGGTTCCATGCCTGGGTCAGGAAGATCCACTGGAGAAGGGAAAGGCTACCCACTCCAGTATTCTTGAGCTTCCCTGTGACTCAGTGGGTAAAGAATCTGCCTGCAATGCGGGAGACTGGGGCTCAATCCCTGGGTTGGGAAGATCCCCTGGAGAAGGGAAAGGCTACCCTCTCCAGTATTCTGGCCTGGAGAATTCAGTGGACTATATAGTCCATGGGGTCACAAAGAGTTGGACATGACTGAGCGACTTTCACTTCACTTCACACTTATTGTGTTTACTGTTGCTATTACTAATAATGATGATCTGTATGTTAAGATCTACAGGAAAAAGCCTTCACCATTTTCTCTGTGCTGTGTGCTTAGTCATGTCCTACTCTTTGCAGTCCCATGGATTCTAGCCCGCCAGGCTCCTCTGTCCATGGATTTTTCCAGACAAGAATACTGGAGCTTGTTGCCATTTCCTTCTCCAGGGGATCTTCTAGCCCAAGAATCGAACCCCTGTCTCTTCTGTCTTCTGCATTGGCAAGCAGATTCTTTACTACTAGTGCCACCTCGAGGTGTTATGATTCAAGGGTCGTGATGTAAGTAAGTCAGGGGGAGAGAAAATGTCACTAACTATTTACTGCTTTACAGGATGAAGAACATTCTGGAATGAAAAGGCAGGGCGGATGCCATAGTTTCAATTTCTCAGCAGACTAAGCCACTCGACTCTGATCTGGGGATATCGAACACTGTCCCAAATGTGCAGGAACAGGGTCCTCATCTCCTCCAGAGGGCACATCCCTGGGCAGGGCCAGCGGGGCAAAGGGCAGGGCAGACTCTGAGCTTAGCATGTGGAAGCTCTTCCCGCCTGACCTTCTCCCAGGCTGTGAAGGGAGCCATCCTGCCTCAAAGGCACCTATTACTCTCTGAAGTTTGCATGCCTCGCCCTGCCACGGACTTCATTTTCAGCTTCAGTGCATTACATGAACCATTCTATCAAAAGCAATCTGAGCTCAAAATATGATTGGAAAACAGAGGAGTGGAATTTTAAAAAGCCCTAAGAAGAAGAATAGCATGGCAGGTCTGGGCTATTTACTTCTCTGTCTCCATTTTTCTCCAACCCCTTTCTCATCTGCCTTTCCAGGCCTGTTTCACCAAACAATCATTCAGAAGAAGGCAACGCAGAACAATCACTCAGGCAGTGGTTTGATGGCACACCCTGGTTCACCCCCCGAATAAGATACACTCAGGCTTTTGAGACCTCAGTCCTGTCTGAAATTCTTCAAGTGATCATCATAGATTTCAGCCCCCAAGTCTCATATGGTTGTTCAGCGGCAGATTAAAAAAATAAAAAAAGTCATCTGAGAGGAAACATGCAAATTCACAAGCATAAATGTTTGTGAATCAGAATAACTGATGTCTCTTATTTATACCTTTTTTTAAACTATCTATATTTTCCGTGTTTGAACTATCCTAGATGCCTTTACATGGTAAAAACTTTTTATTACATTTACTGTTCATAATCCTATAAGGCTATAATCATTGTGGTAGAAATAATTTTTTAAATAAAAATGTCTGGGATTTTGACAAATAAAACATCTTGCCAAATGCAACACAGTGGGAAGGAGTTTAACTGGAGTTTAAACCTAAGACAGACTAAGGTAATATTTCCATAAGGTCCAAATTAAAAATCAATTTTCCAAAGAACATATATAAAGTACATTAACCCTTAGCACCAAGTAATCTCTCTGAGTGGATTAATTTAGTGGAAACAGTGGTCGCCACCCACCAAAAGAGAGAAAAGTTGGAAAGGAGGGAATTTGTGGTGGTCTTCTGATGGGGATGTGAAAGACCCAGTGCACGCTGCCCGGCAGGCAGGGGACAGCTTGATGGAAGATCCCAGAAGAAAGCAGAAAGAAGCCAGTGCTCCCACAGTAACCAGGCATCCAGAGGAAGAAGATCCCAACAGTGCAACATGTATCTCCTTCATCATGGCTATTTCCAAGGCAGGTGATGTTTACAGAAGCTAACTTATACATGTAACCATGCTATGCTTTACTTAAGCTTTGCAGAAAGGCTGGAAAATGTCCAGTTAATTTTATTTCTCCAAATGTATAGACCTCAATTATTTTAACAATAACTACAAGCCAGAATCAAATTAATTTTAGTAGGACATGATATTGACTATCCTACAATTCACAACCCCCTTATTTTATAGTTCACAAAACTCAGGGCAAAGAAGTAATGTGACTTCAGAGTAACAGCAAATGAGTGGCAAACTGGAAACACTAAGTCCTGTCTCCTTTACTTATATATATATATATATACACACACACATATATGTTCTTCTCCATCACAACAGAAGGACCTCCAGATGAAAACCCATGCACTGGAAAACCACGGACTTATCTGAGCACAGAAAACTCTCCAAATCATCACATTTTAAGGGACAAAAATATCAATGTCTAGATTTAGGTATATATTTCTATATTAAAACATCTAGTGGCAGATTCATGTGTGTGTTATTTCCATATGTCTATCATGCATATATACATACACAAATATATAATGTGTATATAATCAGTATATATTTACAGATATATCTAGATACAGATATATATTTTGCTGTACATAGATACAGGCATCCATAAGTTCATTCATATATACACATATGTGTGTACACATATATATTTGCATGAGTATATATGGAGAGATATAAAAATATATACTCATACACACATGTATATTATACACTGAAGACCACATAAAGAAGAAAATAATGGTCTCTAGATCTTGCTATAGGAAACAATCAAAGTGTTCCTTTGATGCAAGCTTTTCTAAAAAAATAAAACCAAAATATTCAATAATATCCTATTAGGTAAATTAAAATATTTTGTATCAGTAAAAGAAGAATGATCCAATTTTCAAAAAAAAGATAAAGTATCTTTTATTTACACTTTTATTTATAAACCTGACACATAAAAGACAGCAATTTTTAAAATTTTATTTGTATTTATTTATTGGGGTTTCCCAGGTGGCTCAGTGGTAAAGAATCCGCCTGTCAGCGCAAGAATCATAGTAGATATGGGTTAGATCACTGGGTCTGGAGATCCCCTAGAGGACGAAATGGCAACCCACTGCAGTATTCTTGCCTGGAAAATCCTGTGGACAGAGGAGCCTGGAGAGCTACAGGCCATAGGGTTGCAAAGAGTTGGACACATGAGTATGCATTCAATGCAATTTATTATTATTATTTTTTTTTAAATTTTATTAGTTGGAGGCTAATTACTTTACATCATTACAGTAGTTTTTGTTATACATTGAAATGAATTAGCCATGGATTTACATGTATTCCCCATCCCAGTCCCCCCTCCCACCTCCCTCTCCACCCGATCCCTCTGGGTCTTCCCAGTGCACCAGGCCCGAGCACTTGTCTCATGTACCCAACCTGAGCTGGTTATCCGTTTCACCCTAGATAATATACATGTTTCAATGCTGTTCTCCTGAAACATCCCACCCTTGCCTTCTCCCAGAGTCCACAAGTCTGTTCCATACATCAATGCAATTTATTAAACTTCTTAAAATGAATTTTTATTGGAGTATAGTTGCTTTACAGAGCTGTGTTTTTTCCACTGCACAGCAAAATGAATCCACTGTCCATATACGCATATCCCTTCTTTTTGGATTTCCTTCCTGTCCAGGTCACCACAGAGCACGAAGCAGTTTCCTGTGCTATACAGTAGGCTCTCGTTAGTTACCTATTCTATATACAGTATCAATAGTATATATATGCCGATTATCTCATGCAACTCAAGATCAAAAAAACCAAACAACCCAACCAAAAAGTGGGCAGAAGACCTAAACAGACATTTCTCCAAAGACATACAGATGGCCAACAAACATATGAAAATATGCTCGACATCACTAATTATTAGAGAAATGCAAACTGAACTACAATGACGTATCATCTCAGATCAGTCATCATGGCCATCGTTAAAAAAATCTACAAACAATAAATGCTGGAAAGGGTGTGGAGAAAAGGGAACCCTCTTGCATTTTGGTAGGAATATAAATTGATAAAACACAGCATTTTAAAATGCTAAGAGTGTTTTGCTAGATTCTTTTTGCTTTCAGCTACATATCTGCTCACCTTGAGTCTGGTATTCTACCAAGTCTCTTCATATGTTTCTTTGCAATGACATAATAATCCATTTTTCACTGGTTCACGATAGAAAAATCTACAAAGTGCAAGTCATGCAATATATCTGTGCTCTGGAATTGGTTTCTTCTAAAATCCACTCCTTCACTTTGCACAGCCTGCTTGGTAGATTTCTAAGAAACTAAAAATCTATGATAGTTCACTTTTCTTTAAGTGTTCTGACTTGGGTGTCCTTAACTCAAACACAATTCGAAAACCACAAGTCTCAAATTAGGATGTGTTTTATAGCCTGGAATCCATGTACAAGAGATATTCACAACATAAATAGACATTAAATAATAACCACAAATCAGTAAAATTGTAGGAAAGAATGCATTGCTCCAGGAAGGGCAGAAGCAGACCGCCAGCATCCGGCAGTGGCTGTTAGATAAACGCTGGCCAGGGTTTGCTGAGGGCGTACTTCACCCCTAAAAGGACTTCTGGTATGACTTACAGAGACAGCATTGCTCAGTTAGGTAATCACAGGGTCTGCTGTTCTTCTTCAGTTGCTCAGTCGTGTCTGACTCTTTCTGACCCCATGGACTGCAGCACGCCAGGCTTCCCTGTCCTTCACCATCTCCCAGAGCTTGCTCAAACTCATGTCCATCAAGTTGGTGATGCCATCCAACCATCTTATCCTCTGTTACCCACTTCTCCTCCTGCCTTCAATCTTTCCCAGCATCAGTCTTTTCCAATGAGTCAGCTCTTCACATCAGGGTATTGCAGGGTAACAGGGAACTAATTAAATGCATTTGATATTTATCCTGAGTATCTATTTTAAGAAAAATCTTAAGAAACAAAATTTCAGTGGGATCAACTACCATCCCATAACCAAATGAAATGTACTTCCTTTTTGAATGAAGGGTAGGATTTGTGATATCCACCACGTCCCCTACTTTTCATTCATTTGCATGATTTTCTGGCCGAAACACTTATTCAGTCTCAGGATCTAATGTCAGTGTTAGGTGAAAGCCAGGCTTCTCTGGTTCCACAAATTCTTGAGTCATTCAAGGGTCCCCTGAGACACATCTGGCAAGGTATAAAGAGAAGCTTCTGGAAAGCTGTCAGTAAGCTAGGTTCATAATCCGCCTGGCCGAGGGCATTGCCTTCTCTTTTATTTAGGACTTTTAAGATCTGGAAACCTCCTGTTTCACTGAACCATCTGAAGCAGTAACTGTTGGTGAGTTCAGGATAAGAATCAAGCTCATCAGGGGCAGGTTTTTACTGCTGGATACCTCACACAAGAAGCAATTTCTATTCATCCATCCATCAAGACAGACTTTTTTTTTTTAGCTAAAAGATTATGTAAATTCATATGTAAACTAAGCAAGACCCTCAAATTCTTGGACTGCGGCTGCCTTTGTCTTCCTGGCAGCGAGGTTTGCGCTGAGACTGTCCTGCCCTGAACTTGGCTTGGCTTATAAACACCCTGCCTCATCCATAGGAAGCTTTCCGGGTGCAGAAGGTCTTAATTTTGCCTTGTGACCTGCAACATATGACTGTAGGCTATAAAATCTAATTGCAAAATCTTAATGTTGCGCCAGAGGACATTCGAAAGTAATTTCCTTCAGATTTACAGCTTTAGAATTACAAATGATCCTAATATGATGAAAAGTATAACTATGAACGGTTTCTATTCAACAGGCACGCTGCGAGTCAGCCATGTGCTTGCGTGTCAGCAGTCATGACCAGAAGTCTGACAGGTACAAATAAAGCCACTTGCCCCTGGGTAACCACAGAGACTGCAGGGAGCGGCCTCGGGAATTTCTTAGAATCTTAGGGTGTTCGGTTTAAAATGCTCTTACACTTTGTTCTGCCACATATTCAGGAATTGACAGACTTTGGCTCTAAGAAAACAAATCATTTCCTGAAGTTAATATCACTCTCTGACAATTCATGTTCAGTTTCTTCTCAGGCTCCTTGCTACTTGGAAAAAGCATGTGTTCTCATCTAAGCCTCTGCCTCCACAGACCGCAGAATTCAGGGGAAGAAGCCAAGTTCTAACAACTCAGGAGACAAGGCAGGGTTGGGCCAGGAAGTCTCCTTGCTTGAAGACCTTTGAAAAAGTCCCAAGGTACTCTGAGCAAGTATTGGTTCTATCTGTACATTATAACTAGGTTGATGTCCAAGACAGACCCAGATTTTTCTAGGAACTTTACAGTTAAGGGTTATGATGATATGTATAATAATAGTAAGGTGGGCTTCCCAGGTGGTATCAGTGGTAAAGGACCTGCCTGCCAGTGCAGGAGACCTAAGAGACATGGGTTCGATCCCGGGGTTGAGAAGATCCCCTGGAGGAGGGCATGGCAACTCACTCTAGTACTCTTGCCTAGAGAATTCCATGAACAGAGAGTCTGTAGGCTACAGTCCATGGGGTCACAAACAGTCAGATATGACTGAAGTGACTTAGTACACACGTATAATAATAAGAGTCGCTGTTGTTTAGTCACTAAGTCAGGTCCGACTTTTGCAACCCCATGGACTATAACCTGCTAGGCTCTTCCGTCCATGGGATTTCCCAGGCAAGAATACTGGAGTGAGTTGCCATTTTCTTCTCAACATAAGCATATTCTTGCATAGAATAATCTTCTAAAGAATATTTTGCATTTTTATAGTCAACTAGTACTTCTTGAGTACCACCTACACTGAGGAACATACTGTAGGTATATACCGGCTTAGACGCAGAGTTCTACAGGAGAGAGACCTCTGCCCTCAAGACATTTATGATTTAGTGTAAAATGTGAGATGTCTACCCAAGAGAGTTATGCCGAAAAACAGAAGTGCTTGCTGGTCCCACCAGAAGTGTGATAATAAACGCTCCAAGGCAGCACTGTCCAATGAAAATATATAGCGACCTACACATGTAATGTTAAATTTTCCAGTAGTGACATTAGAAAATGTTAGGAAGCAGATAAAACTAAGTTTCAACAATATGGTTTATTTAATCATAGAGCCATGATATCATTTCAACATGTTACCAAAATAAAATCTTTGAGATATTTTCATTTCATGTGTATGTTCTAAGTCTCTGAAAGCCAGTGTGT
Organism: Odocoileus virginianus; assembly: GCF_023699985.2. Classification (NCBI taxonomy): domain Eukaryota; kingdom Metazoa; phylum Chordata; class Mammalia; order Artiodactyla; family Cervidae; genus Odocoileus; species Odocoileus virginianus. Next base: position 7,638,835 of record NC_069687.1, read on the forward strand.
ATCTTTTACCACCTACTGCTTGTCTCAGTTCAGACTAACCACATTTCAACTACTTGGTAGCCAAATGTGGCTAGTTATTGGACAATACCTAAGCAAGGTATTAGAGAAACAGCCTCTGTGGTCAGGTAGAGTTATTTTTCTATTACCTCCATTACTGGAAAGGAAGGTCTGGATCTTCTCAGAAGGAAATGCCATTAACACTGCAACTGAATCAGAGACTGGCTCTAGTCACCTAATCATTAACAAAAGTAACATGATTCTTGGACTTTGGTTGACTTGGGTTTGACACTCAGATGCAAAAGTTTTTATCAGTAGTACTGTGAGGCCACCACTAGTTGCTTTTTTTCCCCCCTTAAACAAACTATAAAACAGGGAAGTAACAGAACAATAGTTTGGTTTGAGAAGAATATGTAAATTAATTCCCAGGACACAGCCTGCAGAGTAGCTAAAGCATGGTAGGATCTCAAGAAATATCAGTTCCTACCATCACCATGCTAGGTAGTCAAGTGTTAAGCTGCTCAGTAGTGTCTGACTCCTCTCCACCCCAAGGACTGTAGACTGCTAGGCTCCTGGGTCCATGGAATTCTCCAGGCAGGAGTACTGGAGTGGGCTGCCATTCCGTACTCCAGGGGATCATCCTGACCCAAGGATCCAACCCAGGTGTCCCACATTGCAGGCAGATTCTTTACCATCTGAGCCGGGCTTTAACCCATCTCACAATTTTACTATGAGGACGGCTCTATCAAATCTTTTGACAACACCCTGAGGATCAGGAAACATCTCTGACACTAGCTTTGCTGCCACTGAGAACTATATTCACTTTCACGTAAATCACATTCTACCTGCTCAGGGTGCAAGAGCCCTGCCAAATTTAGAAACACTCGAAGAACCATTCAAAACCAACTGAAAAAGTTAACAACCTTTGCCAGAAATCTACTAACCCATTGAGAGGTTTTTCAGTAACAGGTTGACTCCACAGGTCTGGGGCATTTGAAGCTTGCAATTTCCAAAGAACAGTCTGACCCTTGACCAGTTCCTGGGAGATAGTCTCTAAGACCTTGGCATGAGCTATCTGATCAGGGTAACTCTGTATACCTGAGACCCTTGATTGACAGTGGAGACCTTTGACCGTGGTGAATCAGTCTGACCTCCATAGAGACTGGAGACTAAGTAACTAAGATCAGCCATATGGGTGTTCCATGCCTACTGACTGAGTCATAAAAAGTCCCCAGGATACCAAAGCTCAAGTGAGATTCTCTGGTTGGCACTGCTTCATGCATTTTGTCACACATCTTGCTAAAAGACTGAGTGATGTCCAGATGATTCTACTGTGAAAGAACAAAAAATCTTGCAACTAGTTTCTCCTGAACTGTGTTCTATGTACCTTCTACCTTTGCTAATTTTAAAATGTATCCTTTTTTATTGTAATAAATCATATTGAGTTGGCCAAGAAGTTCATTCAGGATTTTCTGTAAGATGATACAGAAAACCCAAATGAACTTTTTGGCTAACCCAATAACTATAACAACTTTGCTGAGTTCTGTGAATCTTCCTAGTGAAATCATTAAACCAAGGGTCATTTTGGGGACCCCTAACTTAGAGGTTACCTCCTTGTGATGATACTCACAACAAATAAAGTGATAAAACTCATATAAATATTCTTGAAAAGGTATTATTCGAATACACACATGTTGGTTTAGGTGAGTCGGAAATACACAGAAATCAGTCTCACTTCATTGGAGGGTTATTTAACCTGATTATCTAAAAAGGGATCCCAGGTTCCTTTAATAGGTAAAAGTCTTAGGTGGCCAATCTACAGCTTTTCCAGAGGGGCAATTCATTCTTAGGATCAAGCTCACCAAATTCTTTATCTGAGTTGTGATCACGCTATGGCTGAAAACAGGTACAGGTATAATCAGTACATTTCATTGTGACTTTCTTTATATATTTTACAGTTCCCTACTCTGGTTTTTTGTTTTGTTTTGTCTTTATTTTTTGTTTCCCAACCCACTACAAAAAACTCTGTGCTTAAAGACTTCAATCTTGGATTTTTCCACAGAAACCAACAAGATAATAGATTAAAAAAATGAGCAGACATTCCATTAGAGTTTTCATTGTCCTATTCAATAATTAACATCAATATAAAATAAAGCCAAAATGAAACAGTTTTGCATTTTGAAAGAGGGATCTTTCAGGAGGGATGAAAAGAAGAACGAAAGTCAGATTCAGTCAGTGGCCCAGTCCTCATGTGAAATTCACACACACATTTGGAGGACACATTCTTAGTTTATGACGTCCCTGTGAACTTCCACCAACAGCCTTTGGAAGGCCATCCAGTGTCAAGGGGCAAGTCTGCCCTCTGCATGCACTGGCATTATCTGTCTGTAAGTTTCCGTGGACCACAGTGAACTGCCTTTGCTGGCGGTCAGGCCCCTCTTAAACACACCTGCCCTTCACTTCTTTTCTGCTTTTCCCCAACAACCCACCACCGCCACCTAGTTGCACCACAATCAGCTCTTCACTGAGCTCGCTCTCACTTCCCCACTTTGCTAACATGACAACCTTTTCTGAATGACTGCTTGCTGCCTAGCAAATATAACAGCCTGGAAGCCACTTATGAGTAGGATACAAATTTACTAATATTTGTGTTCTAGTAAGTAGCACAACAGGCCTCATATGAATATGCATTTGAAAATGATAACCACACTGAAAATGAACCACATTTGAAATGATAACCACACTACTATAAGGCTGAGCCCAGTACAACCCCAGAATCTACCTGAATTCTTCCTTAAAAGCCCTCACTAACCATTCTCTGCTCCTTCTGGCCCACCAGATATCACCTGTGTAATACTGCTTGGCTGGTGATAACGTTTCAGAGGCACTAATGAATTGTATTGTACCATTCTTTTACTTGTTTTATATGTGAATAAATTCATATGCAAATACTGTTGTGAATTTATCTTAAAAAGCCATTGTTACTGTTCATAGAGTAAAATTTGTTGGTTCCTAGGCTCTAGAATGGGCTTTCCTGGTGGCTCAGACAGTTAAGAATTCGTCTGCAATGCTGGAGACCCAGATTTGAGCCCTGGGTCAGGAAGATTTCCTGGAGAAGAGAATGGCTACCCATCCCAGTATTCTTGCCTAGAGCATCCCATGGACAAAGGAGGCTGGTGGATGACGGTCTGGGGGTCGCAAAGAGTCAGACACAACTGAAGTGACTTAGCACTCCTGCAGGCACGGCTCTAGAACAGGGATCAGCAAATGATGACTCATGCACCACCCTGGACCCATTGAATATTTTGCACAGAAGGTTTTATGAAACACAGCATACATTTACATATATTCCAGGGCTGCATTTGGGCTACACTGGCCAAGCTGAATACAGACCGCCAAGGTCTAAGAAGATAACGGCGACCTCCTCCAAAACGTCCCGTGCATGCACTGCCACACTCAGTGCCCCCAACCCTGCAGCAGGCCACTGCCAACCCACGCCTCCGCCAGAGACTCCTGAACACTCACAGGCAAGTCTGGGCCAGTCTCCTGTGGGGTCACTGCTCCTTTCTCCTGGGTCCTGGTACGCACCAGGTTTTGTCTGTGCCCTCCAAGAGTCTGTTCCCCCAGTCCTGTGTGAGTTCTGTAACGAGCTGCACCCAGAGCCCCTGCCCCTGAAGCAGGCCACTGCTGACAAGGATCTCTGCAGGAGACACTCAGACCCAGGCCCAGCTCAGCCTCTGTGGGATCTCTGGGTCCTGGTGCACAAGGCTTGGTTTGAGCCCTCCAGGTGTCTCCGGCAGGTATGGGGTTTGACTCTAAACGTGACTTCGCGCCCCCTACCATCTCGTTGGGGCTTCTCCTTTGCTCTTCGATGTGCGGTATCTTTTTTTGGTGGGACCCAACCTTCTCCTGCCGATGGTTGTTTAGCAGTGAGTTGCAATTTTGGAGTTCTCACAGGAAAAGATAGGTGCACATCCTTCTACTCTCCCATCTTTAACTTATAACTTATAAAAATTCATACAAGTTATTTAACTTATAACTTACATGCAGAGTATATCATGTGAACTGCCGGGCTGGATGAAGCACAAGCTGGAATCAAGACTGCCCGGAGAAATATCAATAACCTCAGATATGCAAATGACACCACCCTTATGGCAGAAAGTGAAGAGGAACTAAACAGCCTCTTGATGAAAGTGAAAGACAACTGTGAAAAAGCTGGCTTAAGACTCAACATTCAAAAAAATGAAGATCATGGCATCCAGTCCCATCCCTTCATGGCAAATTGATGGGGAAACAATGGAAACAGTGAAAGACTATTTTCCTGGGCTCCAAAATCACTGTAGATGGTGACTGCAGCCATGAAATTAAAAGATGCTTGCTTCTTGGAAGAAAAGCTATGACCAACCTAGATAGCATATTAAAAAGCAGAGACATTACTTTGCCGACAAAGGTCCATCTAGTCAAGGCTATGGTTTTTCCAGTGGTCATGTATGGATGTGAGAGTTGGACAATAAAGAAAGCTGAGCACCAAAAAATTGATGCTTTTGAACTGTGGTGTTGGAGAAGACTCTTCAAGCCCCTTGGACTGCAAGGAGATCAAACCAGTGAATCCTGAAGGAAATCAGTCCTGGGTTTTCATTGGAAGGACTGATGCTGAAGCTGAAATTCCGATATATTGGCCACCTAATGTGAAGAACTGACTCATTGGAAAAGATTCTGATGCTGGGAAAGATTGAAGGCAGGAGGAGAAGGGGATGACAGAGGATGAGATGGTTGGATGGTATCACCGACTCAATGGACTTGAGTTTAAGCAAGCTCTGGGAGTTGGTGATGGACAGGGAAGCCTGGCATGCTGCAGTCCCTGGGGTCGTAAAGAGTCGGACATAACTAAGCAACTGAACTGAACAGAACTGAAGTCTAAGATATTTTTTGTGTGAATATCTTCTCACTCTCAGTCATGTGAGACTCTTTGCTACCCCTTAGACTGTAGCCCACCAGGCCCCTCTGTCCGTGGGATTCTCCAAGCAAGCATACTGGAGTGGATTGCCATTTCCTCCTCCACGGGATTTTTCTGACTCAGGGATGAAACCTGCATCTCCTGCATTAGCAGGTGAATTCTTTACCACTGAGCCACCAGGGAAGATATTTACTACTTACTCTTTTATAGCAACATTCCAAGCTCTGCCCTGGAAGATCATAAGCTGATAAGAACTCCATAAATACGTACTACAGATAATTAAACACACCAAGTATAATCCTTTAACAACAGACACAGAGATAATACACAACCTTTAAGTAAGAAAGAATCTCTAGACACCTCTACTCAACTGCCCCATTTTAATGATGAGAAACTGGAGGAATCAACTACCCTACACCATTTGCTCTATAACAGTTAGCATCCATGAGTAATAGCATTTCCAGAATATTTTATTCCATTAGTTTCGTTTATCCGTTAATATGTTTCAACTAAACCAAAAATGGAACACAGAAAATCATTATTCTCCTCGTGGACAAAAGCTGAGTGTTCCATGCACAGTCACATAAAATCACTTCGAAACTCCAGCTAATTACTATACTTCCATTTCCTCCAAAAGATAAATAAACCTTTTGCAATTCCTAGCATTGCCTATTAGCTGATGTTATCTACGGTTCCAGAAAACTTACACGCCTCACTCTTAGGCTTACTTTGGGACCAGTAGCCTCAAGTCAAACACTCAAGATGTTAGACTGGGGGAAAAAAAAAAGTTTTAAATTCAAAACAAAAGCTGACATTTACTGGTTTTTATTTCCAGCAGAGGTGGATTTCAGCCTGGCCCAGGGTCCCCCCGAGAACTCGGCAGTCTGCAGCCTCAAATAACCAACCTCCACAGAAATGAGTTCACAAGCCCTGCACAATCCGAGGACATCAGGGAGCATAAATGCTCTTTCCCTTTGCTTTGTCCACTCGGTTTATTTTGGTGATGCTGTGGTTGTTTTCACTTCTGCTACTAACCTGAGAGGAACCATAAGCTTGTCTAAGGGCAGTTCTCATTTCCAGCAGGTAACAAAGCCACTGTGTGGGCAACGCTGGAATGGGAGCTCCGAGTTCCTCGGAGAGAGCTGTGAATTCAGTGTCACAGTCACCTTTCCAAACTTGTCTTAATTTTTTATTGGACTACAGTCGCTTTAAAATGTTGTACTAGTTTCTGCTGTACGTCAAGGTAAGTCAGTTATACGTATGCGTACATGCCCTCCTCCTGAGCTTCCCTTCCCCTCCCCTCATCTGACCCCTCTAGGTCATCGAAGGGCACGCAGTTGAGCTCCATGCACTATACAGCAGCTCCCCACTAGCTGTCTGCTTCACACATGGTAGTGTACACATGTCTGTCCTAATCTCCCAGTTCATCCCACCTCCCCGTAAGTCAGAAAGAGAAAAAGGACAAAGATCATATATCGACACATGTATGTGGAATCTAGAAAAAGGATGCAGATGAACTTCTTTCCAGGGCAGGATAGAGACACAGATTTTTTTTTTCTTGATAAGCTCACACACTCACTTTCTGATGTATCTCAAATAATTTCAGAACCCCTCCCTCCCCACCCTTTGCCTGCTTTTCACAGTGTTCCTTGTGGCCAGCTCTGCTCCATCCTGTTCAGTTTTCCTCCCTGGACCATCCATCACCAGGCACACAGCAGCTTCCATCTGGCAGACACTTAGCACCTCAGCGCCTGGCCCTGTTCTAGAAACTAGAGACACCGAAGGATAACAGAGAGAGAGGGTCTTCCTCTCATTAGACGTATATGCTAGAGTGGAGGACAGAATCAGAAACATCAATAATAAGTGCTAGGATGTAATTTAAAAGGATGACTTTTTAGGGTGCAGCTTGGAGCTACACTATGCAGAGTTTACAGGGAAGACCACTCTGCTGAGCTGACATCTAAGCTGAGGCCTGACATGTACACACTGCTCTATTTAAAATGGATGACGAACAAGGACCTACAGTACAGCCGAGGGAACTGTGCTCAATGTTATGTGGCAGTCTGGATGGAGGGGGTCTTGGGGGAGAATGGATACGTGTATACGTATGGCTGAGTCCCTTTGCTGGTCACCTGAAATGACAACAACATCGTTAGTCAGCTATGTTGTTGTGCAGTCACTAAGTCATGATCAGTTCTTTGTGACCCCATGGGCAGCAGCATGCCAGGCTCCCCCGTCCTTCACCATCTCCTGGGGTTTGCCCAAGTTCATGTCTATTGAATTGGTGATGTCATCCAACCATCTCATTCTCTGTCACCTCCTTCTCCTCCTGCCCTCAATCTCTCCCAGCCTCAGGATCTTTTCCAATGAGTTAGCTGTTTGCATCAGGTGGCCAAAGTATTGGAGCTTAGCCCAAAGCAAAATAAAATGTTAAAAAAAACAAAAACCCAAGCTGAGACCTCAGTGACAAAGAAGTCACAGAGAGCCGGCAGAAGAGGACTCCAGGAGAGGGAGCTGTCTTGGGAAAGGCCCCGAGGTGGGCACGGGCCAGGGGTCAGTGGGCACCACTGCTGATGCAGAGGTGCCCTGAGAGCTGAGGCCAGGAGACACCTGAGGGAGGCAGGACCAGTTCACCCAGAGAGCTGCAGGGAAAGGTGACAAGTTCCCATCAGATCCTCCAGGAGTGCTGGGAAATTCTTGCTATAAAGGGCCAGAGAGTATTTAGGCTTTGCAGGCCATGTGGTCTCTGTCACAGCTATGCAACCTGACTCTTATCAATAAAGACAAATACAAGTGAGTGAGTGCAGCTAGGTTCCAATACAAGGACATTCACATCACTGGAGGTGGACCAGATCTGGCCGTGGCTTGTAGCTTGCCAGCCCCTGTTCTATGGCCCACGGAAATCAAGGTATGAGGGAAGGGGGTGAGGATGCGGGAGAAGCGGGGAGAAGCGGGAGTTACTTTGCTTCCATCCCACCCTGTGGGGCACAGCATGTGAGATCTCCATTCCCCAACTGAGTTAGTTGGGGACTAAGTTAGTTAGAACTAAGCTAGTTCCCCAACTTAGTTCTATCCCCAGGGATCAAACCTGCATCCCATGCAGTGGAGGCACTGGACATGCCAAGATATAACAGCTGGACCATCAGGGAAATCCCAACTTTGAATTTTTTAAAGGTGTCTATGGTTACAGTATGAAGAAGGACTCCAAGGGACTTAGAATGCAAGAAGGAGGCTGTGTTTCCTGGAGAGCAACTCAATCAATGGGGAGCATTTCTGAAATAGGAGAGACCAGAAATAAAATGGGTTTATTCTAGAGTCTGGAAATCTAAGTAGAAGAGATCTCCCCTAAAAATCCCTGTGTCCATACGAGTGGGTAGGCGCAGGGCTGTGCTGAAGGTCAAGGGTGGCTGAACTTGAGAGAGAGAACTCAACAGAGATGGTATTTGATATGGTTCTCGACAGGGATATTCAAGGAAGCAAGTCACAACAAGGAGCAAGCCAAAGTCAGCAGAACAACTTGTAGAATGTCGATCAAAGGCACAGATGCAGGCAAGAATGAATGAAGGAATTCACAGGGTCCTGCTGGCCCTCCCCCATCACCTCCAACTCCTGTAGTTCACTGCAGAATTTCACATCTCACCACCATGACGCTGTTGATTTTGCAATTCATTTGACTACTTAAATCCCCTCCCTGAAACCAGTAAGCCGTTATCTACATACGTGCTTCTTCTTTTTCTGATGCTTTGTTTTTTTCTCACTAAATTATGAAAATATGCTAACACATTTACAGGAGACTTGGAAAATACAGAACAAAGTTACACGCATGTGCTTTTAAGTGCCTTTTAATTAGACACTGTTTCTAGCACCATAAATATAAATTCCAACTTGCCTCCTCCCTTTTCTCCAGAAGTGAAGGCTTACAGGCCCAGGTAGGTGTCCAGCCTCCCTGAAGATGCAGTTGCCCTCTGTGGGCCCTCTTGAAAGGCAGAAACTGTTTTGGTGATAATGAGATGGGTAACTATCATTCTTTTTGAACCAGTTACTAGATATTTGTTCTGATTTGTTTCTGCCTTCCAGTCAGTCCATTGTGTGTCTTTGTGTGCGTGTGTGTGCATGCGTGTGTGTGTGAAGAAAGTTTAGTTCTGCCTGTCTTTGCCTCGGGGTATGGAATATAACAGATGTTATAGCAACTACAAATTTTTATGCTTTCAGAAGATGAAGGAGGTGGGGTGGGCTGACTTGAAGGCTCTTTGGGTTCCAAATCAGACCAAAAAAAAGGTTTTGCACAGTTACAAGAAAGTGCAAGAGGAAAAGAACCCCCACAGAGTTCAAAGGGATCTAAGTTTAATCAGGCAAAAACAATTTTTATAGCCTCAGGAACCCACTTGGTGTGCGAGGAAGTTGAGCCTTGGGCATGGAAGCCAGCAAGCGTTTGCATTATTCTCTCTGTGTTTGCAACAGCTTTCAAAGAAACACACTGTATAAAAGAGATACTGGAGTGGATCAGACTCACGAATTAACGTTGTCACGAAAAGCAGCTTCCCACTTTGAGTAAGATGGCAAGTGGCCTGTCCGTTACAGAAGCCCCCGTTCAGCCGCCAAACCTCTTCCAGGGGCCCCATCGCCCGGCCCACTTTGTCTCTTCCAGGGATGCGTCATACATTTGAAATGATCATCAACCTGCCTCCTATCCTCACCAATGAGCCTGACTTCAAGGAAAAAAAACACCCTGAAAGAAGGGGCATCAGAAACTGGCAAGACGCACAGTCTTTTTCTATTGAAAAATTACCCTCTTTTCCGGGCCCATTCATGCCAGGCTTTGTCCATTTCCTACCTGAAGGTCACATGCGTGGTCAAATCTGCATCTCATTAATTACAACTGCTGGCAAGTCATTAAAAATCTCATTTCATTTCCCTGTTCACCCTCCTTTTAACTGACTTTTCATAATTATAATTCTATCTTTGATATACTGGACCTATTAAATTTAATGCCATACAGAGATTTTTAGAACTCCTGAAGAAAAGACCAGTACTGGACTGTGTCCATTAAAAAAAAAAAAAAAGTAGTCTTTGCTTGGGAAAATGTAAGGAGGAAACTGTAGAGTATTCTACTTTAATGGAGAGAGAAAGAAAGGTCAAGTTAATTGCATATGGTCAGTATAATAACGCTGTCCTTCTGAAAAGGCTATAATTAGCCAGAATTGTTTTCACAAGCAGGACCGACCAAGACGATGATTCCAGCCTGCATTAGTTCTTTTCTAAATTTCCCCACCAGTTATAAACATTTCTATTTTTATTCTTCCCAAAACATAAACACTACTGCATTGAAGATGCCCAAGCATAAGGGATTCTGACATTATCTCTATAAACGCTAGAACAAATACGTCTCTTTTCACATGTTGAGTCTATTAAAAGGATTAGGAGAGAGTGGTACTGTGACCCAAGGAGCCACCACTGAATTGGTGACGTGAAGACAAAAAGCTCCAGTGAAACCTCTCCTCTGACTCTGTCAGCACTTTTACTAAAGGAGACACACAGAGAAGTCATCTGAAGCCTAGTGTGAAGATGAGAGGGACATCCGAATCTGATTCATAAATCCATCATAACGCCATTTGCACCAACATGGATGACACCTATCATTCTAAGTGAAGTCAGAGAAGACAGACATCGTATGATATCATTTATGTGGGGAATCTAAAAAAAAAAGTGATACAAATGAACTTATTTACAAAACAGCAATAGAGTTGCAGACACAGAAAACAAATGCATGGTTACCGAGGGGGAAAGGGAACGGGGGATGGACTGGGAGATGGGGACTGGCACACAGACTGCTGGTGACTCAGACGGTAGGAACCCGCCTGCCAGTGCGGAAGACCCGGGTTCGATCCCTGGGTCAGCAGGATCTCCTGGAGAAGGACATGGCAACCCACTCCAGGATTCATGCCTGGAAAATCCCATGGACGGAGGAGTCTGCTGGGCTACAGTCCATGGGGTCCCAAAAGGGTCAGACGCAAGTTAAGATACTAAAACAACAATAACAACAGCTAATATATAAAACAGATGACTAATAAGGACCTACTGAATAGCACAGAGAACTCTACTCAACACTGTAATGAACTATATGAAAGTGAAGTCAAGTCCCACAGTCCTGTCTGACCCCTTGCGATCCCATGGACTGTAATCCGCCAGGCTCCTCTGTGCACGGGATTCTCCAAGCAAGAACACTGGAGTGGGTTGCTGTTTCCTTCTCCAGAGGATCTTCCCGACCCAGGAATCGAACCTGGGTCTCCCGCACAACAGGCAGACTCTTAACCATGTGGGCCACCAAGAAATAATCTAAAAAAGAGTAGGAATATGTATATGTATATGATTCACTTTGCTATACAGCAGAAGCTAACACAACCCTGTAGATCAACTATAGTTCAACAAAAATTAAAACAAATTTATAATGCAAACATTCTTTATCTCCATGTCTCATAAAATAATGCTAATATCAATGAATATTTATACAAACACTTCTAGGCCACATTTCAGACCAAAGTTATTTAACTAACATTATGGAGACAAGAATTACGAGAATGCCTTTTCCCGTGCTGACACTCAACTGAAAATGTAGGTTTTAGGTTTCAAAACCTAAATCGTCAGGTTTTCACTAAACTGAAGTGAAGGCAGTGAATTACCCTGCAATACCCTGCAGTGGTGTTCTCTCCACCCCACCCTGCACCCCGCACCCCTGCACCAAATCCTATTGCTTCTGCCTCTTCAATGTGCATCCTTTGTTCTCCCTGTCAAGGCCTCGGTTCCGGCCATGGCTCCCTTGGCTGTGCTGAGAGGTGCTCCCTCGGACCTCTGGTCCTGCAGTTTCCTCTGCCTGTGACCCCATCAACCACCTTAGATGAAACTGGCCTGGGTCCTCTCCAAGTCATTCGCTCTGCTATCCAAGGTGCACCCTGGATCCAGCTGCATCAGAGACTTCTAGGGTCCAGGGTCTCTCCAGACCTCACCTCCCTTTCCTCACCTGGAGCTCTGTTAACCTCATTGCAGGTGCCAGGTGTGAGAGCAGCTCCTCGGGAAAGCCTCCCTGAGTCTCCCAAGATGAGAGGAAGGAGGCCTCCACGTGCACACACCACACAATCTTTGCCCCAGCAGAACCCGTGACCCCATGTTCAGTTCACAACTGTCCCCCCGCTTCCTGTATTCCCAGAGCCTAACACAAAGCGGGCATCCACTGGAGAAAAGTGTGTCATGAATGAGTGGATGCTGGCCCAGGGAATCAGCGAGTGAATGAACATTGAACACACACATGAAGAAATGAACATGAGCCCTTAAGTAGCCTCTCTGTGATGCAAACAGTCAGTCTGGAATATAAGACAAAGCTCTGGATGTAGACAAGTTCTTTCAGCTTCATGTGCATGGGCTGTCCCTCTAAAGCATAATAAAGATCTCTGGAATCTATCAAAGGAGTCCCTTATTTAGGCACGAGATACATAATGAGATATTCTTGCCTTAAACTTTTTTAAAACCCTTTTGATTTTGTACCGGAGTTCAGCCGACGAACAATGTTGTGATGGTCTCAGGTGAGCGGCAGCAAAGCCACACACAGACTGTGTCCTTTCTCCCCCAGACCCCCCACCCATCCAGCCTGCCACATCGAGCAGAGTTCTCTGTGCTAGACAGCAGGTCCTTGCTGGTGATCCATTTTAAATGTAGCTGTGTGTACATGGCCATCCCAACTTCTTAACTATCTCTTCCCCCTATTCTCCCCCTACCCCCAGCTTGCTGAAAAATTTTTCAGCAAAGCACAGGTTGAGAGTCCTTTGTAAATCTGGCCGTCAGCAGGGTGATGAGAAACTTTTGTTAACCTGAGGAAGGGGAGCATACACATGCCGACTAAGAGGGAGCACTGGTCCCCAGTCATCCAGGCCCCCAGGTCCTCAGGGGCACCCAAAACCGATCCCTCACTAGACACACACACAAACCAAGACAGGCATATGAGGCTGGAGCAGCATGGAACAAGCCCCTTCCCATCAAGGCTAAAGACTGCAGAATTTTAGAGCCTGGCCTTTGCATCCCCCCTGCTCAGTTATATATGCACCAGGGGTTTGTGGGCAAGTTCCTTCACTTCTCTTAGCCTGCTTCCTGGGGCTAGATAAAAGGGTACAGACATCACCATGTTATAGAACTTAAGACTAAAAACCATGTTGTACATAAAAGACTCAATAAATACTAGCTGTTGGGGTGCACGGCATTGTTAAGAATTCAAGACTACTGTTCTCTGTTCTCTTCATCACCTGCCATGATTATCAACAGTGCTTCCCTACAATAGACCCCCTCTGCAACATGCGTAAATAATGAAGTGGCCAGAAAGGGAAGTTCCAAATATCAGTTTAGATCAAAGCTGAACTGATGACAAGTTGACATGCATGGAATCCAAAATGATTTCTTGCTTTCAGAGAGGACACACCAGAACTTTCATGATCATAATAATGATTTGTGTACACCAATTTTGCCCTTGCTTTAAAAACTTCAAAAGTTCATCAATTCCAGCTTGTTCTATCTACATGTGACAACACATCATGTTGGCTTGTTGAACAGTGAAATACCCATGAGTTACCAAAGTAACTCAATTACGAGGGAAAAAAGTTAAACCCATGGAAAAAGTTACACTGGGAGGGCAAAACATCCACCCAGTTTCATATGAACCACTGGGGTGGAGGAGGCAAAATGATCTGGAATGCAAGACTGTGATAAGAAAGTTATTCCTTTGACAAGCTTTTGGGATTGACTGTCCTGAGGTCAATCACAGGACAGTAACAGATTTTAGATTTTTGTTTCTGAGCAAGACAATAACAGATAACAAATTTTAGAATTTTTGTTCTCTTCATATCATAGGCAAGTAACAGGAGACTATTCTTGTTGAGTTTTCAAATTCAAGATAAACAAGAATTGCAGCTGTAACATCATCTCTCAGCAACGGCCTTTGCACGCTTCAGGCAGTTCAATGACACGCTCCCCAAATGAGCCACTGCCCCCCTCTGTGGGTGAGTGAGGAAGTGAAAGTCACTGAGTTGTGCCCAACTCTTTGTGACCCTGTGGACTGTAGCCTGTCAGGCTCCTCTATCCATGGGATTCTCTAGGCAAGAATACTGGGGTGGGCTGCCACTTCCTTCTCCAGGGGATCTTCCTAATTGAGGGATCGAACCCAGGTTTCCCACATTGCAAGTGGATTCTTGACCATCTGAGCCACCAGGGAAGCCCCCCCCCCCATTGTAGTGGGCATCATATCTCATCTGATCAGAAGTTAGCATCAAGCATGGGAACAAACACTTGAAGATAATGTCTAGGGTGATATCCACAGGGATGGGGTTTTGATTCCATTAGCAACCCTCAGAGAATACAGTGAGTGAGACCTTAAGATATTTGACAGACTGAATATATTTCAAAAGAGACAAAATTCCCATTCTTGGCTGCGCAACTTGTAGGATCTTATTCCCCAGCCAAGGATGGAACCCATCCCCCCTGTAGTGGAAACGTGGAGTCAACCACTAGACCGCCAGGGAATTCCCAAGAAACATTTTAATAGTCTAAAAGTAAATGAAGGTGTTTTTCAAAATACGTGTATTAAGAAAATAAAGGAAACTGTAATGAGAGGTTAGATTAAGAGATAGAGACCCAGGAAAGAATTATCTCAACAGTATTCCCCATATATATATATATATATATATACACATATATATTTTTTTAATATGCCCATACCTTGCTCTTTGGGGCTTCCCTGGTAGTTCAGTGGTAAAAAATCTGCATGCCAATGCAGATGATATGGATTCAATCCCTGGAGAAGAAATGGCAACCCATTCCAGTATTCCTGCCTGGGAAATCCCATGGACAAAGGAGCCTGGCAAGCTACAGTCCATGGGGTCACAGAGAGTTGGATACCACTTGGCAACTAAACAAATACAATAAACTTGTTCTTTATAACAAGACAACAGCCACCAAAAGAAACGAAGCCTTAGAACACACTGTTGAGAAACTATTTCAGATGATGATAAATATAATAAAATTGCCATAAAAATAATAACACCCATAACAGTACGTACTGATTGCACAGTAAGCCAAGCAAAAAGACAGCTATTTTACAATCTACATTCATGAATCTTGAAAAATCCTGAAGCAGATATTATTATCCACATTATTTGTCTATGAAAACTAGAATTCTAAGAGCAAAAAGGCAAAGAAGCGCAAAAGACACAAATGATGAATATTTTTTATTATATCATTTTCTCAGTCTAAGATTTATGTTTTAAACATCTATTTTTTTATCTTCTTCATCCGATTGGAGAAAGTAAGTTTTCTGAAAGCAAATAATTAAACATGAAGTCATTCTCTCCACCATCTGTGAAGTTTTTGTTTTGGGTACAATAATGAATAAAACAGAAATCTCACTCTCTAAAACCCAAGTCTGTGCAGAATCACATACTTTCCTTATTGAAAATACATGTATGGCTCTTTTTAGAGAGAAAGGAGGAAAAGGGATGAAAATTAGACTAATAGAGACTTCTACTTTTTTTTTTTTCTATAATGTAACCTGGTGTGCTGCAGTCCATGGGGTCACAAAGAGTCAGACACAACTGAGCGACTGAACTGACTGGACTGAGTCACATATTTACTCTGTTATAATTTCTGGATAGATCCTTGAATGAATCCCCAACTCTAAATTCAAATATAGATCAATCTATCCTTCTCTACGTACTACATTTGCACAGATCTCCTCAGAGATTCTTTTTCCAATTCACGACACTCTTCTTTGCTACATCTGTTTTCTGTCTTATCTCTGCCCTGGCGTTATGCTCTGGACATCTTGATTCTACTTATGTATCTCTTATATACCTTAAAATCTGTCAGGAGTTGCTTTATTATATGGGTCGAGGGGATGTTCCTCCTGCCCTGACTGTGTTTTCTGACTCTCTTGGGGTTATTTATGGTCTCAGTGTTCTGCATTGTCTAAGCTCATCTTCAGCAAGAGTGGGCTACCCTGATAGCTCTGTTAGTAAAGAATCCACCTGCAATGCAGGAGACCTCAGTTTGATTCCTGGGTCGGGAAGATCTGCTGGAGAAGGGATAGGCTACCCACTCCAGGATTCTTGGGCTTCCCTTGTGGCTCAGCTGGTGAAGAATCCTCCTGCAATGTTGGAGACCTGGGTTGGGAAGATTGCCTGGAGAAAGGAAAGAATACTCACTCCAGTATTCTGGCCTGGAGAATTCCATGGACCATATAGTCCATGGGGTCACAAAGAGTTGGACACGACTGAGGAACTTTTCACTTCCACCTTACTTCCACCCTCAGCAAGAGTGAGTCCTGCAAGAACCAGGGATCCAAGAAAGGCGAAGGCATGTCTAGAGAGCCGAACCCTAGGGGGCGCTCTCAGAGACTGAGACTTGGTGTTCTCCTAACTGCCAATGTCTCTGTTTGAGGCTCCTCCCTCCCAAGGACAGCGTTAAGTTTGCATCTACAATACATGCTACATGCTAAGTCGCTTTAACCATGTCCAACTGTGACCCTATGGACTGTAGCCCACCAGGCTCCTCTGTCCAAGGGATTTTTCCAGGCAAGAACACTGGAGTAGGTTGCCATGCCCTCCTCCAGGGGATCTTCCCGACCCAAGGATCGAACCCTCTCTCTTGATGTGTCCTGCATTGCAGGTCCATTCTTTAGCAGGGGATCCCAGAAAGCAAATGTGGTGCTTGAATTTCTCCTTCAAGAGCCTGCTACACCCACAGTCAGTGTCCCTCCCCCTGCATCTTAGATTACTTCTTTGGAGCTTCCAAAGAACAACTTCCGCTTGTGGCTTGTATCTTTACAACTTTTTCTGCCCATCAGGAACCCCACCACACACGTCCCTAAGCATGACTTAAAACCCCAGCCTCCAAGGCCTTTCAGCCTGGCTTCCTACTGAGGATTCCAGACCTGACTCTTATGTCTGATACCTGTTCCCCAAGACTTTCCCTTCTTTGCTTTTGGAGCAGCTCTGTATTTTTTAACGCCATTATACTAAGCTGAGGGATCTCTCCCATCAACTCAGGTTACGGTTTTGCTGGAAATCTTAAATAAGACCTGTCTTCTTTATGTTTTCACATAATTCCTTAGGAACTAAGACTATTACCCCAAAATGAACAGAGATAATTATTTCTAACATTTTCATGTTGATAAATATTCACACTTTAAATCTGCAGGGAAGAGCTATGCAATTTTAAGTCCCTACTTTTTATTTAACATCTGCTTTTTAAAACAGAGTTTAAATTACTAAGGTAAATCTCATTTAACCATTAATTATATCCCCCCTCCAAAACAGAACACAAAAACCCAAGGGAACACAAAATTAATCTCTGGGCCCCATGCTTTGGGGCTCAGCCCACACACATTCTAAACTCTTTATTTGGTCCCCCATAAACACCAAATGTGAGATGAATTCACTGGTTAGGAGGTGACACTTAAAGTAGGAAAATTTTCATCTCAAACTCAAATCTTAATCTTTTTTCAACAGTTTTATAAGTCCTTTTTATTTCAGCCACCAGTCTGGTCAAAATGATATGTGTGTATGAAACTGATATGAGCTAGAAAGTCATTCATTTTTTTAAAACTTAACTCGCTGAGTATTTTTTTAATTAGGCAATGATCTTTGAGGTATTTTTTTGTTGTCTATTTTACAAAATTCTGTTTTAGGTTTTTTTTTCTATTTTATTATTTTTTTTTATTGACGTATAGTTGCTCAAATCTTAATTTTGATGTGTAAAGCCATCTGTAAATGCTCAGAGAAGAAATCACGAGCTGGCCAGAAAACGTTTGGCACCTCAGCCGAACGGGAGTACTCAAAAGGATCCCTCAGTGACTGCCTGGTCATGTAGGCAGGTTATTTGTGAATGAATCTTATTTATTTTTCTTTGTTTTGCATTTTTATTTCTTTTAATACGGTTGGGAAACCCACTTATTAAAGATCTCAGAACTCCATAGTGCATTTCCTTAGAGTAGGATTTTTCATGCAGTCTTAAAATCCAGTTAGTTCTTCACATTGTCTGTGTGGTTATCTGGCCAGAGGAATTGGGTCTCAGACTATAAAAGGCACAAGTCCTTCTAATCTACACGTGAACAAGTAGAGTACCCAGGAAACCATTGCCAAGTGCCCATAGCATCATTTCTGTTTTATTCCATCTGAAGACGGTTGCTTCTAGGAGCTCACTGGTCCCTTAATGCTCTACAGATGATAAAAATAAACAGCAGGAGCCAGAGCCAGTCCTGCACTGCATCTTCACCCAAGACAGTCGGTCTGCTACCCCCACCTACCGCAGCAGAAGAGGGAGGTCACTGTGATGACGCAGGGCAGGAACAGGTCAAAAGCAAATTGCAGGGATGAGAGAAGTTCTCGAAGGTCACCCGGTGGGACAGGCTGGAAAGTGGCTCCAGCTCCGGCAAATGTTTTTGCTTGGCTTGAAGTCATTGCAAGAACTGTTGCTACATAACAGAATTACACATCCTTTGGGAGACATCTTTCTCTCACATGGAGTGTGAAATTCTTGGCGATATCAACGGAGGCTTCACATAGGTATAGAGGTAAAAGAAACCCAGAGCATTTGACAATTACAAAACATGTCACAGATGGAATATTATCTAACCCTACTCCCACCTCCGCCTCCCTGCTAGGCAGCAGTTGCATGGCCCTCGCCAAGAGCTACAGACCTGCAGTGGGTTGGTTGCTCAGTTGCAATGAAAACAATTTTTAATGCATGCAGTGGGATGGCTGGATCAAAAAACAAAGTAAAATAAAATAAAAAAGCATCTCAAGGGACCAGAAAAAAATAAGTACATGGAAATAGGCAGGGTGTGAAGCAGAATATAGCTGGGAAAAACACAGTATTTCATTGGTTGCTTAAAAAAACCAGGGGTGTTCAGGTTTGGCTCAGGAAGAAGGGGAAGTCTTAAACAAGAACAGTAATGGTAAACACATGCCACGTTTGCTATAATCTTCCTACTTTTCTTTTGCTGCTGTGTACTTTAAATTTTCTCATAGCAGGCATCTTTAACAACCAACTATGTAAATTTATTATTTCCATATGTTCTTCCCTCTTCTCCCCCTAAATTCCAAACATTGCCCTCAAGAGCTTTCAAAGCTGAATTAAATCAGAGAAGACATTGAGCAATTTTGTGCAGACACCTTTGAGATTGAAGAATTTATGTCTTATAAATGGTGTGAATAATACATTTGACCCTAACACAAACTTATTTTATAGCCTTGCATGAAATTCCTACTACACATCTATATTAGACAGGCTTCACAGGTCTAGATGAAATATTCCTCTATGAAATTATCATCGTAGGAGGGTTACTTGTATTCATAAGGAAAAACCCGATAGAATGTTAAAGCTTTACCAATGAGAGATGGATGCCTTTCTTTTATCTTGCTCCTTGAGGGGAAAAAAAGCTTAGTGGATTTCAGATAAAGCTTATGAGTATCACCTAAGAGTTAATCAGAACAAAGATAGAGCGAGATTAATATTATGTGTGTGCCTACTCAGTGTCTAGGTTGTGCCGACTTTTTTGCGATCCCATGGGCTGTATGTAGCCCACTAATCTCCACTGTCCATGGGATTCTCCAGGCAAAAATACTGGAGTGGGTTGCCATTTCCTCCTCCAAGGGATCCTCCCAATCCAGGGACCAAACCTGTGTCTCCCGCATCTCCTGAACGGGCAGGAATATTCCCTACCACTGAGCCACCTGAGAAGCAGGAACGGTGAATTCTTTTGTACCAGCTTTCCCACTGGATAATTATAATTGCCAAAATTTCACAACATGAGTTCTTTGAAAACATGCTTAGTCACTCAAAGAGAGTCAGATTCCTACTGTCCACTTCAAGAGATGTGAAAAAGCACCAACACAGCTTTCTGTTCTCTCAACTTTTCATGAATCATCTCTGAAGTCTCAAGTCATTCAACAATATTTCTCTTAAAGTATGAGAAAATTTTAAAAAAAGAGAGAAATTCTTGCTCTTCTTCGCAGTATCTCAGATTTGGTTGGAAACAGTCTGCTGGGGGAATTTTTCTATAATCTATCAGGAGAAAGTCTAGTCCAGGCTTCAATCAGAAATAGCAGTGAGTACTGCTCCTCATTCAGAAATAAATACAAAATAGAGTTCACACTTTGTTTATCAACCATGGCTTTAGAATGTAAAATATTCCACGAAGCTTATATAAGGATTTACTGACGGGACAGATGCATCAGAACCGATGACAAAGCTCTGGAGGCAAACGCTGTGAGCTGCCCATGTTCCTCCTTGCCAATGAAACCCAATATCACAGAGCAGCAAGAGGTGGGACAAGAGGTAGGCAAGTGAGCTCCTCACCTAGAATGTGAAATTTAGAGGGTGCCAAAAGACTCAGCAATCAAGATAATTCTTTAATGCAGTCTTTCAAAGGTGTGCATGCTTGCTAAGTCGCTTCAGCCATGTCCACCTCTTTGTGACCCCTTGGACTGTAGCCTGCCAGTTTCCTCTGTCCATGGGATTCTCCAGGCAAGAATACTTGGAGTGGGTTGCCATGTCCTTCTCTAGGGGATCTTCCCAACCCAGGGATCAAACCTGCATCTCTTATGCCTCGCACGTTGGCAGGCAGGTTCTTTACCACTAGCACCACCTGGGAAGCCCATTTTAAATGTGCAAATTAACACAAAACAGCTCATGAAGAATAAACTTTCAATATTTTTTTCAATATTTTAAATAAAGATGTTGGATCTCCACAGAGTCTCGAAGGAGACTGTACTGATCTTGACTATTTAAAATCTGAATAGTTAGCTCATCATGGATTTTTTTTTTTTTGTCATACATATTGAGTTTTAAATACTGCATTAACTTGTTTTAATTTCTGAATTTTTTGGTGCCTCTTAAATATGCATCCAAGGTGACTTCCTCATCTCACCACACTCCCAGGCCTACTAGACTCGGGTTAATTCATGACTTGTCCCATTCCATTTTTCCAGGCACTTCCTTTCTCTTTACAACTTGAGGCTGCCATATGACATGGCTCTGGCCACTTGCATATAAACAATTCTGCACATGGCTCCCATGAAAGATTTTGCATTTGTTGTTGATTTCCGATACGAAACAGATGAGTCAAAAGGTTGGTTATCCCCCATTCTCCTGCTGTGCCTGCCTCTGAACGCTGCCAAGAACCATCCAAACATGAAATAAAAACAAAAAGCAAAGGCCAATTCCATGATAATGACTGAACAAAATGACAGAACTTTGGTCCCTGAGCTTGGATACCTAATTCTTTAAGTTGAGTTAAAGAGCAATAAATATCCTTACAATTTAAACCACTATTAGGTCAGTTGTCTGTTACTTGAAGCCAAGATATTTTTAATTGATGTTGTAAGCTTAACAGCCAGTGAGCTTTAAGAGTAAGAGTTTTCAAATTTCACTTCATTAGTAACTTAAAATATACACTATTTCATCTCTGAGCTGTTTATTTCTAGATAGAAAAAGTGCTTTGTCTAAAGTGAAATATGATTCCACTTCAATATGTTAATTAATTGAGGAAATGTGTGAAAAACTGAAAGGTCAAACCATTCTATATATATGAAATACATTCATTTTCCCTACTAAACATTTGTGATAAAAATGTCAGTATCAAGAATGGCAATAGAAATCTCAAATTCTAGTTTGCTCTTATTATAGAATTTTATATTATTATTATTTGAAGAATAAGACTGGATAGCGTTTTCTTAAAGAAATAAGGAACGGAGTTCCCCTAGTGGTTTAGTGGTAAAGATTCCGCATGCCAGTGAAGGTGACATGGGTTCGATCCTTGGTTGACGCGGATGCCACATGCCACAGGGCAGCTAAGCCCATGTGCCACAGCTACTGAGCCTGTGCTCTAGAGCCCAGGAGCCACAACTATTGAGCCCACGTGTCCTGAAGCCCGTGGTCCTCAACATGAGAAGCCACCGCTATGGGAAGCCCACACATCATGGTTGGAGAGTGGCCCCCAGTCTCTGCTACTAGAGAAATGTCCATGCAGCAACAAAGACCCGACATAGCCAAAGATAAACAAAAAATTTTACAAAAAGAGAGATAAGGAATGTTCCAGTATTCTCTGGGCTACCTCATTATCCTAGATCGAAGAGCAATCGAATCATCACTGCAGCAAGGCCTTTGATAGAATAATCCAATATATGCTTTTCCATTTACAGAAATTGAGATCAAAAGGAAAGGCAACAAGAGATTTCTTGTTCATCAGAGACACAGCTCATAGCAGAATTATAACAATTACAGTGTTTTCTTTTCCTAGCCCAGTTTTCTTAAAACATGAACTAGGATGCTTTAAAAAAAACTGACTCAGAGAAGATGCCAGGATACAAGGGTCTTTGTGTAGCCTCATAGGAACGGCAGCCTATACCAGTGTTTATTATGTAGTCCTAGAAGCCAAAGGTCCATACATGTGCCATCCAACATGGTAGCAGGTATCCAACCAGGAATAGATGACTATTTATACTTTAATTTTAGGGAATTAAAATTAAATAAATCTAAAAATTCATTCTTTCAGTTGCACAAGCAAAGAAGATTGAGCACAAAAGAATTGACGCTTTCGAATTGTGGTGCAGGAGAAGACTCTTGAGAGTCCCTTGGACAGAAAGGAGATCAAACCAATCAATCCTAATCAAAAAGTGGGCAAAAGAACTAAACAGACATTTCTCCAAAGAAGACATACAGATGGCTAATAAACACATGAAAAGATGCTCAATATCACTCACTATCGGAGAAATGCAAATCAAAATCACAATAAGGTATCATCTCATGCCAGTCAGAATGGCTACCATCAAAAAGTCTACAAACAAATGCTGGAGAGGGTTTGGAGAAAAGGGCATCCTCTTACAGTGTTGGTGGGACTGCAAACTGGTACAGCCACTATGGAGAACAGTGTGGAGATTCCTTAAAAAGCTGGAGAGAGAACTGCCATATGACCCAGTAATCCAACTGCTGGACACACACTGAGGAAATCAGACTGAAACAGACACGTGTACCCCAATGTTCATTGCAGCACCGCTTGAACACTGCTTCCATGGAAGCAGCCTAGATGCCCATCAGCAGATGATGGATAAGGAGGCTGTGGTTCATACACACAATGGAATATTACTCAGCTATAAAAAGGAGTGTGTTGGAGTCAGTTCTAATGAGGTGAATGAAACTGGAGCCTATTACATAGAGTGTTGGTGGTTTAGTTGCTAAGTTGTGTCCAACTCTTGTGACCCCATGGACTGTAGCCTGCCAGGCTCCTCTGTCCATGGGATTCTCCAGGCAAGAATACTGGAACGGGTTGCCACTTCCTTCTCCAGAGGATCTTCCCAACTCAGGGATCAAACCCAGGTCTCCTGCATTGCAGGCAGATTCTTTACCAACTTAGTTATGAAGGAAGCTTATAAGAGTGAAGTAAGTCAGAAAGAGAAGCACCAATACTGTATATTAACACGCATATATATATAGAATTTAGAAAGATGGTAATGACTATCCTATATGCAAGGCAGCAAGAGACACAGATGTAAAGAACAGACTTTTGGACTCTGTGGGAGAAGGCGAGGGTAGGATGATTTGAGAGAATAGCATTGAAACGTGTATATCACCATATGCAAAATAGATGACCAGTGCAAGTTCAAGGCATGAAGCAGGGAACTCAAAGCTGGTGCTCTGAGACAACCCAGAGGGATGGGGTGAGGAGGCAGGTAGGTGGGGGGGGTTCAGGGAATATATGTGCACCCATCACTGATTCATGTTGATGTATAGCAAAAACTATCACAATATTATAAAGTAATTATCCTCCAATTAAAATAAATTAATTAAAAATAATAAAAATTTAAACAATTAAAAAGTAAAATAAAATAAAGAGACAAACCAGTCAATCCTAAAGAAAATCAACCCTGAATATTTATTGGAAGGACTGATGCTGAAGCTGAAGCTCCAATACTTTGGCCACCTGATGCGAAGAAATGACTCACTGGAAAAGACACTGATTCTGGGAAAGACTGAGGGCAAGAGAAGAAGGGGGTGGCAGAGAATGAAATGGTTAGATAGCATCACTGATTCAGTGGACATAAATTTGAGCAAACTCTTGGAGACAGTGAAGGATAGGGAGCCTGGCATAGTGTAGTCATGGGGTTGCAAAGAGTCAGACATGACTTAATGACTGAACAACAATAAGATATAATTTAGGAACAGTAACATTTAGCATTTTAAATTCAATGACCTTTAACAAATGTATAAACTCTGTCACCACCTCCTCAATTGTGACATAAAATATTTCTCACGAAATATTTGCAGTGAAGTCTTTCCCATGCCCTCCAGTCCATTCCTTTAAGAGAAACAGAATTCAGTTTATCTGACTTTTCTTAAGTGAACTTGAATAGACTGCTTATCTTCAAAGAATTTATCCATTTTATCTAAGCTGTCAGATTGTTTTCTGTCACTGTCTTTTTAAACTGCAGGTTCAGTACTGATGTCTCCTCATTCATTCCTAATGTTGATGAATTTATCTCTTGTTCCTACGAATCTAGTTAGAGGCCTATTGACATTATTGGTAGTGTTAAAGAACTAGGTTTTAATTTCATTGCTCTTCATTATTTTTTATTTTCACTTATAATGATTTATACTCATCTCTATTTTCTTCTTTCTTCTGTTTCCTATAAGTTTTATTTTATTTTTTTCAGACTATATCCATCCCTACTATAAGCAAATAATGATCTAAATCTCCCCCTACCAAGCTCTGCTTTAATCATATACCATAAATTTGGATAAGTTGGAATTTTATTCTTATTCAGGTGAAAATATTTCAGAATTCCCCTTTGATTTTCTATTTGATCTATGAGCCATTTAGAAATGTATTGCTTAAAATTCCAACATAATTTTCTATATACCATTCTGTTACTGATTTTTAGTTTGACTCTGATGTGCTCATTGATTACACAGCCATGATTTTAATCCTTTTTAATATATTGAGACTTACTTTATGCTGATCTATGTTTGGATTCTCCATCACTGTGCTAAGTCTTGGAAACTACTTTCAGCAAGCTGAGGCAATCATAGGACCCATCTCGTTTATTTACTTTCCCTAAGGAATCATAATCCTACTCCACCTTCTGCCTGTTGTCCACTGTCTGAAAAGTGTACTTGCTAACATTCTGTCAGGTTTTCTTGTTTAAATCATGAAGATAAATCAAACCCCTTTTTCCCATCATGACCAGATAGTAAAGTCCCCTATATCATTTTTCAACTTAAAAATCAGGCTTACCAAATCTTGGTCAAACAAGAAGCATATAAAACAGAAGCTCTCTGCTAATTCATATACAATTTTCAAAATTAGTACTAGATATTATGGTTAAAAATTCTTATCATTAAATAATTCAAACATTCATATATTTTTCACTGGTTTGTGTTTATAGTCCCAAAACTAATTATAATGCATTAGATATTTATTCCTTGGATTAAGTGATTAATTAATCCTTGGATTTATCAGCTAAGATGTTTTTCCCCACTATGAAATGGGAAGTGTATGGTTTCCAGGCTGGAGCTTTTCTTTTGTAAATATGCTTTTTTAAAGTAGGGCTGACACTTTGGAATCAAGAAACAAAAGCATTCAGGTGAGTCCTAAATTTGAAAGAATCATGCTTTATATTATTTTAGTCTGTTATTTTAATTCAGAAAATGTTTGAATCTGGGTGGACCTTCCATGCAATGATTTGAAATTTTCTCTTTAACTCCCAAATTATAACTTCTCAACATACTTTTGCATTATAGAGTGAGAAACATAAAAATCCAGACAAAATTCATAAAGACTAAATATTCAGATTTGTTGTCCCTTCCTCACTGCTAGTTCCCAAACTGCTATGCTTCGTGGAATCTTCAAAAATTGCTGCCCATAACTCCAAACTTGTATATGCAACTGACTACTTGACATTTTCACCTGGATGCTAAAGAAGCATCTCACACTTCAAGTGTCCAAAATTGAGCCTCTGAAACTCCTTCCAAGTGCAACTCTCTTTTAATCTTTCCCAGTGGTACCCCACTCTGGCACTCTTGCCTGGAAAATCTCATGGACAGAGGAGCTTGGTAGGCTACAGTCCATGGGATTGCTAAGAGTAGGACATGACTGAGCGACTTCACTTTCACTTTTCACTTTCATACATTGGAGGAGGAAATGGCAACCCACTCCAGTGCTCTTGCCTGGAGAATCCCAGAGACGGGGGAGCCTGGTGGGCTGCCGTCTATGGGATCGCACAGAGTCGGACACGACTGAAGCGACTTAGCAGCAGCAGTATGTTAGTAAATACCACTTCCACCCTGCCCAACTGCCTAAGCCAAAAACTTTAGAGTTGCTCTTGCCTTTCTCTTTCTCTCATATATACAACTTAAAAGGAAACACTTTGGGCATGACATCCAAACACACTATAACCAGAATGTGGCCACCGCTCCCTGGGGACTGCTGCTAACACTTTCATCCAAGCTACCACCATCCCCAGCCTAGATCACCCGCCAGCTCCCAAAACGCTCCCCCTGCCCTGCCCCATGCACCCACTAGTGATTCAGTCTGTCCTCGGCAGAGCAGCCAGGGTGATACTCTAAGTGACATTAGATCCTCACTACATCATTCCTCTGCTCAAAACCTTCCAGTGGCTCCTTGAGAGTGCATGCGTGCTAAGTCACTTCAGTTGTGTCCGACTCTTTGCGACCCCATGGACTGTTGCCCGCCAGGCTCCTCTGTCCATGGGATTCTCCAGGCAAGAATGCTTGTGTGGGTTGCCGTGCCCTCCCCCAGATCTTCCCGACCCAGGGATCTAACATCTCTGGCATTGGCAGGTGGGTTCTTTACCACTAGTGTCACCTGGGAAGCCCGACTCCTCACTTAACTCAAAATAAAGGTCGAAGTCTTAAAGGCCCCACAGGACCTTTTCCCCGTATTTTCCTTCTAATCTCATCTCCATCGCACCTTCCATCCTAGCCACACTGGCCTCCCTGCTTGTAGTGACACACTCCCACCCCAGGGCCTGTGAATTTCTTCTTCCCTCTGCTGGAACAGCCTCCTCCACTATCCACGTCACTTGCGCCCTCACCTTCTTCAAGCCTTGACTCAACAGGTCATTCTATATGAGCCACAGTCAACAGGAAGGCAGAAACCACCCTAGGTAGCTCAGACAACATGTAATACAGAGAGTTGATTGTAAAGATATTGGAAGATAAGGTACGAGAATGAAGGATGCATCCTGGGAGAGCCAAGAGGAAGAATGCAAGACACAGAGGTGAGCAGCTGCTAGCAAGCTGGGCTGGACCCACACGCCTGTTTCTGCCGCTGTGCCCTTCTCCAGCAGCTGTGACTCAAGCTGTGACTCAAGCCCGCTCCCCAGCTGAGGACTCAGAATCACCCCAGTCCTCAGCCGCCCTGTGGAGGCATAAACATGATTCTCCATCTTCCTGCAGCAGCCTCCCCAGCAACAGCTGGTTCGTCCCCATCACACATTCTAACAGGAACCCGGCTGAGTCAGGAGCCTGAGGAATTTCACTGACTCCCCGATCAGTTGTACAAGGTGAAATTTAAGGGGCTGGAGGCAACAGGTAAATGCCACGCACACTTGGCTACCCTGGTGTAAATCGCAAGATCCCTCATCTACCTAACCCATTCCCTGCTTTATGTTTTTTCTCAGCCCATAGTACTACAGAGACCAGTTTATACTGTGTGTGTGTGTGTGTGTGTTAGTCGTTCAGTCCTGTCTGACTGTTTGCGACCCCGACTGTAGCCTGCCAGGCTCCTCTGTCCATGGGATTCTCCAGGCAAGAATACTGGAGTGGGTTGCTATTCCCTTCTTCAGGGGATCTTCCCGACCCAGGGATCAAACTTGGGTCTCCCGTATTACAGACAGATTCTTTACTCTCTGAGCCAGCAGTTCTATATCGCATCATCTTATTATTTTCTGTCTCCTCTAACAGAATGTAAACTCTGAGATTTCCATCATTTCATTTATTGGGGAAACTCTGTAATGGAAACATGTCTAGCACATCATATGCACTCAATAAAGACTGATTGCATAATTAATGAACTGGACCTCTGCTTTTATCTTCAAACAAGCAGAGGTTAAAGCACTCTGCGTGATGAGGCAAGGGGATCCGGGGCACAAAAATACAAATGAGGGTGACAGTCATTAATCACATTCTGAGAGCTGCCGGGACCGCTCCGCCAGCCCAGGCATTCAGGGCATCAGGGTCTCGTTTCACTGGTTTTATTTACTAGGGTGTGCAGTCGGCCTAACACAGAGCCCAGGGGGGCTTTCAAGGTGGGAATGGTCAGAGGGTATTATGACAACATTGCCATCTTGCAGACTGGAAGGATCTACCCCTTCGGGCGTGTTAGCATATGCTGTCACCTGCTCTTGATTATGAACCATGTGACGCATGTGATGAGGTTTTCTGAAGCCCATCCCTGACTCACAGGATGGAAAAGGAAAAGGAAAAGAGAAATTAAAAAATAACACCCCACTGGCAGGAACAGAGACACAGACGCAGGAAACAGACACTTGGACATGGGACAGGGCGGAGGTGAAGGGAGATGGGGATTGACCTCTGTGCACTGCTGTGTGTAAAATAGCTAGCTAGTGGGAACCCGCTATATATATGGCACAAGGAGTGAAGCTTGGGGCTCTGTGGTGACCTAGAGGAGCAAGACGGGGTGGAGAGGAGGTCCAAGAGGGAGGGGTTATATGTGTACATATGGCTGACGCACTGCATTAAACAGCAGAGATAAACACAACATTGTAAAGCAACTATACCGCAATTAAAAAAAAAAAAACTCCTCTTTAAAAAGGTTCAGGAAAATAAAAGGTTAAGGTGCTGATTACATTAGTACACAAACTAAATAAGATTTAGAAACTTCGGTGTAGGTTTTTCTTTATTATATGAATAACAAAAATTTCAGCACTGTTGTCTGCAGAAGCAGGCAGAACCTTGGTCTCCTCAAATGTGACCGTGGATGCTTACTTTGCCTTGATATTAGAAGATGACAGGGAGTTATAAATCCAAGAAAAATATTGCTTAATTAAAAGCTTATCCACTGTACATTTAATTTCCAATTCTTTTTCATAGGTAAAATAAGGATAAGATTTTTATCTACATTCACTGTGAGAAATGGATAAATTGCCCATGTAAGACTTAGAAAGCCTATAATATGCTTGAGCAAAAATAAAGTACAATAACATACTCTTCGAGGCTAAACAAGATGACTATTTTAAATTAGAGTCCTGACAATAACTTGACAAAATCTTATCCCCAAATTTAATGTAATCCCACTGAACTACCTAACTTATAAAGTTTTACATTTACAATCTTAAAGTAATAAAAACTATTTCCCCACCAAGAAAAATCAATCAAAAATCGGTTATCTCAAGATAAAATATAGATGCCTTACACATTATTTCATTAGTGGCCTTAGAACACAAAAGTAATACAAAAGTTATTGATCATTCTCAAAGCTCAAATTATTTTCATCAGAACTTAATCACTGTTTATAAAAAAACATATAATAGAGATCCTTGAAAGCTTTCATCAATCAAAGATCAATAACAATATGAAAGTACAAGGTAGGTATTGGAACAATTTCACCCAATGAATAATGCATAGTGGTTTTATAATGATTGCATTTTTTCTAACACCTCCATGCACTCAAGAATGATCATTACATATAATCCAAATTATAGAGTTGAAAAGTGATATTTTTTAATATTCCATTTTTTCAGATAGCAAACTAGCAACACACTTTAGAGTAAAAATGTATTAGCAAATGCAGTTCTTAAATGTGTAAAACCCTGAATAGTCATTGGAAGGACAGATGCTGAAGCTGGAGCTCCCATAATTTGGCCACCTGATGAGAAGAGTCAGCATCCTGGAAAAGACCCTGATGCTGGGAAGGATTGAAGGCAGGAGGAGAAGGGGGCAGCAGAGGATGAGATGGTTGGATGACATCACTGACTCAGTGGACATGAATCTGAGCAAACTCCTGGAGACCATGGACAGGGGAGCCTGGTATACTGAGCCCATGGGGTCGCGAAGAGTCAGACAGGACTTAGCGGCTAAACAACAGCAATGTATAAAACAGGCAGTGTGTGGACACCTTAGTTGCTTCACTTGCAAATAGGTTTAAATATTTTTTCCATGTGATTTTGAGATTACACTATGAGAAACATTCAGTCATTTGCATGATAACAGAAGTTAAATTATTGAAAGGTCAAAGGAGCTTTTATAATAGAGAATCTATAGGAAACATTTCCCCCTTCCCAAGTAAACTCAAAGGACGGTAACTTACAACCTCTTATGAAACCAAAGTGAATCACTCTTGATTTATATAAATTTTAGTTTTCACAAACAAAAGCACTGAGTTCAAGACAATTTTCAACAGTAAGTGGTATCTTGCTATACTTTAATTAGATTCACATGAAAATATTAAAATGAATTTTATGCAATCTATTGTAATTAAAATAAATTTTCCCAATTCTTCTTTGGAGAAAGTAGGCCACTGTCATGCAATTATGCACAATTATAACTCATAAAGGTCAAATGGCAAATCTAAGACTAGAACAAGGAGAAATACTGGAAGCAATTTTAATCAAGGTTTACATGCTTAAAGACTCTGAAATCTGACAGGGACTCTGGAAATTACCTACAACAGCCCCTCGTGTGGTAATGAGCATCCTAGATTCTAAGAGAAGAGATAAAATCCAGCCAGGATCATGAAAGTACATGCCTGTCTGGGGCATTAGACACTGGACAGCCAAAACCCAGAGAGAAAATGAAGCATCGTGGAACATGTATATGACCCTGGGATGATCATGAGACCAAGAGATAGGTATGGAGTCCGGAGACAGGTATAGAGCCAAGATACATGGCAAAAACACGGATGGACCTGGAGAGGATCAAACTAAGCAAAGTCAGTCAGAAAGAGAAAGACAAATGCCACATGATACCACTTATACGTAGAATCTAAAATACAACACAAACTAACCTTTATCGATGAAACAGAAAGAGACTCACAGACATAGAGAACAGACATTGCAGTTCCCAGGGGGGAGGGGAGGGGAGGGACAGGATGGGTTGGGAACTGGGGGTTAGCAGATGTCAACTTTTACATATATAATGGATAACAACAAGGTCTACTGTAGAGTACAGGGAATTATATTCAATAGCTTATAATAAACCATAACGGAAAAGAATGTGAAAAGGAATGTGTATATATATATGCATAACTGATATACTCTGCTGTATAGCTGAAATTAACACAACCTTGCAAGTCAACTACCCTTCAAATAAAATTTATAAAAATACTAAGTGCTGTCAGCTAAGACACTGAAGATAGGCCTCCAAATTAGTCATAACATTAAAATTGCAAGTCCAAGTAAGCCTGAGTCCAGCATGACTCACTCCAGCAGTGGTCTTTCTCTATGCATCCTGTGAAATTGCTTTAATTCCTATAACTGGCTCAGGTTCTCTAAACAGCCAGCCTGCTGGGTAAACTTTAATCAATAAACAAACAAAAGCAGAATGTGGCGCTATCCCCTTAAGTGGACATTAAACATTTAAAACTCATTTGGAAGATGGTTATGAGAGTTAGTAAGCATGCTGAGAAACATGTTGTCTGGAAGGGTCAGTATTTTCCCCCTCTTTATTGGAACAGATATTTAAGCAATCGACAAGGACTAAAGTGTGAAGCATCTGTCGTGGGTTAGGGTGTTTTAGCAGCCACTGCGTGATCAGGGATAAATATTCTAGACCATGCAGTCAAGGGAGCAACTGTGCAAACACAGCAAGCTGTTGGGGCTTCTTGAGCAATGAACTCCACAAGACAAGAGGAGCCTGGAATGGCAAATATTTTACCAAGATCCTGCCAGCATCTTCTGCCCAACTAGGCAAATCGAATCAAGACATCAATGAAACATGCTTAGCTGTAATGAAATGTTCCTGTAGACACTTCTTGAGTAGAATCTCATGCAGAGTGACTCCAACGTATAAAACTAAATCATTAAATTTGAAATATACCCCAAATATCCAGATCTTAAACATCAAGGTGATCCAGTCCTGCCTTTATTTCTCTCTCATCCATGTTTCGTTATACTTTCTCAAACCGTTTGTAGAGAGAACAGAAAAGTGTTTAGGGGGCGTAGCTGTGGCCACATGCTCAGCTATAAAACGAGCCATTTCCAGAGCTGACTGGGCTCTGAAGAGTCATGGGGAATCTTTTGTGTCTGTTTTTGGTCAACAGTCTTATCCTTTCTTAAGAACGGCACTTCCTTCCTAAAGCTCCATCCTCTTGGCCCACAGCCTGCCTGCTCCTTCTCAGCGAAGATGGAGTCCTGGGCAACCCCCTCCTCTGACTGCCCTGCATCCTGGGTCCCCCGGCCTCCTCGCTCTGGGCTCCCTGGGGGTGGGGTCTGCTTCCTGGGAGCTAATCCCTCACCTGTGCCCAGCATCCTGTCCCCTCCCACAGCCCTGGGGGCTCTGTCTAGTCAATTCCTTCCCCCTGTCTTTTCTCTCTTCACCATCACCAGTTAAAGAGGATTAAGTAATGCTCTCTTAAAAGCTATTCCCTATCCTTACATCCCTGCCTACTTGAAACAATAATTCTCGATTTTTATATCTATCTCTTCACGTCACACACACCCCTCACTCATTGCCATCTAGTCTCATCCCCATCACTGCTCAAAGCTGCACTGGTAAATGTCATTTGCTACGGGTTGAATATGTCCTATAGATGACACCACACATGACACCACCCTTATGGCAGAAAGCGAAGAACTAGAGAGCCTGTTGATGAAAGTGAAAGAGGAGAGTGAAAAAGTTGACTTAAAACTCAACATTCAGAAAATAAGATCATGGCATCTAGTCCCATCACTTCATGGCAAATAGACGGGGAAACAATGGAAACAATGACAGACTTTATTTTGGGGGGCTTCAAAATCACTGCAGATGGTGACTGCAGCCATGAAATTTAAAGACATTTGGTCCTTGGAAGAAAAGCTATGACCAACCTAGACAGCATATTAAAAAGCAGAGACATTACTTTGCCAACAATGGTTCATCTAGTCAAAGCTATGGTTTTTCTAGTAGTCATGTATGGATGTGAGACTTGGACTATAACGAAAGCTGAGTGCCAAAGAATTGATGCTTTTGAACTGTGGTGTTGGAGAAGACTCTTGAGACTCCCTTGGACTGCACAGAGATCAAACCAGTCAATCCTAAGGGAAAACAGTTCTGAATATTCATAGGAAGGACTGATGCTGAAGCTGAAACTCCAATACTTTGGTCACCTAACTGACTCACTTCTAAAGACCCTGATGAGGTAAAGATTGAAGGCAGAAGGAGAAGGGGACAGCAGAGGACGAGATGGTCGGATGGCATCGCCAACTTGATGGATATGAGTTTGAGAAAGCTCTGGGAGTTGATAATGGACAGGGAAGCTTCATGTGCTGTAGTCCATGGGGTCAGAAAGAGTTGGACATGCCTGAGCAACTGAACTGAACTGAATATGTCCACCCAAAAGATATGCTGAAGTCCTAACCTCATGTACCTGTGATGACTATGATCTTATTTGGACATAGGGTCTTGATGTAATTAACTCAGATTTAGTCATGCTGGGTTAGGGTGGGCCCTAAATTCAATAGAGTTCCTATTCTTATAAAAAGAAGAGAAGGCAAAAACAGCCACACAGAGAATGTCATGTGACTATAGACTCAGAGACTGCAGTGATGGGTCCACAAGCCAAGGAACACAGGAGATTGCTGACAACCACCAGAAGCTAGGATGTGGAAAAGAAGAATTCTTCCCTGGAGGCATCAAAGAGAGCACAGCTCTGCTGACATCTTGTTTTTGGACTTCCAGCCTCCAGAACTATAAGAGAGGATATTGTTGTTGTTTTAAATCATCTAGTTTATAGTATCTGGTTGCAGCAACACTGGGAAATGAATACACCATTGCTGACAGTCTCTAGGAGGGTAACCATCTGTTCTAGTTTTCTGAAAATACAGTAGCATTTTCAGTGCATGTGCTAAGTCATTTCAGTCATGTCCAGCTCTTTATGACCCTATGGACTGCAGCCTGCCAGGCTCCTCTGTCTATGGGATTCTCCAGTCAACAGTGGGTGGCCGTGCCCTCCTCCAGAGGATCTTTCCGACCCAGGGATCAAATCTATGTCTCAGAGTTTTCAGTGCTACACCCCCAAAAAAGCCTGGGGAAAATCAGGGTGAGTCTGTCACCCTGCCTTCTGGCCCATATATTCTGACGGTCACTTCCCTCTTGAAAAATCTCTGGTACCCATGATACCAGCTCTCAACTAGTTAACTCCATCTGATGGCAGCTAGGAACTCAGATTTCTCAACCTCATCTCACTGTTTCAGATTTCCCTTCTTTACTCCACCTGGAATCAACAGCCAAGAACTTGGGGCTCGTACTCAGTGCCTCCTGGTCCCTCCTTGAAAACACCAACAACCTCTTCTGCAGATTTCCAGGATCCACCCAGCTCTTCACATTCTGCGACCCCTCCCACAGCTCAGGCCCTCCTGCCCTCATCACCGCTCCCTCTGGTCACAGCAGCAGCCCCAGGGTCGGCTCTTTCCACTGCCAGTTCACCTTCCATGCTGAGCCTGTGCAGACGGAAGGGGCCTTCTAGAGATGCCTCAGATGCCCTGCATTATTGAATCTTCCAAGTCTCATCTCCCTCCACCTCCTCTCCATAATCTGAACTGAGATTTCATGGCTCACTGGTTTTGTCACTTGCCAAAACCTGCTGGGATCCCTCCGTGAGACTCATAAACACCTTCTCACAGTCATCTGGGACTCAGCTCTGGTCCTGCAGCATCCTAGAGAGCGTCCTCAGCCGCTCCTCTGTTCAAGCACTCCTCTGCATCCCCGGCTGTTGGTTCAGACACCTTTTTCCTGGGCTCCCACACACCCAGCAAAGACACCTCTGTGAGGACCCTTAATAGAACAGAATGCAACAGCCCTTTCCATCTGTATTCCTTAAGACATTCTAAGCCCTTAAGAGGAACTATGTTTTTTACCTCTGTCTCCTCGATATTTAACACAGACTCCGGTACATAATAGGCACCTATTAGATGCTAGTTGAATGTTCACTCCAAATTTTTTTTATTTATTGGTTAATTGGAGGATAATTGCTTTACAGTATGATGGTTTCTGCAGTATAATAATGCGAACGAGTCATGCTGCTGCTGCTAAGTCGCTTCAGTCGTGTCCGACTCTGTGCGACCCCATAGACGGCACCCTCCAGGCTCCCCCGTCCCTGGGATCCTCCAGGCAAGAACACTGGAGTGGGTTGCCATTTCCTTCTCCAATGCACAAAAGTGAAAAGTGAAAGTGAAGTCGCCCAGTCATGTCCGACTCATAGCGACCCCATGGACTGCAGCCCACCAGGCTCCTCTGTCCATGGGATTTTTCAGGCAAGAGTACTGGCGTGGGTTGCCATTGCCTTCTCCGAATGAGTCATAAGTATACACACACACACACACACACACACACGTATCCCCCACTTTACAGTCTCCCTCAGCCCTCCTGCCCCTCTCCTCCAGGTCATCACAAGACGCCAGGCTGGGCTCCCTGTGCTATATCACAGCTTACCACTATTTATCTATTTTACACATGATAGAGTATATGGGGCTTCCCAGGGGGCGCTAGTGATAAAGAACCTGCCTCCCAATGCAGGAGATGCAGGTTCAACCCCTGGGTCAGGAAGATGCCTTGGAGGCGGGCATAATAACATATTCTTGGTATCCCATGGATAGAAGAGCCTGGGCCGGGGGGGGGGGGGGGATGCTATAGCCTATAGGGGCACACAGAGTCTGACATGACTGAAGCAACTTAGCATGCATGAGGAGCGTATATGTCAATGCTCTTCCCTCAATTTTTCCTACCCCCTCCTTCCATCACCGTGTCCACACGTCCTTTTAAAAATGCAGTTTAAAAGTATGTTGAGATGCCACTGATGCACTATGCAGGCATACGTACTCAGTAGCTCAGTCACATCTGACTTACTGTGACCCCATGGATTGTAGTCCGCTAGGCTCTTCTGTCCATGGGATTCTCCAGGCAAGAATACTGGAGTGGATAGCCATTTCCTTCTCCAGGGGATCTTCCTGACTCAGGGACTGAAGCCATGTCTCTTGTGTCAGCAAGCGGGTTCTTTACCACTGAGCCACCCAGGAAGCCTCTGAGGAACTATGGGGTTGTCCCAAATCCCAAAGCCTAACAGTGTGCTTTGCTGGGAAGGCTGGTGGGAAACACTCATACCCAGAGCAAGGAGAATGCAAAATGGCACAACCCTCATGAAAGGGAATCAGGCAAGATCTAGCAAAACCACAGGTGCATTCACACTTTGACCCAGCAATCCCAATTCCAGGCAGCTCTGCCAATAGCACACTTGTAAAAACATCAAAAGATTGTTCCAGGAGGTACTGCACATTGTAACACTATACATGATCACATCCCCCAGAGTAAGGAGTTGTTGAATAGACTGGAGCTCCTTCCATAGACGAGAGCCATGTGACTATGAGTAGAAGTGACATAAATCCACGTTACTGAGGCATGGACACCAGGGTTTATCATGATGTGAAAAAATGCTCAATGGAGAGAATTTTGTATACATGCTACTTTTTAGGAAAAGAGGGTATGAATATATCTGTACATGTAAATGTGTGTGTGTGGGATTTTGTTTGTATTAAAAAAGAAACAAAAACCATAAACTATAAATAAAAGGCGAGCTAAAAGCAGAAAGAAGGAACAAGGTAAGGAAAACAGAGTGAAGTCAGTTTCTCCAAACACCCTTGTTTTATTAATTGGGCTTAAAAATATTATAGAATTATGTAACTTTTGAGAAATCTTAAAAACCAAACGTGAAATTAAGTATGTTTTGAGTTGATGGCCCAACCATACAAACGGAAATTCCTTCGATTTCAAAGCAGTAATTTTGCCTCAATTATCCAGTGCGATTCATACCATGATGACTAAAAGAAAAATCACACGAGAGGGTTTTTCTGTAGTCAACAAGGACTAGAGTTGCACAAAACCATTATTCTGAAACAACTTAAGTGTGTATTGCAGGAAAAGGCAAAGGAACAATTACGTTAACCTGCAGAGACAGGAGTCTGTGCGCAGCAGAGAAAGACAGAGACACAGAATGGAAGAGGTCCAGAAGAGATCCCTAGAGTCCTCGAGGTGAACTGGAAGCATCCAGAACAATCACTGTGTACTGTGGAGAACGCTTTCCTTAGTTCTGTACACTGACAAGACCTCACTTTAGCCACTCCTATGCTCCAATCAGATAAAAACGGCTGCTTCTTAGGTCAATGGAAGGAAATGGAAAAGATGAGTGAGGGGCATCTTGCTATCCCAGAGAATAATGAAACCATTAAAGGCTACTTGAGGTGTCTCAGAAAAACTCAGGAGCGTCCCCTCCCCTAACCTTGAAATGTGATCATTGCACCATCTACAAGAATAAAAGCTGCAATTAATTGAAATATATCAAATATTGAAATCCATATATTAAAAATAACTCTAATACACAACTTGTTTTAAAAAAAAGCAGACATAACATTTTATTTGTCCCCTTTGGATAATGTTAGAGAACTAACTAACTGGACTGTTGAAAAAATGGCAAAGGAAAGAAAAGAAAAATAAGCATTCACTCTGCCTTTCCTATGTCAGATGCACCCTTAGAAAATTCAAATAGTTAAGGAGGGAAATAATTTATGTTTTAATTATGTTTTAAATAATTATGTAGAAATAATTTAGCCATTAAATGAAGAAAGAGTAGGGAAATGTGAGACTCCTAGTTTTGCACACATGAATCAATCGGTAGATTTAGATGAATGAATGAATGATCATCAGTGACTGATTATTTCATACCCCAGTGAAGGACAGGGCACCATCCGTGACACAGTGGAGACAAAAAGATGCACTCCTGAATCTGAGTGGCCTCTCACTATCACTCCTAGTTTATAGAAACACTAGGGACAGAAGAACATCTCAATGACACCAATGGGAAGCAGTGTGGAAACTCTGCAGGACAATGAACTTAGGTTTTTTAAAGATGAACTTGCAAGTGGAGCAACAAACACAGTGAAAGATGAGGAGACTCGAGAGATATACCACTCAACCGCAATATATGAACTTCACTCCGCTCCTGAATCAACACAACTGTTAACAAAGCAAGGGGCAAACATTCCTGAGACCATCAGGCATCTTACAGGACTCACGTGATTGTTGCTAATTTTATGGCACTGGTTTATGTTTGGGCTTTTGACTGTATTGGTATGATTATGGTAGTATGAATTCTTCATCTTTGATATTCAAAAACTGAACTGTTATGACAAAATTATATGATTTCCTGAATTTGCTTCAGAATAATTTGGTGAATGTGGGTGGAGCATGGGTGGGGATTTAAAAGAAAAAAGGTGGACCAAGAATGAATAAATTCAGGGGTTGAGTGTTCCGTAGACTTTAGAATGGATTCTAATTTTGTATATATTTCAAAATTTTTGTGATACAAAAGTTACAAAATAAAAAACTAGTGGATGAATTATTAAAATACAATGTCTGATTGTACTTGGCTTCATGATATAAGTGTGATTTCCTTGAAGATAGAGACAAGGACTAGTTTACCTTTTACCCTAAATGCCTATAAGTGTTCAGGGATAAAGAGCTCTAAAACTTTTGATGAATTAAATAATAAAAGAACGTGTACACATACTAATCAATTGATCCTACAGATCTGTGGAAATATTTGAGACAACAAAAGAATTCTGTCTGCCATGCAGTGCCAGATAAAGACAAAGGCATGCACTGTGTGGTAGGACTCAGGCTTTGTTGAGAAATGCTGAAGTGAAGAATTTTTTGTTTTGCTTGGTGTGTTGTTATTTCTGTGGGTCACATTTTTCTCCCCTGGTTCACATGCCTAGGGGCTGACAGCACCTGTCAAGTAAACGTGGCCTCAACAGTGGGATTGTCTATCTGTGATCATTCTGACCTTGAATTCTTCTCAGTTTCAAAATATGAAACACTCAGGATGGGGGATTGCATATTTTTGCTCTGATTTTAAACAAAAGTCACAGGACAACAGAGGGATAACCGCTGCTATCCTGAGCATGAAACTTGCACTTAAATGGTGCCTTTGCAATGCGAGCGTGCCCGACTCTCACCTTTATAGGAAATGACTGGGTGCTCTGCTCTCTGGCACAGAGATACGTCTGTCTCTGGCTGGGCGAGTCTCCACCACCCCAGGCTCGAGAACAGCCACGCGATGACGCAGGGTCCCTTCATGATGGGCAGGAGACCGTCAACTCTAGGCACTTGTCTAACCAGAAGCTCGTGGTCCCGTCATGTGTGGAAAGTGCCTAAAACACACAGAAGAGAACAAGTACATGAACATGGGCTCAGGTTTTTAGTAGGTGGTCTTTTGGTAAAGCCTCAGCACTCTAGTTAAAAAGGGAGAGAGACTTGGAGTACTTAGAAAAACATCCCTTTTCCTAGAAAATATTTCAGAAATGCGTATATGTATATATACAGGCTTCCCAGGTGGCGCTAGTGGTAAAGAACCCACCTGTCAATGCAGCAGACACAAGAAACACGGCTTCCATCCCTGGGTCTGGAAGATCCCCCAGAGAAGGAAATAGCAACCCACTCCAGTATTCTTGCCTGGAGAATCCCATGGACAGAGGTGCCTGGTGGGCTACAGTCCATGGGGTCACAGAGTTGGACACTGAAGCGACTTAGCATATATATATCTAAATCCAGACCTCTGTTCCTCCCAATAACTTTATGAGATAACCCATCCTTTATAAAAGGGGAAATATTCATGCTTAAGCTCTATCGAGTTGTTATCATTACCCCTGAAGAATGCAGTTTAAGGCTTATGATCATTGATTGGTTTTTCCCTCGGAACACCATTCTTACCTCCCCGTGCAGACATAGATCTGTATGTGGAAGCCCGCAGAATTCCTCCCCTTCCCTTTTCAAAATACAAAAACCCCTATTAAAGAAGGCCATGAGCATTGTCCTATCCTAATAACCTGATTAATATCATGCCCCCAACTCTTAAAAATCATCCACAGTGGGTGAGTTTATCCTTTGAAACTTACCGATGACCTGCCTGCAAAATTTCTGGCTAGCGATCAAGTGTGAATCAAATAAAACCTAAGCGGAGCACCTACTGGGTGAAATGAAATTACGGCACTGGGAGCTGAGAGACTTTAAAGAGCATGAATAATTTAAAAGATTAATAAGCTTTAAAATAAGATAGGCTTATAAAAATAACGATAATCCAAGCTGTTGAAAAACCATAAAAGGAAGCTGAAGTGCTGTGGGAGTTAGGGGACAGAGCACGCTGCTATTTAGAGGAATCAAGGATGGGCCCAAGGAGGACTTCATATTTGAGTTTAATCGTGGAGGATAAAGAGGATTTCAACAGACAGAGATTTCCGGAAGTAATCCAGAAGATGATGAAAAGACTCACTGGACGGGGTAAGAGGAAGGATCAGGCTGCACGCGCTGGGAACAGTTTCCTGTATTTGACCTGGACCCCAGAGGATGTAAAGGAGAGAAGTGAGAAGCAGCTGAGAGAGCAGGTTGGGTTAAGATTTGGAAGGTGAATGATACTGAGGTCTGAGGTCTCTATTTTCATAACAATAAGCTACCACAGTGTATTAACATTAGAAGAAATGTTAACAAGATCACTCTCACCAGGGTGCACATAGGAAATTGGGTAAAGAAGAGCATAAAGGTGAAGTTAAAGTGAAGCTATGGCAACTGTCCAGAGAGGAATCAGTGGAGCTGTGATTTCGGGGGCTTCAGTGCCAACAGAAATTAAGGCAAACCCAGTAAACACGTCATGTGATGGGTAAGGGGAAGTCCAGAAAATTAAAGATGTCATAGATTCTTCAACCTTCCTCCCACCAAAAGCTGGATCTGCATCCCTCCCCTACAACCCTGAATCTGGGTTGGCTCTCTGATTGCTCTGGTTAGCCGAATATAATAGAAGTGATGACACCTCAGCTTCCAAGCTCTCACCCTTAGAGACCGGCAGTTTACACTTCCTGTCTCTCTGACCACATCCTCTGGGGCACAGAGACAGGAGGTCAGAAGTTTAGTGCCCCTGAAACCGCCAAGCCAGAGAGACCACATACAGGTCCTCCTAGCGTCATCTCCCACATAGTCCAGGTTCCCGGCCAGCCCCACCAAGACGCCTGATACGTGAATAAAGCCGAAACCCACCGAGTGACTTCAGTAAGTATCCCAAGAGCACAGGCAATTAGTGGAGCTGGCCCAGCTTCCTCATAAATGGCTATTGTTCCAATCTGTTAAATTTGGAGGAACAGAAAGCAAAAAGCACAGATGGACTCAAAGAATGTAAGTCACTTGGAGGATAGTGAGGCCACTTTTCCAAATATGAAAAGCAACAGAAGAAGTTTTAGAGGAGGATATGATCATTTGGTTTGATGTGTGTTGGGTTTAAAATGCTGAGAGAACATTTAAGGAAACGCAGCAGACTGTGGAAAATCCATGGCGGACGCTCAGAAAAGAAAAAACAAACAAAAAACAATGCAAAGACAACATATAACATTTAGAATGGTTAAAATCACGGGTGTGGTTCAGACTCATGAAACATGAGAGGGGAAAAATTGGCTAAAGAGAAGTGTTTATTTAGAAGTTGTTAAAGAAAAGTAACCACACAAAAATGAGAGAAGAAACAGCAGAACATCTCGCAAATAGAGCGCCACAGGGGCTAAATTAAGTTGGAGGGAGGACAGAAACAGCACACTTTAAAAAGAGACCTCATCATCTGTGCCCTGATGAGGCAGCGCAAAGACCACTGGCTTTATTTAGTCAAAGAACAGTCAGTGGTCAATTTTGGAGTCAGTTTCAGAAAAACAGGAGACAGAATCCATGACCCAAGGAACCAAGAAGGCAATGGATGAAGCAAAAGAGGGACAGAATATCTGTGGTACCTTGAATGTTAGGCAACCCCAGAAAACTCAGTGAAGTCAGAGAAGCACTAAGGGATCAAAGTTCAGAAAATTTTAGGATACAGAAAACTGATCATTAAATGTGTCTCCTTTTCTGAGGAGTGGGGAATGGAGAAGAGAATGCAGATTTTAGAGGGAGAGGTAGTATAAGATCCAGAAAACAGGTGACAAAGGATTAAGGTTCCAGAAGAGAAGGTGGTCATGAAAAAGAAGAAAAGGGCTTCATCTTTTAAAAGGGAGTGTGTTCATGAATATATGGTAAGGGACTGTACAGTCCACAGAATTCTGCACGCCAGAATAATGGAGTGAGTAGCTAGCTGTTCCCTTCTCCAGGGGATCTTCCCAACCCAGGGATCGAGCCCAGGTCTCCCGTATTGTGGGTAAATTCTTTACCAGCTGAGCCACAAGGGAAGCCCAAGAATACTGAAGTGGGTAGCCTGTCCCTTATCCAGGGGACCTTCCAAACCCAGGGATCGAACCCAGGTCTCCCACATTGCAGGCAGAGTCTTTACCAGCTGAGCCACCAGAGAGAGGGTGGTTATGAAAAGGAAGGAAGGGGCTTCATCTTTGAAAAGGGGGTGTGTTCATGAATATATGGTAAGATATCAAGATAGTGATAAGATAGAGATGATATCTCACTATATGAGATATAAAGATGGAGAAAGCATGAAGCGGAGGGTACATCATCTTTCACAATCTTCACCTTCTGATTCCCGTTGACTCAATGTTCCCGGGGGTAGAAATGTGCGAATGACACAGAGAAACAGGTTAAGGGGCTGCAAATCATGTCAAGGCAAGAGAATGGTGTCTGTGGGAGGGAGAGACTGTGAGCAAGAAAGGTGGAGGAAGGAATGCAGAGAAAAACTGGGATCCAGGGGCACTTCCATCCAGTGGGGCCATGGCCCCTGCCGAGAGACAGCACACTGTCACGGACAATGGAGTCCCAGTCGCTGAGGGGTGGGGCGTAGAGATGAGAATGTAGATTTAAGAAGGAGAGGTAGTATAAGACCCAGAAAAACAGAGGTGCCAAAAGATTATGGTTCCAGTAGACAGGGTGGCTATGAAAAGGATCAAAGGGATTGTAAAATTAAAAGCATGGTTATAGTGGATTATAAAACTAAAAGTATGATTAATTTCACCCTTGGAAGTGGGGTCACAGTCTGCAAAACTGGAGACTACTCTAGGATGCCAGCTTAGAGGTGAATACAGGGACCCACAGGGAATAGTGGGGTCCCTGTGACCTGAGGCTTATGACGTTTCACCAAATGACGAATCTTAATAGGATTTTGGGATTAACACAAAGACACTGCTATGTGTAAAACAGACAAC
The DNA here is from genome assembly GCF_023699985.2 of Odocoileus virginianus. NCBI lineage: Eukaryota > Metazoa > Chordata > Mammalia > Artiodactyla > Cervidae > Odocoileus > Odocoileus virginianus. Next base: position 7,682,215 of record NC_069687.1, read on the forward strand.
CAGAAAGGGCCTACTGAGCATACAGCACAGCAAATTCTACCCAATATTCTGTAATAACTTACACGGGAAAAGAATCTGAAAAAGAATGAATGTGTGTATATCTGGAATTAAATCACTTTGTTACACACCTGAAACTAACACACATTATAAATTAATTCTTTGTTGTTGCTGTTTAGTCACTAAGTTGTGTCAGACTCTTTTGCAACCCCATGGACTAGCCTGCCAGGTTCCTCTGTCCACGGGATTCTCCAGGCAAGAATACTGGAGTGGGTTGCCATTTCCTTCTCCAGGGCATCTTTCCAATCAGTGATCAAACCCATGTTGCCTGCATTGGCAGGCAGATTCTTCAACCCCTGAGCCACCAGGGAAGCCCAACTCTACTCCAGTATAAAATAAGAAATTAAATTGAAAAAAATAACAGCTGTCAGAGGTATTCGGGTATAACTTGGTTCTATTCAGAGCAAGGCATAGAGCACCCTCACCAATCCACCCGGAAAGGTTGCAGGTAGATTATCACTGCCCCACATCACACACACACACACAAAAATTGGTGATGATTAAAAAAATATATAGGAAAGCTAATGAAAGTAACACTGAAGGCTCAACAGGTGCTAGCTAGCTTTGTGACAGGCAGCGCCCTGAGCACTGACACCCACGCCCAGCACCCACCAGGCGCCCGAAGCAGTATCTCTGACACGCCGACTCCCTCTGAGCAGCGTCTGTCACGGAGATGGATGGGGACACGGCCACCTCGACCTCTGAGACTGAGCTCACGTCACCTGAAGGCTAAAAGCAAATTCTTTCTCTTGCAGATCGCTTTTCAATGTGTCAGATCCAAGGCAACCCAGAAACTTCTGTTAACTATGGAACAAGCCATACAGACAATGGCCAATTGGGACTGTCTTACATTTACGACAGCCATGCCTTCCTATCTCAGTCCTGACATCTTTGCCTCCTGATGGAAAGGTGAAGAAAAATAACACAAATGCCTGATCTGTCCCCTCGCTGGGATTTTGGGAGTGATGATTAGAGAAAGAAATGCCATGTCAAGGGAAATAGTAACTAAAATGGGAGAGACCCGTGGTTTGATGGGGAGGAGATGAAATTACAGGTTTGCCGTGTTAAGCTAAGGGAAGCACATTTAATGAGAACAGGTGATTTTTAGAAGTTTATAATTTTCAGACTGTAACATGTTACCTTTTTTCCCTAAAATAAAGGCACTATAAACAGTCATCCTGGTAAGGTGCCAGGGAGGAGCATTCAGAGTCTTCATTTAGATCAGGGTTTTCTGAGCATCCTACCATCAAACTAACTCCTTGAATAGCCTTCTAGTCTAAGTAGACTCAGATATAAACATCAGGCCCTTCCATCCTGGACTCTCACTTCTTAGTGGAATACCAGAGGGTGGGGAGAAGCATCTTTAAGTCAGCAAGTTCAGTGCTCAGTCTCAGACATATTGACATTTAGATCCAGGCAGTTCTTTGTTCTGGGAGCTGTTCTGGGCATTTAGCACCATCGCTGGCCTCTTTCTATCCACTCCCACCCAGTAACCAGTAGCACCCCACTATCTGTGCCACTGAAAATTGCCTCCAGATTTTATCACATTGTCCTGGTTGATAATCTCTGATTTGAATGTGTCAAAATACCTCTCCCTCTTTAGAAATACAAGAAGCTATCATCACTTGAAAGATTATTTTAAAATATGCTTATAAAAATTATCCAAGTGAATGTGTATGGAATCCTTTCAGAAAAATTTCAAGAAAAATGAAAGTCACATTAATTAAAACTATTTAGCTCCGTCGGGGAAATACATGAGGAAGAAATTTTCAAAGGATCAATTTTAGGAAAAGTTGTTCGAATTCCATCCTAGCATCTCTGGGAAATTAAAAGTATGTTTGGTGAGTTGATCCTAAGCGAGTGATTTTGTCAATAGGAAGATTTATTACAGAGAGCCTGGTTGGGCTGCACAATCAAATCATTTTCGTTGCAGCTACTTCAAAATGCCTCCAGCCTTCTTTTCAGTTTCCTGATGTGGGAGGGAGGAGCCCTCTATAAGCTTGAGCTAAAGAAGCAAAACTCTGTATATGTGTGTTTGTGCAATAAATAACATTTCCCATTCACACCCACACTGCAAATGAATAGGCTTTGGGGAACAGAAAATAACTGTTGCTTTTAGTTTAAAAAAAAAAAATTACTGCTGTCAGAAGAAAAATCAAAAGAATGAAAGCTACACAAGAAGTTTTGCTTTGGAATCAAAGTCTCACTAGTTATTAATAAAAACAGATCCAAAATAAGCTTCATGTACCTCTTTTCAGGGGCGGCTGGTTTTCTTCCAAGTCTTAGGTTAGAAGTGGCCACTGGTGTTGAGAGTCACCTTGCCAGCCCGGCTCCTACCTGATGGCTTCAGGACCACCATCTCCTAGAGGATGAGGTCAGCTGAGAGAACTGACCCATGAGCTGCTCGGAGATGACCAGGAGACTGAGCTCCACCCTTGCAGGAGCACAGTGACCCTTGGGAAGACGCTTTGCATGTGAGTCTTAATTGTAAAACGTTACGGTCTTTGGTATCATCGGAAACATGACAACATTTAGAAGATGGGGACGGACAGCTCTTCTAAAAGTCTGTGTTTATCCTCATCTTTCCAAGCAGCTCGTGGCCCTCCTCCACGGGATCAGGTGAGCTGCTCCCCCAGGGACTAAAGCCCCAGCCCAAAGCAAAAGCAGCAGAACCACTGAAGAAACCAGCCTACCTTTGGTACAGACCATGAGCCTTACACCCGCACACCCTGGCTCAGCCAAACGTGGCCTCCTGGAGTCTGTTGTACCATCAGCAGCTGCCAGGTAAAGAGCCCAGCCCCACTGAAACCCTCGTGAGGTCTTCCCGCTGCCTTCCCAAGACAACCCCCTGCCCTTTCACCAACAACCCACCTTCCACCACCGCCAGCACCAAGGCTTCCCTTCAGCCCCTCAAGCCCAGCCATGATCCTTCCGGTAAGCCTTGCACACACATCTGCACATCTGCGGATGCCTCAGGCCCATGTGTGTCCTGAGGCTTCCCATTACCCAAGGTCAAGGCTGGCCTCCACCTTCTGCACACACAGCAGTTGCTTACTCTGGCCAAGGTGGCAGATCCCCTGCGGTAAGCCCTGATGAATCATGAACAGTCTCTACTTCCTCATCAAGGGGTCCATGGAAAGTCCTAACCTTCCAGGTTTCTAAATTTTGACTTCTCTCTTTTTTTATCATAAACAAGTTATGGGTTGAACATGTAGTGACAGCCCCAAGTTAGGCATTCCAACAAGCTGAACTGGCCATCTGAATGAATCAGAAACCACATAAGTGATGTCCTACTTAGCATGGAGAGCTCACCCATCCCTAACCACAGAGCAAGCACCCTTGTCAGGCGGTTTATTCAGCCCCTTGGCACACAGGATACAGGAAGTGGCTCAAAAACTCATGAACTTGAGAGATGGAAGGGACATTTGAAGTCATCTCGTCACTTTGCAGCAGAGAAAGCAACAGCTCAGATGGACTGAATGTATCTTACAGGGTAAGGTAAGGTCGAGTGAACAGTGGCAGGCCACGTTACAACAGGAGCAAAGCCCCCTGGCCCTTTGGCTGGCGCACCTACCTTCCTGCTCACACTGGGAAGACCACACACTTAGGGCCACACATTTAAATGACTCAAGTCACACCCAGAAACACAGTTCTCTCTCTTGAGACTAAAGTGTAACAGATGAACCCATGGCCTGGAAACAGGGGTCATCACTAATCCAGCCAGTCACTGAAGGATGCCACCTGTGGGCAAGGGAGAGCGCTCTGACACAGGCGCAAAGTGAAGAGGGCACAGTCTGGGCACTTCCAGCTCACAGGTGTGAGTAATCAAGCGAGTCAAAACCCACGTTTTGATAAACACCCAGATATCCTAGAAGTAAGAGCAAATCTTAAGAGCCACAGGAAAGGAGGAATCCCTCTGAATGGAGGAAGAAGCTGTGACTTCTAAAGGGTTCAAGTTCCACAAGGGGAATAAAGGTCAGGGGCCATCCAAGCCCATGGGGAGTATTCAGGCTGGAATGGACCTGTTGAATGGATCTGGGCTCTTTCCTCATCATAACATTAGATATTCTAGGTACTGAGCAGGAAATGACATTAAGTGAAGAACCAATAAAACAATAAACTTAATGCAAAGTGTTCAATAAACAGATTCTTTTATTCTTTTTCAAAAACAATAACCAAGCATTGTATTCTTTGGGAAATATAGCAAAATTAAAGTTTTCTTGTTACGGTACTGAGTCTATAAAGGAAATCAGGATGTTCACCAGGCATATTGCATCTTCAATTTTTAGGTAAACTTTTGTAAAAGTTGAATCTTCTTTATATTGTTTTAACCCATGTACTGTGACTGCCAAATTTCAGCCAAAAGAGGTTGCACACAAATGAATTAGTGCAACATTTTTAGGAATGTCTTAATGAAAACCCTGACCACCCTCAAATACGGAACCCCTTCTGCATGCCACCTTCAGGTAACTGAACAAGAAACCGACTTTCTTACTCACAGATTTTCATCATATCTGAACTGAGATGAGATGGAATTTTATGGCTATATAAAATGACCTCATGGTATAAAATGGGAAAAAGCAAACATTAAACTATTTTATACATTTCAATAATGGTTCGGCTCCAGTGACCTTATTTTATATCTCTCTTCAAAGGGAATTGTTATTACACTTTTGCCTTTTTCTCCTTGTTTAGTTCCAGATCGCCTGGAGGGATCATAAAAACAAATGAAGTCCATTAGATAAAATTATTATTTACACAAAGGCAATATTAATTTTATCTGTCAGCAGGTTTTAAAACTAAGTGAAAGTTCATTCAGTGTACTTCTGTGCTAGCTAAACCAACAGGAGCTCTTTCTGAAAAAAAAAAAAAAAAAAACACCTTAAATAATGGTCCCACAAGACAAGATAACTATTAATATATTTACAATTACTAAGGGATTTATCCAGAGAAGTTCCCTCAAGGCAGGAAACTCATATGGGCAGAACAAAATAATCATGTTATAAATGACTCCCATAGTGGGACAATTACTATTCATAGCTCCTGTTCATTTCTAGGTAAGATAGGCAGGAGGTGGAGCGACACTTTGTCTCTTGTCAACCAGAAGGTGTGATGTCGATGGTGACAAGTAAAAGCATGCAACAGTGGCAGGAAGAAAAAGAACGCTCTCCAACATCTCTACTCTGGTCAGCATCACTGATCACCTTGTGATTGCCAAGTCTGATGAGCTTACGCAACTGGGCATCTATCACCATGGCAACTGTGCTCATGACCTCTGCTCTTTAATGTCTCCCCAAACCCTCTCCTCCCTGGCTTCCTTAACCATGCCAACCTCCCAGTGTTCCACTGTATTCAGAACCCTTATTTCTCACTCTTCCCTTGAAATGAAGGTGCAACTCAGCCTTTCCCGAACATCCTTTTCTTCTCCGTCCACACACTCTCAGTGGCCCATCTCTTCAAACTCAATGACTTGATACAGTTCCTAAAGTGGGTGATTTCCAAGTCTATAATGCTCTGTGAGACCTCTGTACATAACCCAGATCTATCAATCAAAATAGACCTCCTCCCAAAATAGACCTCTTCACATAAATCAGACAGAAGGACCCCATCTGAGGGTGACTTCCTTGTCTGCCTTATCAACTGTATCCTTTATGTCTACTTTCGCTCATCGCTGCTCCCCATCCATTCTGACATCCAACTCATAATCCAAGGACTCACCCCATCTGCCCTCCTTCATCATCTCAAAGCCCCTCTGTCATTTTGCCACTGTGTTCTGACAACTCTCCCCAAACCACTGGAAAAGACCCTGATGCTGGGAAAGATCGAGGGCAGGAGGAGTAGGGGACGACAGAGGATGAGATGGTTGGATGGCCTCACTGAATCAATGGACATGACTTTGAGCAAACTCCGGGAGGTGGTGCTGGACAGGGAGGCCTGGCGTGCTGCAGTCCCTGGGGTCACAAAGAGTCAGACACAACTGAATGACTGAACGGCAACAACCCCTCCCTACCCTAAACACCCTCTCTATTTCTCACCTCTACAATATTGGCCATTTTTTGACAGATTTTCTTGCCTCCACTTCCAGTTTTTAAGCTTCATCTCTGAGTAACAATCTTCTCTGATTCTTTCCCACTTTCCTCCACTCCCATGGGGACCCGACACATCAACACTCATTTCTATTTGTCACTCTGAATTACAATTACCTGTGTATATGCTTCATTCGAAAATCAGGCTGTGACAATCTCAACCTCTGGACAATATAAAGGTACAGTGTATACACACAAAAAATTATCTCATGAGAAATGAGTCAGTGGAGAGAAACAAGGCACACTCGCACATACCTCTCTACCTTCTTATCAATATTGATGCTTCCATTAAAATGCAATTCTTGTTCCCTTTCCTTCCATAACTCTGCTAGTCACTGTCACAGATGTTTTATTCCTCTATTAAAATTCTCTTAACATCTGGTCCAAATACAAGGATTCCCACGGTTTTGAGAAATGTCCTTTCTAAATGTCATAATTTTCCAATTAATGGTCAAAGGGATGAAGGGATTACTATAGGCAGACCAGCTAAAAAGAGGAAGTCTCACTGGGCCTGGAAACATGAAAGCACATGGAAGATATAACTGAAGTTTGTGAACCCTGAGGGGTTTGGATAAGTTATTCTAGCACACCATAATTCCCTGCAACCGCTTGGAAAAAAAATCATAGGATGAAAAAGGAAGAAATTACAACTCACAGCAGAAGTAAATTCATCAAATTCATTGTTGTAGGGTGAAAATACAAATAACTTGAAATAGCATCAGATAAATCTGGGGCTTCCCCAGTGGCTCAGCAGTAAAGAATCTGCCTGCAACATAGGAGACTTTCAGGAGACGAGGGTCCAATCCCTGGGTCAGGAAGATCCCCTTAAAGAGGGAATGGCAACCCACTCCAGTATTCTTGCCTGGGAAATTCCATAGACAGAGAAGCCTGGTAGGCTACAGTCCATGGGGTCATAGTCAGACATGACTGACCACACACACAGCAGGTAGTAACAGATAAACTTACAGATAAGAGACTACTAACAATTCGGGGAAACTATGGTGTTTAGTGAGAAGGCTGCTGATTGGTGTTTTCAGATTTCAGTTGGGAATGGCCCCATGTGTGACATCTAATGATACCTATTAGTTCCACTGGGATTTCCCCAGTGGCTCAGATAGTAAAGAATCTGCCTGCAATGCAGGAGACCTGGGTTTGATCCCTGGGTCAGGAAGGGAAGATCCCCTGCAGAAGGACAAGGCAATCCACTCCAGTATTCTTGCCTGGAAAATTCCACTGTAGCCTGGTGGGCTACAGTCCATGGGATCACAAAGAGTCAGACACAACTTAGCATGCACGTACATTAAATCCAATGGACCAACATGTCAAAGTTTATTCATTGGAGTTCAAATCTGTTACACTCTTTGGTCTAAGAACAAAAAAGACAAACCTCACAAGCACCAATTATATTTGAGGGGGGGGGCAGTTATTCAAAAACAAGAATAAGAAATCCCTACTAAAATAAATAATAACTATAGTTAATATTGCATTGCATCTTTGCAATTTGCTAAAAGAGTGAATGAGGCTTCCCAGGTGGCACTGTGGAAAAGTATCTGCCTACCAATGCAGGAGATGCATGTCCAATCCCTAGTTTGGGAAGATCCCCTGGAGGAGGAAATGGCAACCCACTCCAGTACTCTTGCCTGAAAAATTCCACGGTCAGAGGAGCCCGGTAGGCATCCATGGGTTTGAAAAGAGTCGGGCACGACTGAGTGACTGAGCACAAAATAGGGCAGACTGTAAAAGTTCTCATCAAGAAAAAAATACTGAGACATATAATATCGAAATCAAAGATTCCACTATCAGAGAATGATAAAATATAAGAAACTGCAAAGAAGGTTATGTGGTTACATACAGCATCAATACACCTCTTGTTTTCCTGAAACAAGCTTGTAAAATAAGCATCAGCATTCTTTTGTATTCTACAGATATGGAAACAAGACTCAAGGAGGTCCCGCAGATAAATGGAAGAGCTAACAATTTTAACAGGTGCATCCCTGGTTCCAAATCCACAGTCATCTCACTACACTGAAGATCCTGCCTCTGTGTATACAATAATCACTTATTGGCTAGAGACTGGAGCCCTGCTAGACACATGGATCATCTGTCTGACAACTGACTTCGTATTGGGCTTGAAAATGTGTTTCCTTGCAGATAGAGATTTTGCTAACTAACTGGCACCATCATTCATAGACCCTGAAGTCAGAGATTTCATGGACCAGAATTTAATCCAGCCAGTGATGAACATACACCAGCCTGAGCAGAACTATGAGATGGCCTTGGCATCTTCTGTCATCCTCTTCCCACCATCTACACATCCTACTGGGAGCCCAAGACATGCAAGAGCAACTATCGGGTGGGGAATATCAATGGACATCTCAGCTCCACCTTGACCCTGAAACTGCAACTTCCATCTCTTCACTTCTACTTGAGTGCGAAGAATTACCTCCAATCAAACAAGGACCTAACATGCCCCTAGCTGCCACTCTTCCCCAAATCTGCTTCCTCCCTGAGTCCCCCCCTATCATTACTAGAGTCATTTTGGTGTCTCTAATTTCTCCATGTGGTACTCTAAACCATCAATAAACCCTGTCCTATGGATCACACTTCACACTGATGCTGAAGCTCCAGACTTTGGCCACCATGCAAAGAGCTGACTCATTGGAAAAGACCTTGATGCTGCAAAAGACTGAAGGCAAAAGGAGAAGAGGGGCAGAGGATAAGATGGTTAGATAGCATCACCAACTCAATAGACATTAATTTGGGCAAACACCGGGAGATAGTGAAGCACAGGGGAACCTGGCATGCTGCAAGGAGTCCGTGGGGTCGCAAAAGGGTGGGACACGACTTAGTGACTGAACAATAACAACAGATCACACACCTGGCCCTCTCTCCCCTCAAAGGCTGCAGTCCCACCTGAAGCTGTTTCCCCTCCCACCTGCACCCAGCAGAACCTGTCTCATCAGAGTCTTGGGGCTTTTCTCTTTTGACTCCCCTCCACGGAAGTCTCTTATCTACATTGCAACCAGAGTAATCTTTATAAAGAGACTGAAAATGCCAAACTCATAGAAGCAGAGCGTAGAACTGGCTGCCAGCAGTTGGGGAGTGGGAGAAACCAGAAGGAGCACAAAAGTTCAGTTATACGGGATGAAAATGTTCTAGAAATTTAATGGACAGCACGGTGACCATCATCAATAACACACACTGTGTGCTTGCCATGTGCAAATAGGCTAGATCTTAAACGTCCTCGTTACACGGGCACACACGGGTAACAGATGAAGGGGTGGATGTGTTCAGTAGCTTGACTGTGACAATCATTTCACAATGTGTGTATATACATCAAAACATCCCATCACACTGTCCCAACGATATGGTATGTTTATATGAATTCCTAATATTGGAGGGCCTTTGCATTACAAGCCCAAATATAATGAAATCATGGCAGGTTGTCATTTTTTAAACTTTTATTGGAGTAGAGTTGCTTTACATGGTTGTTTCTACTGTACAGCAAAGTGAGGCAGTTCTGGGTATGTATATATATATATACCCACTTTTGTGGATTTCCTTCCCACTTAGCTCATTTTAATATAACTGATTCACTTGCTTCATTAAGATCTTACGTCACTTGTAATTTTTAATCCTATTCTGGTGAGTGCAGCCATGAAATTAAAAGACACTTGCTCCTTGCAAGGAAAGTTATGACCAACATAGACAGCATATTAAAAAGCAGAGACATTACTTTGCCAACAAAGACCCGTCTAGTCAAGGCTATGGTTTCTCCAGTGGTCATGTATGGATGTGAGAGTTGGACTATAAAGAAAGCTGAGCGCTAAAAAATTGATGCTTTTGAACTGTGGTGTTGGAGAAGACTCTTGAGAGTCCCTTGGACGGCAAGGAGATCCAACCAGTCCATCCTAAAGGAGATCAGTCCTGGGTGTTCATTGGAAGGACTGATGCTGAAGCTGAAATTCCAATACTTTGTCCACCTCATGGGAAGAGTTGACTCATTTGAAAAGACCCTGATGCTGGGAAAGATCAAGGGCAGGAGGAGAGGGGACAACAGAGGATGAGATGGCTGGATGGCATCACGGACTCGATGGACATGGGTTTGGGTGGACTCCGGGAGTTGGTGATGGACAGGGAGGCCTGGTGTGCTGCAGTTCATGGGGTCACAAAGAGTCGGACACAACTGAGTGACTGAACTGAACTGAACTCTAAGTAAAATTGCCTATTACCTTTTTTAGGCTTTTAGGTGTTGTTATCGAAGTTACAAAGTTTCATAAAATTGTTGAGATAATCATCCAATAAAATTTCCATCCTATTTGCTCTTTAAGAAAACAAAAACAAAAAGCACGTTGTACACTGTTATGTGCTGTGCTAAGCTGCTTCAGTCAAGTCCGACTCTTACCAACCCTATGGACTGTAGCCCAACAGGTTCCTCTGTCCTTCATATTTTTCCAACAAGAATCCTGGAGTGGGTTGCCATGTCCTCCTCCAAGGGATCTTCCCAACCCAAGGATCGAACCTGTGTCTCTTATGTCTCCTGCACTGGCAGGTGGGTTCTTTACTAGTGAGCCACCTGGGAAGCCCTGTTGTATGCTGTAAATATATGCAATTTTTATTTGTCAACTGTACCTCAATAAAGCTGGACAAAAGAGTCCATTATAATAAAATATCTGCATGTTTTTAAAGGACGGACCCCACTGACTTCTGCACCTTTCCCCCCAGCACTTCTATGCACCATTCTGGGACCACACACACACCCATGCATACATACACCCAGGTACACACAGGCACACACTCATCTCTCTGGTATTTTTGCCCACTGAGCTCATCAGCTTTCAGATGCCACTTGCCGCTCCTTAGGTTCAGAGCTCATTTCTCCAGGTTGTTTTAAAGCCTCCTTCTCATTCCTCAGGTTTCTCCCAACATCACCTCCTCAGAAATGACTCCCAACCTGGCAGGCTGACACGGCCTCTCGCTGTCTAGTAGATTCTGTTCTGTTCTCTTCTTAAGTGAAAGTGAAAGTGAAGTCGCTCAGTTGTATCCGACTCTTTGCAACCCCATGGACTGTAGCCCACCAGGCTCCTCTGTCCATGGGATTCTCCAGGCAAGAATACTGGAGTGGGTTGCCATTTCCTTCTCCAGGGAATCTTCCCAACCCAAGGATTGAACCCAGGTCTCCTGCATTGCAGACAGGCATTTTAACCTCTGAGCCACCAGGGAAGCCCTTAAAATTACATGAAATCACTCCACTGATGTATCTACTTATGGCCTGTTTAATCTTCAAGAATATTGGAGCTGGAGGACTGAGCCTCGGTCACGCTCAGTGGATGTTCCCAGAGTCCAGAAGAAAGTATGATATTAAACATTATCGCCTGACTGACAAGGTCCTAGAAAGGAAAGAAACCAAGACAGCCTTCAGCTAAGTGATGGGAAAAAATCGCTCTAAAGGCTTGAATGTTTTCTGCCAATGCCTCTGAGTGGTGCTTACCAGAAGCTTCAGGAGCATTTCTACAGAAAACTACAAGTTTCCTCACAAGCAATCAGTCTGTTAGGTGAGATTTCAGGAGAAGAAGTCAGCAAAGCCCGTGAATCAGGTGGCACAAAAGCATGGAACAAATAGCGCGTAATACAATGCTGGGACATGCAGACGTGCTGTGAACATATGGTGTTTTATTCTTCACTTCATTAGCCTGAAATGTGGAAAGGCCATTGAGGACATTACAATAAAGGTCTCTGTGGTTTAAAGTAATCCCCAAGTGTTTTAAGTTCTACATTTTCTAAATATTAAAAAAGAGGTGACAGTGGATGTGTTAATGGAAACACAATAAGAATTCCTAAATTCGAGTCCAGGAAAAGCAGGGACAGACTGCATCAATTTGGCAAGCTGTTCCCAGGTGTTGCTAGTGGTAAAAACTTTGTCTGCCAATGCAGGAGGCTCAGGAGACATCAGTTCAATCCCTGGTCTAGGAAGATTTCCTGGAGATGGAAATGGCAACCCACTCCAGTATTTTTGCCTGGGAAACTCCATGGACAGAGGAGCCTGGTGGTCTACAGTCCACGGGGTCACAAAGAGCCAGATACAACTGAGCCACTGGGTACACACACACAACACAACAAACACTCTTCAACTGTGAGGCTCCAACAGAACTGCAGGATGCCCGCTTGCATGCTCGTGCCATGAGAAAAGAAAAAGTACCTACCGCCCCCCAAGTCCCAGTGACCCACCTGCCCACCACTGCTGGCGTGGGAGAGGTAGCAATTCAGAGAAGCTTAGGCACACAGACTTTGGACCTAGACTGCCTGGGTTTCACTTAGCTCCAACACTAGCCTTATGCCTGAGGGTCCATTATCTGTCAAACGGGGATAAAACCATGGCTTAAGATCACATGCGTTAATCTGAAAGAACATAGATAACTCTCTAGCAATTAGGAAGCACCAGAAAAGTTTTAATAAACAAATAAGGGTTATATTTTAAATGCTTCTTAAAATTTGCAGGGGGGAAAAAAAAAAAACCCCGCCAGCTACCAAATTAGTGTCTTCCTACAAAGGGATGATAAAATCAGTTCATGATTTAAAAAGAGCTGTGATGGTGGGCGGCCTCGGCCTTAGGAAAATTCCACGTCTCCCCAGGAAGCATGTAAAAGAACATTCACAGCAGCGTTTTTCATAATAGCAAAAAACTAGAAATAACAGAGGTGTCCACTGAGAGAATGGGAAAGTTTATGGTTTTTTATATCATGGGGAAAATGGATTGGTACCAGCTACATGCAATGTAAACAAATATTAGAAACATCATGGTGAGAGAAAAAGTCAAGAATAATATATAATACAGTAAATCAATATTTGGGATTCCCAGATGGCACTAGTGGTAAAGAACCATCTTGCCAATGCAGGTCCGATCCCTGAGTCAGGAAGATCCTCTGAAAAGGGGAATGACTACCCACTCCAGTATTCTGGTCTGGAGAGTCCCATGGACAGAGGAGCCCGGTGGGCTACCATCTGTACGGTTGCAAAAAGTTGGACACAACTGAAGCGACTTAGCATGCACATGTGCAAATTGATATCTATTGAAAATACACAAAATTAAAGGATAATTTAAATTTGTTAAAACAATATTTAAACACAATATTGTATGTCAACTATACAATTATAAAAAGATAATAAGAATTATAGAAACATACTGTAAGACAGCTTAAAAATGTGAATAAGAGATAAAATGTATTTAAAAAACAAGGAAGGAACTGTAAACGAAACTTCACAGTGGTGTTAACGTGAAAGTTACTAAAGGTTGAAAGAACAATGGAGGAATTTCACTACTTCATCATCTCCCCATGATCAAGCCACTTAGATCAGTTAGACCCACTGATCCTCTTTAGTCCCATTCACTCCCCCGGTTTTTCACTTCCACTCTGCCTAGACCACACGCTCTTTTCTGTGTCTCTGTTAGAACCCCATGCCTCTTCTGAGGTCCATGTCATCACCAGCTCCCCTCTGTCTATTACCATTTCCCCTGCAAGAAGCAAGGCCCTCCACCAGGCCTCCTTGGGAAGCAACGGTCTACATGGCCATCAGCTCACCTCATCTTACAATCTGGCTTCTTCTGCCGTGTGGTGGGCCCACCCAGGAGACCCTGTGCCACACACATCACTGAAGCTCCTCAAAGGGAAAGGGAAAGTCGCTCAGCCATGTTTGACTCTTTAGAAACCCCATGAGCTGTACAGTCCATGGAATTCTCCAGGTCAGAATACTGGAGTGGGTAGCCATTCCCTTTTCTGTGAGATCTTCCCAACTCAGGCATCGAACCCAGGTCTCCTGCATTTCAGGCAGATTCTTTACCAGCTGAGTCACCAGGGAAGCCCATATAGCCCCTCAAAGCCCACCACATTTTTTTTTTTTTTGCACTTAGAGATGACCTAATATTTGTTGAAGGAAAAGAACAACCAATCACTTACAAACAGCAGGAAGAATATCCAGCTAATATAGGAGGAGGCTGAGGAAGAGATGAGTTTTGGAAGCCAGGGAATTATATAAACAAGCTAGAATGATCAAATTTTGGCAGAGAAATAGAAGAAAAATCTCAGGGTAGAATTTTCTGAGAATGGGAGTAGTAAACACATTTATCTGCTAGAAGTGAAAAGACCAAAGTTACTTTTATAATGAAATCAAATAAATCATGGCACATCCATACTATTAAATAGTACACAGCCTGTAAAACCAATGTAGCAAAACTCTACACACAGACACAAAAATCCAATAATGATGCTGAAAAAATAAAGTGTAGATGTTTACTTATCTATACAGAGAGAAAAAGGAGTAGGATTCCATTCTTGACTGAAATAAGCCAGATGATTTTTATGCTTGTATGTTTGTGGGTGAAAGAAAACTTTGATTACTCCTAGGAAGTGGAGGGTAATTTATATTTGTCTATATTTTGTAATTTATTTATTTTTAATTGGAGGATAATTGCTTTACAAGGTTGTGCTGGTTTCTGACATGCATAAACATGAATTAGCCATAGGTATACACATATCTGTTGGAGAAGACTCTTGAGAGTCCCTTGGACTGCAAGGAGATCCAACCAGTCCATCCTAAAAGGGATCAGTCCTGGGTGTTCATTGGAAGGACTGATGCTGAAGCTGAAACTCCAGTACTTTGACCACCTCATGAGTTGACTCATTGGAAAAGGCCCTGATGCTGGGAGGGATTGGGGGCAGGAGGAGAAGGGGACGACAGAGGATGAGATGGCTGGATGGCATCACTGACTCGATGGACATGAGTTTGAGTAATCTCTGGGAGTTGGTGATGGACAGGGAGGCCTGGCGTGCTGCGACTCATGGGGTCGCAAAGAGTCGGACGTGACTGAGCCACTGAACAGAACTGAACTGATACACATATCATCTCCCTCTTAAGCCTTGTCCCCACCTCCTACTTCATTCCACTCGCGAGGTTATCACAGAGTTCCAGGTTGGCGTTCCCTGTGTCATAGAGCAAATTCCCACTGGTTATCTATTAGATATGGTCATGGATATGTTTCCAAGTTACTCTCTCCATTCGTCCCTCTCTCTCTTTATCCCATTGTGTCCATAGGTCTGTTCTCTAAGTCCACATCTCCACTGTTGTCCTGTAAGTCAGTTCTAATGAGATGGATGAACCTAGAGCCTATTATACAGAGTGAAGTCAGAAAGAACAAAACAAATATCGTATATTAATGTGGACTCTAAAGAGATGAGACTATTCTTCTGTATTGTTTGAATTTTCAACAAGTATTGACTTTGTTTGTAACTTAGAGTAAGCAAAAAATGTTAATATTTAGGTTTAAGATAAGTGAACAGGGTGAGATTAGTTTTCTGGATTAGTTAATGAGACTGGGGCTAAGTTCCATCTGTAGATTCAGTTCAGGCTGACTCACTGGATAGAAGGGATACAAAATGATGGGAGAACAGGAGCTGGGGGCAGGACAGAAAGCAAAGCAAGTTTAAAGAGGGGATGACGAAAAGGTAAAAATATTGACAGAGCAGATGCCAACTTTCCATAAGAATTTTCCAAACCCAACAGGAAACCCCTACTATTCTCATTTAAAATCAGGTGAAGAACACTTATGATGAAAATAGAGGATACGCAGGTGTAAACTGTGAGTCAGTGAGAGACATTTCTGCAACCGGGACCTCCAAGGCCTTTCCTCACTATACTCATTTTACCTGAGGAAGAAAGGAAACCTTCACTCTAACCTAAGCAAATGGGATTGGTCTTATCAGCCTAGACAATGAAGCATAATATGCAAAGCCCTCTGCTCAGACAGAGAAGAAAGGTTCAGGCACACAGACTTGGACAAATGTTTTCCGAACCTGACATGACACTCCTGTGTTTTGTCCTCAAAGTTGCCCCTTTAGCTTGGTACATAGCACCTGCTGTGAAATCACTCAGGAAAGTTAGTGCACATGTTTGCTTTGTCGATAAGCAGTAGACTGTTTCTGGTTGAGTGCCTACACGAAAGTGATGTGCTTTCTGTAACACCATACGTAAGCGTTGCAAAATGTTATGGTTAATCTTGCTGTTCCGGAAAATTTGAACAGTTCTCTCTGATTACAGCTGCAGGACCACAAACAGCAGCTCACTGCCTACAGAGATAATATTGGAGGGGATGAGGCAAGTTGCGGAAGAAAGCTTGGGCTTGCCAGGTGGCACTAGTGGTCAAGAACCCCCCTGCCAATGCAGGAGACATGAGATGTGGGTTCGATCCCTAGGTCAGGAAGATTCCCTGAAGAAGGGCATGGCAACCCACTCCAGTATTCTTGCCTGGAGAATCCCATGGACAGAGGAGCCTGGTAGGCTACAATCCATAGGGTCGCAAAGAGTGTGACACAACTGAAGTGACTTAGCATGCACGCACAGAAGAAAGTTACCTATTTAAGAAGTCTGAAAGAAAAGTTTGTTTCCACCTTGTACTATCCAGTATTGTTTAATGACTGTCTTTTTGCAAAACAAATAATGAGGCACTTGGCAGTAGCTATGACCGCTTGAAAAAAAAAAAAAAAACTGCTTTCTTTGACACACCAGCACACATACACACAGAGAAAATTTTTTAAAAGACATATTTTATTTATTTCTTGGCCATGCCATGTGGGTTGTAGGTTCTTATTAATAGGTCCCCCACCAGGGATTGAACCCGAGCCCTCAGCAGTGAAAGGGTCAAGTCCTAACCACTGGAACACAGAGGAATTCCCCCAGAAAAATTTTAAGGGACTTAAAAGAATTCATACAGGTTATCTTGGTGCTTTCATCTGAAGGACCTTCCCTGAAGAAATTGATTAGATAAGTCAATACATATTCACATCGAGATATATTCCTTCTAGTCTGATTATCATACATTAAGTACAACCATGATATGGAAACTTCAGTTTAGAGAAATGGAAATGGTTCTATATAGATATAATACAGAACATCAGAAAGAGAGACTGTTGTTTTTAAGAGAAATTTTAAGGACATGAGAAATACTCAAGATACAATATAAAGTGTATGGCCAGGAAGCGAAACTCTGTGCCTGGCACATAAACAAGTGCACACACACAGATGGTCTCATACTGACACGTAAACATAAAAACACTGGGAGCCTCAGCTCTGAGTTTGACAGTAAATTGGATGCAAATTTCAGTTATGTCTCTTGCTGGTTGTATGGAGTCTGTTTCCATCTTCAAGTGGGGATAACCTTTGAGGACTTAATGTTTTAATCAATATGAAATGCTGAGAACAATGCTAGCCCCACTGTAAGTGCTCAATTATTGTTAGACACAGCCTCGAGGATCTGAATGGTTACAAATAACATCTGGAGGGAAATTTATCCAGTCATTAGAATTGTCTGAGATGTGTGGTTTGGCATAATTTTTTAATACTTTTGGGGGTTGTTTTTGCAAGTTTCCTGCAGACAGACATGTGAGGTTATTATCATCAGAAATGTTTCCGTATTCTTTGAGAAAATACTGCAGAGAATAATCAAGATGAATGGGGGATGTCATGTGGCAGCCTGGATGGGAGGGGAGTTTGGGGGAGAATGGATACATGTATACATATGCCTGAGTCTACTAGCTGTTCATCTGAAACTACCACAACATTGTTAATCGGCTCCACCCCAAAACAAAATTAAAAGTTTAAAAAATATTAAAAAAAAAAAAAAAAAACAGTGAACTGAAAATGTAAATTCCCTCTCTGACTCAGTCCATTGAGCAGAGGACAGAAGCAACTCTCATCAGTCCAGTTTCTGTGTATCTGTAACACATGTCATGCTTGAAGATGCTAGCAAGAAGAGGGGAGATGGTTTTGAAAACAGCCTTTACTTATTTTTAAAAGGGCCAGATTCTTGAACCTCATCAGAGCTAGGTTGCCATCTAAAAACCATTCCTAAACTCAGAAGCACCTACTGCATCTGAGTGGTCCCCTTCAATGAGAAGAGCAGGTCAGTGCAATTAACTTCACAGAAAAACACAACACAACAATATGACATACCCACTCTCTGGAAGATATTCCACATGGCAGAAGATTTTGCTCACAGTAGGAGAGTAGAATTTAATTTAGATACCTTACCTAAGCAGCAGGTCCCTGGTGACTCCGCAGTAAAGAATCCGCCTGCTAATTCAGAAGATGCAGGAGACACGGGTTCAATCCTTGGGTCGGGAAGATTCCCTGGAATGGGAAGTTGCAACCCACTCCAGTATTCTTGCCTGGGAAACCCCATGGAAAGAGGAGACGGGCATGCTGCAGTCCATGGGGTCACAAAGAGTCAGACACAACTTAGCGACCGAACAACCACCTAAGCAGCATATTGACCCAAGATCAGCTGAAGCCAGCTTGAAAGTGAAAGTGTTAGTCACTCAGTTGTGTCCAACTCTTTGTGACTCCATGGACTGTAGCCTGCCAGGCTCCTCTGTCCATGGGACTCTTCAGGCAAGAATACTGGAGCAGGTAGCCTTTCCCTTCTGCACAGTATCTTCCCAACTCAGGGATCAAACCCAGGTCTCCCGCATTGCTGGCGGATTCTTTACCATCTGAGCCGAAGCCAGCATAGAAAAAAACTAATCAAGAAAGACAGGATGATGTTCCGAAGCCCAGGAAAGCTATGACAATAGTGTGGCATCAAACGGGAGATCATATGAAGGGCGTCCGCGGTGCTCATCCATAAATTCCTAAATGGAATTCAGATCTAGAGTGCAAGACCACGTCGCTGGAGTCTTCATTCATCTTTCGAGTCTCTCCCACATGCCATACTGAAAATAAAATACAGCAAGACCATAACCCTTCAAAAGCTTATTGTCTAATATTTTTCCCTCGTGGTTAATGGTGATTCTCGGAGATTAGAACAGAAGAGGTTATAGGAAAAGGCAGGAGTGCAGACACATTGAGAAAACAATTTCTTCACAGCTGAGAGGCACAGCCAAGCAGCCCAGTTTGACTTAAGATACTGTTGCTGCTGCTGCTAAGTCACTTCAGTCGTGTCTGACTTTGTGTGACCCCATAGACGGCAGCCCACCAGGCTCCTCCATTCATGGGCTCTTATAGGCAAGAGTACTGGAGTGGGGTGCCATTGCCTTCTCCAGACTTAAGATACTAAAGAGCTGCAATCCCGGTGTGCCAGGGACCAACCCCTTCAGCCTCCAGGTGAAAAGTCGCCACTCTAAGAGTCAGAGACACAACTTGGAGACTGAAAAGCTACCAAACCTACCCACAAAATGTTACCATTTTCTGCATGCAATGACAAGAAAATCTTCGGAGAAAACTATGAGAGCTTGCAGATCACAGACCTGAGTTTAATCCAGTCAAGCTACTCTGACTCAGAGAACTCAGTCTTCTGGCTGCAGGTTATCAGCAGTCTAGAAAGGACTGGAGCCAGAACCTGAAATCATATGGGTTTGACTGAAAATACCTGGTACAATCCTGTGTCGCCAATGGTCGTCTGATTTACTGCTTTAGGTAGGCTGATCATTTTGTAGCCACAGTAATAACAGACCCCACTGGAGAAAGCCCCACATTTAAAAATGTGTTAAGTGTATGCTACATTTCAAATACATTATGGCACTAAACTATTTTTCCAGCAGTCATGTATGGAGGTGAAAGCTGGACTGTAAAGAAGGCTAAGCCTCTAAGAATTGACGCTTTTCAATTATGATGCTGGAGAAGACTCTTGAGAAGTCTCTTGGACAGCAAGGAGATCAAACCAGTCAATCCTAAAGGAAATAAACCCTGAAGAGTCATTGGAAAGAATGACACTGAAGTTGAAGCTCCAATACTTCGGCCACCTGATGCAAAGAGCTGACTTATTGGAAAAGACCCCAATGCTGTGAAAGATTGAGGGCAGGAGGAGAAGGGGACAACAGAGGATGAGATGGCGGGATGGGATCCCCAACTCAATGGACATGAGTTTGCGCAAGCTCCAGGAGGTGATAAAGAACAGGGAATCCTGGTGTGCTGCAGTCTGTGGGGTCACAAAGAGTCAGACACAACTTAGAGACTGAACAATGAACAACAACAACTAAATTATTTGTCTCTCTCTAAGAATGAATGCCAATGATCCAACAGTCCCACTGCTAGATATGTGCCTAAGAAAAATTAAATCATATATCTACACCAAAACTTGTACATGAATGGTGATAGCAGAACAATTCATAACAGTCCCAAACAAGGAAACAATATGAAGGTCTATCACATGGTTGATTTGAAAAAGAAAACGTGGAATGTCCGACATGTTGGGTGCTCAGTCGTGTTGAACTCTTTGCGACCCCATGGACTGTAGCTTGCCAGGTTCTTCTGTCCATGGAATTTTTCAGGCAAGAATACTGGAGTGGGTTACCATTTCCCATCCCAGGGGATCTTCCCAATCCAGGGGTCAAACCCGCATCTCCTGCATTGGCAGGGAGATGCTTTACCATAGGGTCATCTGGGATAGACACCCCAGCAGTGATGGTGGGGACCCCAAAAGAAACAAGAGAGCTCTTTGTATATGGAGCTTTTCATACGCTTAGGTTCCCCTTCTGCTGACATAAATGTGAAGCATTGGTAGATGAGTTACTAGTAAATAGAAAAGTAAAAGAGCTATACAAACCTAATCTGAACTTGACATTGTTGTTCAACAGTTTGAACCCAAAGCACATTTTTAGGTTGAAATGCACTGATTATCCAGATAGCTTGCTGCCACCTACATATTCACAAAACATCTAACTTTGCAATAAATTTAAATATCTTTCACTATTTATAATGAAAAATTACTATATAATTTATATTATCCATCATCAGAAATTACCTCCTCGTTTATATTACTGATATTCTATTACTTACTAATAGTATTAGTGGAAGCCTGGCTCCAAGCTGATTTCCCCAGTGTGTTGTGCACACCCTTGGACAACCCCCAGAGACCATACCCACGCTTCCTTCACCCAAACATATTCTAATAGAACTTCCTATTCTTTTCCCAGTGTGTTTCCAAAGTGAAAGCAATTCAGTCAGAGGGCTAAGGAGGGCTTTTCCAGGATTGCTCTTTCTCCAAAGAGGAGAATAAATGGAAGAAGCAATGGGCATAAATATTGGCTGGTGGCATCTGCAAATATTGGGTCCATGTACCTGGACATGTCACTTAAACCGTGTATACATAATGCTTAGAAGACTAAGAATCTAGTGCTCCATGTCAGCCAAAAAGAATATTTTCTGCCATATCCACCCTTGATTCTGAAACATGCTCCTCTGGGGTCTGAGAACTCTCCCAAGGACCACAGTTCGGTGAAGCCTCCGTGACCCAACACCCGCACGATGGCTCAAATGAATAGTCCCTGGTCCCCTTCTCAGCCTTTAAATATCAGTATCAGTCTCACCGGCTGCTCCACTGTCCCCACAGCAGGAGGGAACTGAGCGCTGTGATGGTCAAATTAGCGTTTCAGACCAGAAACCAGCTTTGTTTCCCCCTAATCACAATCCTCTATAAATCTCTAGCCAGCATATCTTCACAAATCAATTCCTGGACCACCAAGCAAGATTCTTCACCCATGGGGGGATTTTCAGGACAGGATCCACCCTGCACAAGAGTTTTTTGAAGAAATTCCAAGGACGAGGAGCCCAGGGTTGTTAGCTAAGCACAACTCAGCCCTAACACACAGCTGCTTCTTTTCCTGTAACCATTCCCTCTAGAACTCTGCCTCTGAGCAGGCCAGCACTGCCTTCAGCAGCCCTGATAAATTAAAGGCAGGCCTGCTCCAGTCCAAGTGGGCCCCACATATGGGCTGCCAGACAGTCCTCTGCGTTGGTCTACAGTGAGAAAACTCGTATCTTTATTTGCTGTAAACAACCCATGTGCTTAAAACATGGGCATACCTGGTGGCTCCCATGCAAACAATCTGCCTGCAATGTGAGAGACTGGGGTTCAGTCCCTAGGTTGGGAAGATCCCCTGGAGAAGGGAATGACAATCCACTCTAGTATTCTTGCCTGGAGAATACCATGGACAGAGGAGCCTGGTGAGCTACAGTGCATGGAGTGGCAGAGAGTCCAACATGACTGAGCAACTAACAAACACACACACACACACACACACACACACACACACACACACACACGAGCTCAGATGTCTCAATTCATTTCTTTTGACCCACTCTTCACTGAACGTCAAGACTCACGAAGAAGGAGCCACAGAACACCCCATATCTTACAATTAATAAATAAAGTGACTTTGCTCACAGCCAAGAACTAATTAGTTCCATGTAAACATACAGTCAGAGAACAGCAAAGGACTTTGATATCTTATCTCATATGTTGACACTTCTCTGGAATTTTTAGAAGTGGCATATTTCAACCTCACCCTCAGTTTCAGAAGAGATGTTACAACTTTATCTCCAATTCCACCATGAAAATTGAGTTATTCTACAGGTCTTTCCAACAACTTCTGGAATCAGACAGCTGTGAGTTTGAATTCATGCTAACTTCTAGCTTGAGAACTCCAGAAGTTTCCTAACCTTGGCCAACTTTCTTTTCTCATCTAAAACACTAGGGTCATTGAATTGTCATGGTTTGTGTGGGGAACAGATAAGCTCATGCTTTTAATGTTCCCAGAACATCAGGCATGTATTGATGGTCCACGTTAAATGCCCCTCTCTCCCTGCCCCAGTCACTGTTCTGGTTGAATCATTATTGGTTTTTCTCTTTTTCTTCCATTCATAAAGAAGGCTGAGCACTGGATAGTTGATGCTTTCGAATTGTGCTGCTGAAGAAGAGTCTTGAGAGTCTGCTGGACTGCAGGGAGATCAAACCAGTCAATCCAAAAGGAAGCCAATGTTAAATATTCATTGGAAGGACTGATGCTGAAGCTGAAGCTCCAACAGTCTGGCTACCTGATGCGAAAAACTGACTCCTTAGAAAAAGACCCTGATGCTGGGAAAGATTGAAGGCAAAATCAGAAGGGGGCAGCAGCAGATTAGATGGTTGGATGGCATCACTGACTCAATGGACATGAATTAGAGCAAACTCTGGAAATAGCGAAGGACAGGGAAGTCTGGCATGCTGCAGTCAATGGGGTCACAAAGAGTCAGACACAACTTAGTGACTGAACAACAACATTCTCAACATGGCTTAAACACCTCTGTCCCGACCCTCTGCACTTGATCCTGTGGACAGCCCTTGAGTATGGCTGGCAAGACACAACACTATCTTAGTCCAAACTACTGTCTCACCTTCCACCAGGCACCACACTTGATTTAGCATTCTTGAGATACTAGCATGTTCATACCTACACATCCCTTTCCCTCTTTATGCTTAGAACACTTTCTTCCAACCACAACTTTCCATCTACTACTCCTCCTATCCTGTGAAGACCGACTGCAGATGTATCTGCAAAAGTGTGGTGATTCACCCACTCTCACGCCCCACGAGAATGAGATCTTCCTTCAACCTTGCACTCAAAAGCCACTGCATATACCTTTTATCATTCTACTTGCAAAGGGATATAATTCTTCATGGATACCGCAACAGACCACAGGCAGAGATCGTCTTATTGGTAGACCTCTTTTTTTTTTTTTAAATCACAATAGAGAACTTAGGTACTAAACACTATGGAGACCCAGCCAATGTTCATGAGATAAATGAAGAGGTGCAGGCATGGCTGATAAGCCCAGCTTCTGGATCAGGCTTCCAGAGTTTCTGCCCCGTGCTGGCTGAGTGACTCTGGGCAAGTTACTCAACCTCTCTAAAGCTGAACTGCCTCATTATGAAATGTGGATATTAACTGTACTTTCCCCATGGGTTGCTGTGAAGATTATAATATTGAATTCTTTACATGCATCATCTCACACTGACTAGCATGCAATGATTAACACACATCTGCTGTCACATTGTAATGAAAACTGGAACACCTCATTTCAAGCCATATCATACTCTGTTGAAAAATGGGTCAATCTTTTTCACTGAGTGTTCCCTATCAGTGCTCAGAGGTTTAAGCCCTTGAAACAACTTAATAAAACAGAAGAGGATGAGAGAAAAGAGTAACAGAAACTTTACACACACAGCTCTCCTCTCTGCTATTGGAAACACAGTAAAAGTGATACAAGGCATTTACATCCAAGTTCTAAGACAGGTTCTGTGTCTTACTGTGAATCCTCCTTAGAAGACATATATATGGCCTTTATGTTAATTTCCTCAACCATGAAACCCAGGGTGGTCATATTTCCCTTAACCATGGTGATACATATTTCATTTAGCTGCCTGTCATGAGGTTAAACTAGGCAGGAACATCAAGATTTTTTTTTTTCCTTCTAATCAAAGTCATAAATATAAAGAAAGCTGAGCACTGAAGAATTGATGCTTTTGAACAGTGATATAGGAGAAGATTCTGGAGAGTCGCTTGGACTACAAGGAGATCAAAACAGTCAATCCTAAAGGAAATCAGATCTGTCTAAAATATTTGATAGAGAGAAAAGAGTGAAAAAGCTGGCTTAAAACTCAACATTCAAAAACAAAGATCATGGCATCTGGTCTCATCACTTCATGGCAAATAGATGGGCAAACAGTGGAAACAGTGACAGACTTTATTTTCTTGGGCTCCAATATCACTGAGGACAGTGACTGCAGCCATGAAATTAAAAGACGCTTGCTCCTTGGAAGAAAAGCTATGACCAACCTAGACAGCATGTTTAAAAGCAGAGTCATTAATTTGTCAACAAAGGTCCGTACAGTCAAAGCTATGGTTTTTCCAGCAGCCATGTATGGATGTGAGAGTTGGACCATAGAGAAAGCTCAGTGCCAAAGAACTGATGCTTTTGGACTGTGGTGTGGACAAGACTCTTGAGAGTCCCTTGGACTGCAAGGAGATCCAACCAGTTACTCCTAAAGGAAATCAACCCTGAATATTCATTGGAAAGACTGATGCTGAACTCCAATATTTTGGCCATCTGATGTGAAGAGCTGACTCATTGGAAAAGACCCTGATGCCGGGAAAGACTGAAGGCAGGAGGAGAAGGGAACGACGAAGGATGAGATGGTTGGATGGCATCAGTGACTCAGTGAACATGAGTTTGAGCCAGCTCTGGGAGATGGTGAAGGACAGGAAATCCTGGCGTGTTGCAGTCCATAGGGTCAAAAACAGTCAGATACGACTGAATTACTGAACAATAACAACTTATATATATATGAAAGTGAAAGTGTTAGTTGCTCAGTAGTATCTGATTCTTTGTGACCCCCATGGACTATAGCCCACCAGGCTCCTCTGTCCATGGGTTTCTCCACGTAAAAATAGTGTTTGTGTGTATATACTGTTTGTGTATATACTGTTTGTGTGTGTATATATATATATACTTGTGAGACTCTGTTTGCACACATCAGGAAACAAAGCAGGTTCTCAATGCCCTGTTTGCTGCGGCATTTTGGTCCCTTCAGAGAATTTGAGTAACACTTAGAAATGGCTTCACAGAGAAACAGTCTCACCAAAGTTCCAAGATTCTGCAGGAATCCCACATTGTGGGCCATCCTGTGTGCTCTCACAAAAATCTTCCCTATTATCCAGGGGCCATATGTATTTATATAATACATATAATACATATAATATATATATATATACATATGAGAAAAACAGGATTAAAATTGTAGGTTAGGTACCCATAACTTTCTAAAGTGAGTGACAAATCTCTAACCCAAAGGTAAACCATTTATAAGATTTAGTAATAGCTCGAAATCTCTAACACTATATCACTAGATTCCATATTTAATCAAATCATCTTGAAATGTGTATTTACAATGATGAGTGATTAGAAGTCTCCTCTGATAAAGGATCATTTCAGTGTCCCACTGGCACAAAATTTCAAGACAAATAATTTCCCCTTATTAGGAAGAAATCATGATTGGACTAACCTCTCATAGCTGGTTCTTGCGATCACAGAATGAAAATAACCACAAATGAATGAACAAACACCAAGGCCTTCCAGGTGGACCATCTCAGGTGACCTCTGACAGTTAACTCAGATAAGGGGTATTCTGGCATTCCAACCGTAAACCAACACGCAATGAGCTTGCTTCACCGTCTCCCTCTTTCCAACAGGTATAAGATTCCAAAAGGGATTATCCGGCCACCCAAAGAAAGGGTGAAAAGAAAGTAACTAGCTCTCGGGCATGTTTTTTCTCCCTGATTTAATAAGGAGCCATGTGTTTTGGATGCAACTTCTAGGGTTACAGAAGGCTAATCAAGATGTTCATTGTTTTATCCCACCCTGAATAAACAGGCCCGGGCAGCCAACTCAGGAACGTCCTTGGAGGCTCTGTTTGCGCACATCAGGAAGCAAAGCAGGTGTTCTCAATGCCCTGCTTGTTATGGCATTTCGGTCCCTTCAGAGAATTTAAGTGACACTTTAAAATGGCTTCATAGAGAAACAGTCTTGCCGTAGACCCAAGATTCTGCAGGAATCCCACATTGTGGACCATCCTGTGTGCTCTCACAAAAACTCTCCCTATTGTCCACGGGCCATGATGTCTCTAACTAATTTATACATTTGTCTCATTTATTCGACAGCACCTTTCTTAATTTTAAGCCATGGTGGTGGTGGTTTAGTCACTAACTCGGGTCCAACTCTTGCAACCCCATGGACATTGTAAGCCATATTAAAGGTGAGTTTCTGAAGGCCTAGGAAAGCATTCCTTCCAAACCTGGTCACCTTCCTTAACTCTCATTGAAGAGAATACTTTATTATGTAGAAACTCCAATGAGGTTCTAGTGGACAGACACAGTGAGAAGAATACAGTACTAGGAGCTGAGCAGACCTGAACCACACAGAACTACAGAGCTCTGTAAGCTCTCTAAGGTGAAATAAGGATACCCAGACCCACCTCACTGCGCAACTGCAAGCACAAAATGAGCTAGGATGTGCAAGAGGTTGCCAGGGTGCCTGGCGCCCAGCTAAGGGCCAGTAATCATGAATTCGTTTGCATGGCCTTTTACAAGGGGGGCTCTGAATATTCTAGATTCTCTTCCATACCGCCCATCACTCCTTGCTGCTGAACAGACCACCTGGGGGGCATGCAGACAGACAATGTGTATAGGAGGGGCCCCAATGCAGCTCCCGTAATCACACACTGCCTGCAACTTACACGCTCACATGACAAGCCAGCAGGAGACAGGAGCCCATGCATGCTCAGTCATGTCTGATTCTTTGCGACCCCATGGACCATAGCCCACCAGGCTCCTCTGTCCATGGAATTCACCAGGCAAGAATACTGGAGTGGGTTGCCATGCCCTTCTCCAGGGGCTCTTCCTAACCCAGAGATTGAACCCGGGTCTCCTGCATTGCAGGCAGATTCTTTATCATCTGAGTCACCAGAGGGGCCCACAGGAGCCAACAGGCCAGCAGAAATGACCGAA
Organism: Odocoileus virginianus; assembly: GCF_023699985.2. Classification (NCBI taxonomy): domain Eukaryota; kingdom Metazoa; phylum Chordata; class Mammalia; order Artiodactyla; family Cervidae; genus Odocoileus; species Odocoileus virginianus. The sequence goes on from NC_069687.1 coordinate 7,709,729, forward strand.
AATGGTGAGCTTCTGGGGTCTTTCTTTACTCATCAGGAAAAAAACAAGACTGAGTTTCTAATTCTCCATCAAGGAGCTAAGACATGTCCCTGGTTTAACTAGTCAGAGAAATGGATATGGGAAAAAGAATTTGTTAGAAATCAAACTCACAGAACACAGTTAAAATGACAGTCAAATCATCGCTGTCTCAAAGGGCATCACATGCCCAACAGCAGGAATGGTCCATATTGATACATCTTCCTGATGGCAATTGCTTCCTCAGCATTAAGTTTAGCAAAGTCATGGATATCTATTTATAATATCAAAAAGAGAGTACAACATGGGTTTTTAAAAGGTTGTCCAGTGAGAATAGTCTCATAAAGACTCTACCCTAGATTTATCAAAAATAAATATAATAATGAAGCCTCTAAAAGTAAGAAGCTAAAAATATTTCCTCAGATAAGAACAAAACTACCCTCAGTTGATGTTCAAATCCAGTGAGACTTTAAAGTACTTCTCTTTTGGGGGTAAAAGGAGAAACACTTAGTTTTTTTTCTAAGGAATTATAGATATAAAAAATAATATTTTGATTTATACAGATGCTTAAGGTATCAAATTTAAACATTAAATATGTGTTGGATATGTAGAGACTATATAGCAGTAAACTATATTTTGCAAACAATTCAAAGAACTTTACACAGTTTTAAGGAGCTTAAAATCAAATTTGGGGAGAATAAACATATACATAACTTGGCTACTAAGAATTGATTAAAAAAATCATTTGAAAAAGCATAAAGAAAATATTTATAGGGTTAACACTTAAACTGGAATTGTTCATATCTAGAGGACAGACAGACAAGATGTAAAGAAATTAGCCAAAGGGAAGAACATTTTTTGTGGTACACAGATTCCAAACAGGTCTTTAAGTAAAGATTAGGTATTCATTGTCATGAAATTTGGAAAATGGAAAAGAAGATATTCTAGAATGAAAAACATGGGTACGATCAGAGTTTTCAAAGAATAAACATTGCATTCCAGAGTTTCTTAATCTCAGTATTACTGGCATTTGGATGTGGGGTGGGGTTTTGGAGGTGCTGTCTGAGCACTGGAGGGTGTTTAGCAGTACTGCTGGCCTCTCTCTACCTAGGAGATGCCAGGAGCTCAAGATAATAAAAGTAAGAGTAAGAAAAGACATTACTTTTGGACTCTGTGGGAGAAGGCGAGGGTGGGATGTTTCGAGAGAACAGCATGCATATTATCTATAGTGAAACAGATCACCAGCCCAGGTGGGATGCATGAGACAAGTGCTCGGGCCTGGTGCACTGGGAAGACCCAGAGGAATCGGGTGGAGAGGGAGGTGGGAGGTGGGATCGGGATGGGGAATACATGAAACTCCATGGCTGATTCATGTCAATGTATGACAAAACCCACTGCAATGTTGTGAAGTAATTAGCCACCAACTAATAAAAATAAATGAAAAAAAAAAGAAAAGACATTACTTTGCTGACAAAGGTCTGTCTAGTCAAAGCATGGTTTTCACAGCAGTCATGTATGGATTTGAGAGTTGGTATATAAAGAAGGCTGAATGCCAAAGAATTGATGCTTTGGAATTGTGGTGTTGTAGAAGACTCTTGAGAGTCCCTTGGACTGCAAGGAGATCAAACCAGTCAATCCTGAAGGAAATCAACCCTGAATATTCATTGGAAAGACTGATGCTGAAACTGAAGCTCCAATACTTTGACCACCTGATGGGAAGAGCTGACTCATTAGGAAAGACCCTGATGCTGGGAGAGACGTGAAGGCAGGAGAAGGGAATGACAGGATGAGATGGTTGGATGACATCACAGACTCAATGGACATGAGTTTGAGCAAGCTCCGGGAGATAGTGAAGGGCAAGGAAGCCTGGAGTGCTGCAGTCCAAGGGGTCACAAACAGACACAACTGAGCGACTGAACAGCAAAAACAAGATAATAGTCTTGACAATCAAAATGTCTCTTACTATTGTTGTTGTTTAGTTGCTCAGTTGTGTCCAACTCTTTTGTGACCCCATGGACTCTAGCCTAACAGGCTCCTCTGTCCGTGGAAGTTTCTAGGCAAGAATAGTGGAGTGGTTTGCCATTTCCTTTTCAGGGGATCTTCCCAACCCAGGGATAGAACCTGTATCTCCTGCATTGGCAGGCAGATTCTTTATCACTGAGCCACCAGGGAAGCCCAAAGTAGCCCTAGATACTGAGAAACATCCCTGTTTGGGCAGGTGGGTGGGGGTGCAATTCACCCTCCCTCCCCCTGAGAATCACTGCTATATACAAAGTTATAATCTCAAAGAAGTTTCTGAGTTATGATAGAACAAAAGAACTAAACATAAAAAGGGAACATTTCAATCTTTTCTTCATACTTCAATTTTCTTGTCTACTTACTATGCCAATAGGATGCTGTAAATAGAATGCGCTACACGTATTAATCAAAACTGTTTCCTGTGTCCCTACAACACACAATTCCACCACAATGAAATGTGGGTTTCACAAAATAGTTACATAATGGAAGCCAGATAAATGTGCAGGTTACCACAGTAACAGGGATAGAACAGTTTGGTAAATGAAATGAATACTGTCAAAATTTGTAAGCAAAGCTGACATCAATTCCACTTCAAAAACATGAACAGAAGCTCTGAGTGTCCAAAGGAAGTGTGCTTTGATCCCTCGGCTACCTGACTGCTTTGGTTTTGGTCCGCAGATGGTAATGGAATTGCAAGTCAAGTGTGTGCCTGCAGAAGAGGCTCCAGACCTCCACAGGGGTCAGCCAGGAAGAAAAAGGATAAAGACAGTTTACTGACTCTCCCCCACTTTCTTCTCTTCTCTCTCTGCAGCTAAGCAGTGCTTTTGCCTTCCACAAGAGTCAACTGAGCCTTTCCTTAGCAGTTGGCATGGAACCTCCAGATGCTTTTAAGCTCTGGGTAGGGACAGCACCATGGTTACTTAAGATAAAGAGGAAAAGAGTCTTCTGTCCTATCCCACCACCATCACTACCACCTCCACCATCACCACCACCTCCACACCATCACTGCCATGACCACCAGCACCTCCACCACATCATCACCAGCACTGTTCCCATCACCAACAGCACCTCCATCACCACCATCACTGCCATCAGCACCACCACCACCACCATCACTACTACCAGTAACATCACCATCAACACCTCCACCACATCATCACCAGCACTGTCCCCACCACCAACACCTCCACCACCACCACTGCCATCACCACCACCAGTAACATCACCACCACCAACACCTCCACCACATCATCACCAGCACTGTCTCCATCACCAACAGCACCTCCATCACCACCACCACTGCCATCAGCACCACCACCACCACCACCACCACCAGTAACATCACCACCACCAACACCTCCACCACATCATCACCAGCACTGTCTCCATCACCAACAGCACATCCATCATCACCACCACTACCATCAGCACCACCACCACTGCCATCACTACTACCAGTAACATTACCATCAACAACACCTCCACCACCACCAACACCTCCACCACATCATCACCAGCACTGTCCCCATCACCAACAACACCTCCATCACCAACAACACCTCCATCACCACCACCACTGCCATCAGCACCACCACCACCACCATCACTACTACCAGTAACATCACCATCAACAACACCTCCACCACATCATCACCAGCACTGTCCCCACCACCAACACCTCCACCACCACCACTGCCATCACCACCACCAGTAACATCACCACCACCAATACCTCCACCATCACCTCCACCACATCATCACCAGCACTGTCCCCATCACCAACAACACCTCCATCACCACCACCATCACCACCACCACCAACACCTCCACCACATCATCACCAGCACTATCCCATCACCAATAACACCTCCATCACCACCACCACCGCCATCACCACCACCAGTAACATCACCATCAACAACACCTCCACCATCACCTCCACCACATCATCACCAGCACTGTCCCCATCACCAACAACACCTCCATCACCACCACCATCACCACCACCACCAACACCTCCACCACCACCACTGCCATCACCACCACCAACACCTCCACCACCACCATCACTGCCATCACCACCACCAGTAACATCACCATCAACAACACCTCCACCACCACCAACACCTCCACCACATCATCACCAGCACTGTCCCCACCACCAACAGCACTACCATCAGCACCACTACCACCACCATCACCACCACCACTGCCATCAGCACCACCACCACCACCACCGCACTGCCACCACCACCAACACCTCCACCACATCATCACCAGCACTATCCCATCACCAATAACACCTCCATCACCACCACCACCGCCATAACCACCACCAGTAACATCACCATCAACAACACCTCCACCACCAATAACACCTCCACCTAACCCACCTAACCATCACCATCACCACCGCCACCTCCACACCATCACTGCCACCAACACCAACACCTCCACCACATCATCACCAGCACTGTCCCCATCACCAACAACCACTATCTCCATCACCACCACCATCAACACCACCACCACCACCACCATCACTAACATCACCACCACCAGTAACATCACCACCACCAACACCTCCACCACCAATAACACCTCCACCTCACCATCACCACCACCATCAGCACCAGCACTACCACCATCATCACTACTACAACCATGATCACCACTCCAATTAGCTGGAAGGTATAATTTCTACAGCAAGGAATCCTATGACCCTGCATTGGGCTCCAGCACAAGCAACCCTCTTCTTGGACAGAAGCCCACTCAATTTTCCCAGCTTCCCACACTTCTTACCTACAGTAGACTCTTCCACGTCTAGAACCTCTACATTTCCAAAACTGGCTCCAGTTGTCCTCTTGACCTACAACATCCACCCTACACAAACGGTTAGCTTACCAACCTATGAAGCCAAGGTGAAAAGACACTGGACACAGAGAAATAGACTAAAAAACTGTTCCATGAATTACAGAAAATCTCCCCATGTTATGAAGCAAGTTTTCTAGTGGATGAGCATTCACTTATTTAACTCTTAAAAAGTGCTTAATAGATGTCAGGCACTGTTCTTAATATTTTAGTTATGATCTTGCCCCATAACAACTCAATGAAACCATGACTATCAGCATTATCTTCTTTTTAAATGAATAAACTTTATATTAATTCTACATATACTAATTATAACTAATATATTAACTCATATTCTTAAAACAGCTTTAGTTTCACAGCAAAATTGATAAAAAGACACAAGAATTTCCCTTACGCTCCCCAAGCTCACACGTGCACAGCCTTGCCTACCATCAGCATCCCCCACAAGAGTGAATTCACATCGACACTGTTATCACCAAAAGTTACTGTCATCTTTTCACAGGTGAGGAAATTGAGGCATTAAAAACATGCCTAAGGTAAATGGCAGAGCTGAGATGCAAACCCAGGAAGCAGTCTCTCTGGGGATTCTAAACCACTCCACTTTGGAGCCGCTCCAAATAAAGACAGTTCCAAGGCTAATTTTATGTCATACTTTTTGTCATGTGTATGTTTTTTCATCAGTTTGTAAGTTACGCTTCCTACATAAATGTCACAGGTCCATACAGAGCTGTAGAAACCTTTGGTCTGCTGATTTTCCATTTTTTTTCCTACCAACAGAACCCTACTTTCAAGAGATTCGACCCCACGCCACAGAGCACTCTGGAGAAAATCTGGGGTCAATCTAAACAGCTTAGAAACCACTGATTTTGCTTCAACCTTCTCTTTCCACAGATATGAAAACTGAGGCCCCTACAGGGAAAGTCTTGGCCAGAGAACTACAGAGCTAGCCAACAGCAGAGCTGAAACTGGAACATAGGTGTCCTGCTGCCAACCAGTCGCCCTTCAATTATCCCCAGGCACCCTGGCTAATCAACAGATCCATAAAAGTGCACTTTCTTATCAATCAGCTTGGAGACGTGACTACAGACACATGAAAACAATTCAGCAGAAAATGCAAAAGATAACCACTCACCCAAACATGTCGTCTTCTCTAAATCTTCAGGGTCAAGTATCCTAGTGAGAAATCTAAGCTGACCCTCTCATCTATTGGGGTCCAAAGCCCTTTGCAGACAAACCTGGGCCACCAAGTCACCAGCAGAGTTAGCCAGGGAGAAACTGTAACAAAGACTTTGGGGATCTGAGTTTATGGCTGAGCAACAACTAAAACCTAGGTCCTCTGTCCGTCTGTCCATCCACTGATATCCAGCGCACACTCCCAGCCCAAAGTTCTCCCACCCACTCCACACCTGGAAGGGTCCCTTACCTGAGTGAGGAGGAGACAGAGGCTCCTGGGCAACAGCCCGTAATTGATTTAAGGGTTGACCTTGAGACCTTCACATCTTAAACCTTTCCATGACTAAGTTCCTCCCCTGCAGAAAACTACTCCTCCCCCTTGCCCCGGAGGAGGTGTTAAGAAATGATCCAACACACCTGGCCACAGAGCAAAAGTGCCTCAGACAGAGGCCATCCAGGATGGCACCCATCCATCATTCATGCAGCTGCTCAGTCCAAAGTCTCCAGGTGGAAAAAAAAAAGACTTCCAGAAACACTGTGGTTTTAACAAATGAGTAAGACCTCCCCACTGCTCTGGGGTTTCATCCTGAGATGAAGTGTGATCCTACATGCTTTACTTAGGGGTTTTCTTTCCTATATGAGGCATGATGCAATCTTAATAAAAAAAAATGTTGTGTATCTTCCTATAAAAATAATAATAGAAGAAAAAACCTTTTAGCTCTTATTTTACTATGAAATTTTTTCATTTTTAGAAACTGTTCATTAAAAGTTAGTGTTAGAGGTTTTATTTTCCAGCCTCTTTCATTTGTTTTAATTAAAGAAAGGAAAGTGTGTAAATAAGAGATAAGCATCTACCTATACCTATAAGAGGACAAAAGAAATCATACAGTGCTGTCAGTCTATTTTTTAAGAAAGTAAAAAATAATAATAAGGAACTCCAGTAAGATATTAAGTTCTTACTAGAAATAGCCTATATGCAACTAATAAATATTTTTCTGATATTACATGGGCTCCAGAGCGGGAGGGCCTTTCTTTATTCACCTTTTCAAAGCATTTTGTTCCATTTGCCTGCAGCTATTTTAACGTCTGGTTTCCTAGGAAAGTCAGCTGCCAATCACACCAGGACGAAGATTTCCATTTCATTGGTCTTTAATCTTGCAAAGGATCCAGGCTACTCTTTTCACAGATTATAAATAAGTAAATAAAACAATCTGAAAGTAAGGAAAAAAATAAAAAGGCATACAAGCTGCTTACATTTCCACAATAGAGTGTTCTGTACCTACTCACTATGTTTATTCCAGAGTACAGCAAATGACAGTTTCCATCTGGACTTTTTTTTTTATTTTTTCCCTTCATAAAAGACATTTCTTGTTTCATCCTGTGATAATTTGAAAACAGTGTACACTGGGTAACCATAAATAAAAGAGCTCACAGCACCTCTCCAAAATTTATTCTCAAACTTCACGCATACTAAAGCTAGCTGTTCCAGCCCAGCCAAAGAAACAGTGTCAGAGAGCCACACACTGGAAGGGAAGGAATATAGTGGCATGTCTCTGGCATGTCCTCTGCCATGCTGCTGACTATCCTGTGGGGCTCTGGAGTTTAATCAGTCTTCTTAATTGGACACTTAGTTCAGCCTCTGGGTTAGAGCAGTCACTTAAGAGACGAATCTGTCATCCATTTGTACTCTGTGCCTTGTCTACGCCATAGTTAGTAAGTGTTGGTCACTCAGTCGTATCCAACTCTTAGTGATCCCAGGGACTGGGGCATGTCAGGCTCCTGTGTCCATGGAATTCTAAAGCCAAGAATACTGGAGTGGGTAGCCATTCCCTTCTCCATGGGATCTTCCACACCCAGGATCGAACCTGGGTTTCTGGCATTGCAGATGGATTCTTTACCATCTGAGCTACCTGGGAGGCACATGGGTATCCTCTGATATCATCCACGGCAGGAGCCAAGCATCTCCATCCCATATCCAACCAACAACAAGTAAAGCGAAAAGTGCAACCCTAGCAGCACCCTGATAAAAGTTCCCTGTCTCATATTTCAGTTCAGTTCAGTTCAGTTCAGTCACTCAGTCACATCGAAATCTTTGCGATCCCATGGACTTCAGCACGCCAGGCCTCCCTGTCCATCACCAACTCCCCGAGTTTACCCAAACTCCAGTCCATTGCGTCGGTGATGCCATCCAACCATCTCATCCTCTGTGGTCCCCTTCTCCTCCTGCCCTCAATCTTTCCCAGCATCAGGGTCTTTTCCAATGAGTCAGTCCTTCGCATCAGGTGGCCAACGTACTGGAGTTTCAGCTTCAGCATCAGTCGTCCCAATATTCAAGACTTATTTCCTTTAGAATGGATTTGTTGTATCTCCTTGCAGTCCAAGGGACTCTCAAGAGTCTTCTCCAACACCACAGTTCAAAAGCATCAGTTCTTTGGGGCTCAGCTTTCTTTATAGTCCAGCTCTCACATCCATACATGACTACTGGAAAAACCATAGCTTTGACTAGACAGAACTTTGTTGACAAAGTAATGTCTCTGCTTTTTAATATGCTGTCTAGGTTGGTCATAACTTTTCTTCCAAGGAGCAAGCATCTTCTAATTTCATGGTTGCAGTCACCGTCTGCAGTGATTTTGGAGCCCCAAAAAAATAAAGTCTCATGTTTACTAATCCCCAACTACAATAAACTGGGCACTCCCCTTAAGTCACCCACAGACTGATAGGCAAGTCACATCATTACCACATCCCACCCACTGCCAGAAAGATGGCTCATCCCCAACTCAGAGAACTAAACTGTGCCTCCAACTATCAGAAGAAAGGGACAGAGGAAGAATGAAATGAAATAATCTGGCACCCAGCAAATAGAAAGACTTACACTAAACATGCAACTATGATTAGAAAATGCTACAAATTATAACTTAAAGGAGAAAAGCTCAAATAATATTGCATGTGCCTATTCAGTTGCTCAATCATGTCTGATTGTTTGAGACCCCATGGACTGTAGCCCACCAGGCTCCTCTCTGTTCATGGGATTTCCCAGGCAAGAATGCTGGAGTAGGTTGCCACTTCCTACTCCAAGGGGTCTTCCCAACCCAGGGATCGAACCAGAGTCTTCTGCATCTCTTACATTAGTAGGCAGATTCTTTCCCAAGCGACACCTGGGAAGTCCTGTGACTAGAACTTTATTTAGAATGAGACACAGGGTCTTAGTTAAACCCCTGCAAGGCAGTCCCTGAAATTAAAAGACCATCTCCTTCAAGAAGGAAGTGTCCTATCCCAGTAAATATGGGGTGGAAATTCAATCTTGTCATGGATTGCTTTGTCCTTCTTTATTTCTGTTGCCTATTCCAATTAAGCTAGAGAACTATGTCTATGAAAATGTAATACAATCAGTCCACTCCCCAGATTATCCTATATGGGAATGACTTACCTTTGGAATGGCTACCTTGACAAAGAACATTCTTTAAACTTTCACATTAAGTGTCATATAAAGCGAGGAACTATGACCTGATTTTATCGATTCCTCTACCATGCTACTATTCCTCTAAAATGTTACTATCATTTTCAAAACTTAACAGTCCCCATTGTTAATATTTTTTCTGTATAAGGACATTTCATGACCAAAGCACAGTATTCATATACCCACCCATCCTTCCATCAGCAATCTCTGGTGTTTCATCCACAGTGTCTACTATCCCATATAACCCACCATGTGAAATACAGTGGAATTATTTGTGGCAGGAGGTAAAGTAAAATCTGCATCCCCAGCTAAGAGTCATGAGGTCAGGCAGCCAGGTGTTGGGCAACTCGGAGTCAGAACCAAAAAAACTTTGAGAATGACAGGCAACGCCTCCAGGAGAATGGTAAATAAAATTATCCAATGACAGGAGAGTGGGTAAAAAAGAACTCTTTTAAATCACTAACACAGTCCTCCAGGGAAGGAGAAGGGCATCATTTAAAAATATACCACCTATGAGAGCAAACGTAAAAGCACAGATGAGACTATGGAGGAGATTGGCTACATGTGTGCGTGCTAAGCCGCTTCAGTCACGTCTGACTCTTTTTGACCTTAGGGACTGTAGCCCGCCAGTCTCCTTTGTCCATGGGATTTCCCAGGCAAAAATACTGGAGTGGGTTGCCATTTCCTTCTCAGGGGATCTCCCTGACCCAGGGATTGAACCCGCGTCTCCCGCACTGGCAGGCAGATTCTTTACCACTGAGCCACCTGGGAAGCCCTACACTTTATTACTTCCCCTTTAAATGAATTAAGTAAAATTCATTTAAGACATCTAAGACATTAAGAGACAGCATCCCTAACTTTTTTTCCTATCTAGTAGCATCTGATACAAAATTATCATGTACTGTATTTTTTGTTTAACTAAAAGGATACCCAATTCTCTTGTCACTGTGAAATGAAAATTTATTACATAATTATTTTAGGAAAACACATATTATATAAACAAATAGACTTTATTATAAGCATATTTCATTGCAATAATATCTGAGACTTTAAAGAATACCACCGAACAGCATTAATTTAAATTTACAGTAAATGAAGCATAAAATATGGAAAACTCTTCTTAGTTGTGTTCAAGATCTCACAGCTCCCTGTGAGTAAGGAAAAATTACTTTCATCTAAAATGAGAGCTTTTCTCCCATTTTTGCTGCTTCCTAGACAATATATTCTGTTCAAATGAGCATAAAATAAAAAAGTCCCTCTGATTAGATTTGATAGTGTAAATTTACATTCAGTGCTCTAAGTATCATGAATTCTGCATAAATATTAAGATGGAAATATGTCCATTTTCAAAGGTTTATATGGCATTTTCTTGAATGATGCTTTTACAGTCTACTAATCATAGCACAAAAACGTTGGCCACATTCTTTTCTAGAAACTTTCACACGAATGATACAAAAAAGTCACACAGAAACCTTAGCAAAACCTTCCAATATACTGATGAGAAGAAAATACCCACCACAGGTATCATTCACAAGTGAAAGGAGAATATTTCCCAAAATCAGATCAAGGGTTTTTAAGTTAGAAGATCTCAGAATGAATCTACCTTCATGATTCTACACTAGGGAAATTAAAAACTCCATGCCTCAGTTTTATCTATTAAATGGGAATAAAACCCTCTACCATTCGGGCTTTTATGACTGACATTTATCATGACTGACAAAACATACAGAAAACTTCTACTACCATGCCTAACACATTGCAGGTCTTCTGTAAATACGAGATTTCATATAAAACTGTTTAATGAATGTTATACCATTTCAGATCACTAGAAATCACATGGTGTGTTGAGAAGCCTTCTGACAGATCTTCCAAGCATGTAACTACTCTGTTTAAATAAATTCAACAATTTGTTAAATAAGTACATAAAAACATAAACATCCAAGAACTGCTTACAACCAGTATTTACTTTTAAGATGCAGTTTTCAGAAAACTGTTTTCTTTAAGCAAAATTTCATTAAAGAAGGAAAAAAAAAACAAACAAACAGGTCTTTGGCCAGTATAGAAGCAGCTGCAAGGATCAAAAGAGCTTGATCACTCAGTGCCTAGGATTCCTCGATTGTAAGACGGAGCCCTCCCGCCTAGTAACGCAAAGATGATCACTGAACACAAACACCTGTAAGAAATACTGGGCCCTGGAGATGTAAAATGTCAGCCAGAGGAAGGAAGAGGAGTCTAAACACTCTCACACACATCAGAGGAGGAATACCAAAGAGAACTTAAAGGAGCTTACTTTAACTTGGTGCATGTGTTAGAAGATGAAAAATTAGCATTTCTTTTAACATTTCTTTAAAATCAGTATTTTTATAATTTTTTCATCCTCTTTTTTTATTCTTACAGTTGGCAAGGTGTCAAAAGGCAATACAGAGAAAAAGTGCTTCCAGATGCTGGGTCTAAGCAAATTGGGTGGAATTTTCCTTTAAATAAAATGGAAAATGTATGTCACAGAGGCCATGCTGAATACCTATCAAATCACAATGACCACTGCCTGCATCGTTATAAGGCACTCACTGCTTTATGGCTTCACTCTATCACAAAGAGTTTCCAAAATTTGCATGATTTTGTTCCCAAAATCTGTAGCACTGGGGTCAGCATCGGGTCTGTGATTTAGTGCAAAGACACAGACTGACATTTTCCATGACTAGACAATGCTCTTCTTGGTAACACGGTTGAAAAAATTGAGCAACAACAAAACAATAATAAATTTTTAAAAAATTTACATCCTTCCAAGACAGCTTTACCCTGTCCCCACTCAATAAAACCCATGGGTCTTAGGTGCTATTCAGTCACTCAGTCGTGTCCAACTCTGCGACCCCATGAACGTAGCACACCAGGCCTCCCTGTCCCCCACCATCTCCCGGAGCTTGCTCAAACCCATGTCCATTGAGTCAATAATGCCATCCAACCATCTCATCCTCTGCTGTCCCCTTCTCCTACCCTCAATCTTTCCCAGCATCAGGGTCTTTTCCAATGATTTGGCTCTTCACATCAGGTGGCCAAAGTACTGGAGCTTCAGCTTCAGCATCAGTCCATGGGTCTTAGTAGGGAAGTTGCTCAGTCATGTCCAATTCTTTGTGACCCCATGGACTGTAGCCTACCAGGCTCCTCCACCCATGGAATTTTCCAGGCAAGAGTACTGGAGTGGGTTGCCATTTCCTTCTCCAATGTGTCTTAGAGGTACCATGAAAAAATCTCACCTGATCTTTCCAGTTTTACATGTAACTCTGATCATTGTGTTATTTTGGAGAGTTGTCAGTTAAGACAAGGGAGGCAAATGACATGATGGTAAGAGGTCACCAGATCATAGATTAACTCTCAAAACTCTTAGGAAAAAACTCACTCTGAAGTAGTTCAAACTTCAGCCAGGGGGTTGAATTTTATTTGTTCTACCCTTTCACTCTAAAATCCATAAATGAGGGGAGAGAGCATTGAGATTTGTAGGTGAGAGCCATCAGGGAAGGTAGGGGTTTACTGTGGCCAACTTGGTCCACTCTAGCCCATTTGTGATCACTGGTAATTACAGGATAAGCCCTCAAGTCATTACTCATCGTAAGACTTGGCTCCACACTGCCCAGCAATGAGATCTAGGCAGCCCCCCCCAGAGTCCCCAGGGAGGGGAGACCAGACCCTGAAACCATGGGTCCTGCCTGCCTCCCTCCCACCGCAGGGCTGCCTCACCCATGCAATGGATGGAAGCTGTTGGCACAAGGTCAGGAAGCCTGTCAAAGGCAACATGAAAATCGCGGTGTATCAAGTCCAAGCCCTGGCCTTCACAGATGTATGGCTACACGAAGAAAACACACAGTGTTTTCAAGACTCATACTTGTCCTGTTTTTAATTTGAGAGAGTGCGTTCAGACCAATAGCTCCAAACAAAGGGCAATTTTAGTCCCTCTGCCTGGGAAGAGTGGGCCATGTCTGGAGACAATTTGGGCTGTCACATTCAGGGATGCTCCTGGCATATAGTGAACTGAAGCTGGGGATGCTGACTTATTTCCCATAATGTACGAGAAAGGCCCCCAAGAAAGAAACTATCTACCCCCAAATAGTGCCAAGATTGAGAAACTGCTCCCAGACCGGGGGAAAAAAAAACCTGCAATTTAGAGAGCATTATGCCCTGTAGGGAGAAAAGACCAGTACCAGACATAATGATCAACAACCCCTCACCCCGCCTTCAATGACTGTGATGAAAGCATTACCATTTGCTCACAGTTCCTGAACCAAGAGGAAAGTTCCTCATCCCCTCCATAGAACAACTATTCTCCATAGCTTACAAGCTGTCAGTTACAGACCTGGGAACTCAAAACCACAAGAACTTCTCTCAGCTGCTAAAATCAGAAGACCAGTCATTGGACAACTTTCTAATCTTTTGTATCCTATACAGGTCCTCTCTTTATTTTGCCATGTAAAAAATAAGAGGCAATTTATAGAAAGATTTCAACTCTCTGCTATATTAAAATGCTGCTGCTTTTACAATTTTACCCCAAAGAAGTTACACTAGAATAATAAAAATCCAGCTGGACACAATCCATGAGCAATTGTTTTTCAAAGAATACTTTGTTAACATCATAAACTTCAACTTCTAATCAAATATTTGAATCTACTGGACTGCATATGCAGATTGTACTTATCGATTCCTCTCCTGTACATCATCAGCTTTGTAAAAATATTTTTTCACCTCTCACATAAATCTACATTTATTTAAGTCCTGGATGGGATCTCAGTTTGTGCATTTTCTTCTCAAGTACCCATATCATTTGACCTCAGTTATTCCTTGGCACTACCTATAATCTGCTAAATAGGAACTGACAAATACTTTTCAAAGTTAAGGGGAACAAGGAGAATTGCAAAAGTTCAACCCATCTGACTCCATAACTGCATTCCTGTCTCTGGAGACATTTTTCTTCACTTCTGTAATGTATCTTTATCTCCACAGACCCTCAGATCCACACATCCTTTGCTTATCAGTCATTCTGTTAGATAACTTCATTTTAGCATTTATTAAATCCCTCCCATGTCAGTGGGCTAGGACTGCTATAAGCAAATTACCATAGAACGGGTGGGTTTGTTGTTTTGTTTTGTTTTATTTTTAAAGACTGGGTGGCTTAAGGAGTAAAGATCTATTTTCACAGTTTTGGAGGCTAGGAAATCCAAAACCAGGATGCTAGCAGATTTGGCGTCTGGCAAGAAGCCTCTTCCTGGTTCAGAGACCAGTGTTCTGCCGCACTCTCACACTCACAGTAGGAGAGGCAGATGGGGAAAGAAGCGGGAGGGGCAAGCAATCTCCTGAGGGCCCACCCTCACGATCCAATCACTTCTCAAGTGCCCCACTCCTGACATCATCACACTGGGGGTCAGACATCTAACCTTTGACCTTCAGAGGGACACCGCCACTCAGTCCATAACACCTCTTACATGAAAGATGCAGCAAATAAGGACACAGACTCCACTTCCAGGTTCTGTCTCAGTACGCAGGAGGAAATGGCAACCCACTCCAGCATTCTTGCCTGGAGGATTCCATGGACAGAGCGGCCTGGCGGGCTACAGTCCACCGGGTCACAGAGAGTCGGACACGACTGAGCCAATTTCACTTTGCCTCAGTAAGAGCAGCATTTGGCTTCAACCCACGATGATCACACACCCTCTTGTGACTCCAATCAAAGCACTGCTGTTTGCTCAAAATCCCTGGCACCCAACAAGGGCACTCTTTACTGTCTGCCGTGACACCTGCCCTCCCTGGATGAGAAATACTGAGAGCACACTAAATGGAAAGATCCTTAAGATAGGGAAGTCTGATATCCATGTCTTCATCCACAGAAAGTGATAAACTTGTCCTAACTATGCTCCTGATGTTGACAAGGATGAGTGACGGGGTTTATTCTGCTTGACCCTTCCTGTTGCAGAGAGCAGTTCAGGTGGCCAAGGAGCATCTCAACCATTTACGACAAAGGAAAGGAAAAACGGGTTCCCTAGAGGCTCAGCGGTAAAGAATCCCCCTGCAATGGGGAAACACAGATTTGATCCCTGGGTCAAGAAGATTCTCTGGAGAAGGAAATGGCAACCCACTCCAGGATTCTTGCCTGGAGAACCCCAAGGATTAGGTACAGTTAACCAGGAGTGATTTAAATTAGTCTTTATAAATGGCTGCATCATACCTGAGGCATTCTTATAATTTGATACATAATCTAAAATCTACCCATATATATTCAACATATAGTATTTATATGTTTGTATTTACAGTTTGTCAAGGGGAGGAGAGCACTGAAGAAAATGCTACTATAAACGCATTTACCCTATATGTATGCTTGTGCTTTTTACTCTTTCAAACATTCTATTTTATATGGGAATATAGCCAATTGATGTTTCCAACATCTGTTGGATCATAGAAAAAAGCAAGAGAATTCCAGAAAAAAAATCTACTTTGGCTTCATTGACTACACTAAATAAAGCCTTTGACTATGTAGATCACAACCAACTGTGGAATATTCTTAAGAGATCAGAAATACAGACCACCTTACCTGCCTCCTGTGAAACTTGTATGCAACTCAAAAAGCAACAGTTAGAACTAGACATGTAACAATGGACTGATTCCAAATTAGGAAAGGAGTCCTTTCAAGTATTTTCAAGGAGTACATCAAGGCTGTATATTGTCACCCTGCTTATTTAACTTCTATGCAGAGTACATCATGTGAAATGCTGGGCTGGATTAAGCACAAGCTGGAATCAAGATTGCCAGGAGAAATATCAATAATGTCAGATATGCAGATAACACCACCCTTATGGCAGAAAGCGAAGAGGAACTAAAGAGCCTCTTGATGAAGGTGAAAAAGGAAAGTGAAAAAGCTGGTGTAAAACTCAGCATTTAAAAAATGAAGATCATGGCATCTGATCCCATCACTTTCTGGCAAATAGATGGAGAAACAATGGAAACAGTGACAGAATTTATTTTCTGGGCTTTATTTATTTGGGCTCCCAAATCACTACAGATGGTGGCTACAGCCACAAAATTAAAAGATGCCTGCTCCTTGGAAGAAAAGCTATGAGGATCCTAGACAGTGTATTAAAAAGAAGAGACATTACTTGGCCAACAAAGTTCCATATCGTCAAAGCTATGGTTTTTCCAGTAGTCAGGTATGGATGTGAGAGTTGGACCAAAAAGAAGGCTGAATGCCGAACAATTGATGCTTTTGAACTGTGGTGTTGGAGGAGACTCTTGAGAGTTCCTTAGACTGCAAGGAGATCAAACCAGTGAATCCTAAAGGAAATCAATCCTGAATATTCATTAGAAGGACTAATGCTGACGCTCCAATACTTTGGCCACCTGATGCGAAGAACTGACTCATTTGAAAAGATCCTGATGCTGGGAAAGATTGAAGGCAGGAGGAGAAGGGGACAACAGAGGATGAGATGGTTGGATGGCATCACTGACTCGATGGACATGAGTTTGAGTAAGCTCTGGGAGTTGGTGATGGACAGGGAAGCTTGGTGTGCTGCAATCCATGGGGTCACAAAGAGTCAGACGTGACTGAGTGACTGAACAACAAAATAGCCAATTAACAATACTGTGATAAAGGTTTAGATGCACAGCAAAGTTTCAGGCGCACAGCAAAGTAACTCAGCCATACATATATATGCATCCATTCTCCCCCGAATCTTCTCCCATCCAGGCTGAAATCAGACAAAGAGAAATATTGTGTTTTTATTTTTATACTCTATATTCCCAGAAGTGGTAATGCTGGGTCAAAGAGTGCATATATTTTTAATAGGAAGTCAGACTGCTTTCCCCCAAATACAAGCAATTCACATTTTTTCCACCAGGAAGGGGTGAGAGTTCTCTTTCATTAGTGTCCTTACCATCAGCCGAGTTTTGTTTTCCTTTGAGAGTTGGAAGTGGATGGAACATTATGTCATCTACTTACTGGACAGCAGAAGTTATTCATATGTGAACTGTCTACTCATATCTTTGCCCATTTCCTTGTGGGCTGCTTGAATTTTTCTTATCAATATACAGCTACTTGTATATAGAGATACTAAACATAGGTCCATCATATGCATTACAAATATTGTCTGTATCTGATACTCAACTTGTTAGATTATCTACATTGTCTGTGGCACAGATTATTTTTTTAAATGGCAACCGAATTACATGCTAGTCTTTCCGCCGCCAAAAAACAAGAAGGAAATCAGCAGAAGATTCCCAGCCTGCCACTGCTAAAATTAAGATTCAAAAACCCTCTGAAACATAAACTTGGAAAGTATCCAGTATAAATAAAACTACATGCCCAAAAATGTATTCTTTACCCTTAGCACAAATGTCATTTTTCCCTTTCCCTGGCTGAGAAGAACGTGATTACCCACACAGTTGACAACGTGGCTGGTCCTTCCTGACCCCTGGGGTAGATGTTACTAAATGCAGCACTCTCTGTAACTCTTGAATCTGGATGGATTGTTTGGGACTTTTCAGCTACGAATACTACTCTGTGCTGTGCAAAGTGGATTTTTTTTTTAACCAGAATATATACATGATATGCTTAGTTGAGAAACTGTCTCTAGAATCAGGAAGCTCAAAATTGTTAGGTGGTAAAGAGTGAGAAAACTACATTTATCATTTTACCTGATTCTCGTGAGCATCTTTCAGTGTTGTTGGGGTTTGGAATCTTGTCCAAATTTTATCAGACCAACACTTGTATCAGCATTAAAGATGCTATGGAGTTTTTCTCATCCCCCCAAAATGGTGCAATAAAACAAGTCTTGAAAAGGATAATGGGATCGCCTTTCACCTCAGTAACCTAATGTGACAGCCTAGATCCACTGTAAAATGATAATATAATTCCAAGTGATGTGATCTCTGAGTCTCAGTCTTCCAGTAATCATTCAAAGCCCTGATCAGTCCAGGCAAGTCCCAATTTCATATTATACTGTCCTCAGCGAGCTTCATCTACATCAGCCATTTAAGAAGAAACACTTATAAGTCAGATCAAGACAAATATTGTCTGATATCACTCACATGTGGAATCTAAAAATTACAACCAACTAGTGAATAACGCAAAAAGCAGCAGACTTAGACATAGAGAATAAACTAGCGGTTACTGGTGGGGAATGGTGGGGGACGGGGCAATACCAGGGGTAGGGATTTAAACACGGGTTATTATGGGATCATATGCTATGATGTGTACAAAGCTTTTGAAAACTGTGAAGCACTGTAGAACTTTTTAAAATAAAAATAAATTGTAGAAAGGGAAGTCACATAACTTTAAAATTCAGACTAGTTGAAACTGAGGGTGCTCCAGGTTGACTAATAACCCCCAGACTGACTTCTTCAAACAGCATTCTTTATAGACATGAGCCTCAATCTCTAGAAATAAAGGTGGATTTTTAAAATGAGATATATATTTACACCATGGAGTCAATTGATAATAACAATACCATATTGTAAGTTTAAATTTGCTAAGAGGGTTGATCTTAGGGTAAGCGTTTTACCAAAATAATTGGGAAGGACATATACACACTACTACAGATAAAACAGACGACTGATAAGGACCCACTGTACAGAATGAAATTCTACTCAAGATTCTGCAATGACCTATAAGGGAAAGGAATCTAAAAGAGTATAGATATACACATATGCATAACTGATTCACTTTGCTGAATACCTGAAACTAACACGACACTGTAACTCAACTATACTCCAATAAAAAATTATTTTTAAAAAATAAGAAGAAAAAAGTAAGACAAGAGGAAATTTCAAGCGCTGACAGTCTTGATGGCAATGACGGTTTCACAGGTGTATTCTTATCCCCAAATTCATTGAGATCTATGCACTAAGTATGTATAGCTTCTTACATACCTCAATAAATAAATTACATACCTCAATAAATCTTACCTCAATAAAGTTTTTCCTTAAAAAAAAATAAGATCTTCTGGATGATTTATAAACCACTTTCTATGTTGGCATTTTACCAATGAAATGACTCACTGGGGAAAAAAATGACATTCTTTAGTTCAGCTCATCAGTTTTAACAAGTGCTTTTAACAAGTGCCTTACAAATTATGTGTGTCCTTTTCACAAGTCTCTCTACAGATTCTAGATGCTCAAACTCATTACTTTCCAACATACAGCCCTGTATCCTGGCTTAAAGCAGAATACAACTGTCTCAGGGAATCTTAATGGCTGGTGCTGAATCTAATTTTCAGTTACTAGGAGAAATGAGAGTCCTCAACTTTACATTAATTGGCCAAATGCACTTCTCCTTGATAGAAATCAAGTTCTAGACCATTGATAAAATTCTGGTGACATCCTGAGCTTTATATCTCTGATCCTTTTATAAAAGCTATTAACAATGCAAGTGGGGTTAACTAGAATGCTTGCAGGGAATCAAACACTGAGTGGCTCTCTGGCCTGCATCATAGTCTGATACATTATAATTAATAGCGTGTCACAGAGTTTCTTACCCAGCACATTGCAAACATTCATAGAGATTCATTCAATCAACAAGTATGCAGCACTGACATTGAGAATGTGAAATGTATTGGCAGAAACATTCCCCAGGCCTCTTAAATACTGAACTTTCACTAGCTCAAGGTTCCTGGAAAAAATATGTAATTATAGTAATTAAATGAACCCAGTGAGGGAAGAGGAAACAGCAGTGCAAAATTTTAATGCCAGAAAGTAGCATGTCGGTAACAAAGAAAACTGACTGACTCTTGTGACCCCATGGACAGTAGCCTGCCAGGTTCCTCTGTCCATAGGATTCTCCAGGCAAGAATACTGGAGTGGGTTGCCATTTCCTTCTCCAGGGCATCTTCCCAACCCAGGAACTGAATCCAGGTCTCCTGCATTGCAGGCAGATTCTTTGCCAACCGAGCTACGGGGGAATCCCATATTGTCCATGGAATTCCCCAGACCAGAATCCTGGAGTGGGTAGCCATTCCCTTCTCCAGAGGATCTTCCCAACCCAGGGATTGAACCTAGGTCTGCTGCATCACAAGTGGATTCTTTACCAGCTGAGCCATAAGGGGAGCCCAAGAAAACTGGGTGAATTGTTTAAAATGCACTTCATACGTTGCCCAGTGCCTTGTAAGATGCAACTGGGAAAAGACCGCTTTTGAGAAACAGTGGGTTAACTGAAACAGTAGAACTGATGATTGAAAGAAAAAAGCAAAATGAATGCTGAAAATAAATCATATTGCTTCACATACAGTCATCCCTCACACCCCCAGTTTCTGCATCTGCAACTCAGCCAACCACAGATCAACCTGGAGAAACAAAGGACTGACTACTGTACTCCACCACTTAATATACAGTAAGTCCCCTACATATGAATGAATTCCATTCCAAGAGCGAGTTCGTAAGTCCAATTTTTTCATAAGTTCAACAAAGTTAGCCTAGGTACCCAACTAACATAACTGGCTATACAGTACTGTACTACAATAGGCTTATAATGCTTTTCACATGAATGATGCATTAAAAAACAAACACACAAAAAAAAGAAAACATTTTTAATCTTACAGTACAGTGCCCCGAAAATTACGCCAGACATATGAAATAACTTACATGATTGGCCAAACAATGTATTTGAAAGTTCAGAACTTAAAGGTTTGCATGTCAGGGACTTACTGAAAAGAACCTGAGCGTCCTTGGATTTTGGTCTCCAGGAGGTCCCAGAACCAATCCCTTGCAGAGGCGGAAGGAATACAGTATTTCATCGTAAGAATATGACCCCATTTCCCATAACCAGAATGGCATTTTCTATCACAACAGTGGAGAAGTTTTCTGCTAACAAGTTGAATGAGGGATTCCCAGGTGGCTCAGTGGTAAAGAATCTTTTTGCCAATGTAGAAGACACAGGAGACGCAGGTTCGATTCCTGGGTGGAGAAGATCCCTTGGGGAAGGAAATGGAAACCCACTCCAGGATTCTTGCCTGGAAAATTTCACAGACAAGGGAGCCTGGCAGGCAAAAGTCCATGAGGTCGCAAAGAGAGGGATGTGGCTGAGCATGCACACATACACAAACCATATGTTGAATGAAATCCCTCAAGGCAAGAATTACCTTTGGGACTTCTTGTCACTTTTTCCATCACTTCTGAAATATCAAAGCACTACTATATCAAGCAGAATGTTATGAAGCACTCTCCAACAGATGCTCACACCCTCCTCAAACATCCCAGCACCCACAGTCATGCCCAAGCGGCTCTCCTCCTCTCTCTGGTCTCTCCTAGGGGAGAGTCCTTGGACTTCACTATCAAATACAGAGGTGACTCTGAAACACTGATCTTTAGCCCCAGGCATTCCCAAACATCCAGACTCACAGACATGACTGCTTATTCTCTCCAACTGAGTGAGAAATCAAAGGCTTCAGCTCAAAATGTACATGGTCCTAGGAGACTTCTTGCTTTTTCTTCTAAAACCTGCACTTCAGCAGAATTTCTGTCTCACTAAACGGTCTATCCACCAATTCATTCAAGCCCAAAGCTAAATAGGACTCTTATTTTTTTTCTCCCTCTCTCCCCTAGTGCCCAAGCCATCAGAGGCTATCACTCACCTTGCTTCTAAAAATATGCCAAATCCATTCAGCTTCCTCCACCTCCACCAACACCCTAGTCAGTACCACCATCATGCCTTGTCTGGTCACCTGTGATGACCTTCTAGCTGGTCTTCCTCCTTCCCCTCTTGCTATTTTATGATCCATTTCCCCAATGGCAACAATGAAAATTTAAATGACATTTTAAAAATACAAAGAAATCCTGTTTCAGCATTGTTTCACTGTTGAAACAGTGAAAGCACTGTTTCAGCAAAGGCTTTCCAATGCCCATTATAAATAACCAGGTTTCCTGACCTGTCTTACAGAGACCTACACACTCTAACTCTCGCCCACCTCTTGATCTGAATTCACATCACTCTCCCCTTCCACACTATACACACACAAGTGCCCAAAGTTGCCCCCTCTTTACTGCCTACCACATGACCCTCTCTGGATGCTCTGCATAGTACTTACCACTATATGTTATTTTTTTATTTGTTGTTGTTCAGTCACTAAGTCGTGTCTGACTCATCAAAACCCCATGAACAGAAGCATGCCAGGCTTCCCTGTCCTTCACTATCTCCTGGAGTATGCTCAAGTTCATGTCCCTTGAGTCGATGATGCTATCCAACCATCTCATCCTCTGCCAGCCACTTCTCCAATTGCCTTCATTCTTCCTCAGCATCAGGATCTCTTCCAATGAGTTGGCTCTTCGCATCAGGTGTGATGCAATAATTGTTCATAATCTAACTCTCTCCTAAAACATCTGCTTCATGAGAACGGGGAGCCTTCCTGTTTGTCAGTATATTTCTAATACTAAGAGACTCCTACTCTGTATGTACTCAATAAATATCTGTTTAGAGACAGGGCACAGCCGGACACAGGTTATCTCTTCCCTGTCACTTTCCTCACAATTTTCAAGAAAAGTGGTGAGCCTGTTACAACGATAACAGAAACACAATTTCTAATCTGACATTAATCGGGATGCCCGCTAGTCCTTGATGACCCGCGTGTAGAGGAAGAGATGCTTCAGAGGCACCATGTGTTTATACAGATGTTCGTCCATGAGGGAATTTTGTTTGAGATTAACCACTAGTCATGTGTTTTCTGCAAGGAAATTACACACAGAGTGGGTTCCAACCCTCAACATACTTGCTGGCTCAGGGAAATAAAACCAAGACACTGTTTGCAGAAACCTATAGCTGCATTATTTTGCAATAACATTTAGGATAGGGAATGTTCTGCCCTGGAGTCCCCTTGGTGATCTTTAGAAGACAAAGGGGGTGACACACATCCTGAATCTTAATTCAGAAGTTATATATCATCCGCTGAAGTTGGCATGCAGGTAAACTCTGAATTATGCTGGCAAATTTCTTAACTATCCATGTTTTGGTTTACTCATCACTAAACGGGATAATGTTAAAACCTGCTTTGTATGGTTGCTAAGAAGATAAAATGATATAAATAAAGCAGTTATACCAGCGCCTGGGATGTAGGGTGTGCTCAAGTAACTTGAGCCGCTGATATGAATTATTACTAAGCTGTTATTATCAATGGTTTATAAAATGTTCCAAAAGAAGAAATGTTGAACAACCTGTATCAAAAGTCTATTATCATTGCCATATTACAAGGGGCTGTTTAATGACTTCCGCTGGTGAACAGACCCAATTCCTTCAGACCCAAACATACAAGCAGGTGGAGGTGACCCAGAATATTTACATTCCTCGCTTTCAACATGCAGAGATCTGACCTGCACTCAGATAAAAAGAAGAACCTATTCTAAATCAAGAACATATTCACAAACCACATACCAGTGCTTAGAAATATTAGTTGTAGGTATACCTGACCAGCCAGAATTTGCTTAAGAAAACAAAAAAAGTCAAGTGTGAGTCACACAGTCATGTCCGACTCTTTGCAGTGACTCTGTAAATCCTCTTCCATAAAGACATAACTTGAACCAAAAAATAACTCAAGCTTAGAATATATATAACACCTAACATTATAATCACAGAACAAAAGTCAGACGACCACAATTCATTTTTCTTATTGCTATTATTATGGCATCCCAGAAAAAAAATTTCTAAGAACTTGACAAAACCCTTATTACATCTGGATTATGGACTAATCTGAGAAGAGCATCAGTCAGTTCAGTTGCCCAGTCGTGTCTGACTCTTTGCAACCCCGTGGACTGCACCATGCCAGGTTTCCCTGTCCATCACCAACTCTTGGAGTTTGCTCAAACTCATGTCCATCAAGTCAGTGACACAGCAGCACAAAAAATAGAAAGTCGCAAGAAATGTGATCAGCTCCTAGAACTATGGCAGTGGAATGATCAAGCTAGCATACCACAGCTTATCACATTTATCAGGGGAAATAAAAACAAAAGAAAAAAGGCATACTTAGTTGGGATTTAGTTAGATTTACCTACTAGTTAGATTTGCTTCACTGAAGATATTTCAAAATAAGCATTTATATGGGTAACACGTGGCCACTCATTACTTCACTGATGTTCCTTCATCTTTGGGTCCTACTGTGTGCCTGGCCTGGGGATGCATCCTACTGCTGCTCATAGCTAACTTGCATCTGTGTTCAGGGATGAGTGATAAAATTGGTGGCCAGCTGTCTGCACCTTCCAGTGAAAAGCATTTTTGTGTATATGTGTGTGTAGGGCTCCCCTGGTGCCTCAGTGGGAAATCCACCTGCAATTCAGGAGACACAGGTTTGATTCCTGGGTCAGGAAGATCCCCTGGAGAAGGAAATGGCAACCCACTCCAGTATTCTTAGCTGGGCAATCCCATGGACAGAGGAGCCTGGCAGGCTACAGTCCATGGGGTGGCAAAGAGTCAGACACGACTTAGTGACTAAACAACAGCAACAACAATGTATATGTACATACTTGTAGCCCCAAGTCAATGAAAGAGTATTTATCTAAAAGGCACTTCATAATTGTGGATCATTCAGTAGATATCAATCGATTTACCAGAAACTCATAATTAAGCCACAAAGCTGGGCTTTAGTACACTGTTTTATTTTTTCAATATTTATTTTTATTTACTTATTTGGCTGCACCAGGTCTTAGCTGAGGCATACGGTATATGTTCCCTGATCAGGGATAGAAACCAGGCCCCCTACTTTGGGAGCATGGAGCCTTAAGGCCCCTGGACCACCAGGAAAGTCCATTTAATACTCTGTTTTGGTGACACTTATTTCATTGACTACTCCTGCTTAAGTTACCTTCATGAGCTCAGTGCTAGAGCTATCTCTGTCTATACGTATATTTAGGTTTCTTTCATCTGTATCTACAAACCTATATATCTATGAATGGTGGTGGTGGTAGTGAGGTTTAGCTGCTAAGTTGTGTCCGACTCTTTGTGATCCCATGGACTGCAGCCTGCCAGGCTCCTCTGTTCATGGGATTTTCCAGGCAAGAGTACTGGATGGTGGCCATTTCCTCCTCTGGGGGATTTCCCAACCCAGGGATTGAACCCACGCCTACTTCATGGGCAGGCAGATTCTTTACCGCTGAGCCACCAGAGAAGCCCCCATATATCTATGAACATATCTATCTCTCTATCCTTCTATCTATAGACAGACTACTGAACTGACTCAGGTTTACGCTCCCAGGATGGCGGGGACTCTGTGAGGCTCCCAGTCCCTCTGTGAGGCTCCCAGCCCCTCTGTGAGGCTCCCAGCCCCTCCGTGAAAGACTCTGTGAGGCTCCCAGCCCCTCCGTGAGGGACTCTGAGGCTCCCAGTCCCTCTGTGAGGCTCCCAGCCCCTCCGTGAGGGACTCTGAGGCTCCCAGCCCCTCCGTGAGGGACTCTGTGAGGCTCCCAGCCCCTCTGTGAGGCTCCCAGCCCCTCCGTGAGAGACTCTGTGAGGCTCCCAGCCCCTCCGTGAGGGACTCTGAGGCTCCCAGTCCCTCTGTGAGGCTCCCAGCCCCTCCGTGAGGCTCCCAGCCCCTCCGTGAGGGACTCTGAGGCTCCCAGTCCCTCTGTGAGGCTCCCAGCCCCTCTGTGAGGGACTCTGAGGCTCCCAGCCCCTCCGTGAGGGACTCTGAGGCTCCCAGCCCCTCTGTGAGGCTCCCAGTCCCTCCGTGAGGGACTCTGTGAGGCTCCCAGCCCCTCTGTGAGGCTCCCAGCCCCTCCGTGAGGGACTCTGAGGCTCCCAGTCCCTCTGTGAGGCACACCGGGGCTGTTTTTGGAGCATGTGCACCCCTGGTAACTACTTCACAGGAAACACAACTTGAGGGTACTGAGCTTGGCTCAGCCATGTTGCACAGTGCCATTTTTACATTTAATGATATGTACTCCTTGAAGATGAAACTGATGAGATTCCAATGTGACCTTGACAGTGGGTCCAAATACTCTGCATTAGAAATGTTAAAGGAAGGCAGGAACTGCCTTCTGATCTTACAGTGTGGTCACGGATGTGCTAACGGACTACTGTCGACGCCCCTTTCGGGTAAGCTCACAGCTCATAGACCACCGTGAGGGAGAAACACGCTTAGGGAGGACCGGGCACTCTTTCCTCTCTAAGAGGCACTGTGAATGAGGTGCCCTAATATAGAAACAGCAAAAATTATTTGGGGAAACGGTAAACGGCCACAGCTGGACAATATGGGGACAATCTATAATATGGCTATAGCAAATCTATTTAATTATTGTAAAATCATGAAATAAATGTCTTAAATCAGAGTATGACCAGAAGGCCAGAGGAGCACACCATTATCACACTCTTAAGGACTATTAAGTAAATCATGTTTTAAAAAATTTCAATCAGAATCACTTTACTAAATAACGTGCACATATTCAGTGCTCATTGTGTGTTAAGGATTGGGAAAATGAATACAATCAATTCAAGGGCTTCCTGGTCTGAAAAGGAAAGGACTACATGTCTTCAGGGAACAGTATAATGAGTCCAGCTTTAAACTGCCATTGTGGGGACACGCCTAGGAATGTGGAGGTGCAGCATCACTTATCTGGCTATGAATAGGGATAATAAGGCTCTGTAAAAGGGGTGACATGTGAACTGAGACTTGATGAACATGTACCCACCTGCTGGACAATATGGGAAAAACTACACCAAATACACTAAACTTTGGTTGGGTACAGAGGTTGAATAAGCCCATTCCTTCCTCTTGCAGACAATCTCATGTACCTCTAGTTCTGTGTCCAAACTAAAATTAGGTTTTTCTGAGCTAGTTTTCAAAATCATCCATCCATCCAACAAATAATTATTGACAGCTTTTATGTCTCAGGTTGTTCTCTATGCCTGAAGATGGAGCAGTGATCAAAATAGGCAAAAAATCCCTGACCTTGTGGAGCTTACATTTTGGGGAGAGCAGAAATGATACAAACGGTGGGGATAGTCAGGGGAGACGGGAAGGTCAAGGCACTGCACCCTGCAAGACTCCAGTGGCTGTAGGACAGGGAGTCGAGCAGTTGAGGTAAATGGCCAGAGATATGGGAGCCACTCCAGAGAACGGCGATGTCCTAAAACCAGATGGAGCAAGTGCTTCAAGGAGCTGAGAGGGACGGATTACACTGTAGGAATGCTGCTGACCCTGACTGGTAGTGGTGATGCTGACACCATCAACCCCTGGACTCGGCAACATGGTGGCGACAGGTAATCTTTTTTTTTCCCCATTTATTTTTATTAGTTGGACGCTAATTACTTTACAATATTGTAGTGGTTTTTGCCATACATTGACATGAATCAGCCATGGAGTTACATGTGTTCCCCATCCTGATTCCCCCTCCCACCTCCCTCCCCACCCCATCCCTCTGGGTCATCCCAGTGCACCAGCCCCGAGTACCTGTCTCATGCATCCAACCTGGACTGGCGATCTGTTTCACACTTGATAATATACATGTTTCAATGCTATTCTCTCAGATCATCCCACCCTCACCTTCTCCCATTAAGACAGGTAATCTTAAAGAGGCAGGACTGATGAAAGGACTCAGTGGTCCAAGTGGGTTCAAAAGGAAGTGGAAACACAGGAATTTAGGATAATAAATACAAACAAATGCTTTCAAGCAATTTCTCTGTAAAGAGAAGAAGAGAATGGGCTCATAGTTGGAGAGGAAATTCAGATCAACAGGTCACTTTTTTTTTTAAATTGTAGATGTTTGCCTTCCTATTGGAAAGATCTAGCAGAGAGGGGAAAATAAAAACTGATGATGCAGGAAAGAAAGGAGAAAACTGTTTAAGTACTGTCTTAGAGTAGGAGAGAAGCAATGGGATATTCATGCCCAAGTTGGAGTCTTGGTGTCAAGAAGAATTGATCGGAGTGGCCAACGGGTGGGACGTGTGATTGGCCAAGTTGGGCAGGTGCCTCACCTTCAAATCATCACTGTAGCAAGGAGGTTACTTTCTGGGGAAGCAGGAAGAACCATTCTCAAAGGTACATGACCACTGAGCTGCGAGCAAGGCAGCTATCTCCCGCCCCCTACCAAAAAAAAAAAAAAAATTCCGAACAAGGATAAACAGCTTGGACACACTCACCTAATTCCTCAGCACTGGAAATAGAAGATCTGTTCACTATTTTTAGACACTATTATATGAAAACATGATGGTATTTACTTCCCAGAATCTACTGACCATCTTTCCAACCTTGGCTTTGGTTTAACCAAGAGTGGTTACTGCCCAAGTTTGAGGCAAAAGCAAACAAAACAAAATGACTCTGCTCCCTTTGTGGCCTGGGAGGCTAAAAGAGACAGAAACACACAGGCAAGCCACATGAAAGGCTCCAGTGGAGAAAACATGAGCTGATGAGCTTTGCGACCCTGCAACTATGGAAGCCTCTCCAGTGCTGTGATCTGCAGACCACAAGCAGGAAAACCTCAAGTCCATGAAATCCAAAAATCCAAACACAAAGTCCTTTTTATGCCCTTAGGAGAGTTCTGCCAGAGAAGATCTCACACACAGTTTAATCAAGGGGCAGTGTACTCACAGGCACATGTAAACCTTCAAACCCAAGCAATTAACCCCACACACAGATATCTGCCCCTCTAATGGGTACCTGGGAATGATCAGCACATATGGGGCATTCCCAGGGAGAAAAGGATTCTGAACTTCATCACACATCTGTGACTCACAAATATTTATAGTAGTCAAAGAGCCGGGACAATAACATACATGCAGAAACTCACCCAGACAAACAAGTTTCAAAGGCTGAAACCCCAACAAAGAAGACAGCAGGAGAGAAAGCAAGGTCTCCCCATTCTGAGGCCTTGGATTGTGAACAATGGAAGCACACAGCTCTGCTCTCAGTGAACCTGGCTCATGTGGGTTGAGATACACATGACAAAACAGATCAGAACTGCATGGGGCCTTTCCAGATTGCTGCCTGGACAATGGGGCAAGAATAAAAAGATGTGGAGACCACAGCTTTACTATTCCAGACATTATTGAGACTGACAGGCTAAATCTTGATCCCCAAAGGCAACCACTCAGCATGTTTAAACAAGGGATGCACCTTGTGTCAATAACATACATAGAGATGCACTGCAAATATCATAAAATAGAATTCCTACCATTACAGCAGCACCAACAGAAACACTGACAGCAGAACAAAGAATTTACCAGCCAAGAAATGTAGAAAATAAGGGAACGTGTAGACTTGAACTGCGGTTCAATGTTTCCAGAGCCAGGCTCAACTGCATCTTCAAACCAGAAATATAGCCAATTCTTTCTCTTTTGGAACTTACAAAATGATAAAACCATCCTTGTAAGCCCATGATAATTAACAATTAATTAATATTTTAGGTGAGTACTCTAAACTCAACAAGCGAAGACATAAACCAATATACACGAGATTCCACCAGTCCCACCTTGGTATTTCAGACACACCACAGACTATTTTGGTGAAAATCAAAAGTTACATACAGAAATGAAACAAAGGGAAAAACACTAACATATGACTTAATAATGCTCAACATAATGAGTTAAGTTCTACTGAATAAAAAGATATGAAATACAGCTGTTAAAAAAATAGATAAAATGCCAAAGTTAACCTTCCCCTAGCTAAAAGAGGAAAGTTGAAGAGTGAAAGAATTCCAGTTGTCTGGCTATAAACCTGATCTCTATTTGTAGGATGAAGCAATATTTCGTTGAAATCTCTCATTCCTACAAATATTTTGATTGCCTGAACATCCTCCTTAGATTAAATTTGTGGGGTAATTTTTGTCAGGGAGTTAAAAAAGAGGCAGAATAAAATTATGAGAAGAATTGTAAAATAAGAGATAGTTATTCTTAAATAAGTGAAAACTTCCCTGAATGAAAGAGTTGAGTGTTTTTAATAATATCAGAAGAAAGTAAAGGAAAAAAATTTATTAAGTTTCTAAGCACTGATTGAAATAATCACGAAGGAGCGATCTGGTGACACTAAAATACACTTTGAATTTAAAAGGATAAAGTTAACAAGCTAGCATACTTGGGAGAATGATAACAAAGTGTTAATATTCCTAAAAATAAATTCTGCAAATATCTGTTAAAAAGACATGGAACATCTCAACAGCTAAATGAGCATAAAATGAGAACTAACAATTCTTTCACACGTAAGTTCCCTTCCTCTCTTCTACTTTCTCTCTCTCCTGCTCTTCTCCCCTTCTCAAAAAAAGTTATCACACAAAAATTTTAAAAACCTACCAAATAACATAATGAGTAAACAGTAAAGTATATAAAAGCAGGCAAATCTATCAAATTGATTAAAAAATTAATGATGATGATGATATTAAAGCTTTAGCAAAAAAAGAATAAAGCTTTAGCAAAACAAATTCTATAACATATTTTTAGTGAAATAAAAATATCTAGAATACTTCTGCAAAGCCGACTGACAATCTTATTAAAATGCATTGACTCTGAAAGAGTAAATCAACTACAGCTATTCTGACATAATGAATTCATCATCATTTAAAAAAAAACCTTCATAATAATAGTTGCTATTGTTTATGAAGAGTCTACCTTGTGCTCCAAATTTCTACTCTTCACAAGGTAGTGACAGTGTGGGCTGTAAAAGCAAACAACAGCAAGTAGCAGTGGAATTCAGGAGTCTGCTACACTCTCCTTCTCAAGATCCTTTCACACTGTCTGTGATTTTTGTTAACTGAAAATAATATATATCTCCAGCCAAGAAGTCAGAAAGAGAAAAACAAATATCATATATTAACGCAAGTATGCGGAATCTAGAAAAATGGTACCAATGAACATATTTGGAGGGCAGTAAAAGAAACACAGACTTAGAGAATGAAGATGTGGACACAGTGGGGGAAGGTGGGTGGGATGAATTATGACCCTGATACTGACATATACACTGCTGCTGCTGCTAAGTCGCTTCAGTCGTGTCCGACTCTGTGTGACCCCATAGACGGCAGCCCACCAGGCTCCCCGTCCCTGGGATTCTCCAGGCAAGAACACTGGAGTGGGCTCCATTTCCTTCTCCAGTGCATGAAAGTGAAAAGTGAAAGTGAAGTCGCTCAGTCGTGTCCGATGCTTCACAACCCCATGGACTGCCCATGGACAGAGGAGCCTGGAGGGCTAGAATCCACAGGTTGCAAAGAGTCAGACAGGACTGAGTGTATGCACATAAGCACACACACATTTGGTTCATAAAGGGCCAACACCTCAACCCCAGAGATGACCTGTTTAGAGTCTGGTATATACCAAGGTGTGATCTAACAGACCTTGTTAACACACAGGCACTTGGATGCAGAGATAGTATGAGTGTGT
Source organism: Odocoileus virginianus (assembly GCF_023699985.2). Lineage (NCBI taxonomy): Eukaryota > Metazoa > Chordata > Mammalia > Artiodactyla > Cervidae > Odocoileus > Odocoileus virginianus. The sequence goes on from NC_069687.1 coordinate 7,741,573, forward strand.
TTTTAAGATAAATGCGATTATATTAAGTATATTATTCCACAAGCTGCTTTTTCTGATTAATAAGGTACCACACCTAGCTTTCCAATATTTTTACAATCTAAATTTTACTTTTCATATCACTGCTATTAAAGTGAAGAACACTTTTCCATTACTTGTAGAAGAAGTGCAGAGACCGGGGGCCCTGGAAAAAGGTATATCCTCAAAAGTTACACAACATCGGGCTCACACGCTTGTGACAATTACTTCTGTAAATGAAGGAATGAACAACTAGGACAGGTCCCTGCTTAAACTCCTTCAAGAAACACAAATTAACTGGTTTTCTTTTATCCTTCTTGTTAGATGATAAGCAGTAATGTAGAGAGTCTAGCAGGCCTGAAGTGTCAGACGTATCCTTTTGCAAGAAAAAGTTTAAAAAAATCAAAACCCCACCTCATCTGATGTATGTGGCAAAGAGGGTTGCCATGTTACCCCATGATTTAAGTATGTCAATCTTAAATTCTTGTTCTCACTTGTCTTGTAAACATCTCTTTTGTTCAGAATAAAAGATGAAGATTTGATACCAGAATGCTTCTGTACAATGTAATTATAAAACAGCCCCCAAGTTAATTGCATGATTGCCCTAATAAGTATAAGGTATACATATCTGGAGTGTGTATGTAGCAGCATGTATGTGCAGTCACTCAGTTGTATCTGACTCTTTCCCACCCCATGGACTGTGGCCCACCAGGCTCCTCGGACCATGGAATTTTCCAGGCAAAGTGGGGTGCCAATTCTACTCCAGAGGATCTTCCCAACCAGGGACTGAACCCAAGTTTCCTGTGTCTCCTGCATTGGCAGGAGGATTCCTTACCACTGAACTACCTGGGAAGCCCAGCAGCAGGTATACGGCTACCAAATTAAAATGTCCCATTTAGAAATTATATGGAGACCAAAATAGGAAATGCTATCTGAACTTGTTTGGTAAATGAGCTAGACATTCTAGATTACCAACATCATCTTGATCAGGCCCTGCTTTGAGCAAAGCTGTAGTCTAGATGTTTGGACTCACACTAACACACTCGGGGCACACTCTCTGTGACACGCAATGAACACCAAATGCAGTCATGCCAAGGAGTAGGTTTTTGCAGTTATAGTAGACTTTGTTCAAAGTGGCTTATGATTAAATTCTGAGCATCCAAGATAAATTTTATTAAGGGACTCATACCTACTGGCCACTAAAACATTCTCACTCCCTACACTGGGATCTTGGAGCACTGCATGTAGATCAAGGTTCAATAAACTACAGTCATGTGGGACAAGTCCAGCTCAGCTTGACACCTGTATTTGTAAATTTATATATATCATCCATGACTGCTTTAGGCTACAACACAGAGCTGAGCTGGTACAAGATAATGATGATGATGACAAGAGAGAGATGACATGGGCAACGAATCCTAAAATGTTTCCTATCTCACCCGTTTCAGAAAAAGTTTACTATCTCCTGATATAGACTGCTGTTCAAAAAATTGATTTCTCATTATTTAACGTGAGCTTTGAGGATCGAACTATTTCGAGAACAGAATAAAATCATGTCTGTCCTTATTCTCAGGAAGCACACTTAGTGCTAAGAGGTAGTACTGATTAGGGTTAAGAACATGGGTTCACATCCCAGCCCTGCCTCGATCACTTGTGAGATCTTGAGCCCATTACTTTACTTCTCCGTGCTTTCAGTTTCTCTCTGGAAGCTTGCTCATTCTTTCACTGCCTTTCTGGACAGCAGAGATAAGTGATACTCACAACCATCATGGTACCTCAATCTATGAAATTGTTGGCTTCTTCATTTCCCATTTGAGCGTCTGACTTACCAAGGAGGAAAGGGGTGGAGTGTGTCCTCGACCATGTATCACAAGAAGGATCCACAGCCACTCGGGTGGTTCAGCCCAACTCTCACACACCAATGCTTCAACAAAGAAAACGGGGGAAAAAAAACACAGAGATTATACTAACCCATATGAAAAGAGGCCATGGTCATTGCTGATCGGTTTTAGAAAATTCCATGAATCCCCTGCACAACCAGCTACATCGACAATGTAAGGCTTTTCACAGAGCGACTTGGAAATCACTTCACAGCCCTAGCCTCCTATCCCATACCAATGGACTCATTTCCTCGGAAAAGGAGAAACAAAAATTCAAATATCATTAATACAGGAAAATAAATCTCATAAAACAACCAAAAGGATCATTGCACACCTATTTAAATTACTTTAAGCAGTTTGAGCATCAAATTCCTATTGTGTGAATTTACCCATTTTATGATGGGTCTTTCATTCTGTTTTTGGAAATACATAGTACCTTAAGTAATGCATTTCAAAAATAGGAGATGAAGTCAGAAGGTATACAATAAACTATACTAGAACTTGTGTTTTTATTTACATATTAATTTATTTGATGCAAAATATGAGGCTTTTTTTAAAGGAAATTGTAAGCTATATAAACAATTCACATTACTAAAACAAATTTATCCAATCTGCTCATTCAATGTAACAAATAAATAAAATCCTGAAAGCTTAATACATAATGTGATAAAAGATGACTGCAAAGCACAAGCTTCCCCAGAACCATGTACAACAGAAATTAAAGAAATGGGTTACTTCCCATTTCTAATTCAAAAAATAAATTTCTCCACTACTATTTAAGGATGTCTGCTACTTCAACTACTACATTTGGGGGCTCATGCTTGTCCTGTTGTTCTAGTTGTTGTAGTTTCTTTCTATTCTCTGTAGTCCATTGCTTCTGGCTGCATAAACCTCAAACACACTGAGGTTGCCTATCCCAAGGCTTCCCAGGAGGCGAAATGGTAAAGAACCCATCTGCCAATGCAGGAGACACAGAGACACAGGTTTGATTCCTGGGTCAGGAAGATCCCCTGGAGTAGCAAACAGCAGCCCATTCCAGTATTCTTGCCTGGAAAATCCCGTGAACAGAGGAGGCTGGTGAGCTACAGTCCACGGGGTGACAAGGAGTCAGACGTACCTGAGTGACTGAGCATACCTATCCCAGCATGAACACTGGGCAGCAGCTGAGAACGATGACAAGAAAAGGGGGAGAAGACGCTTCCAGAACATTCTGAAGCATTCTGGCTGTCCCCCTATGCAATGATTCCCACACCGTCTACTTAGTGATTATCTAAAGGCCATCTGCCTTCAGAAGGACAACTGGATTACAGCATCTGGAAATCTATATAACTTTCTATCTGTTGAAATGCCATTTGAAAGTCCTGAGGTTCAGAGGCCAGAAGACAATGGCTAGGTGACAGCGTCTCTCCATGAGGCTCACTGCCTCCATTAGGCATCTTCATGGGAAGTGAGGGGGCAATCCAAAGTAAAATATTCAGAATTGCCCAGGAAGGCGCCCACAGCCCAGGTGCACTCCTGCACTGCGGCATCGCTGATCCCTTGAGGTCCCAGCTGAGTCTTTGAAAGTCTGTGACTTCATCCTTTGGAAAGGAGGAGGTGCAGATGTAAATCTTCGAGGCCAAAAAAAGAGGAAGAGAACTCTCCCCAAGGTAAGAAGGCATACTCGGCCCAGGAAAAATTCCTAGGAGCGGCCAATTCCTTTCTCACAACACCAGTAATATCTCCTTTGGGTGTGGCAACAAATATGTTAGCTGGGACTTTTTGCTAAACAACTTGAATACAGTAACTTCCTCTCTGGATCTATTTTGCAATTACTACTAAAATTTCTTTGCATTTGGTTATCTCTTAATCAAAATTTAACTGATAAAGTTGGATAGGCCCACTGGTTATTGCCATGAACATCCAGCAATTCCTAAAGATTTCCATGTGTCAGAATCAAGGTAAAAATGAGAGGTGATAATTAGGTCTGAAGGCTGAATTCTCCCATCCTCCCTCAGTGAGATCATAAATTAGCTGATGTAGCCCGTCAGCTAAGACATCCAAGAATCACACCTACAGAGACTGACGATCCTCTTAAAAGGCAAAAGTGATGGAGGCCGAATAGGACATTGAAAGAATCCAGAATTGTTGACACGACCACACAACAAATACTGCAGGAGGTGAATTTTCCTGCTGAATCCAGGCTGGGACAGCCTTCATCCTGGACAAGCCAGACGTGAGGCCCTTCCTTATGAAAAGGCAACACTCAAGGGACAGAATGCCCAGAGTTCATACAGCCTTGGGGGACAATAGAATGCCCTTTAGAATCTGAAATCTAAACAAGAAACTAGTTCCAACAGAAGCATTCGGGACACACACCCTGAAAGGTTTTAACTATGTTTGCAGTTACATCAACAGTGAAAAAGACATTTTACCACCCTAGCCCATGATAGCCACGCAAACACCATCAGGACCTCCTACGCTGGAGGGTCAACCCTTGCCTGGGTAGGCGTGCCACCCTCTAAAGCAGGAGTCCTCAACCCCTGTGCCATGGACCAGTATTGGTCCATAACCTGTTAAGAATCAGGCTGCAGAATAGGAGGCGAGTGGCAGGCGAGTAAGTGAAGCTTCATCTATATTTACAGCAGCTCTCCATCGCTTGCATTACTGCCTGAGTCCTGCCTCCTGTCAGATCAGCAGTGGCATTAGATTCTCATAGGAGCACGAACTCATCTGTGCTTGAATCATCCCAAAACCATTCCCCTCCACCCCTGGTCCATGGAAAAACTGTGTTGCATGAAACCAGTCCTTGGTGACAAAAAGGTTGAGGACTGCTGCTCTAAAGGAATATACACCATTCCACAGGATACCCACGTGTGCCGAGCAGGGTAGGAAACCTCAGCACCAAAGCAGTGTCCTCGACTAGACTGCACTAAAGTCACAGATATCAGCCCCTTTGGGTCTGGATGCTGGGCTCTGCCATCCTCACTCGCTGACATATTTTCTAGAAAACAGAAAAAATTCCAAAGGTAAAGCAGCTACAAAGTCTCACAGGGTCATCTCAGACTGAAGCTGGAGTATTTTTGAGTGGCTATTTATTATAATTACTCATTAAATAAGAAATTGCTTATGTTTTACTAAAATACAAATGTCTCCATTTGACTCAATTCCTTATTCTCCTTTAGCTGAAAATCAACTATAGTAGAAACAGCTCCTAAGTGCTGTGTCTCGTGATTCTCAATTAGGGCCTTGCCTTGGAAAAAACTGCTACGTGAACCCACGTGCAGGGAAACCCCTGTCACACTCCGTGATTCACAAACAAGAAACTTTTCCTAGAAGTGGTACCTGTAGCCACCTCCACAAGTTCATAAAATCATCTCTAAATTAAAATACATGTGTAAAATGTAAACATCAATTAGCACCACGTATCCATCAGAAGCCTGCAGGTGGCTCAGTGGTAAAGAATCCGCTTGTCAACATAGGAGATGCACGAGATGCGGGCTTGATTCCTGGACCTGGAAGACCCCCCTAGAGGAGGAAATGTCAACCCACTCCAGTATTCTTGCCTGGAAAATTCCATGGACAGAGGATTCTGGCGGGGTACAGTCCATTGGGTTGCAAAGCGTCAGACACGACTGAGCAAGTGAGCATATAGGAGCATACCCTTGAGAACATGATTTTCTGCTAAAATATGCAAACTATCCCATGTGGCTTAGAGTGAGGAAAAAAGGTGGATTGAAATATTTTCCTGGAAACAAAAGGTCAGCCGAGCAGTGGTTTTGTACCCTAAAGATACAAGAGAGAAATTAAAATCTCAGGCCAATCTAAAGAGCTCCATTTAGAAATAGCACCACAGTAACCACAGTAAAATCACAGGAAATAAGGTGACAATGGGCAAGACCACCTGTCATAGTAAAGATGTTTAGCAGAGTCATGGAAAGAAACACCATGAGGTGCAAGCTCAGAAAACCTGTAAGTGGTTGGGCTAGGGTTTCCCAAGTTCTGAGAATTTTACAGCTTCACTGAGAGACCTCCCATCATCAGTCAGCTAGGCAGTGAGTCACCACGCACAGCATCCCCCTCTAGCCTTGCATGGAGGGTGGTCAGCAGATAAAGCAAGAACTGATTCTGTTTCCAAGAGCTCACACAAGATTTGTCTGCTACACAATTCACCAAATACTATGAAATGGGAGGAAAGGGAGCTACTAGTGCCGAATGAATGACTCAAGGTCTGTGAGCTGACAGCAGCTCTGCTAAGACTGGAAAGCAGGACCCGGGGGCAGCGAGGATCACAGATGGGAAGCTGGCCTCGTCCTCGAGTTTGTGCAGGAAAGCAAGGAAGGAAACCAGAGAACGGGTGCCGGGGAGACTGAGGAGCACATGGATGTCCTGCCTCACTTCCCAAGTCACTCTCCACGGCCAATCAGACACTTTGCTGCATCACAGTTCAGCACGGGAGGTGCTGAAGAGAGACACGCACAACGACCTCGTCGCGTGGAAGGGTCCTGTCCTCGAGGAATGCGCCCTCTGGCTTCCCCCAACTCAGAAATGATTTCTTTAGTAACCGCCTAATTCGTTTTCGTACAAATAATGCCACTTCTTGATCAAGACCATTTAATAAAAACATCTCTTTCATAATTGTCTCACCTACATTTAGACAAGACAAGTACCGAATGTCACAATTTCGCTTCTTTAAATCTCTGGCTGTCTTTGGGCCCAAGTAGGAACACCGAGAGAACTTCAGCCCTAGCAATGGCTGAGGCTTCAAGGACAGTGCGTCCTCAGGTGGGAACGCAGGACCTCACATCTGGGTCGTTTCATGACACAATCATCTAGCCCTGAGACCAGCAGAGGTAAACCCTACCTCCTGGAACAGAGGAACAGGTGCTTCTGAGAGTGACCTCCAAGGAGTAAGATGCGCAAGAAAGAGACATAAGCTCCCTGTCGGAGCCTTCACACCCAGATCCACCGCAAGGCTCCTCTCTCCATCAGACAGTTGCCACTGCGAAATGTGATGGTTTACAAACATTAGACACAGCTGAGACCTACAGAAGACGGAAGGAGGAAATTGGATATTTCGTTTCCCAAAGCATTGACTAATCCTAACAACATTTGGGAAAAAAAGAAACCTGAGTGTTTTTCATTTTGGCTTCCGGTAGATCATCGTTTGGTGAGGATTTAAAGCTGGTAGGAACTGCTGACCCTGGAATGAATACACTGCCTCAGTAACCGAAACAAAGCTGTGATAAAAAGCACCTCCTACGCCTCTGTTCCTGCACCAGACGATGAGACGTGTCCTGAGCTTCCAGGAGGCATGGGAAGAGAGGGCAAGAGAGGGCAAAAATGACACCCTTATTCAAGCAAAAATGTTGCCCAAAACTAAGCGTCTGCTCAAAATGAGCAATTTCTAAGATCAGCTCTCCAAGGACGCCAATGTCCCTGAATAGGAACCACTTTCTTCTTTCTGCTGCCATGTACCAAATTTTCAAAGGGCAGCCTCACTTTTCAGGCAGGCAATTTTCAAGCGCTTGCACAAGTGGTTAATTTGCATGGACAATTGGCCTCTCGGCTTTCGTTTTGACAGCTAAATTGATCTGTCCTATGTAGACTAGAATCTCAGGACCCAGAAAGAGAAAGATGTCTGAGGCTTTTTGAAAAATGTGGTCTCTCAGTTCCTATTTATTCAGGACAACACATTCAACAAGACTTGCCCTGTAAGCAGTAGCTTGCCCACACAAAAGGGATTCAAGATCCAACTCGAGATCGAAATTTGAGATTCAACTCTAAGATCAAGATTTAAGGCTAAAAAATTAACTCTTGCTATTACTTCCCATTAAAGCAAACAGGCAGGTTTGAGTTCTTAAACTAGCTCTTTGGTCATTACATAGGAAGAGGGCACCGTCTGTCACAGATTAAACTCACAACTGGCACCAAGACCTTCCCAGGATGAAGCTGAACTAAGGCAGACAAAGGGCTCAAGCATGTGCATGAAGGAGAAGACAGTATTTGTCCCTGGAAAGATGGCAGACTGTGAAAATCACAGTGAATTGTTAGTGAAATGGCAATGGGATAAATCACGCAGAAAACTATTTTCTGAAAAAAAGAACAGAAGTTTTTTAGAAGTCTCTAGCTGCAAAGGATGCTCTCTCACCAATTCAGTAGAGAAATGGAAAGATGTCCCAATCGGATTAGGACAAACCCACACTAGCCAATTCAATATGCATGCTGGGCTGTGTCAGTTCTAGCTTCTCAATACGTTCATTTATTTTATTAATATCTGTCCAGACTTTAATGCTGCTATTTTACATGAGATAACAGCAATCTGGGCCAAATTGTGTTTTGAATTAAAAGTGAAACTACGCTCTTGTTTTTTTGCCTTAAACCCAGCAAATGCAGTGAAATCATTTCATTTCTCCAAAGGCATGAAGAATAAATGGGCATTTAAAACCTGCTGAAATCAGTTCCAATGACCTATTGGGTCTTCCATTGTCAAAGGTGGGCTCCAAGACTAAGAAAATAAAATAACTTATCTCTTTGTTCTGGCAACAGGTCAAGATGCTCAGAGATGCATTTGTTTCTTGCTTTTGAGACAACAGCAGGCTTAACACCATATGAAACCCTGGGTGTGTTGTATAACCCAAAACCTACTTCTGTTCTATTTGTCATCCTCTCAATATAAATCAGTGATAAAAATAAGAAATAGGCTACTACGCATTGAACCAGATGGTGTCTTACCTTCCTATAAACCCGGCTGAGTTTAGAGTGTGTACACATGAGGGAGAATAAAAAGATTTTCTTTTCTTTACATTTGGCAATGAGTCATGTCACCCATTTCAGCACGAACTGTACTGAAACTTCCTCCCCAGGAAGAACCAACGCAGTTTTACTAACGTTTAAAAACAACCATGTCAGCTGCCTTCGATTAGTCATGAAGCCATTCTGCCCATCCTGCAGCCTCCAGCAAGGGCAAGATCTGATCAAATCGGACTTGCTAAACATAACCAGAAGGTCGGGCGTGTCCTGATGCAAACCTGCTGTAAAAAGACACCCTTTTTGTATAAATCAAAGAGGCTTCCTCCATTCCTTCTGCAATAGGCACCCTTCGAAATGTCAACCCAGGACCTTGATTTAAGGGCCGCCCTCTACCTGTATCCCTTTCCTCATCCTTGACCATCATGAACCAAACTATCAGACCTCGGAGAGGGGTGCTGAATAATCGGGAAATTTCCGAGCTTACTGATGATTAAAGAAGACACAATCCATCACTCCCCATTGCATTCAATACAAGCCCTGCTCCGCTGGATGAAACATAAAGAAAACAAGGCCAGTTTAAAAGGCTGACGGTGTTTTACAAAATTGTGTTCCATTATTTTCCGCTGACAAGCTCTGCCAGCACAGGGAACATGATCCAGGCCATGCCTGACACATACAGACCACCCGCGACTGTCTCCCTGCCTCTTTTCTCTGTCCCCACCACGGGCTGGGTTTGGGTTTCCTTTTCATAAAATCTCAAGAAGACAAACTCCTCCTCTATTGGATGGTAAGTATGAAACTGACCGTGGCATTGGTTTGTTTGTTTTTTCTTTTGGTTTTACTAATTGCTGAGATAGTACCTCCCCTACTTGTGGTACCGATGAAGTATATTTACGAATCTGAATCCAGAACTCTGTATTTCTCACCCTTTCCGAGTCTATCTTGTTGGCTTGACACTCAAACCAGCCATTCTAAGTGCTATTGCAGCATCCCACCAGGCTCTCTGAAATCCACATGTGTCCCCTGTGTCCCCATGGGATGTAGTCGCCTGTCCTCTGTGACCAGGACACCCAGTGCCTGCCTCCAGTTATCTCATATCACCCTCTGGTATTTGTCTGCTTCCTCCATCAAGGGCTATCGTCCTACCCTATTCAACCCTGAGTCCCAGATCCCAGGCTTAGGTAAACAGGCAAAGAGTCCATGAGGTTTCCTTCACTTTACTTCCAAGTTTGTGTAAATAATAATGGACCCACAGACCCAGAGGACATAATCCTAAAGTCAGCTTCTAGAGACACTCTTCCCTCTTGACATCACATTATCCAATCTGATATCAATCAAAATCATCCAGAAAAACAGAGCAAACCAAACCTTGGGGGGACCGAGATGCTCTCCTCCAGGTATATTGCCAGGCTCCCAGCAGGTGCCCAGGTAGGAGTTGGTGGTGACTGTGCGGGAGAGACAGTCTTGTGGGAAGGGAGTCACGCCTTCCTGGACCAGAGGCTTGAGGCATGCCTTGATCCCATCTCTGGGATAAAACAAAAATAAGTCCTCCTTCCACCTTTCTTTAGAAGGATTTCACACCTCCAGAGACAGCTTTCTAATGCTACTGATACAGGTCTGAATCCCCCTTTTTTACATCCTGTTGATGCTATTGTAAAACCCAGACTTTATCCCAGACTTCTCAGGGCAAAGAAGCCAAACTCGCTCTGTCCTTGTCTATTAAGCTGGCTAAAACATACACAAGGGTCCTTCTGCAGACTCCCTGGAGGAGTTGCCTCCACACCCCCCAAAATCTCTCTAGATGCTCAAAGATACCCCCCACCTCCGCGAAGGGACAGCTGCTCACAGGAACAGAGGCCAGACAAAAGAACAAGGTCGAACAAGGGACCATCAGTGACAGCCAGAAAAATGCCCTTCCTTAAATGATATAAACATTATCTTTGTACATGGAATGTTCATAGGGATCATTTCCTTAGTTAACCCATTTTCCACAGTGAACTGCCAAGGATAAATTACTCCAAGCTCTGAACTAATGATGCTCATTTGAACCGGAATGTTTCCTATGTAGCAAGTCTTCAACAATTAATTAAAACAAGGTCAAAGTTCTTGGACGTCAGTACTATCATCAGAGCTTCCGGCCCCTTCACCCAGGCACTGTCCTGAATGTGCTTGAACCTCAGCTGGTGGCCTGCTCACACTTTGCCCCTTCTCTCCAGTTAATTGCAGAGTGTTGCTGTTGTTCAGTGGCTAAGCCGTGTCCAACTCTTTGAGACCCCATGGACTGCAGCACAGCAGGCTCCCCTGTCCTCCACTGTCTCTTGGAGTCTGCCCAAACTCACGTCCAATGAGTCGGTGATTCCATCCAACCATCTCATCCTCTGTTGTCCCCTTCCCCCTGTCTTCAATCTTTCCCAGCATCAGGGTCTTTTCCAGTGAGTCGGCTCTTTGCATCAGGTGGCCAAAGTATTGGAGCTTCAGCATCAGCATCAGACCTTCCAATGAATATTCAGGACTGATTTCCTCAGGATTGACTGGTTTGATCTCCTTGCAGAGTAAGAAAGTTTTAAGCAGCTCTCTTTCACCCTCCAGTTTTCCGTGTCAGTTCAGGTCCAGTTCAGGCACTCAGTCGTGTCTGACTCTTTGAGACCCCATGAACTATAGCACGCCAGGCTTCCCTGTCTATCACCAACCCCTGGAGCTTGCTCAAACTCATGTCCATCAAGTCACGGATGCCTTTCAACCATCTCATCTTCTGTCGTCCCCTTCTCCTGCCTTCAATCTTTCCCAGCATGAGGGTCTTATTCTAATGAGTCAGTTCTTCGCATCAAGTGGCAAAAATATTGGAGCTTCAGTCTCAGTACCGGTCCTTCCAATGAATATTAAGGACTGATTTCCTTTAGGATTGACTGGTTTGATCTTTAGAAAACATGGACATGCTCTGGCCACCTTGAACATGAAATTATGACATGCTTTACCTAGTTGAAAACTTAAAAGCAAATTTGGCAATTTAGCACGAGAAAAATCAATCTGTTCTTAGGGACATTTTATGCCTGAATTTACAATGTGCATTTTAATCTCAATGTTACGTTTTTTGACTCCATTCATACTTACAATTCCCATCAATCACTTTTCAGGCTTATGGAAGTGATGCTATTCCATGAGAGTAATAAGCCCAACAACCAACCGTATCCAGCTTTAAGGAAAAGTCTGTATAACTCCAGTGAAGATGACAAAACAGTGACACAGAAAATAAAATCAAGTGACAACAGGACACAGACCTGTCTTTGCTTTGGGATTTTTTTTTTCCAAACTATATGCTCAAGTGTTAAAATAAAACATTCTTGTCATATCAGGTCCCTTCTCTTGGACCAGCAGACAGCCAGCATCTCAGCACAGTGCACGAGCAAAATCTCTCTCTGTCTTCTTACATGTTTCATCAGAGGAACTATGGTCTAATTAAGGACTGTCCTATCAATGCAGGCGTCACTGTGAACACCAGAGAAACTAAACCATAAACAGAACCCCTCAATCACATGGAAAGCTGATAGCATTGTGGGGAGAGGTGATAAGACCCGTTATTGTTCTTAGAACAAAACACCTGGCTCTGCTGGACGTTTACTTTGTCACGTGTTTCAGATAGCACTGGGAAGACAGGGCAGGCTGTGCACTGCTGACAATTTATCAAGTCAAGCTCCCTTTCCAAATATTGTTAAAAAGTAGCTATAAATCAGAACAGTGACCTGAAATGTTGGTGACAGCTGCTTGTCTCAAAGACTCCTAAGTAAACTGTCAAACCATAACTTGATGTAATAGCATGGTCTTTATCCACCTTACTCGATGAACTCCTCACCCTCGTCACATTAGGCCTCTGTTAGTTTCATATTCTGGGGGATATAGGGTGTTTCAACAGAAGCTAAACAGATGCAAATTGGTCATAACCATCCTGAGATAAGAAAGGTCCAGGTCTCATGATTTCCCTCCACTATGGACCTTGGGAGAGGTCAACAATCCCATCATTGTTGTCTTCACCTGGCCAAGGATGGCATATGGGAACTCTGCTTCTCAGACAAGGCACCTGACAAGGTGTGGACACCAAGTAACGAGGTTGGTTCTTTCTCAACTATATGGTGAAAAGAAAGCAAGAGTGATAGTCATTCAATTGTGTCCAACTCTTGGTGACCTCATGTCCTGTAGCCCTCCAGCCTCCTCTGTCCATTGGATTCACCAGGCAATAATACTGGGGTGGGTTGCTATGCCCTTCTCCAGGGGATCTTTCCGATCCAGGGATTGAGCCTGGATCTCCTGCATTCCAGGTGGTTTCTTTACCCCTGAGCTACCAGGGAAGTCCTCATAGAAGGAAGAAAACAATCATAGCAGAAATCTGGATAACTTGATGCTTTCAGCCCTAAACCTAGTCCATCTGTCATCAAAGGATCAATTGTCAATAGAAACAGACTCTTCCCCTGATGCCCTGCTTCACCTTTCCCACCACCATCTTTTCCATCTGTCAGCCCTTCAGCCCTTCAGGACCTACTGTGCTCCTTTTGGCTACAACAGACCTTTAAAGAAAGGACGGGCAGAGAAGCTACAATGACGTGAGCATCCCTCCCTCAAGGACGTTCACTTGGGGAACTGGAACTGCTCAGAAGACGTCTGCATTCCTGCAGAGATCACCAGAGGGAGCCCCCTCCTCCTTGGTTGCAATTTGCCATGAGAGACACATGGCTAATCAAGGAGCCTCACACTTCCCAGAGCAAGATGCTGGGCAGGAATTCTAGAACCGTCCTTGGCTTGTCAACAGATGTCAGGGCTCAGGGAGAAACCTCTGTGGCATCTCAGCCAGAGATCCATCCCACGTGCTGATACACAGTCCCACAAGCAGAAGAGCCTCGCCCCAGATTATTCCAGCCAGGACCTCGATGGCTCCCACCAGGGCATGGAGGTCGGCACTGCATTTAGGAAGGAAGCTTCAGAGTCCTGTTCGAAGAATCACAATGGGCTCCCAGAAATCAGGCCACAGCCCTTAACCCAGACCAAAGGAAACTTCCTTTACCTTCCTGGCAACTCTCCCGAAGCCAAATTTACAAAGAGAAACTAGAGATGCAAACTAACCCTTGTCGTTACTTGCTAGGGAGACCTACCCAGTGTGAGCTCACCCAGCTTGTTAGTTCAGGGTGCTGTTGATCACAAAAGCTCTAAAACCACTGTTCTCCTCCAGGTCAACGCAGAAGCACTCATGTTCAGAAAAAACGTGGCCGTCAGGACAGGCAGGAAAGCTTCCAAAGAGGTCTAATTCCATCAGGAAGCAGGAATGTCTGAGAGCTGCTTCAGAGCCTGGGAAGTTTTCCACCAGTGATGTTGCCACTGCCAAGGACATAGGGATGCACAGAAAATCCTGCTTCCTGAGAAGAGCTTAAACAGCTCCTTCGCACCTGTAAGATTCAGGGTACAGATGGAGCTGGACAAAGGCAGGTGCTAATTCTTTCCCATGGTAGTTGATACTCATGAAAGAAGAAGAAAATGCAGTCAATGCTCTGCTTTCTTTATGGATTCCACATTTACAGATTCTGCATTTGCGAATGCTATGCCTACTGGCTAACATTTGCAACCACAAAATGTTCTGTTGGCTTTAAGTTCAAAAGTAAGGAGTCAATTACATGTTAAATAAGGTGATTTCAAAGAAATATGCATAAAAAGAGGTTCTTTATTCAGAAGTTGATAAAGACTTCATGACCAGAGGCTCACAGGAGCCTAACCCTTTGTGTCCCCTAGAAGCAAGGATTCAGGAACTGACTAATTCAGGGTTCCCAATGAACTTACAGGTCGTGAGTACCATGAGCTGCACTGTGTGCTCAGTCGTGTCCGGCTCTTTGCAAACCCATGCACTGTAGCCTGCCAGGCTCCTCTGTCCATGGGATTTTTCAGGCAAGAATACTGGAGTGGGTTGCCATCACCTCCTCCAGGGGATCTCCTCGAGTCGGAGATCGAATCCGCGTCTCCTGCAATGTAGGTTGATTCTGTACCACTGAGCCATCAGGAAAACCCATGCTCCATGAGGATGGACTAAATATTGAAAGTGATGAGCAACAGGCTGACCACCCTCACCGTGTCCCAGCTGTATGTAGGAATGTCAGGCGCTGGTCAACACGAAGGCAGGCGGCAGGACTGCATGAGTGGAGTGCATGTCACACAGAGGAGGGGCCCCCTCGATGGGGAGATGAGGGGTCAGACAATAGGAACTCCAAAGACACAAGCTACCTGATTGTTCCTGAGAAGCCAACTACGGGCCCTCTGGCTTCCAAGGAGCCCAGAGCTCAGGGCGCTGGCAGCAAACTGTGGGCGCCCCTGGTGCCTGGCTGTCTGGCACTAATCTTTCTGAAGTTATCCTGGAGAGACAATTAGACCCCTCAGAAACAGACATCTGGACAATTCAGGGCATCGGGGATGACGGGCCGGTGGCCAAGATCATTTGCTTGCCGCATGGCGGCTCCGGCTTTGGCTGGCAGGACCGCTCATAGCTCTCGGTGCATAATGTGAACCAGATCGCCGTCTTCCAAGGCAGATAACGATGCTTGCTCCCTTGATTTAAGGGATGATCACAGTCTAAAGAGTTGATTGTGCCTCATTACACTTGAGATAAGAGATTCCTGACAACCGAGGCTATTAACTTGAACTTCCAAACACTTCACACCGGCCCTCTGACATATTCTCATCCGTGGCACATCAAACAGGGAAGTGTTTTCTTGCTACTAAGCGTGTAAAGGAGAAAAAAAGTTAAATTGGTACAGAACAGCAAGCACCGTTTCTGTTTTTTTCTCCTAGTCCGTGACCATCTTAATTCAAGCGAGTCACGACACTACAAAGTACATTGAGACCTTTAACAACAAAAAACAAAACAGGCAAGGCAATCCATAAAGGCCATAAAATAAAAAGGCCCAAAGCCATTACTTGCTTATTTCCTTATGGTTTTACAGGTTTTTTCCTCTAGACACTTCTCCCCTTTTATTACAATATTAAGAATTATAATTACCACCTTTTGGAATGATTGACTTCCTTTTATAATGAAGGAAAAAAAAAGAACACTGAGCGTCTTTCCCCACCTTCACCTCTACACTGGGAACTGTCAATAGAAAGAGACTAAAACTAACAGAAATGGCTCATAATAAAATGATGCATATACTGTTTCCCAAGTTCAGAAATGGTACTTTCAACAATGATCACAAAAATATAAGTTGGTTGGCTCCACAAACGCATTCATAGAGAAAATCAGAATGACCTATAAATAACTCAATCCTAAGAATTATGGATATGAGTCAGACACCTGAATTTTTATTTCACCAGCCTCAGAGAGGCCTGTATCTCACCCATACCTGAGGCTGTGATTATTGCAAACTAACCACACCTCTCAAGGAGTTCCCTGGGTAGTTAGCATATCGTGGGCTTAGTCCTTGAGACTGGGAGGCAGGCAGTGTGCCAACATGAACGGGCCAGGACAGGAAATGGGTTTCAAATTGGGATCAAGCAATCGTGTAATAAGAAATTGTGAGAATCTTTTAAAATGACTATTCCATCTGGCTTTTCAGCCAAAGCTGGTTCTAAAAATTCTCTGATCTCTCGAAATACTAGATGCTAAAATAAGGACATGCGTATAGATGTTAACTGAGAGTTTTAAAAAGATCCAGTGGCAACATGAAAGGAAGGCTTGAGCACCACTAAAATTCAGAGCTGAAAAGCAGAGAAATGGTCAATATTGGACTAAAACTTTCAGAAGACCCTTCCAGAATGTGAGTGAGTCAGAAGGGTATGTATACATTATCTGGAGAACCTTAAACACAAAAAGCACTGAGAGAAGAATGTGATCAAAAGAATCTGAGGACAACCAAAGAAGGTGCTTAGAAAGAACCAAGCCTTGGTCTGCCAATTTCAGCAGCAGTCAGCTTTTTGTTACCAAGAAGCCGGCAGTTGCGGGCCTTAGACTAGGGCATAAATTCTAATTAAAGTAAATCTTTTTGGGTTCCCTGAAGAGTTTTCCACTCATCAGCTTCATCTTTCAGCAGGGTTTGAGCTCCTTGTTACACAGTTCAACAAAGAGCTGCTCTTTCCCCGGCTGTGCCAGGGAGAGAAACACGTGTCCTGGCCGCACTAGCTAGGCCTTCCTGGGAAGTTGAATCTCTCTTCTACAACCCACTGCCAACAACTGCTTCTGTAAAGACAAGCACTGGGGATCTGGGTGAAGATGAGAATCGGGATTTGCCTAGGGAAGAGGAGGGAGTAATTGGAAGCGGAGACCAAAGCATAACGAAAGGAGAAAATGAAACCCCACCCCCACCCCCCGACTTTGAAGGCAATGTAAGGGGAACACACAGAGGGGAGAAGAAAAGAGAGCCATTTCTGGTGAGAGAGCAGAGCCCAATTAGGGACACCTGTGACTTTGGGAGCTAACAGAAAGCAGATGTGGCCGTGGTCTTGGCCTTCTGAGCCCTCATCCCCGTCCTAGCGCAGCCGAATGGGACCCCAAACCACAAACGGGCTGGAGGAGCCAGGCAAGGACTAAGTGGGTCCAGCTGCAATAACAAACCAGAAGGGTCGAACCACAAAAGGCTTTAAAAATAAACACTGTGATTCAAAGCCACAGGGAAAACCCAGCACTGGGGGAACTTCAAGGAGTGCTGGACCTCACCAGACCTCATTTTTAAAACCATTTAGAACTGCCTTTCAATGAGGTGTTTAAATGACAACAGAGAGGTCTGCCTCACCCAAGGAGAACAGGATCAAACAGAGAAACCCTCAGAAGAAGCCTGTTCAGGCTGTTCTACAAAGAGACCCAACTGGCCTTTCATCTCCCCATGGAAACTTCCTTCGTCTTGAACATGCCTCAAAGCCCCCAGGACGCTGAAAGCTTACAGAGTCTTAATACTGTTACCCCCTAAATTTCCTGAATCAATCCTAACAAATTAGCCCAACTATGCCTCTATTTCAGAGCTTTGGGAAAATAATTGGTCTCCCTGTTTGTGCTAAAAACCTGCTGCTTCTAAGTTTAATTCCTGAAAGTACAAACTATGGCCCAGAACTTTCCAAGTTGTTTTAAAAAAACACACACAATAACAATAAAAAGACATCACCCATGCATAATTGCTGAAGGGCTGTGCCTGACTGAATCTACAATCCACCCTGTCTTTTTTAAGAAAAGTTGGACAAAGGCTCCCCAATGGACCAGAAATGGCACCCGACCCAAGTTCAAAGGCTGACACTACTTTCTACCTGCTTAGCAGGAACGTGGCTTTTTATTTTGCTTTTTAACTTTCCTGAGTGGTTTCCCATACAATAGAATCAGGTTAAAGGAAGGGTATGAGCTTTCACTATGCATGCCAACTTCCTAGCTCAAAGCTGGTGCTCACTATTTCTATCATTACAACAAATGGAATGGTTCCTTAGACTGAAAAAGGGGAAAAGTCTAGAGGATTGGGTTCATTATTTTTTTTTTAATTTTTACAATATTGTGTTGGTTTTTGCCATACAACAACACAAATCAGCCATAATTATGTATACACCCCCTCCATCCCCAGCTTCCCTCCTCCTGCCCCATCGCATCCCTCCAGGTCATCACAGAGCACCAGACTGGACTTCCTGTGCCACACTGCAACTTCTCACCACTGATCCATCTTGTACCCCATCAGGACATGTGCTGATGTTCCTTTCTCCATTCATCCCACCCTCTCCCTCCCCCACTGTGTCCACAAGTCCACTCTCTACCTCCGTGTCTCCTTTCCTTCCCTGCAAATAGGTTCATCGCAAAAGACACATGCACCCCATTGTTCATAGCAGCACTCTTTATGAAAGCCAGGGTTCATCTGTTCTATGAGGCTGTGTCGACCACTTTACCTTTCTGGGCTTCACTGTTTCATCTATCAAATGAAGTGGATATGCTTACATTATTTTCTTTAAGGCCACTTTCAGGTCTAGAAAATCTAGTTGTCTGGGCATTTGGTGTCTTCCTCTGTATTGTGCAACTGTGAAGACTCATTCTATGCCTACCATGACATTTTTTCTTCCTGGCAACTTTTTCAGGAAAAAGCAAGAAACATCCATCAGATGCCCTCTAATATACTTGGTTGGCCAAAAACTTCTTTCAGATTTCTCCATAACATTTTACAGAGAAACTTAAACTTTTTGGCCAACCCAATACAAGGATGACATGTTTTGAAAGGGTCATAGGACAAGTTTTTGATATAAAGTACAAAAGAAGAAGGGAACATTAAAAATCAGTGTTTCTCCTTTCAAATGAGAATGGAAAGAGCATTCAGGCATCACCATGTGGAAAGGTCCATATAGTTGATGACATACAGGTGTTGATTTTGTTGTTTTTTCTTCCCCTGGTGATGGTAGCTTTGTTCTAAATCTTCAAGTCCTTCTAAAATTGATCAGGTCAGTCTTTTGACCTTTCACAATGTTTCAGGATAATGTAGAAAGCATAAATCTGAGGTAACTGCCTGAAGCTAAGGGGCACATTTGCCTACGATGCACTTTCCTCAGATGTTCAGCTGCTCTACTGTGTAGGCTGATCAGAAGCAAGCTAGTTAATAAGATACAGACTGCAGACACCCATCCATGTGTGGTCCAGCATGTAGATTCAGGCAGCTAACAGATCACCCATTGGCCCCTAGAAGGCAGATGCAGACTGCTCTGGGGCTGCACAATGAGTTCATAAGGTGAGACTCCAGGATACACTCCAAGGTGCACTAGGAGACTCCAGGATGTCCACAGTGTCCCCAAAGAGCTGGTTGTCCACGTTTGCTATGAAATATATCACAAGAAGCTCCTTCGAGCTGCCATGGACAGCAGTGCCAACTCCATGGACCGTATCTGAGCATCAGGATTTAGGGGACGCTCCCTGGTGGCTCAGATGGGAAAGAATCCACCAGCAACGCGGGAGACCTGGGTTTGACCCCTGGGTTGGGAAGATGCCCTGGAGAAGGGAATGGCTACCCACTCCAGTCTTCTTGCCTGGAAAATTCTACGGATAGAGAAGCCTGGCCAGGCTATACAGTCTATGGGGTCTCAAAGAGTCAGACATGACTTTCACACGAGAGCTAACAGGCAGTTGTAAGAAGCGGAGAGGCTCAACCAGGGCGTTTCAAAGCGGTACACATTTTATAATCAGATTAGTATCAGTACTGACATCCTTTAAATCTGTCACAGGCTACCTTCAGCTTCATTTAGGAGAAGGCTTATGCTGGATGAAAACTGATTCAGGGAGTCTTAAAAGACTAAGCTCTTAAATTCATCTATTTTGAAAAACAAAATAGGGACCAGAAAGATTTTTACTCAATTGTTGTTCAGTCTATACTGACTGATTCTTTGTGGCCCCATGAACTGCAGCATTCCAGGCTCCTCAAGATCCTTCAGTATCTCCCAGAGTTTGTTTAAATTCACATCCATTGAGTCCGTGATGCCATCTAAGCATTTCATCCTCTGCTGCCCCTTTTTCCTTTTTCCTTCAATCTTTCCCAGAATCAGTCTTTCTCAATGTGTCAGCTCTTCGCATCAGGTGGCCAAAGGATTGGAGCTTCAGCTTCAGCAACAGTCCTTCCAATGAATAGTCAAGGTTGTTTTCCTTTAGAATTGACTGGTTTGATCTCACTGCAGTCTAAGGGACTCTCAAGAGTTTTCTCCAGCACCACAATTTGAAAGCATCAATTCTTCAGCACTCAGCCCTCTTTATGGACCAACTCTGACATCCATACATGACTCCTGGAAAAACTACAGCCTTGACTATATGGACAAATCAATTTTAATCAATGCTGGAGGCAATGATTACATACATAGTGCATTTTATATGACAGTATAAGGTTAATGTCTATTTTTTAATTTCTCATAATTATATTGCTTTCATTAAAAGTTAGAAATGTCTCCCAGAAAGCTACTGATGGATTGTGTTTCAGGAAGACTCTAAGACAGCTCCCAGGCTACCTGCCTTGCAAGATCCACCTGCTTGAAGGTAGCTGGGACATGTGACTTGCTTCTGCCAACAGAACACAGGAAAGGTAAGAAGATATGAGTGATTACACAACTCTTACCTTAGCTTACAGCACCTACTTTCCTGGAGTTTCTGTCTCTATAGCTGGCTTTGAGAAAGCAAACAGACAAGCTGGAGAAGCTCATATGGCAGGGAGTTCTGGGCGGCTGCTAGTGCTGAAGGAAGCCCCTGGTGTGAAGTGAACTACTAGGAAATGAACCAAGAAGCAGACCCTTCCTCAGGCAAGCTTTCAGATGATACCCCAACCCTGGTCAACTGCCCTTGATGGTAGCATTGCAGAGAAGCCAGCAAGGCGACAACCAGACTCCAGAAAGAGTAAGATAATAGATGTGTTTCTTTCAAGCTACTAAGAATTTGTTACATTATTTTAATATGCTACTAGATAAATGATATAGACCATTAGAATGACACAAGCACTTTTATTTAAAATAAGTATGCATAGAACATTATTCAATTGAACTGCTCTATCATAAACTACAAATATGTATTTTTAATTAACTGATTTTAATAAGATTATTTTTAACTACAGGACAAAATCAAGCACTGTGGATAGCTGACTCTCATTTTCCAATCACTACTCCACAGTCATTCTAAAGATAGCAAGACCATACTCTAATAAGACAAATAAAGTTGTATACAATCAAAACAGCAGCATTTGACCATTAGTTACCAACCATGGATCCGTGATAACCAAATTCACTTGTAACTGACCTGGGAAAAAGTAACCATCTTCACCTTTAAATTGACCCATGATTACCATAAAAATGCTGCATCTACTACTTTCAAAGCTTATTTTCAAAATTCTGATAGTTTGTATAATGTGTTCCTGAAATGCACTCTAGGACACTGTGACTGATGTTAACAGTAGTATAAGTGAAGGATCTGATTGTCTGAACAGGCATGAGGAAGGCATTGCTAAGCTGTGTCATGTAGGCTGTTTCACGTTTGGGAGGGATATTTAGTCTGCAGGATGTTTTAAAATAGATAGAACAGAAAACAAAAAATAGAATTACCATGTGATCCAGAAATCCCACTTCTGGCCATATATTCAGACAAAACTATAACTCACAAAGATACAGGCACTCCAATGTTCAGCTCTATTCACAATAGCCAAGACATGGAAACAACATAAATGTCCATTGACAAATGAATGAATAAAGATGTGGTACATAAATACAATGGAATACTACTTGGCCATAAAAACAATGAAATAATGCCATTTGCAGCAATATGGATGCAACTAGAGATTATCATACAAAAGTGAAATCAGAAAGAAAAAGACAAATACCATATGATATCACTTATATGTGGAGTCTAAAATATGACACAAAGGAGGCTATCTGTTAAACAGAAACAGAATCACAGACAGAGAGAAGAACAGACAGGTAGGTTCCAAGGGGGAGAGAGATGGAATGAGAGGTTGAGGTTAGCAGATGTAAGCTTTTATATATAAGATTGATAAACCACAAATTCCTACTGTACATCACAGAGAACTATATGCAGTATCCTATGATAAACCAGAATGAAAAGGAATTTTTAAATGTACACATATATATATATGTATAACAGAGTCACTTTGCTGAACAGCAGTAATTAATACAACATTGTAAATTAGCTTTAATTTCAATAAGAAGTCTATAAATAAAATAAAATATTTAAAAAGATTATTTTCTTATAGTTATGGAAGAGAGAAATCTGAAATCAACATGTCAGCCAATTCAGTTCCCTGGTGAGGGCCCTCTTTCCAGCTTAAAGACAGACGGTCACCTTCGTGTTGTGGCCTCAGATGGTATATAGAGAGAAGCAACTTGATGACGTCTTTTCTTACAAGGGTGCTAATCCCCTCACGAGTGGCCACCCTTACAGCTTCATCTAATCCTAATTACCTCCCAAAGGCCTCATCTGTAAACACTATCACACTGGGAATAAGGACATCAATACACAATCTTGGCGGGGACATAATTGAGTCCACAGCAGTTATGCATGAAAATATTTTGCTAAGCATGTTTATGAGTTAATTTAACCTCATGTTTGCTTTGCTTAAATACATTATTTCTATCTATGTTCTGTTAAAAGAATATAAAATGCATGTAATAAAATATCAACTTTTAGTGCATATAATAAAATATCATCTTTTAATGAAACTAAAGATGCTTGCTCCTTGGAAGATGAGCTACGACCAACTTGGACAGCCATTAAAAAGAAGAGACATTACTTTGCCAACAAAGGTCCATCTAGTCAAAGCTATAGTTTTTCTAGTAGTCATGTATGGATGTGAGAGTTGGACCATAAAGAAGGCCGAGCACCGAAGAATTGATGCTTTCGAGCTGTGGTGTTGGAGAAGACTCTTGAGAGTCCCTTGGACTGCAAGGAGATCCAACCAGTCCATCCTAAAGGAAATCAGTCCTGAATATTCATTGGAAGGACTGATGCTGAAGCTGAAACTCCAATACTTTGGCCACTTGATGCGAATAACTAAGTCATTGGAGAAGACCCTGATGCTGGGAAAGATTGAGGGCAGGAGGAGAATGGGAAGACTGAGGATGAGGTGGCTGGATGGCATCACCAACTAGATGGACATGAGTTTGAGTAAACTCCGGGAGTTGGTGATGGACAGGGAGTCCTGGTGTGCTCTGATTCATGGGGTCACAAAGAGTCGGACACAACTGAGTGACTGAACTGAACAGAATAAAATATAGCATGCTATACAAGTAGGAAAATTTTGCTGCTTACTCAAAGTTAGATATTTTCACTCACATCTTCATTTGGGATGAAAAGTGGGAAATGTTTTCCTCATCTTGACATGTTTATCAATTTGAAACAGAACCAAATGTCCCATGTTTACATTTTCTAGCTCCCAGAAATTATGGAATTCTTTATTTCATAGAATTCATTCTTCTCTTGTCATTGAAAGTGTACAATACAGTCAAATGAAAATAAATACTATAGTAAAGCCATGTACTCATCTACTAATAAACTGATAAGCCTTTGTTATTCTGTTTTGAAAAATTTTAAGTAATTTGTTGCCTTAAGACTTAATTTGCTTGGCTATCTATTATCTATGCTGCTATTCTTATAAAGAGTAAGACTTCAATTATGAACTCTGTTTGCTGTCTTAGATGTCCCTAAGCCTTGCCGAACAAGTAGCACATGGCTTTTCTTTGGACCAAACCCCTAAGAGAGCCAAGTAAACTAAACACTGAGTCTCACTGCAATTTACATCATTTGTGGAAATGCTTATTTTCTTAGTAACAGGCTTTAGCATGCATTTAGCATAGAGATTTCCTAACAAGAAGTGATTTTAAAAGCTCTGGGGCAGG
This sequence comes from Odocoileus virginianus, assembly GCF_023699985.2. Classification (NCBI taxonomy): domain Eukaryota; kingdom Metazoa; phylum Chordata; class Mammalia; order Artiodactyla; family Cervidae; genus Odocoileus; species Odocoileus virginianus. The sequence continues at coordinate 7,765,557 of NC_069687.1, forward strand.
GAATTCTCTGGCTGTCCAGCGGTTAGGACTCAGTGCTTTCATTGCCTTGGGCCTGAGTTCAATCCCTGGTCAGGGAACCAAGATCCCACAAACCATGCAGCATAACCAAAATGCAAAACAACCAACCAACGAAAAAGCTCTGGGACAGAAGACCTCCACAGACACGTTTCTAAAGAAGACATACAGATGAAGAGATGCTTCACATCACTAATTATTAGAGAAATGAAAATCATAACTCCAATGAAAATCATTAACTACAAGTACAATTAACTCACACTAGTCCGAATGGCTATCAATAAAAAGCCCACAAACATAAATACTGGAGAGGGTGTGAAGGAAAGAGCACCCTCCTACACAGTTGGTAAGAATTTGGTTTGGTAAAGCCACAACAGAGAACAGTCTGGAGGTTCCTTAAAAATCTAAAAATAGAGCTACCATATGATTCAACAATCCCACTCTTGGGCATAAATTCAGAGCAAACTCTGAACCCAACATTCATAGCACCACTACTGACAACACCCAAAACATGTAAGCAACTTAAGTGTCCATTGTCTGATGAATGGATAAAGAGGACATGCTACATATATACAGTGGAATGTTTCTCAGCCATAAGAAAAGAATGGAATAATGCCATGTACGGCAACATAGATGGATGTAGAGATTACCATCCTAAGTGAAGAAAGTCAAAGACAAATATCATATGATATCATTTATTTGTAGAATCGCAAAAGATGACATAAATGAACTTATTCACAAAACAGAAATAGATTCACAGACATAGAGAAGTTATGGTTACCCAAGGGGAAAGGGGGCAAGGAAGGAGGGATAAATTAGGAGTTTGGGATTAACAGGTACACATAACTATATGTAAAATAGATAAACCACAAGGTCCTACTTTATAGCACAGGAAACTAAATTGAATATCTTATAATAATCTATAAAGGGAAAGAATCCAAAAAAGAATATCCATCTCTCTATAATACACCTGAGAGACTGAACAATAACAAATATATAATATTGTGTACACATATATATATATATATATAACTGTTATCACTTTGCTGTATACCAAAAACTAATATAACATTGTAAATCAATGATAACTCAATGAAAAATTTTTAACTAAAAAACAAAGAAAACACACACGCAAAGGTCTTTATCATTCCCCTATATATTTCCATCATTATGATGGTTGCATTGTTGCATATGATCTTGGCTTAAAGAAAAACTTGACACCCTCCCCACTCTAGGGCTAGGAGTATCTGTATCCCAAATGTGAACTAAATGAATAGCAAGTCTTCCAAAAAATAAGGATGCACCTTATATCTAAAAGTGCATATATATCTTAAAGACTTATATGCACCTTATATCTAAAGACTTCCCTGGTGGCCCAGAGAGTAAGGCATCTGCCTGCAATGCAGGAGACCCGAGTTCAATCCCTGGATTGTGAAGACTCCCTGGAGAAGGAAATGGCAACCCACTCCAGTACTGTTGCCTGGAAAATCACATGGACAGAGGAGCCTGCTAGGCTACAGTCCACGGGGTCGCAAAGAGTCAGACACGACTGAGCGACTTCACTTTCATTTTTGACTTATATCTAAGCTCTCAGAAAGAATCATAATATGGAGAACACTCAATTTGTTTTAAACAAGAAAGTCTTATTTGGGAAAGACATGATCTGAAACAAAACAGGCAAAGGATTTTGAAGTGCAAAGCAGACTTCTGACACAACCATCACTAAGTTTACTGCAACAATTAAAAAGAGGAGGGAGATTTGGTGCTAAAATTGCACTTGAAAGAGTTGCTTTAGGTCCGGAAGAAAATAAAGCCACACATAGATATAAAGTGTCACCTAAACAGTCAAAGGCATCAACAGCCTCTGAGAAGGACAAGAGGTTTGGACAATATTAGTAATAATTAAGCATGATTTTCCTAGCAAATTAGTTTCTTTTTTTTCCCTTAAGCTTAGTTGTGATAATTCTATAAAGAAAACATCCTTTCTCCTGAGTATGAAGTAAACACAGTGGAGCTTGTACAAAAATAACCCAGCCAGAATTTAAAGCATACAAAAATCTGGGGCTAAAAATGGATACTCTCATTTCGCCTGAGAAATTATAGGTTTGGCAGGTGCTGCAAGCCACCAAGGCCTCCGCTGCCGGCACTACCTTCCTCTGTCCCCAAGCAGGGAGCTCTGCTTCAGCCGAGCCATGCAGTAGGAAATGGCAAGTTACGTTTAACATTCACATAGTCTGCGGTGACACCACCAGAGTCATTCCCAACCAACAGATGCAGCAGGCAAACCCAGACTGGAACACATTCCCCACACAACCATGGACCTCACCACCGAAGTGTTTTCACTGGCTATATTTTGTGACTTTGGGGAAATGTTACCGAAGCTGTTGTTACTGGTTGGTAAACTACACTCTGCAGGAAAATCCTGAGGAATCTTAAAATCAGTGATGCTAGAGCAGGTTTCGTCCACACTGGAAGTACAAGCATTTGCGTACGCATGTATGCGTGTGCTCAGTTGTGTCCAGCCATTTTCAACCACATGGACTATAGTCCACCAGGCTCCTCTGTCCATGTAATTTTCCAGGCAAGAATTCTGGAGTGGTTGCCATTTCCTCCTCCAGGGGATCTTCCCAACCCATGGATGGGACCCACATCTCCTGCCTCTGTGCATCGGCAGGTGGATTCTTGACCACTAAGCCATCTGGGAAGCCCATAACACAACAGATGTTCTGTGTTCATGCTCAGTCGTGTCCGACTCTTTAAGACCCCATGGACTTCAGTCCTCTGTTTGTGGAATTCTCCAGGAAAGAAATACTGGAGTGGGTTGCCATTTTCCTACTCCAGGGGACCTCCCCGGCCCAGGGATCAAACCCAAGTCTTCTGTGTCTCCTGCACTGGCAGACTCTTTACCCCTGCGCCACCTGGGAAGCAGACAGCTGAAGCTAATTCTACGCCATGGTAGCTAACACATGTAGGCAGGGTGACCAGAAGCATCCCTGGTCTCTACTCTCTAAAGGCCAGTGGCACTCGGCACTGCCCCTTGAGTTGTGAAAACAAAACTGTCCTTAGACACTGAAAGATGTTCCTATAGGAATTTCCCTGTAGCTCATACGATAAAGAATCTGCTTGCAATGCAGGAGACTGGCATTCAGTCCCTGGGTTAGGAAGATCCCCTGGAGAAGGGCATGGCCACCCGCTCCAGTGTTCTTGCCTGGAGAATCCCATGGAGGGAGGGGCCTGGTGGGCTGCAGTCCGTGGACTTGCACAGCTGCAGAGTTGGACACGACTGAGTGAGTAAGCACAGGGAGCAAACCGTCCCTGGTGGAGAATCGCAGCGCTAGATCCATGGGATGCTGTCCCTTTCAACTGCAGGCATCGAAGAGGATGTGGGAAGTCTACTTGCTGCCGCCCTGGAATGACCTTTGTGCCAGAGTTACATGAAAAAAAGCAAAAGCCAGAACCACACCTCAGTTCCCATTTCAGAGTCTGCATATATTTCCATCTGCTTAGGAAACTTCTGGTGAAAAACCTGAGGCTTAGTCATGCTGGTCTCTGGGGAGGGAGATCTTGTTTACATTTTTCTACCATTTAAATTGTTTGCTATACTCCTACACTTCTTCTCAATCATCTAAAGATAACTTTAAAAACTTTTCATATTTTTCAAATTCTAGCATTCAATACGTTTTTTAAAAACTAGGGTTCTTTTTTTGTATGTGTGTTCTTTTAGTCAAATTCCAATTTATTTATTGAAGTATAGTTGACTTACAATGTTGTGTTAGTTTTAGGTGTACAGCCAATTGATTAAGTTTTTTATATACATATACATATGGCGTTTCAGATTTTTTCTCCATATAAAGTGAAAGTGTTAGTTGCTCAATCATGTCCAACTCTTTGTGACCCCATGGACTGTAGCCCACCCGGCTCCTCTGCCCATGGAATTTTCCAGGCAGGAATACCAGAATGGCAGTCATTCCCTTCTCCAGGGGATCTTCCTGACCTATAGATTCAACCTCAGTCTCCTTCATTGCAGGCAAATCCTTTACCATCTGAGCTACTAGGGAAGCTCCCTTATAGATGACAAAATACTAACTTCGGTTCCCTGTGCTATAAGTAGATACTTGTTGGTTCAGTTCAGTCCCTCAGTCGTGTCTGACTCTTTGCGACCCCCTGGACTGCAGCAAGCCAGGCTTCCCTGTCCATCACCATCTCCCAGAGCTTGCTCAAACTCATGTCCATAGAGTCGGTGATGCCATCCAACCATCTCATCTTCTGTTTTCCCCTTCCCCCTGCCTTCAATCTTTCCCAGCATCAGGGTCTTCTCCAGTAACTTAGTTATTCGCATCAGGTGGCCAAAGTATTGGAGTTTCAGCTTCAGCATCAGTCCTTCCAATGAATATTCAGGACTGATTTCCTTGAGCACTGACTGGTTGGATCTCCCTGCAGTCCAAGGGACTCTCAAGAGTCTTCTCCAGCAGCGCAGTTTGAAAGCATCAATTCTTCAGTGTTCAGTTTTCTTTATAGTCCAACTCTCACATCCATACATGACTACTGGAAAAACCATAGTTTTGACTAGACGGACCTTTGCTGGCAAAGCAATGCCTCTGTTTTTTAATATGCTGCCTAGGTTGATCATAGCTTTTCTTCCAAGGAGCCTCCAACAACCAACCTTGTTAGTTATCTATTTTATATATAGTAGTGTGTGTATGGTAATCCCAATCTTCTGATTTATCCCTCCCTACCACTTGACTCATTGGAAAAGACCCTGATGCTGGGAGGGATTGGGGGCAGGAGGAGAAGGGGATGACAGAGGATGAGATGGCTGGATGGCATCACCGACTCGATGGGCATGGGTTTGGGTAGACTCCGGGAGTTGGTGATGGACAGGGAGGCCTGGCGTGTTGCGATTCATGGAGTCGCAAAGAGTCGGACATGACTGAGCAACTGAACTGAACTGAACTGAACCACCTTTCATGACCATGGCCATGAAACTAAAAGACACTTGCTCCTTGGAAGAAAAGCTATGAGGAACCTAGACAGCATATTAAAAAGCAGAGACATTACTTTGCCAACAAAGGTCCATCTAGTCAAAGCTATGGTTTTTCCAGTAGTCGTGTATGGATGTGAGAGTTGGACCATAAAGAAGGCTGAATGCCAAACAATTGATACTTTTGAGCTGTGGTGTTGGAGAAGACTCTTGAGAGTCCCTTGGACTGCAAGGAGATCAAACCAGTCAGTCCTAAAGGAAATCAGTCCTGAATATTCATTGGAAGGACTGATGCTGAAGCTGAAACTCCAGTACTTTGGCCACCTGATGCAAAGAACTGACTCATTGGAAAAGACCCTATCCTGGGAAAGACTGAAGGCAGGAGAAGAAGGAGATGACAGAGGATGAGATGGTTGGATGGTATCCCTGACTCAATGGACTTGAATTTGAGCAAGCTCCAGGAGATGGTGAAGGACAGGGAAGCCTGGCATGCTGCAGCCCATGGGGTCTCAAAGAGTCAGACACGACTGAGCGACTGAACAACGACAACAACCACCTTTCCCCTTTTGTAACCATAAGTCTGTTTTCTAAGTCTGTGAGTCTGTTTCTGTTTTGCATCAAACTGCAGTAGAGATGGGGTTGAACCTGGGAGCCTCACTGGGGAGCCAGCCCCGAGGACATGATGCCACCACTGCCATCCTCTCTCAGGCCTGGCGCTGAAGCTGCCGACCATCACTACCTACCCCAAGTGGAAATGGGGACAAAAGGTGTGGACGTGCCACAAGTGCCCACAAATGATTGCTCACTGTGTGGTAACCTCAACCCCAGACAAGATCATGATGTCTAATGGACTCAGGTCTCCATTCAAATGGATGCTGGCAGCAAGTCCCACTCCTGGTCAGCAGCCACCCGTGACTCGAGGTTTCCTGCACCATGACTCCATGGAGCAGTTGGGGGGGGGGGGTGTTCACGTTCTACAAATCTTCCAGCATCACCCCAAATCTCTCATTGCATCGTCAGTTTTAGGAGCCCCAATTCCATCATCCAGAATGCATTCAAAGCGTGGATGACATGCAGTCACTACTGGGTTCTAGTTTATCAGCAGCATCACTAACGATGTGTCAGAATGCAGTGTTCCAGGCTCATCCCAGAACCACTCAATCAAAATACAGGGTCCCAGACCCACCCCAGACCTACTCAATCAAATCTCTACAGGTGGGGCCTCAGAGTCTACATCTTAACAGGTTACCCAGTGATTCCTAGCAAACTTTCTTCTTATTTGTGAATTTCCTTGATTTTCAGGTTAAAATCAGAATCTAACATCAAACACTAACTTTTCCAAGAGCTGAAATCTGATTTTCCCCAAAGCCTCTAGGTATCAGTCTTGAAACAGGTGAGTGAAATGTATTCATCACTCATCAGGAAAGAAGTGTTTCAATCACCCACAAGGAGCTAAGTTAATATAATCAGTCTCAGTCCAGTGGGCTCACTGTGTGAAGATATTTAATTACCCTATTTTGGGTCCTAATCACTGTCTGGTGTGCCAAGGTGACACCCGACAGGTTCTGGAAGTATGAAGAAGGGCAGTAACATGGAGAGACAAGAACAAAACTTCACTTAGAAGTTCCACGTGGCTTCTGTGTAGGGAAGGAAGGAGGCAAGGAAGTGCCTCCAAACTCCAGGCAGGAAGTTTGGAGAGGAGGTTACAGGGTGAAGCGATGCTCCGCTCTGGACCCAGAAGGTCTTCAAGCTCCCCTCTACTTAGCTAAACTTCAGGCACATTTCTTCCTGACTCTGGATCCCTGACTTCTCTTTTCTTAGGATATTTCCTTTAGCACACCTACAGGTGTCAAGTCTTTCTCTGCCCCTTTGAGATATAAATCTTCTCCCAGCCTCTTGCCAGTTTTACAACCCACGGTTGTTTATCTCAAGGACCCAGGAGCCATCCTTTTGAAATGTGATCAGTAGGGAAGATAGGGTGCCCCTAGTCTCTGGGGGAGGGCTGGAGCCTAACTACTGGGTGCCAATTAGCAAACACAGGTGGCCTCTTGGCGAAAGCCAGCCACCTGAAGCGCCCTCCAGTACTTTTGCCTTGGCTCATCCCGATGCCTATAAATTTTGCCACTTCTCACATCAGTGAAATTGAGTTCAATCTCTCTCCTCTGATACAGCTGTCTTGACCCCTATTGCCATATCCTTGCATGAAATCCTCCTGACCTAAAATCTAACTTCTTCAGTACAATTTCTTTTTGGCATAACTGAAGGACTTTTATATATGGGAAGTTTGTTTCTTATTTTATCTCAAGAGGGATGGGAATTCAGTGAGGTCTCTCAGAGCTGGAGGTGCAGAGATCTGAGTGGCTGTATATAGAGATAATTTGGTTACCACTGGGAGATTGTCTGGAAACAAGGATTAAGCCACTAAAAGTATTTAATAAGAGGAGTCTTGAGGCCAGTAAGAGAATGAAGCCTCATCTATCAAAATGGAGGAAGAGAACAGAAAAGAAGGACTAGACTATTCGGGGGGCGGGGTTCTTTATGAGTTAGGTTTTTCTGACAAGGGTCCATATAGTCAATGCTATGGCCTTTCCGGTAGTCATGTATGGATGTGAGAGCTAGGCCATAAAGGAGACACAGCACCCAATAATTGATGCTTTTGAACTGTGGTGCTGGAGAAGACTCTTGAGAGTCCCTTGGACAGCAAGATCAAACCAGTCAATCCTGCCTGAAGGAAATCAACTCTGAAGACTCACTGGAAGGACTGATGGTGAGGCTGATGTAGTCTGGCCACCTGATGCAAACAACCCACTCACTGGAAAAGACCCTGATGCTGGGAAAGATTGAAAGCAGGAGGAGAAGAGGGAGACAGAGGAAGAGACAGTTGGATGGCATCACCAACTCAATGGACATGAACTACTTGGGCAAACTACAGGAGATGGTGAAGGACAGGGAAGCCTGGCATGCTGCCGTCGATAGGGTCTCAAAGAGCCAGACATGACTTGGCAATGGAACAACAACAACAGAAAAAGGGGGTGAAAAAAATTTAGAGTGGTTCTGAGATTGCTTTAGAAACACTTAGTTCAGAGATTTCTGGTTTGGAAAACTAGGTAAACGTATTTATATACAAAGATAAGGAAATCCAATTACCAAAGAATTGTGAAGTGAATACAATCTGTCCTCATGTTACTCTAAAGTTATTATTTTCAATGTGTATCATAAATATTTCAGAGTTAATGATCTGGGATTGGTTTCACCTGAGTAGCTGACTGATTTTTCTCATTCTTCCTCTTCCCACGCAGAATTAAATACTTGGCATCCACTCCCGACAGACATTTCTAAAATACTCTTCAAAGGCAAGGGCGTGAGGGAGCCTGGGTTTTCAGATCGGTGTGTTTTGGGTTTATCACAGGAGCGGGCAGACGTGGCAAAAAAGGACAAAGGGGCTTGGCAATCCCCAGGCAGAGAGGAGTTTCACTGTTCAGAGTGACAACCAGCAGACAGAGGGCAAAGACACCCTCACAAAGCAATGTCCCTGTCAATTCTCTTCGCCAGACACAACGAGTCTACACTTTTCATCTCATGAGCCATATAAACAAAAGGAAACTGGAGCCAGGAAGAGGGAGGCGGCCTGCCTGAACTGTCCTGAGTCCAGCTGGACACTGACTTCATTCCCAATTATGACTTCGAGGATCTTCCACTTCCACAGGTGGTAGCTTTGGGGCACTCGCTGGAGAATTCCAACGTTCCACTTGGCCAGGCTACTCTGCAGAACTCTGCAGCCCGTAAAGTAGACTTGGTGGGAAAGCATCTTTGTTTTCTGGCACAGCCTAGAAGACTGTCAGCATAGGAGGCTTTCTACCTCAACTGAATTTGGAAAATAAGCCCGAGAAGCCCTGAAGCCAGGGCAAGACGAGGCAGGTCCCAGCAGCTCCGTGCCTGGAGGTGGGGGCCAGGGTGGGTGGAACGGCCGAGGCAGGACTGAGCCCGTTCTGGCCCAGTGTGGGCCCGGCGCCATACCTGCAGGAGGCTGGTTCCTTGTGCAGAATTACTAAATGCTACTAATAGGGGAACACTGCAGATGAAAGTGTGACGGGTTTATTAGTAATCGCACCATTCAGGGCACTAAAACTTCAAAGTCCTCTTCCTAACAAAGTCCCGCTAATCCTTACAACACCCCCACTGAGCTGGGGAAGCAAACAGGATTCATTATTCCCATTTCAGGGAGAGCAGAGAGAGGTAAGGAGCTATAAGCAGGGTCATAGGAAGGTGAGCATCACTGGAGTCTGGGTGACAACCAAGCCCAGCTTCGGAACAACACGCTGCCCAGCCCCACTGACTCATGCTGGGAAGGTCAGCTAAGGAGTCTCTCATTACTCAGAATGGAACTGGTGATTAGATTTTATTTAAAATAAAGGAAGCAGACATTGTTTTTTGTTGTAGCTTTAATAACAGTAAATGACAGTAATTTTGCAAAATGAGAAATGTCTGACTGGAGAAGCTGGCAGCCTTGCCCAGTATCAGGATGTAGAACGTATGACTTTGACGAATCTCGTCCAAAGCTGGACTTGCATCTGCGGACCTCTTCCCTGATGGTGGCCCTCCTTATGTGCTACTGCTTCCACTGGCAGCCTGAAAAGTTTAGGCATGAGCGCTAAATAATGCTTGGGCTTCCCAGGTGGTTGCCTTCTAACGCAAGAGACATAAGAAACAGGGGTTCAATCCCTGGGTGGGGAAGATCCTCTGCAGGAGGGTATGGCAACTCACTCCAGTGTTGTTGCCTGCAAAATCCCACGGACAGAGGAGTCTGGGGGGCTAGTTCATAGTGCCGCAAAGAATTGGACACGACTGAAGAGGTTTAGCATGCATGTGCTAAACAATGCGTTTAGCACATTTAGTGTTTTCTTTCTTAACAATCTTCCTGTAATTAAGTTATAGTATTTTTCTGAATAGTTATCTATATTGTGAGAATTTTTGGAAACTACAAAGAAGTAAAAAAAAAAAAAACAAGAGTAATGAAGGATCTCTTATTGGTGGATTACGAATGATCTCTGGTAACACTTGGGGGCAAGTTCTACCTGTCAATTTTTATGCACATAAATACATGTCTATTAGGTAAAATCAGGGTTGCTTTACTTTTATCAAATCCTTGAATATTATTCAAAAATATGTATTAAATGGCTACATAACAATCCATCAAATGGTATTATCCATTATTTAGCCAATCCCTAATACTGGCTATTTTGGTGGCTTCCAATTAGTGCTATCATGACATTAGATAAACATTTCCCATAAAAATTTCTGATCATTTCCTCAGTGGCAATTTGTAGAAGATGAATCACTGAATTATAGGATTCACACATATTCAAAGCTTTTCATATATACCACCACACTATTCTCCAGCATGTTGTATCCATTTCCACTTTCACCTGCTTTAAGAGGTGAACTTTTCTGACTTCTCCAAAATTCCTCTAGCGGTGGGGCTTAAGAGTGGCAACAGGTTGCAATCATGTCTAGAACATTTGGCATAAAGCCATATTTAAAGCAAATATCAGTTTTATAGACAGAATGCCTGTTTGGGATGGCTAATGAGGGCTGCCAGCCAAGGGGGGAAAAACAAACATCTCTTCTTTCCCCCCAAAAGTCACCACCATTCATTAAGTGACTATAGAAAACAATTCATGTAAAAGACCCTTGCAAGGAAGGTGTCCCCATTTGACAATTGACAATAATGAGGCTCACAGAGATTCTCTAACTTGGATATAGCATGATGGTGCCAAGATGGCAGCCCTGGCTATCTGGTCCATCCCACCCACATCTAATTCGGAAAGTTAAGGGACCCTGAATAGGGAGTGTAAGCAGCCCTTTTGATCCTGGCTATTGTCCATTGTCTTCTTCAAGTACTGATGGCAGAAAAGTTTTCAATCCTAGATCCAAAGTACCCCTTATTCTGCAATGAACCCCCAGGAGGTTTGTACTGAAGGAGTACTCTGTCAGAACCCTGGGTATGTGGAGTACTTTTTTTTTAATGTTATTTATTTAATTGTAGGATAATTACTTTACAATACTGTGATGGCCTCTGCCATACATGAACATGAATCAGTCACAGGCAGACATGTGTCCCCTCCCTGCGGGAGCCCCCCTCAGCCTCCTTCCCCACCCCATCCCCCCAGGTCATCACAGAGCACCGGCTTTGGGTTCCCTAATTCATACATCCAACTCCCACTGGCTATCTATTTTACACACAGTAACGTACACGTTTCAATGCTATTTTCTCATGGAGTACTTTTAATTAAACCCTAAGGCACAAAGCCTTTCAAAGGCAAGCTTTGAGTCAGACTACTGTGGGTTTTAGTACCAACTCTGCAACTTAAAACATGTGTGACTTTGGGCATGCCACCTACTCCTCACTTATTAAATGAATGAGTAAGAATTAAGGAGACAGAGCATGCAGCGGGATTATCCTAGTGCCGGAAGCACGGTAAATGCTCAAGAAATGGCCTCTACTAAGAATTCCTACGACTGCAGACGAGGTGATGAGGATGGAACACAGGTATCTGACTCAGAAGGTGATAGAAGTGACCTAGCTTTGACACACACCTAGCTTCTACCTCACAATGTGGTGGGATTTCCCTGGGCTGCATTACCCAGGCAGGCACAACTAGGGAAGCTCCAGGAATGGCAAGTTTCTTGTCCCTGCAGTGTTGTCCTCAAAAGTGGATTCTGGAGGATTCGGCAGCATCCTCAGGCCACGGCTGATGGCTACAGGGTAACAGACAAGATTAGATTCCATTAATCAACTCCGTCTAACTCTGTCCATTGGGCAGCCTTGGACACTTACACACCCTCTGTAAGCCTGTGTATTAAATGAAGATCATCACAGTTCTGACCTGCTGTGAGAAGTAAATGAGATAATACTACACATGCAAAGGTTAGGGTGATGATGCGTGACACATAAAAAATGAAAAACACTAACACAGGTATTGCGATAATCATGAAAGCTGTTCACCTGTCTTCTCACATTCTCCTCTCAGCACGCGGTAGAATCCTACCTCTCCACCTGTTGGAACTGGTGATAGACATGTCACTTCTCTGACTGATGTAAGTGGAAGGGACCAGAATTCCCCTAGGTAGAAGCCTTTAGGAGACAGTGGTCCATGGTTGTTGCTGCTATCCAGTTGCTAAGTTGTGTCTGACTCTTTGCAACCCTATGGACTGCAGCACACCAGGCTACCCTGTCCTTCACTATCTCCCAGAGTTTGCTCAAACTCACGTCCACTGAGTTGGTGATGCCATCCAACCATCTCATCCTCTGCCACCCCTTTCTCCTCCTGCCCTCAATCTTTCCTAGCACTGGGGTCTTTTCCATTGAGTCAGCTCTTCACATCAGGTGGCCAAAGTATTGGAGCTTCAGCTTCAGCATCAGTCATTCCAATGAATATTCCTTCCTGCATCACAATGATCACCAACAGTCCTGATTACAGCAGCCCTGGAAGTCAGCCAGCCCCCCACCCCAGAGTGAGGACTGGGCAAGCAGACTCTGCCAACTCCAGAGGCACACAGAACACGAAGCAGACGTTAGCTAATGGAGATTCAGGAGTACTTTGTTACCGTAACTTGACCCATCAAATTGATGCTGATGCTATTCTGAGTAATTTGTCAGACTCGCTCAGAAGAGTTGGAAAAAATGATCCCAGCTTTTGATTAAAACATTAATAATAGTAATTCTGATTGAGGACTTTCTCAATTAGAGTAGGTAGCTGAAGTCAAAGGCTGTTTCAGAGCAGTGAAAAGCTGGAGGTGAGAAATTTGCCCAGGACTCAGTGGGAATGGACTCTGCACAACCCCCTGGATGTCAGGAGCTAGGAGAACCCAATGCCCTCAACTCCAGCAATCATACCCCTAAGTCTACACAAAGCGTAACGTAAGTCCCTTGAGGATGAATGGGTGATGAGGTCTAAAGCCAGCTGGGCTTATTGCTTAGGTTCCTGCAGGGCTGTGGGTCTCCAGGCAGCATGCCCAGCCAAGAACCTAGAGATGGATCTGTTCATGGGACACTGCACAGTAATATACATACAACAGCATTGCTGAAACCAGGCATGCACAGCCTGCTTTCCAGAGGTTTCTGTATCAGGGAGAGAATGGTGTGGTTTCTGCCCTCCAATCCATAAGCACCAGACAACATAAGAAAAGCTTCAGTTCCAGATTTAGAATTAACTATGACTTCAGAAAACTCAAAAAGATTGTTGTCAAAGCAACCAGTTTGCGGTTCGAATAGAAGAAGCAAAAGAGATTTGGTAAAGTATCCAAATCACGGAGCATCACTCAGTTTTATAAGTCACATGTAGTACCGTGAATAACCATTGCTAATAACAGTTTCATCAACCAGTAAGTCTGTGTGTATTCATTTTAACCCGATTCATTAACAACCTCACTGAATGATACAGTTACAAGGAAACTCATTTACTGAAAATTAAATGCTCTGTGGTACATTTCTATTCCCAATTTTGCTTGAAGGAAAAAATACAAAAAAGCAGAAAAAGTCACAACTTGCTACTCTTAGTAAAATGATGTAAAATATTCCTTACAGTATAAGATCTAATCTTAAATTATTAGGAATGGGGCTCTACAGTTTTTAATTTTTTTAAAAAAAAAGCTATAAAAACTCTTGCTTTGGTCTCTCAAAAACACAAATAGCCAGTCATGTTTTCTAAAAGCATCTGTCTTTGGGGAAATTTCCCTTCTGCTTTCTCCCTAAAAGCTTGGCAGTGTTTGGATTTGTTTTTGCTTTTGTTTTCCTTCTATCTGCTCTTGACATTTTTGAGCATAGAAAAGACATCATACAGTGCTCTGCAAGAGTTTTTTGTCTTGATTTTTGGTCTTTTATGGCACTTCCTTTTTTTTTTTTTTTTTTTTAATTTTTATTAGTTGGAGGCTAATTACTTTACATCATTACAGTAGTTTTTGTTATACATTGATATGAATTAGCCCTGGATTTACATGTATTCCCCATCCCATCATGTGACTGTGGGAATCAACTCTGTGCGTCACGAATAAGATATGAAATGGAAAGTTCCTGCTCTGTGTTCAAAGAACAGAATCAGCCCTCTTGAGACTGTATTGTACGTTTTCCTGTATTTTCCATAGGCACAGAGATAATCCTTAACTCAGTCTGGGACAACTGCCAAAGGAACAGTCTAAAACAACAGATCCTGAAGGGAATAGGAGGGTTGGGAGATGATGGGGGGAAGTAGAGGAAAAAAACTCTATAATAATAATTTCTGTTCACTTTCAGATACATTCTTAATGTTTTCATAGGCCTTTTCTTCTTCACTGAGTGACCTGCATATATTCATTGCAGAACATTTATAAAAATATAAAAAAGAAAAAAATCCTTCTTAAACTGACCACCAAGCAATAATCACTATTATCATTTTGCTGTATTTCTTTACAGTCTTTTTTCTTAGAAATATATGTATTTTTTATATATATATATATAAGTATACACATACATAATATATAATACATATATAATAATATACATAATATACTATATTACAATATAGTATATAATATAATACTAATATAATATTATATATATTATTATCAGTGACTCAATGGACATGAGTTTGAGCAAACTAAGGGAGATAGTGAAGGACAGGGAAGCCTGGCGTGCTGCAGTCCATGGGGTTGCAAAGAGTCAGATAGAACTTAGCTATGAATCTGAACAACAAATATTATATTATTATATGTTATAATAATATATGTAATATATATGTAATACATGCATTTATATAGGATTTAGAGTTACTGAAAAGATATGCATAAAATACATTTCCAGGTATATGAAGTGAAACCTTTTAAGTGCAGAATTTTCAACAACTGCACAATATTCATATTATTAATGCAACATTATTCGTCTAACTGTTTCTTTGCTGCTGGCCATTTCTTTGATTCATATTTTAATTTCTTTTTTTTTTTTTCTGGTTTTCTTCCTGTCTGTTGCCATGGTTAACAAGAATGATAAACATCAGCAGGGAAGGACCTACCAGATCATCTAGTCAAGTGAATGATTTAAAATAACAATGGAAAAAAAGAACTTAAACTATTGATAAGCAGCAGTTTATAGTGAATAATACAGTTTTAATTAGTACAACCTATTGACAGAATATGGAAGCAAGTAGTAAAAATGAGGACCGCTAACTGACCAGTAAGCCCAGCAAAGACCAGCAGAGGTGCTGTGCTGTGTTCTGACTCTCCAGGGGATCAGACCAGACACGAGGGGACTGGGCAGCCAAGGCCAAGTGAACCCACCCAAAGAAAAGAGCCCAAGAGGGCCAGGGGATCTGACCTTGAAATTTTGGCCAAAACTAGGGTGCAGTATTTTAAGGGGAGAGGGGAGAGAAGAAAGGGGCAAAAGACAAGAAGAGGAAAGATGGGGAAGATGGGAGGGAACAAGGAGCCTGGGGAAAGGATGAAAGGAAGAGAGAACAAAACAACACAGGAGACGGGGACGGGATGGCCAGGGGTGAGGCAGCACAAGGATCCTGGCAAGTGGCCAGCTGGTGCAGACGAAACACATGAGAGTCCGCACACAGGTCCTCTGGAATCCACAGCCAAGGACAGGAGGCCCCAGGTGCTCTCCTGGGCTGGGCTCAGATCAGTAGGGCAGGAGTCTAGATGCTGGACGCTGGAATAGCAGGGCTGGGGGTCAGGAATCAAGAGACAGGGTCACCAGAGTAACACCATCACTGACACCAAGGAGTCCAAAGATGCTGGTGCGATTGCTCGTTATGGAGCATGCAAGACATTTACTGTAGTCAGCTGCCTCCAGACAATAATCTATACCTACATCTATCGATCTATCTACCTAGGACAAAGCGTTTACATACTAGAAAAATGGTGGACAATGTGATAAAGGAGGTGCTACTAGTAGCTGCAGATGTTGAGAATGAAGAGGCCCTCTAGAGGTGAAGAGTTCAGTCCTTTAGGGCTGGATCTGATCTGACAATCAGATTTCTCCATGAGCAGAAATGATTTTCTACTGAGTCAGAGTCTCTCAAGTCACACACCCGTTTGAACATGGTATGCAGAGGAAAGCTGAGCCCGAGGGCAGGCTTAAACCAAAGCACCTGCCAGTTAGTGGGGTTCAGGGGGAGCAGCCAGACACAAGGGGACACCAGCGAGTACAGAGCTTCCCAGCAGGAAACAGGAGTCTGGCTTGAAAAAGACCAAGGAATAAACAGGCACATCTGAGAAGCACCTTCACTTTGTTTCAAGGACATCCTGAAATTTCATCTGCAAGAGTCTCTACAGGTTTTAGAGGTTTAGGCATTCACTGGGTAATTAGGAGAGGAATACCCACCCATGCGCAAGGCGCCGTGGAATTAATCTTCTACCTCAAAGGTAAATGGACTTTGCCTGTCATCTCAGAATCGTCTCCAACACAGAGTACAAAGGTCTACTCCACTCTGCATAGTGGTCATGCCACATTAGGGCCACCTGTCACCCACCATCTGGCCTCTGTCTGCCTGTCCTTCCTTCACCCTGGCCACACCAGTCCACCTTCATCAACTCTGATGGGCCACTGCATGCTTTCACTTTAATTGAATGAGAGATTCTTTAAATTCTACAGTGCTTTATAACTTTCAAAGTTGCACTACTTGATTTCATGTAATCTCATTATAATCCTTTCCCCTCCATACCCAAACTGCCATTTCCTTCTTCCCACTGGTAACCACTAGTTTGTTCTTTGTATCCATGAATCTGCTTCCTTTTTGTTTTATTGAATAGTTTGCTGTAGCTTTTAGATTTGACTTTTAAGTGGTATCATTTACATGACATATGATAGAATATCATAACAGCAATTTGTCTTTTTCTGACCTAATTCACTTGGCCTAATGCCTTCTTAGTCCATCCATGTTGCTGCTGATGGCAAGATTTCATTCTTTTTTTATGGCTGAGTAGTATCCCATTGTGTATATACAGCACATCTTTATCCGTCTATCTGTTGATGGACACTCAGGTTGCTTCCATACCTTGGCAACTGCAAATAAGGCTGTTACGAACATTGGGTACATGCATGCTTTTGAGCTCGTTTTCATTTTTTCAGATATATGCCCAGGAGTGGAATTGCTGGTCCACAAGAGATCTTTTTGTATCACCATGATTTCACACATGGAAAGCTCCCCACTGCTTGGGCAGTTGATTTCTTTCTCATTCTTCTTGTCTACTTTCAAATGTCCTCTCCATGAAGAGGCTCTTGTGAATAGCCCTGTTGAAATCCAGTGTGTCCATTTTCCCCACATCCCTTATCTCAATGTTTATAAGTATTCAACTCTTTGTTTCCTTATATGTTTTCTATTTCCTCAACTAGACTTTAAAATTCAGCACTCAAAAAACTAAGATCATGGCATCTGGTCCCATCACTTCATGGCAGGTAGATTGAGAAAAAGTGGAAGCAGTGACAGATTTTATTTTCTTGGGCTTCTAAATCACTGTGGATGGTGACTGCAGTCATGAAATTAAAAAACACTTGCTCCTTGGAAGAAAAGCTATTACAAACATCTGTTGCTTAGTCGCTCAGTCACATCCAACTCTTTTGTCACGCCATGGACTGTAGCTTGCCAGGCTCCTCTATCCATGAGATTTCCCAGGGAAGAATACTGGAGTGGGTTGCCATTCCCTTCTCCAGGGGATCTTCCTAATCCAGGGTTCAAACCTGTGGGCCTACACTGCAAGCAGATCCTTTTCCACTGAGCTACCATGGAAGTTAATGACAAACATAGACAGCGCATTAAAAAGCAAAGACATCACTTTGCTGACAGAGGTCTCTATAGTCAAAGCCATGTTTTTTCTAGCAATCATGTACGGATGTGAGAGTTGGACCACACAGAAGGCTGAGTGCCAAAGAATTGACGCCTTTGAGTTGTGGCGCTGGAGAAGACTCCAGAGTCCCTTAGACTGCAAGGAGATCCAGCAAGTCAATCTTAAAAGAAACCAACCCTAAATATTCTTTGGAAGGACTGGTGCTAAAGCTGAAGCTCCAGTAGTTTGGCCACCTGATGGGAAGATCTGACTCAATGGAAAGACCCTGATGCCGGGAAAGATTGAAGGCAGTAGAAGGGGATGACAGAGGACGAGATGGTTGTATGGCATCACCAACTCAGTGGACATAAATTTGAGCCAACTCTGGGAGGCAATGAAGGACAAGGGAGCCTAGCATGCTGCATTCCACAGGGTTGAAAAGCATCAGAGAGGACTTAGCAACTAAACAGCAAAAACAGACTTTAAAAAGAAAGACATACATGCATCCTGCTCATCAATCCCCTTCCCACTGCCCACCACATAATCAGCTTTCCAATGTGAGCATTTCTGATTGAGACACACATAGAAGATGTTTTGATGAAAATGCAGCTTTTAAAATAACATTTATTTCCTATGTCATAATGATTCAAAAAACCATTTCAGAAATATGCAAAATATCACTCGCTTGCACAGTACCAAATGCCACTATTTCTATTTTAACCTAACTGTCCTGAGCAGCAAGGAACTAAGGCCCCCCAAAATAGAAAATGGGTTTAATTTGGCCAATAAGTATTTTGTAAAGATTTACTGGAAGGTATTCGATAGCAGAAAAAAAATTTCTCATTCACATGTGACCATCAGTGTTAAACAGAGTACCTGGCAGCGCTCATAAGTGTGCTTTAGTTTAGAAGGTTTTCTAGTTTAGACTGACATATGGTGCATGCTAAGTCACTTCAGTCACATCCAACTCTCTGAGACCCTATGGACTGTAGCCCGCGGGCTCCTCTGTCCAGGGTATTTTCTAGGCAAGAACACTGGAGTGGGTTGCCCTGCCCTCCTTCAGGGGATCTTCCCAAGCCATCGAGCAAACCTGCATCTCTTAGTTCTCCTGAATTGGCAGGTGGGTTTTCTACCCCACTAGCAGTAGTCATTTGTAAAAGTATGCTGCTGCTGCTACTGCTGCTAAGTCGCTTCAGTCGTGTCCGACTCTGTGCGACCCCACAGACGGCAGCCCACCAGGCTCCCCCGTCCCTGGGATTCTCCAGGCAAGAACACTGGAGTGGGTTGCCATTTCCTTCTCCAATGTGTGAAAGTGAAAAGTGAAAGTGAAGTCGCTCAGTCATGTCCAAGTCTCAGCAACCCCATGGACTGCAGCCCACCAGGCTCCTCCGTCCATGGGATTTTCCAGGCAAGAGTAAAAGTATAAACTTATATAAAGTGGAAAAAGCCTCCCCCCCAACTCAGTCCAATTCATCCTACAGAGGTAGCCACTGAGAACAGGTTGCTGTATGTTCTTTCATTTGCCACGTATTTATGACCCAGAATGTGCACACAAAAAGACTTACACATGTGATTTTATAACTTACTTCTTTCACTCAATATATCATAGATACATTACTAGGTTTGCAAAAACAGATATGCCCCAATCTTCTTTTTTTTTTTTTGCCCCAATCTTCTTAAAGGCTAGGTATGAATCCATACTTTATAAACCACTTATAAATGTCCCTTCTTGTGGACACTTGGGTTTTTCTCCCATTAAAAGAAGAAATCAGTAACTATCCTCCACCATTGCACAATTAGTTGAGCATTAACACAGGATAAATTCCTAGATGTGTTAGTGCCTGGTCCATTAACATTGATAGATATGTTCTAAATTGCCTAGTGGCTGTTATATTCACATCAGCCTTTGCACACCCTGGGATTTCTATTGTCTAAAAAATTTTAGTCAACTCGATAGGTGAAAATCAGTTGATGCTTTAAATGCCCTTAATGATGACTAAGGCAAATCAGCTTTTCATACTATTCGCTGTCTCTTACATTTCTTTTCTAACTAATAAAGATGATCTGACGCCTCCTCACCAAGCGAGAGACTAAGCGCTGGAGGGGGATGTTGCAAGACTAACAGCCCCGTGGGCAGGAGGCCGCATGAGTCAGGACTGCAATCCTCCGAACCACCTACGCTCTGCCCCTTGAGCTGAGTTGGCTCAACTCATGCTTAACTTACCCAAGCTTCCAGACAACACGCCTGGCTCATTTTTAACTGCATGCGTGTCATTTCAGCTGATATATCTCCCATCATTCCTTATCATAACTTTGACTAAGACAAAAATGCCTGCTGTCATTTGAAAATAACAGCATTTCTCTCCCCAAGGGATTGGAAGAGAAGACACAGCAGAGACATGGGATGGACATGGACTTGCCACTTGTCAGCCGCGAGCCGGGCACATGGCTCACCATTCCTGGGCCTCAGCGTCCTCATCTACGATATCAACCACGTAGAAATACTGTGTACAGTGTCTGACCTTTGACTGAATAAAGTAAGAAAACAAAGTGGCCACTGTTGGCTGTATGAGACTGGATTTTCTTGTTAAGTTATAAAATCCCTCCTGGGGCATTATTTCTCACTTCACACAGGAATACAGAACAAGAGAAATATTTGCTTTCCGTCCCCACCGCGAATCTTGACTACAATCTATCCATCTCTAGGTGAAGAGTCGTGCCAGGCATGGCCCAATCTCCCACTAGACCACCTCCATGGATGGAGCTCCGACAGACCACATAGGGCAACAATGTTTATGCCCACTCACATCATTACCTGAGTTACCAAGCCTGGCACCTGAGTATATATAACTGCCGCTACCAAAATACCATAAGAATCTGTTTAGACCAACGAATCTCAACCACAGCACTGAAGCACCTGGATCTGGATAATTCTGCATCGTGAGGTGCTGTCCTGTGCCTTTCTCAGCATCCCCGACTTCCACCTGCCTGGTGCACACACCCCAAGATGTGACAACTCCAACCGTCTCCAGATGTGGCTACTTAAACGTCCCCTGGGAGTCAAAATGAGCCCCACAGTTAAGAACCACTGCTTTAAACAGAAGGGAAAGAACCAAATGTGTTTTTTTTTTTTAATGCAATGTTACAACTTGCTTAATTTTTCCTATGTTCCTGAACCCAGAGCCGTTTTGAGAGCCAAGCCAATAAGATAAGCTCGACATTAGCAAAATAAGTCATCAGGGCTATTTACAACTGATTGGAGAATATTAACTGCCTCGGGCAAACCAGTCATTAGCTACTGCTGATTTGGAGGGGGACACAGCATTAATAATTCAATAAAGCAAAAGGCTGCAGGCTATGAAACCTCGAGGTTATTTATTTAGCCGATTAGATTCGTTTTTGGTGGCAACCCTGCTCTTGTGAATAGGAATAAGCCCTGTGTATTCTTCAATTAATCAGGAAAACTGTACGTTGCAAATCTGCTCTTATTGCCTTTCAAGCTGGAAGATGTGAGATGTAAGGTCCTCCAACCTGCAGAGGAGAGAAAAAAACCAGCGCAGGAGAGCCGCAGACTCATAACTTGCCCGCCTCGCAGAGAACAGAGAGCCGTGGGAGAGGTGTGTAAATCAGAAGGCTGGACCACAGCCTTCCCGCACCAGCCCCTTCTCACTTTCCATCCTCAGCCCAGGGCAAGACAGGGAGGAAACCCACCAGGTAAAATGCAGATCAGATGACACGTGGACAGGCACAGTTGATGACCATTCGTGACGAGCAATCCCATCTTAACCACTCGGAGACTGGAAAATGTGGTATAAACACATGTCTGGCGTCATAGATGCAAGACCATTCTCTTAACTCCTTGCCCTCAATTTAGGGAATGGGAACCATTGGATGTAGACTTCTTTGGGGGGGAGAAGTCATCATTTTGGTCCAGGTCACAATGTGTCCTGTCAATCAGGAGTCATCTCTGAGCTCCACAGGCTGTGATGGCCAAACTGGGTGGGAAGTGCCACCATTAAAAAGAGTATCTAAACTGACATAGTTCTGTTGACTGGGACAAACCATCAGAAATTAGAGAGAGTTCTGCTTAAACTGCTGGAAATTTCATCTTCCTTTTTTTGTAAGTTGCTGTGTCTCTATTTATAGTCTATACTTCAGTTTCTTTTCCCTTTCACTGTCTTTTCCCTCCCCCACTTCTCTGTGGTCCCACTCACTTGTTCAAAGGCCAGATTTAATTATAAGGAGAGGTCCCTCTAAGCTCAGTGGCACAGGGAAAGTTAGATGCTAAGAAAGACAAGTTGTTCCCTGGAAGGCCACTGACAAGATTCCAATAAGGAGATGTCCTCCTCTCTAAACAAAGGCAATCACAGAAAACTAACCAAACTGATCACATGGACCACAGCCCTGTATAACTCAATGAAACTATGAGCCATGCCGTGTACAGCCACCCAAGATGAATAGGTCATGGTGGAGAGTTCTGACAAAATGTGGTCCACTGGAGAAGGGAATGGCAAATCACTTCAGTGTTCTTGCCTTGAGAGTTGTACTATAAAGAAAGCTGAGCACCAAAGAATTGGTGCTTTTGAACTGTGGTGTTGGAGAAGACTCTTGAGAGTCTCTTGGACTGCAAGGAGATCAAACCAGTCCATCCTAAAGGAAATCAGTTCTGAATATTCATTGGAGGAATTGATGCTGAAGCTGAAACTCCAATACTTTGGCCACCTGATGAGAAGAACTGACTCACTGGAAAAGACTGAAGGCAGGAGGAGAAGGGGACAACAGAGGATGAGATGGCTGTATGGCATCACCGACTCGACGGACATGAGTCTGAGCAAGCTCTGGGAGCTGGTGAAGGACAGGGAAGCCTGGCGTGCTGCAGGCCATGGGGTCACAAACAGTCAGACACAACTGAGCAACTGAACAATGACAACAACCACCTTTCCCCTTTGGTAAGGGTAAGTCTGTTTTCTAAGTCTGTGAGTCTGTTTCTGTTTTGTATCAAACTGCAGTAGAGATGGGGTTGAACCTGGGAGCCTCACTGGGGGAAGCATGTGTCTCCTTCCTCACATGAGGGAGACACAACTGAGCGACTGAGCTGACTGACTAAACAAACAGCATGGCCCTGCAAACCCTCTAGAGAAAGATTTGAAATGCACAGAGACATCTATTTCAGCCTTCATGGACATACTGGGGTCAGTCGAATGGCCCTCACAAAAGCACAAAATGGAAATCATATCTCCAAACATTTCTGTTTCCCTGAAACTGAACTGATGGTTTGATAAACAAAATACAGGGTCTCAGCTTCTCATGAAATTGCAGTGACCCCCAAATTATCTTGGGGTCACAAACATGGGGCTTCCTGGTGGCTCAGAGGGTAAAGAGTCTGCCTGCAGTGCAGGAGACCCCGGTTCAATCCCTGGGTCGGGAAGATCCCCTGGAGAAGGAAATTGCAACCCACTCCAGTATTCTTGCCTGGGAAATCCCATGGACAGAGGAACCTGTGGGCTGCAGTCCATGGGGTTTCAAAGAGTCAGACACGACTGAGTGACGAACACTTGCACTTTCACGCAAACATACTTGTTTTCTGTACTTTAATGTGCTTTCGGTTATGCTGCCCAAGGTCAGGGGTACAGACAGGTAGATTCGGATGACACTGCTGTGTATCTCAGAGTTGAAGAGACCTCCCATTGCCTCCATTCAGGCGATGGGTTTGTCTGACTCCAGAAAACCCAGAAGGTCTTTGTCATGTTCTTTAATGTGGCACCTAGAAGCAATATTCTATTAATTCCATGCAGTGGTAGGCCTTGTATCAAGGGAATCAGAGGCCTCCTAATACAGAGCAGTAGCCCACCAGGCTCCTCTGTCCAGGGGATTCTCCAGGCAAGGCATTCTCCAGGCAATAATACCAGAGTGGGTAGCCATTCCCTTCTCCAGGGAATCTTCCTGACCCAAGGATCAAATCTGGGTCTCCTGCATTGCAGGCAGATTCTTTACTCTTTGAGCCACCAAGGAAGCTCATAGGATGGAACTCGGGGCAAATAAATTTTGATTGAAGAAGAGAGAAAAATCAAGATATCCATAAGATACCCACTGTCTAGAGTGGGCATCCTTAGAGGTCAGCATTGTGGGTGGGAGGGAGGCAGGAGGGGAAACAGCCTCTTGGGGGTGCCCAGCGACAAGTGATATACATACTGGTCACGGACAGGAAAAGGGGGCACCCAGAGGCATGCTGGTCTGTGTCTCCTGATTTCCTGGGGACCCCTGATCAGTAGCATTTATCAATTTCCATGGTGTAAGTGCTCCCCCTCGGGCCCACTTCAAGCTACCCGCAGGAGGTCACTGGATGGGGAAGAGACGCACACAGTTGGTTCTCAGAGGGTGATAGGATAGACCAGACCAGCCCACCACCAGCAAAGGAAGTAAGAACTGAAGGGGAATTGGAAACCGGGTAGGGACCCTGAAACCTGTTTCCCACGGGTGGGGATTTGCTCTATCAGGGCCTTCAACATTGATAGAACTGCGCTTTCCTGATCATGAATTCTAGGACATTGAATGGAGCTTCCTTTTCTCCACTTGCATTTACGAAATTCTTAGAAATGTAAAAATTATGAAGAGCACAGACTAAATTAAATCCAAACCTCTAAGGACTGTTCGTTTTCTTCCTGTTGTGACCCTACCCCATTAAATATGGCAGGAAATTATCAAGGCACTGGTTTGGATTCAGATGCACTTTAGTTACGCCCAGACTTCTTGTTGGCGGCATCCACAGACCAAAGAGTATGACCTCATCACTCTGAGGCTTGCTGGTTGCCGTTGGCTCTCCCCCCATCACCCCTTTCTCTCTCCTCTCCTTCTCTCTCACTTTGTTCTCTCTCTCTGAGGGGCTCCCTGCATCTCTTCTCCGTTTCTCTCTCTCGGTCTCTGTCCACACGCCCCTCAGTCTCTCCGACTCTCTCTTCCCCAGTTCTCCCCCTTCTGGCCCCCTTACCATCTACTTCCCTCATCTCCTCCTCCTCTCTCTCCCCACTCTCTCCTCTCTCAGTTTCTCAAGAAGGCAAGGATTTATATGTTTATCCTCACAAACTACCTGGAAACCCAGGCCCGGATTTCCAATTCTGTTTACCGGAGTGAGTGACAAGTCAAACTGTAGGGGAAACAGAAAGAAGTCAATGAATCTGAGCACAACGAAAAATAGACCATCTATTACAAAATTCCCAACAAAGCTCAGAGCACATTTAAAAATTGCACGTTACCCATACAGACTTAATACGATGTACCAAAAACAAATGTGGCAGAACAGAAAGAATGTATAGGCACAAGAGAGTAGATTACTAACCATTTAAATAAAGTTAGCTGAAAATGGTGCAACAAGAATTCTGAGTGGTATTTCTCTTTTATTTGCTGGCTTCCCCTTGCCCTGGCATGTACTACCCAAGCTCTGAAATTCTTACATATCAGAAGATTCAGAGGAGAAAAGTAAATTAGACCCAAAGACTTAAAAGCGAAAGTCACAAAATGAGGGCAGTTTTTTTGTTTGTTTGTTTTTTAATTTTTCAATAAGGGCCATTTTTTAAATCTTTATTGAATTTGTTACATTATTGCCTCTGTTTTATGTTTCGGTTTTTTGCTCAGGAGGCATGTGGAATATTAGCTCCCTCATCAAGGATCGAACCTGTACCCTCTGCACTGGAAGGCAAAGTCTCAAGTTCTAGACCACCAGGGAAGTCCCAATGAGTGCATTTTTAAAAAATTAAATATTCTAAGATTTAGGGAGTAGGGAGAAAAAAGCAATTGTGAAGAATGAGACAAAGAATAGAAAACATATTAAAGATATAGATAATCTCAAGGTCAAGTACTCCTTTCCACCTGACAGAGATAGTGCTGCCAACATATGCTGAACAGAGAAAATAATATGACTCTAAATGTGACAGTTCTTTCAGAGCTAATTCTTTATTCACAGAATCACATTCTTCAGTGCAGGGGTCCCAGGGAAAATTAACTCAAAATGCTGTCTGTCCCCTGAGAATAATAAAAAAGGTAAAACTGAATTACTGATGCCCACAGATTTTGCAGAGGAAAAACAAATAGATTTCCAACCTGAAACCATTAAAATACAGGAAATTTTATAAAGAATTTTTTTCCAAAGATTAAGGCAAAGCATGTCCTTCATGTTCTTCTGATAAATGAAAATGAAAGCTGTGCTTATAGCTCTTAGAGTCATTTGACAAATATGTCAATAATAATTAGCCACTAACATTACTTCATTGGCCTCCCACAGTCAGAAAAATATTAAAATTTCTTATGTGATCTCTTTGTTTTAACACACTTGTTCTTATTTAGCATGTCATCAGGAGGCTGTAAGCAAACAGCTAGTTAGCTAGCTGTCACAGTCAACATTTAACATCTTTGAAGTTAATGATACTAAGTGGAAACTCTAAAAGAACTGTAATTAAAGACTGTGTTTTAATAAAACAACAGAAGAAGTATTTTACATTTCAAGCAAAGTTCTAAATAACTCAGTAGACTACAGGGTCTCCCATTTGAAGTGCTATTTATCATTATACATCAGTATATTTACTGTTAGAAATTCATTTATTCACTCCTAAATATTATCTGGAATATTCGTATAATTAATTATTGCTAGGGTCTGAAGATTTGCTGCTGCCGCTGCTGCTGTTGTTCAGTCATTAAGTCGTGTCTGACTCTTTGTGAACCCATGGACGGCAGCGCACCAGGCTCCCCTGTCCTTCTCTATCTCCTGGAGTTTGCTCAAACTCATGTCCATTGAGTTGGTAATGCATCCAATCATCTCATCTTCTGTCACCCCTTTCTTCTCCTCCACTCAATCTTTCTCAGCATCAGGGTCTTTTAAAATAAGTCAGTTCTTCGAATTAGCTAGCCAAACTACTGGAGCTTCAGCTTCAGCCTCAGTCCTTCCAGAGAATATTCAGGGCTATTTCTTTTAGGATGGACTGATGTGATCTTCATGCTGTCCAAGGGACTCTCAGAGTCTTCTCCAACACCACAGTGCAAAAGCATCAATTCTTCAGTGCTCAGCTTTCTTTATAGTGCAACTCTCACATCCATACATGACTACTGGAAAAACTATAGCTTTGACTAGATGAACATTTGTTGGCAAAGTAATGTCTCTGCTTTTTAATATGCTATCTAGGTTGGTCATAGCTTTTCTTCCAAGGAGCAAGTGTCTTTTAATTTCCTGGTTCCAGTCAATATCCACAGTGATTTTGGAGCCCAAGAAAATAAAAGTTTTGTGTATCTCTTGAATTCAAATGTGATGGGGTTAGGAGGTGAAATTGATTAGGTCATGAGGGTAGAACCCTCAGGAATGGGACTGAGAAAGTAAGGTAAGTCAGTCTTGGTTCAACTACCATTTCATTTGGTCCAGTTCTCAAAGTAAATGTATTTAAAGGATCTGCACTGCCAGAGCTCTAGGAAGGGCCCCTCCTTCTGGTCCCTAAAGTATGTGTCACTACTGCCTCTCCCATCTACTCTCCATCATACACGTTCCTCTAGAGTCAGTGCAGTTTGTGTTCACCAGACACCCGTGGGTAGGCTCAGCAGATTTAGCAAATAAAAATACAGTATGTGCAGCTGAATTGGAATTGAAAAGAAAATAAACAACACACAGTTTTTTTTTTAGGTTAAATGTAAATTTCAGATAAACAGTGGATGCTTTTTTTAGGGTAAGTACAGGGCAGATTTATCCCAACACAATTACGCATTGTTTATCTGAAGCTCAAATTCAAATGGGCACCCTGTGTTTTATCTGGCAATCCTACCCAGGGAAAGCTGTGGGAAACCGTGCATAGTTCAGGGTCCTGATCCTGGCTACCTGCCTCTCCTTCCCACTCTGGGACTCTGGAAATGACAAAAGGGACATGTGCACTTAAATGACAATGATCGGGAAAGTGCCAAAAGATGAAAAGAAAGCACCATGCAGGCCCGAAATCTTGAGATAGAAGGGAAATCAGCTCACATGAACAGAAGAACTCCTAGTCTCCAATACGACCTAAGAAGCTGCCAGGAAACACCATGGTACCTCTGGAGCTACTCCAAGATCAGAAGTAACACATGCAATGATGAACAAGAGAACAAAGGCCTTGGGGATTAGTTGCGGGACCCCTTCAGAACTGCTAAAAAGTGGTGCCCACCACCCTCACCCTGGGTTAAGCAGCAGAAGCATCTTCTCCTAGGATGGTCCACCGGCATTTGGACCAAAGAGAGAGGGAGGTACCCAGCGACTGCTGACACCCAGAAGGCACAAAAAAACAACACCTCTGCTGTATACCCAGCCCCATTATCCTCGGTCAATGGACTCCAAGCCCAGAAAGTCAAACAGCAACCACAGATAGAAGATTCCAGGCTCACAGGATGACTTAGTGACCAAGAACCTCAGGAAAACCAATATCAACACCAGGAATCACCAAAGAGCTTTGTGGGTCCTATAAGTTCATTTAATTCTTATATATTTTGTAGTTGTGCTGCTATCATGAATGGGATCACATTATGTTGCTATATATTCATCATTAATTGCTGGTAAATAGAAAACCATTGACTTTTGCACATTTATATCATAATTTGTAATGTGACTGAACTCTGATTTCCTCCAAAAAGTTGTAGTTGATTATCTTGTGTTTTCAGGGCCAAAACACAACATAACGTAGAATAATTTTACATTTTCTGCTTCAACATTCATATTTTCTTACCTCCTTTTCTATCTAACTGCAATGCTTGTGCTCAGTACTCAGTTGTGTCCAACTCTTTGCAATCCCATGGACTGTAGCCCAACCAGCCTCCTCTGTCCATGGGATTCTCCAGGCAGGAATACTGGAGTGGGTTGCTGTTTCCTACTCCAGAATTGCATTGCTTAAAATTTCATCAAAATACAGCATTAAATCACACTAGGAAAGCCAGTATCCTTTTCCCAGCTCAATGGGCAAAGAAGAGTTACTTCCCCCCACATTTCTCTCAATGGTTGATTTCTGCCAGGGCTTCCCAGGTGGCATGAGTGGCAGAGAACCAGCCTGCCAATGCAGAAGCATAAGAGATGCTGATTTGATCCCTGGATCCTGAAGATCCCCTGGAGGAAGGCACGGAAACCCACTCCAGTATTCTTGCCTGGAGAATCCCATGGACAGAGGAGCCTGGAGGCTACAGTCCATGGGGTCGGAAGGAATAGGACACGACTGAGTGACTTAGCACAACACACATAGCACAGGGAACACATGCTGTATCAGTGTTCACTTGTGAGGCTAATCCATCCCCACTTGCCTTGAATCACTCACTCTTTGTCCATGTTTGGAAACACAATCTGTCTCGATAGGCATCTCTGTCTGCAGGTGAATTGAGATGAATCTGGAATACCCATACTTCTGGATGGCCCTGATGAATATTTCAAAACGTATAAGTTCCACATTGTGAAGCTATGACCAACCTAGATAGCATACTAAAAAGCAGAGACATTACTCTGCCAACAAAGGTCCATCTAGTCAAAACTATGTTTTTTTTTCCAGTAGTCATGTATGGCTGTGAGAGTTGGACTATAAAGAAAGCTGAGCATCAAAAAAATGATGCTTTTGCACTGTGGTGTTGGAGAAGACTCTTGAGAGTCCCTTGGACTGCAAGAAAATCAAACCAGTCAGTCCTCAAGGAAATGAACCCTGAATATTCACTGGAAGGACTAATGCTGAAGCTGAAACTCTTGATACTTTGGCCACCTGATGCGAAGACTTGACTCATTGGAAAAGACCCTGATGCTGGGAAAGATTGAAGGCAGGAGGAGAAGGGGACTACAGAGGATGAAATGGTTGGATGGCATCACTGATTCAATGAATTTGAGTAAGCTCCGGGAATTGGTGATGGACAGGGAAGCCTGTCGTGCTGCAGTTCATGGGGTCATAAAGAGTCAGACACAACTGAGTGACTGAACTGAACTCAAGTTCCACTTAAACAGAAAGTCATTCCAGATGCTAAGTGCACCACCTTTTCCAGGAGAGTCTGTTGGGAAAGCCCACTTTGGCCTGCCACACTCTATCATCAGTGCTTCCCAGAAGGCTTAGTGCTAAAGGATCTGCCTGCCAGGGCATGAGGCGCAAGAGACAGGAGTTCAATCCCTGGATCAGGAAGATCTCTTGTAGAAGGAAATGGCAACCCACCACTCCAGTATTCTTGCCTGGGAAATTGCAAGGACAGAAGAGCCTTGTGGACAACAGTCCATGGGGCCACAAAGGGTCAGGCGTGACTGAGCAACTGAACACACACATTCCAGTGCCACTATTCCTACTACTTATGACCACATTTTTCATTACTGCTCTCAAGTCTGGAAAATCGGGGACTAGTCTCTGTTGACACTAGCATCCGTATGCGGTCTATGCCTGCCACACACCTGCAGAAGGTCGTGTCCTCAAGTTAATTCCCGTGTTCTCTAACACACTGCCTGTATGTCCACAGATCTCAAGCATTGACAGCAAATATTTTTTATATCCTCAAATAAAATATGCCCATTACAGAGTCTTTTCTGGAAACAGAAAGATATTTAAATCTATTCAAAATTCACCATCAGGTCAAAAATCAGGAAGTGTTAGAAATCTATGAAGTTCCTTCTGAAGTGAGTCAATTTTAGTAAGAACTCTGCCTGTGTTCTGTTTGGTTTTAAGTCAACATAACTTTGTTCGCAAAAACACCTTCTGAAACATTTGCTGCTGCTGCTGCTAAGTTGCTTCAGTCGTGTCTGACTCTTTGTGACCTCATGGACTGTAGCCCACCAGGCTCCTCTGTCCATGGGACTCTCCAGACAAGAATGCTGGAGTGGGGTTGCCATGCCCTCCTCCAGGGCACCTTCCCTAAATCTTTGCTACTTGTTTGGTTTGATCAGTTTTCTTTCCGGTTGTTACTTGTTTTGCTTTAGCTCCAGTGAAAAACTGCTTAACGGTTTTACGACTACCAGCATTCTTTGAACAACCCAAAATCCTTGGCGAGGCTCACACTCCATATTCTTACAGGCTTTCCCCAGGTCCCAACAGGAGGTGACACAGACAGGCATTGCATCCAAGGAGTGTCCTTCAGTGCTTTGCCCCAGGTGGAAAAAAGAAGCTAGATTTGAAAGCAGAACGAAACTAACAATAGTGGGAGCCCTTCATTCTAACGAAAATGATTCAAAAGAGAACAAAATGTTAGCTTTTTCATAAAACCTATTTAAAGGTCCTTCCTGAACGGTGCTATGCTTGGTCCAAAATACAAGGGTTTCTCTAACTCTAACTTGTTGCTGCTGTTCAGTCGCTAAGTCGTGTCCGACTTTTTTCCACCCCATGGAGTGAAGCGAGCCAGGCTTGCTTGTCCTTCGCTATCTCCCGGAATTTGCTCAAGATGCATGTCCACTGAGCCGGTGATGCTAACTAGAACTGTGCAAAAGAGAACTAAATATCAGCCTTTCCATAAACACATCCCCGCAGGCCCTCATAGAAGACAGGCCCTCTGTTGGGCTCAAGGCTGTACAGGAATCAAGAAGCTGCCATTCAGAAAGGAACCAGGGGCCCAGTGGGGGTGGTGGTCAACACACTTCATCAGCAGAGAGAATGCACCAGACATCGTGAATTAAGTTATGAATGTCTGGTCCATCATATTCATTCTGAGTATGGGAAATTTTGAGATAAACCACTCTTCAGATAGTGTGGTCCAAATAATTCAAAGAGAATAAAGAAGTGAAGTAGGTATTCAACACTTAAGAAATCAAAGTGCCCTTGAAGCAGCGCTAACAGGATGGTGAGAACAGATCCAAATGGGGACAGCAATAACAGCTCTGCACGTGAACAGATGTGGTTTTTCTAACATTATCATCCATTACGGCTCATCACAAACTTCCATCTAAGAGGTTACCCAAGTGAGTATCTGCTCTCAATATGCTGCCTTCAAGCACCACTCAAGACTTCCAGTTTTTAGCTAAGTAATGCTGAATTTCAGTTGCCACCACTTTCCCCTCACCAAAGGCTCCACGCTGTCCTTGGCACTTTTCTCCTTGCTACATGATCACGGAAAAGATACACGAGTGAGCCAATCAGCACAGGCCATTTGAAATGAAATATATGAGAAAGCTACCATTAGAGACAGGAACAAGTCTCATCTGC